>NC_047084.1:10763928-11374285 GCF_902459505.1 Geotrypetes seraphini
AGAGATGCTGAGATGGGGGAGGGAATGCGTTTTTGGACACAGAAGGCATGAACTTGGGAGAGAGGAAGGGAGGGAAAGAAATGCTGAGGTAGGGGAGGGAATGCATTTCTGGACACAGAAGGCATGAACTTGGGAGAGAGGAAGGGAGGGAAAGAGATGGTTGTGTACACGGGGAATGGAAGAAAGGAGAATTTTTGGTCATAGGGAGGGAGTGAGGTACAGATGAGAGGGAGAAATATTGTGGTGAAAAGGGAACAGTGGGACAGATTGAAATGGATGCAAGAGGGAGGAATGTTGGACATAGTGGTGAAGGGAATGGAGGGAGAGATGTGGCATGGTGCTGGAGAGAGATGATAGAAGGAGAAATGTTGGGCATGGGACTGGTGGGCAGGGGCGAAAGATGAGAAAGGGATAAATGCTGGACCATGGTAGGAGAAACCAATGGACAGCAACAGAAGAATTTACAGAAGGGAAAGCGGAAAAAAGAAACTAGGACTAACTTTATGGAAAAATAAGTCTCCAAACTAAGGTAAAAAATGGAATTTATTGACTAAAATATGTTAGCTTTGGGAAATGTATATAGCAGATGTCTTTGTATTGTGTTCAAAAGAAAAGGAAATGCATTTCTGGTTTTATTTCTACAGTTTTGAAGTACTTGCTGACCCTTGCTGTGACTGGTGGGGATCCCCAAGCACCGCCAGCAGAGGACCTCCTCTAGAGACGGCCAGAACTGCCCTCCACCAAGCACAGCAGTCGCTGGCAACATCCATGAGCCACTGAGGTGCCAGCATCTGTGACTCAGGGACGCTACTGCTGCCTGCCAAGCTTGGCAAAAGGGACCCCCGACCAACTGCAAAGGAAGTCCTCAGCTGACAGCTTGAGAGTTCTCATCAGCTGAGTATTTATATTTTATATTTACATTAGAGGCTCTGGTAGAAACCCGTTTACAAAGTATGTATTCTTCCCAATTAATATTTCCAGATTAATAAAGTGTTTTTGCTTATTTGTAAATGGGTCTCTACCAGAGCCTTTAATTCAGTAGCATAATTAAATGAAATAACTATTTCTAAAGTTTATAGGGACAGGCGGGGACAGAGGGGATTCCTCACGGGGATGGGTAGGGACGGAGGGATTCCTCATGGGGACGGGTGGGAACAGGTGAGAATTTGGCGGGGATGGGTGGGATTTCTGTCCCCACGCAACTCTCTACTCTCCCTAGGTTCTAATTCAAATGGGTTTTAATTACAGTAGATAGTAAGAATAATATACTAGGAATATGCTAAATTAAAAAGGTGAGTTTTCAGAAGGCTTCTAAATTTAATATAAGAAAGTTTGTTACATAATTCAATAGGGAGAGAGTTCCAGGGGCATAGCTTGGGTGCAGTAGTGTAGTAAGGGAGGTGGTAACAGTCCACTGCGGGTATGGTCTTCCTAAGAGCGCAACACACCTCCTACTCTCCCCCCTCCCCCGCTCACTCAATCTCCGCTCCTCTCCTTGCTGCGCATGCCCCTTGCTTTCCCCTGTATCTTTTTGGCACTCTTTCTTAAGTCACTTCTATGACCCGAGCCCAGGAAGTGATGTCAAAGGTTGAGCCGACACTAACATGGGCAGCATGCTGTTGCACTGAGTGGTGGTACCAGCCCTACAAGATCCAGTTGTACTCTGAACTAGAAAGCTGGAGCCAGTGCCCTCTAGTTTATCATTAATGTTATATAATACAAACTATATTCACTTACCATATATACTTGGATATAAACCGGGATTTTTGGACCAAAAAATTGGCCCCCAAATGGGGGGGGGTCCCAGTTTATATTTGGGCCAGCATCCAGCGCCCATCCACTTATTGCAGGCCTTATTGCATGCCTTCGCTGGGCCGCCAGGCTCTTCACCCTGTCCACCCCCCCTCCATGCCCTTTCCTTCATACCTCCTCCGCTGCTGGAATCCCAGGTTGTTCAGAGGTGTAGCAGGCAGGAGCGAGCTTTACACGCTCCTGCCCCGCTGCTAGTCTGGTCGGTTGCTGCCACGAGTTCTGGCTTCAGTCGCTGAGCGGGACCGAGCAGGAGCACGCTTTGGTGTTGCTGCTTGGCGCTGAGCGGCTTCCTGAATGGCTCCCCTGAGTTCTCTTGAGAATTTGCAGAAGCCATTCAGGAAGCTGCTCAGCAGTGCCAAAGCTCACTCCTGCATGCTCAGTGACTGAAGCCTTGACTGACCAGGTTAACATCAGGGAAGAAGGGCAAAAAGCTCACTCCTGCCCGCTACACCTCTGGACCACCAGGGATTCTAGCGGCAGAGGAGGTACGATAGACAGGGCAGGGAAGGGGGACAGGGTGGAGAGCCTGGGAGGGAAGGGGGCTGTGTGCAGAGCCTGACAGGGGAGAGAGGGAGGGAGGAGGTACTGGGTGCAGAGCCTGACAGAGGAGGGAAGGAAGGGGGCTGTGTGTAATGCCTGACAGGGAAGGGAGGGTGCTAGGTGCAGAGCCTGGCAGGGCAGAGCACTTATATTCGAGTAAACCATTTTCCTTCTTTTGGGGGGGAAAATGAGGGTCTCGACTTATATTCGGATCAACTTATATTAGAGTATTTACAATATTTTACACACCTGCATGTAGCAATGTGATGTTTGTTAGGCCAGCTGATCCAGTGCATCAGGCTACAGTTATCCTTATACATAAGCTCATAAGTACATAAGTAGTCGCCTCCGCCGGGGCAGACCAGAGGTCCATCCTGCCCAGCGGTCCGCTCACGCGGCGGCCCATCAGGCATATTGCCTGAGCAGCGGTCCCTGACTAATTTTATACCTACCTCTACACTTATCTCTAAACCTTCCACTGCTCTTATCTGTACCCCTCAATCCCTTTGTCCTCCAGGAACCTATCCAGATCTTCCTTGAAACCCTGTACTGTGCTATTTCCTATCACGGCCTCCGGAAGGGTGTTCCATGTGTCCACCACCCTCTGTGTGAAAAAGAATTTCCTTGTGTTTGTTCTAAACCTGTCCCCCTTCAATTTCATCGAGTGAACCCTTGTTCTTGTGGTTTCTTTCAAATTGAAAAATCTGTCCTTGTCAACCTTTTCGATGCCCCTCAGGATCTTGAAGGTCTCTATCATATCTCCTCTGAGTCTCCGCTTTTCCAGGGAGAACAGCCCCAGCTTCTTCAGTCTGTCAGTGTATGTAAGGTTTTCCATACCCTTAATCAGTTTAGTTGCTCTTCTCTGGACTCCCTCAAGCATTGCCATGTCCTTTTTGAGGTACGGTGACCAATACTGTACACAGTATTCCAGATGCGGGCGCACCATAGCCCGGTACAGTGGCAGGATGACTTCCTTCGTTCTGGTCGAGATACCCTTCTTAATGATACCTAACATTTGGTTTGCTTTCCTCGAGGCTGTGGCGCACTGTGCCGACGCCTTCAATGTCGTGTCTACCATCACTCCCAGGTCTCTTTCCAGCTTACTGACCCCTAGCATTGATCCCCCCATTTTGTAAGTGAACATCGGGTTCCTTCTCCCTATATGCATGACCTTGCATTTCCCTACATTGAAGCTCATTTGCCACTTTTTCGCCCATTCTTCCAGTGTCGTAAGATCCCTTTGGAGATCCTCGCAATCTACCGTGGTTTCAACCTTGCTGAATAGTTTGGTGTCATCTGCGAATTTGATGACCTCACATTTTGCTCCCGCCTCCAGGTCGTCAATGAATATGTTAAACAGGAGCGGTCCCAGCACTGACCCTTGAGGAACCCCGCTCGTGACCCCTTGCCAGTCTGAGTAGTGGCCCTTTACACCAACCCTCTGCTTCCTGTCTGCCAGCCAGTTTTTGATCCATCGGTGGACCTCCCCTCGCACCCCGTGATTCCATAGCTTCCTGAGCAACCGCTCATGTGGTACCTTATCGAAGGCTTTCTGGAAGTCTAGGTAAATTATGTCTATGGGTTCACCTTTGTCCACCTGGCTATTTACCCCCTCAAAGAAGTACAACAAGTTTGTGAGGCACGACCTACCCTTGCAGAACCCATGCTGGCTCGACCTTAGCTGTCCATTTTTTTCGATATGATCACAGAAGCTGTCCTTAATCAGCGCCTCCATCATCTTTCCCGGGACCGATGTGAGGCTCACCGGCCTATAGTTTCCCGGGTCGCCCCTTGAACCCTTCTTGAAGATGGGCGTGACATTAGCTATTTTCCAGTCCTCCGGGATCTCTCCAGTTTTTAGGGATAGGTTGCATATTTGCTGAAGTGTCTCTGCTATTTCATTCCTTAATTCCTTGAGCACCCTTGGGTGAATGCCGTCCGGACCTGGCGACTTGTCGCTCTTTAGCTTGTCTATCTGCCTGAGGACATCCTCCTGGCTCACCTCTAGTTGGACCAGCTTGCTATCTTGATCTCCATTTTCTATTTCCTCTGGTTCCGGAATGTTGGATGTGTCCTCCCTCGTGAAGACCGACGTAAAGAAGTCATTTAACTTGTCAGCTATTTCTTTTTCCTCCCTCACTACTCCCTTTCTATCCCCATCATCCAAGGGCCCCACTTCCTCCCTCGCTGGTTGCTTTCCCTTTACATACCTGAAGAATGATTTGAAATTTTTTGCCTCTCCCGCTAGTCTCTCTTCATATTCCCTCTTTGCTCTCCTAACCACTCGGTGGCACTCCTTCTGGCTTTCCTTGTGTTCCTTTTGGTTGGCCTGCGTTTGGTCCTGTTTCCATTTTTTGAACAATGCTTTCTTGTCACTGATCGCCTTTTTTACAGCAGCCGTTATCCATGCTGGGTTCTTTATTCGATTTTTCTTGCACTCTTTTCTGAACCTGGGGACGTACAGGTTCTGTGCTTCGTGCACCGTACGCTTGAGCAGGGTCCAGGCGCTTTCTACGGACTCTATCTTCCTTGTGCTGCCGTTGAGTTTCTTCCCCACCATTTTCCTCATTGTATCATAATTCCCTTTTCTGAAGTTGAGCGCTGTTGTTGTGGTTCTTTTCACCCTGGATGATCCCAGTTCTAGTCTGCACTGGATCATGTTATGATCACTGTTCCCCAGTGGGTCTAATACTGCTACTTCCTTTGCAGGTCCCCCCAGTCCACTGAAGATTAGATCAAGAGTAGCTTCTCCTCGTGTAGGTTCCGTGACCAGCTGCTCCAGGAAACAGTCCCTCGTGGCTTCCAGGAATTTGGTCTCTCTCACGCAACTTGAGTGCCCGATACTCCAGTCTATCCCAGGGTAAGTTCTTCCTTGGGTGTGAGTTGTCATAGACATTTGTTATCAGTTACCTCAGGTTCAATGATGAAACAAAAGGCAACTTTGACTCATCAAGTTTTCGCTGTTTTTCTTCAGCTTTAAATTACAATTTCATGGGAAACTGCAGCTATCAGAATGTAAAATCTTGTAGAAATACTTGTGGTAAAATAATCAGCTTGAATATTTCTATTTGCTAGATGTACCAGGTGGCTGCATTTGTGCCAGATCTTCTGGTTAAAGTATGTGTTTTGTCTTCTTGACACTGAATAAATCTGGCAAACCTTCATTGTTGGCAAGCTTTGAATTTGCCTAGTTCGCTCTGAACCAAATAGACATAAAAAAAAAAAAAAAGCTGATCTAGGTCAGTTGCTTTATTTAGACCAACCATCATTAAATTGAATGTTACTGGCTTTGAAGTTCCTGGAACTGCTCTTTGGAAACAACCTGGAATTAATCCCTTCATAAACTGAAGCTAAAATGCAGCCATTTAAATGTTCACTTTAGTTCCAAACACGGGAACTAATTTCAGTAAGCAACTGTTAGTAGCAAACAACCCACATATAATAATGTAAAGTGTTGTGCTCATCAAACCCCAATAAATGTCAGTAATTGACTGTTACTGTAATGTCTACAGGAATTGATGTTAATTGTCTCGTTAATCAATTAGGTTGTGTGCGCATTTCTAGATTACACCCAAATTTGGGAGCCAATATTTGGGTACCCTTAAGATCCAGGGGTTAGTGTCCAACTCTTAAAGCAGAACTCCAGAGGGAGGCATGGATGGTTCATGGGCAGATCATATACTTACAGAACACTGTTAGTTATGCCCATAAGCACAACATTTAGGCACATAGTAAATTTACACCAGCTATATTATTATTATTATTATGTTCTTGTATACCGCCATACCCAATGAGTTCTAGGCGGTTCACATCAATTAATTAAGATCCGATCTGAACACGGATTTACAACATTTTATCCGAGTTAAAGCAACGAGGAAGGATATGTTGGAACATTTTTGCAGAAATGTATCAAAGTTACATGCAGCGACAAGGTTGGATGGGAAGGAAAGAGGGCGGGGAAGCTAAGGGAGGGGAAAGGAAAGAGGGCGGGGAAGGAAAGAGGGCGGGGAAAGGAAAGAGGGTGGGGATAGAGATGGCTAGGTGGTCATGTCTAAATTTTATGCATATGCAACATGCTAGTATTCTATAATTGAATCTGGGCATTCACATGCCCTTATAGAACACTAGCTCAATGCTCATCATTTTAGCACCCTTTATAGAATTATCTCCTTAGTTCTGAAGTCTGGTTTTCAGGCTACCTTGCATGTATATACATATATGTCTCCAATATTTACAATGAATATTCTGGAAAACAGATATGTTTTCAACTCGTAAAACTTGAATTGTACACCTTTGCAATAGGCTTACAAAATTCAATGTAGATGTTAACTGGTCAGTCTCCCAGCCACTGCCGGTCACTAGACTAGGTGGCACATGTAAACAACTTTCTGGCACTCGTTGTATTGCACTTTTTCTGCACCATAAGTTCTCCAGCCTGATAGAAGGAGGTGAGAACAGCGGGAAGCAACATAAAATGCAGACTGCAAATAAACCAAAAAGGTTGTCATGGAAACAGAAAGTCAGGAGGGAGAGCAAGTGCCAAGGGGCCCAGAAGAAACCCTGCAAGAGATCAATAAAGAGGTTTAGAGCTTTAAAAACTGTTCAAAAATAATATATATTTTTTTTCTGAAGCACAGGTACCAGTTAAGAACGTTAAGCTCAATCTGAGAGTGAGAGCATAATTTCCTTTCCATGAATGATGGAGAAAAAGAAATTGGGAAAAAAATAATTATTTGTAGTTCAATTACTAGGGACAGGAAGTTTCTATAGAACTCATGAAAATGTCAGATGAGGTGATTTTGTTACACTTAGGCGACTGAAAAAGCATAACTGCAAAACTAAGTTAATACTCTAAGAATGAGGGGAGGGGGGGGGGGGGGAGAGGAGAAGAATCTGACAATTTACTGTCATGCTACCGAGAAAGAAAAATCCGAATGAAATTACTCTGTAGGCTCATTGCAAGTAAAACTAGATATATGTAAGCCTGTGACCCTGTGACACAAAACCTGTATTAATTGCAGGATATATACATTCTCAGTCATATACACACAACCATGCAGTCATAGTCATTCACAGCTTGATTACAGGCACAAATATACAGTGCCTTGAAACCTATACATACATATATACAACTTGGTTTACAGTTTATTTAAATTTGATATACTGCCCATTACAGAATTGTGCTCAGCAGTGCCTAACTTAAAACTTAGGTGCCTGTAGTATAGGCCAGGGTTTTAAAGGCCTACATTATAGGCACCTAAGGCCCAGATGCACTAAAGCCAGCGATCTTCACTAAACCTGTTTTGAGAGCTTTAGCGATGATCGTATTTGCTGACCCGATGCACAAAATGGCTCACTGCGTGTTTTCTCCTTGATTGCCTATTTTCTGATCTGGCCATGCAAATTAGCTAAAACCCCATGCAAAATAGCCAAGCGATTGATGTACTAATATCGCTTGGCTATGCACCAAAAAAAAGGCAAGGGTTTTAGCGATCTGAAAAACCCAACACGTCTGACCTGTTTTTTTTTTCCCCATTTTTTTAATGGCACAGATATTTTTCATGTGTTACACATGTCCCATAAAAAATAAAAATAAAAAGCCCCCTCCCCGCCAATGATGGCCCTCCCCGATGACCCCAATGAACATGACACTGGGAATCCCCCCATGCTAGTAAAAATTGACAGGAGGGGTGCCCATTCCCTCATGCCATGCTGCCCTTCCCCATGTGAGAAAAAATAGCATGAGAGATGCCCACTCCCTCCTGCCATGTCAACTCCCCCATACAGCAGCAAAATGTCACTCCTTCCTGCCACTGAAGGCCTATCCTCGCACCAGGCACACTAAAAACATCCCCTCCCTTCCCCCCCCAAAAAAGGCAGGACAGTTCCCATTCCCTCCTGCCACTGGAGGTCCCTTGAACCCCTCCTCCCCCCAGAACTTTCAAGGAAGTTGGGTGCAAGAGGGATGCTCTGTCACTCCTCCTCCGAGGCCTGCCTGTTCAAAATGATGGGCCTTCCTCTCCCCAATGCATCATTGATGCACAGGGAGGGGCCTAAGGCTCTGATTGGCTCGGACAACAAAGGCCCCTCTCTCTGCATCACTCCTGCCATTTCACTGCCACAGCGGGAGTGAGGGGGGGATGGTTGGCATTGCAGGAGACAGTGGGCATCCCTCCTGCCATTTTATTCTTGCAGGGGGTGGGGGTGGCATGGCAGGAGGGAATGGGCATCCACCTGCTGATTTTCACTAGCGTGGGGGGATTCCTGGTGCAGCATTTGTCAGGGGTCTTCGAGAAGGGCCGTCATTGGTGGGGGTGGTGGGGGGCATTCTATGGGGCAGATATTGTGCATGTGTAATATGCACAGCTTCTGTGCTCATTAAAAAAGAAAAAGAAAAAATAAGTTTCCTGCCCTGAACAGCTGAATCGCAGAAGATTTTCCCTGCCTCCGAGCTATTTGGGCTTCCCCTGCTGGCTCTGCGCATGTATGAGAGTCGCTCTCACAGTGATCAATTGGACGGCAGAGTCAGGGATTATGACGAACCTCCGAGTGAATCATTTGCATGCAAACCTTTTAGTACATGAATAGCTCTTTTTGAATCAGCCAAAAATTGGATTGCGGCAGACCCACACGGTGTTACCGATTCTGTTTAGTGCATCTAGGCCTAAGTCCTTTAGAGAATCATGCCTTGTAGTGCCTAAGTATCCCTACCACTAGGCGCCCTATGATAGGTCCTAGAGGTTGTGGTAAGAGCAGATAGCGTAGCTGGTTTTAAGAAAGGTTTGGAAAATTTCCTGGAGGAAAAGTCCATAGTCTGTTATTGAGAAAGACATGTGGGAAGCCACAGCTTGCCCTGTATTGCTACTCCTTGGGTTTTGGCCAGGTACTAATGACCTAGATTGGCCACCATGAGAACAGGCTACTGGGCTTGATGGAACACTGGTCTGACCCAGTAAGGCTATTCTTATGTTCTTATGCCTTTATAGAATTGTGCCTAAGACAGTCACCTATCTCCCAATTAATTTTTATTTTTTTCAATGTTAAAGTTCATAATTGAAGGCAATTTACTAATTAACCCCCTTTTACTAAACCATGATAGCAGTTATTAGCACAGGGAGCTGCGCTGAATACTCTGCGCTGCTCCCGATACTCTTAGAATGCCTATGAGCGTTGGGAGCAGCACAGAGCATTCAGTGCAGCTCCCTGCATCTATCGCGGTTTAGTAAAAGTGTGTGTGTGTGTGGGGGGGGGGGAGTAAGTTAATATGTAGAAATAAAACAAAAACATAAAGGGAAAAAAAATACATTTTTTATTGGACTAACTTAATGTAGTTTATGATTAACTTTCGAAGATAACCCCTTCTTCCTCAGATTTCCGATCTGAGGAAGAAGGGGTTACCTTTGAAAACTAATCATAAAAAAGTATTATTTTTTTTTACTTTATGTTTTTGTTTTATTTCTACATATTACCTTGAAGAGTAGACTAACACGGCCACCACACCATTTCACTAATTACCCCCCCTCCCCACCATTTTATGAAGCTGTGTTAGGCTTTTTTATTGCTGGCTGCAGTAGTATTCGCTCCGACGCACATAGGAAATCTATGAGTTTCAGAGCAAATACCACCGCAGCCTAACATGGCTTCATATTAGGGGGGGGGGGAAGGTAAGTTAGGCACTTATGTTTAGGTGCCTTTATAAAAATTTCCCCAGAGTGTCAATCGCACAAAAGACACAGGTACAGTATTTACCATGCTGAGCTGAAACACCCATGCAAAGGCTTTCCTATCTAAGTTGGTCTGAAAATACCATATTGGAGATTTAAGAGCAACTTTAAACTAATTTCAAGATTGTTCTACATGTTATTCATGAGGCAAGGAATTCTAAAGAAAAGGAGCCAGACTTAAAAAAGGCAGCAAGTAGAATCAAGATGTGCTTATGTCAGGGGCAAAAGAGAGAGAAGGAACTCATTAGCCTAATGGAGATGAGGAGATGGCCTGTATGGAATTAATAGACATGATAGATAAGACAAAGTATTCTTAAAAAAGAGCATTGTGAGCTAACCATTTGACATAATAAGTAACAAGTAGACAATGTAAATGGTATAAAAATAGAGAAATTTGATCAGATATACAGTACAAGCTTGGCATAATACTTTGATAGACATATTTTGGACTGACTGTAAACACTTTATAGAAAATTGCAGGTATACTCAGACTTCTCAGACTTACTTCCTGGTGTTTGGATCTGCTTCAGCCTTTGGCCTCTTCCCTCCATGTGGTCCTCCAGAGCACTGACAATTGACTGGCAGAGGCAGCGAAGCAAACCCACTGGAGGCGAGACAGCAGAAAAAAGGACCTGGCGGGGCTAGGTGCAAAGCAGAAGTATTTACATCACTGCTTTTTGCTGGTCAGCTGCTGGAACTCTGGAGGATCCAGGGGTGTACTGCTACAGAGTGATATAGATCCCATTGGGGGACAAAGGGGAGAGAGAGCAGAAAAACACTAGACCCATGGAAGGGGGAGGGGAGAGGAGAGACATTGGGGAACAAAAAGAGGTACTGAACTCATACACAGCAAAAAGAAATTCTGGACCTCTGTGGGGGTAGGGGATGCAGTGGAGAGAGAGAGAGGTACCAATTGTGGACAAATGCAGGGAAAATAGGAGAGGAAAGGCGGAGAGGGAAGATATGATAGAGACATTTACATTCGTATGTGGTATAAAGTACACATGAGGCAAGTCTCTTTCAATTGAAAGGAAACTCGAGAGTGAGAGGGCATAGAATGAGGATGAGGTGTAATCTTAGGAAATTCTTTTTTACAGAAAGGGTGGTAGATGCGTGGAATAGTCTCCTGGTAGAGATTGTGGAGACAAATACTATATCCAAATTCAAGAAAGTGTGGGACAGGCAATTGGGATCTCTTAGGGAGAAGAGGAGATAGTGGATGCTGCACACTGAATGGGTCATTTGGCCTTTATCTGCCATCATGTTTCTATGTTTCATTTGTTTGTTAATGAGTTTTGCTGTTGAATTATTGATAATATGAAGGGGATAATGTGTGATACTAGGTTTTTTTGTGTGTGTTTGCATTGTTGTCTGTCTGGAAATAGATAGTGTATATTCAATTGTAACCCATCTAGGTTTTAGGCAGGGAAGAAAAATTTGAAATAAATAAAATCTTCATCCAGTTAATTTTGATAATACTCAACAGCATTTAGATGTGAATAGAGAGGGGTTGAATGGGGTATCTATGTATTACTGCATATAAGAATAGGGGGAGGGGGAAAGGGCACATAGCTGAGAATATCCAAAGCTTCCATGACTTTGATTTTTTGCTATGAAAAATTTGTACATTCAGCATTTGTAAGCACAAAGTCAAGGAAATATTACAATGCTAATTTTGTGTTTTAACTCAAACATTTACCCTGAAATCCCCAAAATGCATTTTTTTAAATTTTTTTTAAAAAGATGCCAATATCAACTAATGGAAATCATTTATTTTTATAATACACTGACAGATAAATGTTGGCACATTTATTATCCCCTTATGTTGTCGGAGCTATCAGGCACCACATGTAATTTTTCAGTCATGTAGGCAATGCTAATGCCAGATGGCATCTTGTATTTTGTAACTTGTCTCCCTATTATTCTGTATTTATGAAGAAAAATCTTACATGTACATTTGTGATGTCCCAGTCCAACAAAATGTTTCTTTTTATTGATATTTGACCCATGTTCAAGTTCAAGTTTATTCATGGCTTGATATACCGACCATCACATGTATCTGGGCGGTTTACAATATCACAAATTAAAAAGTTTAATATGAATAGATAAAATAAAATAATATGGGGTAAACCTAAAACTATGTCTTTTCATGATAGCTCTACGGTAGTTAGCTGTAGGCAGAATTGTAGGGATGGAGATCTGATAAGTTCTCATCCAGGGCATCAGAACACGGGCAGGGTCGGCACAAGGGCGGTTCTGAACGCAGGCCAGGTCGGCACACCGGCCTAAATCCGCACACAGGGCCTAGGTCGGTGTGCCGACCTGGCCTGCGTTCAGAACCGCCCGTGTGCCGACCCTGCCCAAGTTCTGATGCCCTGGATCAGAACTTATTAGATCTCCATCCCTACACAGAATAGGTATTGTCTTTCTACAGAGGAACTATAATCTAAGGTCTATTTAATTATAATATAGTATGGCAATAAAACATTGGCTGCCCATAGCCAAACATTGTGTCTTCAAGTGCCTGATGTTAGCATTCAAGTCCTTACACAACATGGTGCCATGCTATGCGATGGCCAAGCTTCCTCTGTACATGCCGAACAGGTCCCTCCACTCCCAGGATGAAATATACCTCAAAACACCCCCTGGTCGTGCCATTCAACTGCAAACAGCCAAACGACATTCCTACTCCCACTTCATACCAACCCACTGGAATCGATTGCTCCTGCAGATACGATCCCGTGAAAGCCTCCTCAACTGTTAGATTACAAAGAAATGTATATTGATACAAGATCCTCCATATGTGCCACGTTAGGATAAATACTTGTATTGCTAAATCTTGTATTGTAACTGTGACAATTTTAACTTGTAAATTGTATATTACAGATGTGGATATTAGATCCTTAGTATGTGTCCTGTTAGGACAAAATCTTGTGCCAGAAAAAAACAAAACCAAACTTGTACTATAACTATGGAAAATACCTGTTAACTGTATAGTATATTAAGGGGCTCATAACTGAAACTTAAATACATCTAAAAACCCGCCTAAGTACAGGTCGTCCAAGTGCTGATATTCAAAATGGCTTTTTGGCCATATCCAGGGACATTTTAGGCCTCTGAATCCCGCTGTGCGCCCAGAGCTGAAAGGGGCATTTTTGGAGGAGTGGTTAGTGTGGGATGTGGGCCAACCTAGACTTAGTCGTCTTGCAGGGATAATCAAATGTTTGCCGAGACTGCCTAGGCAAAACTTATACGCTGTGAGTTAGATGACATAAAGACAGGTATAAGTGCCCAAAAGGTATTGAAAGTGACCAGATATCCACTGCAAAGACAAAGTAAAGACCCCCACACACTCCCCCCATGTTCATTGACCCCGTTGCACCCCCACAAAGTTCAGAATAAAAATGTGCATACTTGCCTCCAGAACATCAGCGCCTGGCATAGGAAAGCCTAGTAGAGCTGCACAGAGATGGCTTAAGTAGTCTGGGGGGTGGGCTAATGAACCATAGAGAGGAGGACCCAGGCCCATAAGCCACTCTAACCACTACATTTATGGTGGAAAATGTGAGCCCACCAAAAAAAAAACCAAACCCTACTGTACTGCTATATAGGGGCCACCTGCAACCATAAGGGCGATTGGGGTTGTAGACAAGTGGGTATAGTGTGTTTTGGGGGGGCTTACCACAACCTATAAGGGAGTTCTGGTGAGATGTTTATGTGGCACCCTTTTTGTGAAGTTCACAGCAGTGCCCTGTTTGTTGCCCCTCTGCTCTGTTGTCATGTCTGGGTGGTCAGTCCATCACAATGCTGGCCCCTCCCACATGTAAAAGGTCTTGTGGGTGTTTGGGACTGGGACAAATTTTTGGTTGAGACTATGGTATAAAGATAGATGTACTAGCGGTCTGGACGATCAAACGCCTGGACATACAGATAGACAATTTTCGGGAAAAAAATATTGTAGACATACTTTTTGAGAATGGACATTTTGCCGCTGCCGACTTTGGCCGACTTTGGCCAACTAGCGCTCTACATCCAAATCAGACTTATACGTTTTTTGTTTTTTTTTTAATTTGAATTTAATACATTTGTTTTGATTATGCCCCTTTATGTATGTTAACCTGTAACCCGTCCTGAGCTCTTTGGGGACGACGGGATAGAAAATGAATTAAATAAATAAATAAGTATTTACCAGTTTAAGGAACCTTAATGGTGCGCAGTATTTGCCAATACTACAGCTTAATGCAAGATTTCTTACTGCAATGCATGTTAAATAATAAGCTGTGAAAAATCCAGAGCAGCTCATTAGTATTCAAAACAGAAAGCATATCTTAAATCAAACTGTGATCTGTTATTCGTTGAAAATAACCACCACCTCAAGAAATGGTAATAACATTCCCTTTGGAGCATCAGACTGCTAAGGTGCGAGCTGAAGCTCCCAGAAAACAAATGAATAGGGCTGGTGATTTCTAAAAATTAGCCCACCATCACTACTAATTTATTTTATTTACGTGTATTTTTTTGTTAAGGTTTTATCCTCTACCAGGTCATCAAAAAGCAGCAAACGTTCACAAACAATAATCATGCCAAACATCTAAATAGGGAATAGGCTCAAGCAGCTACAATGGGTAAAAAAAAAAAGATATCACTCCTTCACCTAGTAGATTCATCTTGATGTGAACAGAAAGCATCTTTTTCCTCATAAGATGGGAAGGGGTTGTCCAAAAAAAAAAAAAAAGGTTTTCAGGGTCTTTTTACATTCAAATAAGGATTGCATACATTGTCACTGATTGGTCAAAGCATTCCATGACTGCGGTTAGTAGCTTACTTTCTTACAACTTGAGTTCTGGCAACAGACAACAACGGTGACACAGCATGAAGCATTCATTTTCAAGAAAGCAAGCAAACACTCGGGAAAGCTTAAACGGCAGCATCACAAATTTGTATTTAATGCAATGCTCAGTTAGTAATCAATACAGTCACATCTGTGCTGGGGTAATGTGTTCAAATCTAGACAGGAAATCTAGGGGAAAATTCTTTAAATGGCACCTAAACTGGCAAATAAAAACATTAAAGTTAAAGCGCCTACCAGTGCCTAAATAAAAGGCACCAGAAATGTGCCTATGCAGGTGCTTTAGGGTGCTTGACACCACTATGGTTGTGGCTAATGCCAGAAGTTGCACTAGGGGCCATAAAATGCCTAAGTAGGCGCGATTCACAACAAAGATAGGTGCCAAAAATGTAGGCCCAGAAACCCCTGGCCTATATTTCCAGTACCTATCATTCTCAGACATGCCACTCTCTATATAGCACCATCCCGTGATTCACACACGATCGGTGGCCGTTTTTTAGGTGGCTGCCGATATCGGTGTCGTATACAGAATCCGGGCCTTCTAGAATGACTATTACAGCTACGTTCAATGCTAGCTGTAAAGACCTAATGGGGAGCTATGATTGAAGTCTACAAAATCCTGATTGAATGGGTACAAGTGGATCGATTTTTCACTCCATCAAAAATTACAGAGACTAGGGGACACTCGATGAAGTTACAGGGAAATACTTTTAAAATCAATAGGAGGAAATAGTTTTTCACTCAGAGAACAGTTAAGCTCTGGAACGCATTGCCAGAGGTTGTGGTAAGAGCGGATAGCGTAGCTGGTTTTAAGAAAGATTTGGGCAAGTTCCTGGCGGAAAAGTCCATAGTCTGTTATTGAGAGGGACATGGGGGAGGCGCTACTTGCCCTGGATCGGCAACATGGAATATTGCTACTCCTTGGGTTTTGGCCAGGTACTAGTGACCTGGATTGGCCACCGTGAGAACAGGCTACTGGGCTTGATGGCCAATTGGTCTGACCCAGTAAGGCTATTCGTATGTTCTTATGACATTTCTATAAGCTAGATGTTGACATTTTCATAAATGTCAACATCTAGATTATAGAAATGTGAATGATGGCAGATAAGACAGGCATGGTCCACCCTGTCCACCATGGCTTGGATTGTACCCACTGATTTTTGCATATTACACCCCACCCCCCAACACCACCTCCACCACCTCCATTTTCATTACAGTTGCACACCTGCTGCTTCATGCAGGTTCTGCCCCTCTATGCTTTTCTTTGTTTTTTTATTTGTATGAGTCATTTATGGTTTCCTTGAAGTGGAAATACACCACGCTGCTATTCCATCTGCTTGCCATATAGAAAAACCTCTCTGCTTATCCAATGCCTTTTGAAATTCCATCACTGTTTTTGAACCCACCACCTTCTGTGGAACACATCCCAGGAATCTATTACCCTCTCTGTGAAAAAAAGTATTTTCTAACGTGCTTTTCAGTTTCCTTCCTTGCAGCTTCACTTCATGTCCTCTAGTCTCCCCATTTTTGAAAAGATGTGTTCATTTATATCTTTTGAGTATTAAATGTCTGTATCACATTACTACTACTACTTTTCACTTATATAGCACTGAAAAATGTACACAGCACTGTGCATTTTGACATTTATAGATGGTCCCTGTTCGGAAGAGCTTACAATCTAACTTGGATTGATAGATATGACATATAGGGTTGGGGTTGCAGAACTCAAGGTGAGAGGAGTTAGGAGTCAAAATCATTCTCAAAGAGGTGGGCTTTTAACTGGGCCTTGAACACTGCTAGAGACTGAGCATGTCGTAGGGATTTGGGCAGCTTGTTCCAAGCATATGATGCAGCAAGGTAGAAGGGATGGAGTCTGGAGTTGGCAGTTGAACAGTAGTGTGTGTGTGTGTGTGGGGAGGGAATCATAGGGGGAGATAAGTGAGGGGCAGCTGAGTGAGTGCATTTGTAGGTCAGTAAGAAGAGTCTGAATTGTATCATATCTCGCCTATTCCTCCTTTTCTCCAAGTTATACAGTATACTCAAATCTTTGAGCCTCTTTGCATACATCTTTTGGGACAAACACATATGATCTGTTAGGAAGAGGAAGAGATAGTGGATAATGTGGATGAGCTTTATCTCCTTCATTTTCTCTGTTTCTTTGCTTCTATGTTGGAGACCCCATACCATTTTGATTACTTTCATCTGAATGGCTTCAAGTCTCTTTACTACCTTGGCAAGATACAACCAGGGCCGGATTTTCCTATAGGCTAACTAAGCTTCAGCCTAGGGCCTCAAGATCAAGAGGGGCCTACATTCAAATTGTTAGCAAAATTAAAATTACACTATTCTAAAAACAGTGAACACTAAAACACTGAACCGAAAATAAGGAGAAATTCTACGCTTCGGGATCGGAACCGACTCTGGCCGCAACGGGGCGCCGACTCGGCTTCTCCCTTTCTTTTTCTCGCCTTGAGAGGAGGATCGGGGAGGGAAAGACGTCAATCCAGAAACAGCTGGGCAAAGCCCAGCCCCGCGGGGAGAGAGGCAAAACGTGGATCCGTCAGGACAGGGCGGCCCAGATTGGCATCGGAGGGGAGGGTGGGGGGAGGTTTAATGGAAGGCAGGCAGGCAGGATGGCATGGGGGGGTGTTCAATGGAAGGGGGAATGGGTGGCAGGCAGGCATCGGAGGGGGGGGTGAGGTGAGGAAGGACGCACTGATGGCACTATGGACATAGGAAGGGGCAATGTTGTGTGTTATGTTTGATTAGTTATTGTTACAAGTACTATATATGGTGCTGAGAATAAATGTCCAAATAAGTGTTCTCGACTTTTTTTTATTTATTATCCGTGTCACATTTTTTATAAAGGTTAGTATCAATAACCTATTACTAACCACTGGCAGTTTCCCAGCAGAACAAGGCCACATTTCAATAACTCCTATCATAAAAAACAAGAAAGAACCATCAAGCACCCCATCCAACTACAGACCTATCGCAAGCATCCCGCTATTCACCAAAATAGCAGAAGGGGTAGTAAACGCCGAACTTACCACATACCTTGAAATATTCGATATCCTAAATGACAACCAATCAGGCTTTCATTTCAATCACAGCACTGAAACCATCATAGCCTCCCTCCTAGACCACATACACACACTCTTCAGCCTGGGATCCAGTGCCCTGATTTTACAACTGGACCTGAGCACTGCTTTCGATCTAGTCGACCACGACATTCTCCTAGACTGCCTTGCCTACATTGGCATCTCCGGCCAGGTCCTTAACTGGTTCAACAGGTTCCTACGGAATCGATCTTACAGGGTATTCAAAAACGACTCTCTCTCCTACTCCTGGGAAAACGCCTGCGGTGTACCACAGGGCTCCCCCTGTCCCCCACCCTGTTCAATATCTACCTCACCTCCCTAGGAAACCTCCTGCAAAGCCTCAAGTTAAAATTCTTTATCTACGCAGACGACATTACCATAGTCATCCCGCTAACCAGTTTCACCCAAGAACTCCTTAACTCCCTCACAAGCATACTTAGTCAGATAGAACTCTGGATGCTATCCTACAGACTAAAACTAAACCCTGACAAAACAAAATTCTTCCTAGCAACCCCCAATGACAAAATCAAAGACACCACAATTCAAGTAAAAGGATCCACATTCCCCCTCGAACAAACCTTAAAAGTACTGGGTGTAACACTGGACAAACATCTATCCCTCGAGAAACACACTGATATCACAGTCAGGAAAAGTATCTCGATACTATAGAAACTCCGCACCATAAAGAAATACTTTGACGACTCTTCATTCCGCCTCTTAGTACAATCCTCCATCCTCAGCACGCTGGACTACTGCAACATCATCTACCTGAGCTCCACAAAGAAAACCATCAGGAGACTAAGAATGATCCAGAACACCGCTGTCCACCTCATATTTAACCTGAAAAAATGGGACCATATCACCCCTTTCTACCACAAACTCCACTGGCTCCCACTAGAATCCAGAATCATATTCAAATTTGCCTGTTTTTGCTACAAAACAATATAGCTACATCACCCCTCACTTCACCCTTAACCACAACTATAAGAACACCCGTAAAATTCAACTCTTTGCCTTCCCCTCCCTAAAACTATGCCACTCAAAAAAATACCTGGACAAAACCTACGCCTTCCAAACTGCCAAACTAAACCCCTGGCTAGCCCAAATGGTCCTCAAGGCCTACTACTACCTTGACTTTAGAAAACTACTCAAAACTCATCTATTCCGAGACCAAGACCCTTAATGCCCCTTTTCAATCCTCCTCCTCTCCCCCTTCTGACTTACTCCCCCCGTCGCCCCCCTCTCCCCCCTACTCTCTCTCCTTGCTATTCGCAACTCCATGATATAACTGATATGTAACCACTTGTACCTACTCTCTCCTTGCTGTTTGCAACTCTATGATCAATTTGATATGTAACCACTTGTAATCTCTGTCTAACTAATGTGAACTGCCTAGAACTCTTCAGGGTATGGCGGTATACAAAATAAAGTTATTATTATTATTATTATAATAACAACATGTTTCATTTAACATATTGATATATATCACAGTAATGATGTATTTTATTATCTCTCATGTAATTTACAAACTTAAAAATGGGAGGTGAAAGGGCCTCATAAGTGGAATAGCCTAGGGCCTCTTTTCATCTAAATCCGGCCCTGGATACAACCCTTAAAATAATAATAATAATAATTTATTTTGTATACCGCCATACCCAGGGAGTTCTAGGCGGTTCACAACAAATAGATGAGTTACATACAGTGCAGTTGAAAAAGAAGAACGTAACAAGTCAATCGAAGGGTCAAACTAGTTTACATTGACAATTTAAGTAAGGAAGGACTAATACAGAGCATATACGGTATTTACCGTAAAAGAGTACAATTGAATTTGAGAGAAGGGGGAGCAAAGCATATTGTATGAGAGGAGGGGGCAGGGATCATTGGGAGGGGGGGGGGAGGAGGGGGAAAAAGTAAAGAAAGGTGGGCCGTGTTGAGGGGAGGGGGAGAGAAGGATTTGGTCTGATGCAGAGAAGAGAGTTCGATCTGTTTTGTAATGAGGAGAGGAGGAGCGTTAAGGCGGAAGTGGGGAGCATTAAGGATTTGGTCCATTAAAAGTGAGCCCAGTGCTCCAAGTTCAGTCTCACAATTTGTTCAGGGGGAGTACTCAAATGAATGACATTGAAAAAGGGTAAAACAAGTTGAAAAGAATTATCAAGAAATTAAATCTGTTGCTGGAACATTTACTGAACAAACAATGGCTCTAGTTCAAATAGCTCAGGTAGCGATTATAAAAGATTCTTCTGCCTAGTTCATGGAAAATGCTCTGAGAAATGCAAGTTTGAGGATGATGATAAGGTTTCCCTTAAAGAGTTGATGAACCAATATTGTTTGGAGGTTCTTCACTAACCAATTTAGCGCACACTCATTTTTAAGCACACATTAAATCGGTTAGCACACCTTAATAAAAGGACCTCTTAATTTGGATCAAATACCAATTATTAAGAGCATATTTTCTACCAAATAAAAGGCACAAGAGCCCCGTGCCAACAGGGGAAATAATAATCGATTCTCTGAACGCCTCCTCAACCTGTTAATTCTGATACTGTAACTTTGTTGCACGCTTTGGGATATAACTTTGATAGGGATTTCCTATTTAGCTACTACTTTAAGAATAAATTGAACAGTATTTAGAGGTTTTAAAATATATATCTTTACTGATTTATCTAGAGAGTCCCAGAAATGCCGGAGGCCGTTTCTTTTATTGTGCCCTGGAGTTTTGCAATTGGGGGCTACTTTCCATCTTAGGTTTCCTTGCAAATGTATCATAATTTTGGAAACCTACCCTTTTTGATAGCCAAGGGTACTAGCAGACCCCTATCCAGTATCACAGAATGGAGCAGTTAATATGGTCTTCTCCCCTTTTTCTAACTATGTACGACGGGCCACTGTAAAGTTCTCAGCCCAATCAAGAAGAGAATGACGTAGAGCCATGAAACTTACAAGTTATTCCACACTTTTCATTTCAGTGATATGAAATGAAACAAAAATTGTCAAGAAAAGTGTGGCTGGGCTGAGAACTTTTCTACATTCCCTTATACTGTAGATTTTCTTTTCTTCTCTTTTGATTTAATTGTAATTTGCCTTTTCTTCTCAATATAATTGAACTAGCTGATGCCCCGGCGTTGCACGGGTATTTAATTATAGCAATAACACTGTAAATGGAATCAAATAAAGATACTTTATAGTGGTGAATGAAATTATTTTTTAACAGGTTTATAAAAAGTACAATATTCAAATTATAATGTGAAATATTTGACAAAATGAATACAATACAACTAACACAAAACTTGATTATAAACAACATTTTTAGTTTCACCTCCAGGAGCAAGAACATATAAATTCTTGGGTGAACGCACCCTTGAGCAAGCAACATAGAGTTGTCCATGGGAAAAACAGGGGGATCTTAAATCCACTCCACAGTATGTAATAGTCTGTCCCTGTGATTTGTTGATTGTGATAGAGAATGCAAGTCTCACAGGAATTTGCAATCTCTTAAACTGAAAAGGAAGATCTGTTGGAATAAGTGGCATCCAAAAGTTCCAGTATTGATTAAAACAACTCAATATGTGGAAACTCAGGTTGAAAAGAAACTCCATGCAGTTGTTTCCCGGTTCAGAATGGAACCTGTGTTCCTAGTTCAGCATATGTGAGTACTCATGTAATGTAATAACATTATGAACTGGGGTGCATGAAGGAAACAGTTACAAACACAGTTAGAACATACAAACTCTATATGTATGGTGTCCGTGGTAGAATAGAAACGATGTCCCTAGTGGTTATAGTGTCATAGAAAGTGTTTTATAGTTGGAATTACGGTGAGAATGGCAGCTTTTTACATCCTTTCCATTGACATGAATGGGTGAAATCTGATTTTCTGTTTGTAGCTCCGCCCACGTGTGCAGGTGGGCAGTGAGACCCCCAGAACATATCACCCCAGGTAGTGAGGGATCTGCATACCAAGTTTCGTTCAAATCGGTCAAGCCGTTTTTGAATTACTGTGAGAATGGCAGCTTTTTACATTTTTTCCATTGACATGAATGGGTGAAATCAGATGTTCTGTTTGTAGCTCCGCCCACGTGTGCAGGTGGGCTGCGAGACCCCCAGAACATATCACCCCAGGTAGTGAGGGATCTGCATACCAAGTTTCGTTCAAATCGGTCAAGCCGTTTTTGCGTGATCGCGGCACATACACACACGCACACACACACATACACACCTCCATACCTCCGATTTTATATATATATAGATTCCTATTTGTGGACTAGAACTGAATGAAATTTGATTAATATTATATTTCCTATTTGAAATGGTTTAAATTACTTTTATTATTTCTTGAATGCATTGGTTTTCCTGTATAAGTAGTTTTGTTATTTGAATAATTGCATAAATAAAAGTTTAAAAGTCCCAGCTTGTATACAGGGGCATTGTTACTCCATTGCAGACTTCTGGCCTTGACTACTGCCTTATCACATTGTTTCACTATTGTGAGATCATTGGGCACTATCAACCCAGGGTTCTTTTTTTGGTCTGTGGACTTCAACCTATCCTATACAGTTCCTTTGGATTTGTGTACCTCAAATGCATTAATCTACATTTCTTAACATTAAAGCTTAACTGTCAGTCTTTTAATTTTTGTAGACCAGTTCTCATGCTTTTGTCTCCCTCTGAGGAATCCAGTCTGTTGCACATTTTTCTTATTACTGTATCTGGAAAAATACTTTTTCCTTTTGTTTGGCAATATTGCTCACAAAAATATTGAACTGAATCGGCTCTAGAATAAATATCTACTCAGCTTTGTTTTTTCCAACATCCAGAACATGTCCTCAATCCAATTCTTTTGTCACCCAGTCAAGAAAATCAGATTTGCCTGGCATGATCTACCTACCCTTTGGAATGCACTCTCAACTTCCCTTCGACTTGAAAACTCCCTAGATAAATTAATCATAGCCCTTTCATCGTGGCTGGTCAGTACAGCCATTTCAACACACCTAGTACAGCACGGCTGTTTTATCATAGCTGTTTCATCTCTGGTGAGTACTTACCTTGCTGAAGCTGCCAATCCATTGGACAAATATCATGGTGAAAGAAGGGCATATCAAAGAATGCTTGCCCCCCCTGGTGCTTACATCCCAATTGGACAGATGCAAGAAGGCTTCTGGGGCAGACCCCATTGCCCCTCTCCCTTGTGCTTCTTGCCCAATTGGACTGGTGAAAATGGGGGGAGGAGCATTGCCCCTAGCCCCACTTACCACTAGTGCTTCTAGCCCAATTATTTCAATTACCCCTCACTGATGTTTAAATAAAAGTTATCTGAAGAATCCCACTACAGCTAGAAGCCCTTCACACCTCCCCCCCCCCCCCCCACCGGTCTTCACTAAGGACTGAAGCAGGAATGGTCTCAGTGCTACAAGAGGGCTGAAAACCATATTATTTTATAAACTGACTTAATTGCAAGAAAACCACTGTCTCGATCACCTTAGATACAAAGCATAAATTGGGACATGGTCGATAATGTAAAAGGAGTGCGGGGTCTGATGAGGGGATGGAAATTTTTTCAAATATCAAGGGCCTGACCTGTGTTTAAGCTGGAATTAACTGAAGCAAGTAAAAAGGGCATTAGTTCAAGGCTGATGGCAACGGATCTAAGGCACAGAGTCAGTTTCATCACAGATAGAGTCTAGTAAGAAAAATCAGATTTTGTTGTTGAAAAGTGGATCAAAACATGGACATTGCCTCATCTGTAGAGATAAATAGTTTAAAGTCCATCTGAGAATCAAATTGCAATGGTGGGTTAAAAAAAAAAAAAGTCATTGCAGTGATTGGATTTGTCAGAAAAACTTATTGGACCCCAAGCAAACAACTAGCATTTGTGCGCAACAAAGCTACTATCTTCTGAACTCTAAGTGGAATTCTAGAAGTATCATGGTCATCCCATCTGCTCCTAGCAGCAGGAAATATAAGGAGACCTGTATTTATTTCTTGCCATACTCTGTGGTGAGAACTGAGTGATACAAAGATTGGAGCACTTGTTGATAAAGAGAGTGAAGTATTCTAGAGACTCTGTAAGTGCTTGTTTGTTACTGTTATTTTACTGTTTGTTACTTCTGTCACATTTGGTAATCTGATTGTAAATAGTTGGAGTTGGCTGAGTTATTAAGTGGATTATCTAAAATGTCAAAGAACTGCTTATTTAGCTTCCCGATATAAACCAGTTTTGGACTTGGTCCCAACACCAAAGAAATTCTGTTTATGTACTGGGCTTCCACCACTCTGGGCATGCACTATCTAGATCAGTGGTATTCAACCCAGTTCTCAGGGACCACCTGGCCAGTCAGGTTTTCAGGATATCCACAATGAATAAGGATAGCAGAGACTTTGAAAATCCGACTGGCCATGTTGTCCCTGAGGACTGGGTTGAATACCATTGATCTAGATGACACTTAAACCCAAGGTAACAGTAATCTCCAATATTTTGTGAACACCATCTTTACGTTTGTTTTGTGTATGTTTTTTTTGCCTTGAATTATGTAGCCACTTCTTTTGTGAACTATATTGAGTTCCTTGTACTTTAAAAAAAAAAAAAATATTTTCCATAAATAAAAGATCAGTATAACTTTTCATAGCGCCTTTAAGTTCAGAGAAAACCAAAAAAACTCTGTGGAGTGACGATGTCCCAAAATAGACTTTATTTGAAAGTGTCAAAGTTCCAAAGATACACTGAAATCATCCACATAAAATAATTTCATCCACATAAAAAATAGGTTATCCATATAAAAGCCTTAAAGGACCTAGGGCTCCTTTTATCAAGGTGTGCTACGGGGGTTAGCGCGTCGGACATTTCATCACGTGCTAACCCCCGCAGCAAGCCAAAAACCTAACGCCTCATCAATGGAGGCATTAGCGACTAGCGCGGCAGGTGGTTGAACATGCGGTATTCTGCGCGTTAACCGCCTACTGCACCTTGATAAAAGGAGCCCCTAGTCCGCTAGGGATACAGGACCCAACACGGTCCACGTTTTGACAAAAAGTCTTCTTCAGGGGTCCCTGGGGGTCCTATAAAGGTGAATACGTGGGAAACAATTTTGTGGTGAACCGGAAGTGAGACACTGCTTGCATTTGGATATTTTGGGGTCAATTCCTTTCATTTTTTTTCCTTTAAGTTCAGCCCACTTTACCTTATTTTGTCTCGCTTTGCCAGCTTCTTCTTCAGATATGGCCTGTCCGATATTCAGCAGTACTTAGCCAAAGGGAATGGTTGGAGTTTAGAATTGAAAGCAGTTTCAAAGAAGTGGGCTTTGAGTCTGGATTTGAATATTGCAGAAACGGAGCTTGATGTATCGAGTCAGGCAGTTTGTCTCAGGCATATGGGGAAGCAAAGTAGAAGGGACAGAGTCTGGAGCTGGCCGTAGCGGAGAAGTATACAGGTAAGAGAGACTCAACCTGAAAGTAGAGCATGACACGGGGACACATTTGTCCCCAGCGGATCTCAATATCGCCATCTCATCCCTGCGAGTTCTGTCTCTGTCCAGTTCCTGTAAGCTCTGCCTTAACTGCACAAGACTCGAACACATACTGTATGATTTTAAAGAGTTCGAAGCTTATGCAGATGAGGACAGAGCTTGCAAGGATGGGACAGGGACAGAGCTTGTAGGGATGGGATAGGCAATTTAATGTCCCTATGTCTGAAAGTTAATTGAGGGTAGAGAGTGTAAGGCTGAAGGTTTGCCTAGGGCACCTGATCAAGGGATGGGGGGACTTCTTTTTTTGTTTCTTTACCTTACTGTGGATAGGAGCAAGTGATATTTTCCAAAGTAGCAATTCAAAAAACACATTTATCATGAGATTTACTAAGTTTGTGGTGTTGATTCTCATCTTAAATTTTTCTGCAATTTTACAATGCATGAAAATGTCTGTTTGTACTTGGGTAAGGTGACCATATGTCCCGTTTTGAACGGGACTGTCCCGTTTTCAAACCCACTGTCCCATTGTCCACACACACAGCTTTGGGACATCAAAATGTCCCGTTTTCAGGGACAGCGTCCCGAAGGTGTGTGCGGGGACAACGGGACAGGCGATCGCTTCCAGTCCCTCCCTGTGCGCAAAAAAAAAAAAAGCATCTTTTTCAGGCCTCTTGCAGTGCTGGAGGGAGGGAAAGAAGGGCAGAGATGAGGGCTGAGTGACGAACGGTCTTCAATCCCTGTCAGTGCTGATTGGTCAGAACAGTTCCTGGGGCAGGGAGAGTCATAGAAGGGTCCGCCCTCTAGCTCTGATTGGGGGAAAAGAGAAAAGAAGGCGTCACTCTCAGCTCCTTCTGCTATTCATAGCTAGGGCGGGAGAAGGAACCAGGGCTGGACATGCTTCTGGGAAGATGGGCGCCCGATTTAAACCCCCACCCCCACCCTGTCTGCCGCCGCTGCCGTTGTTCTCCTTCTTACCTCCCTGCTGCTGGTGGTAATCGTCGCTCAGAAGCCTTCTTCCAGACGTCAGTTCTGATGTCGGAGAGGATATTCTGGGCCAGCCAGGCAGCGATTGGCTGGCCCAGAATGTCCTCTCCGACGTCAGAATTGACGTCGGGAAGAAGGATTCTGGGCAGCGATTGCCAGCAGCAGTAGGGAGGTAAGAAGGAGAGTAGTGGTGGCAGGTGGGGGGTGTAAATCAGGCGCTGGAGGGAGGCTTTTTTTTTTTTACAGTGGCAGGGAGGGAAGGAGGTAGGTAGGCAGGCAGGTTAGCTTCGGTGGTGGGGGTGGGACAAAGTCTGGAAGGCAGTGTGGGGGGATCATGGGAAGGAGGCACTGGGGGCACTAGGGACATGAGAAGAAGGCACTAGGGGGCACTAAGGACACGAGAAGGAGGCACTGGGGGGCACTAAGGACATGGGAAGGAGGCACCGGGGGGCACTAAGGACACGGAAAAGAGGCACTGGGGGGCACTAAGGACATGGGAAGGAAGGAGGCAGGGAATAGAAAGGGACAATTATTGGGCTTGAGTGCAGAAAGAAAGAAAGAAATAAAAGAAAGGATGCACAGTCAGAAGGAAACGCAACCAGAGACTCATGAAATCACCAGACAGCAAAGGTAGGAAAAATGATTTTATTTTCAATTTAGTGATCGAAATGTGTCAGTTTTGAGAATTTATATCTGCTGTCTATATTTTCCACTATATTTGTCTATTTTTTTTTAATAGTTACTGAGGGGACACTGCATATTTTAAAGTCATCTGCCTTGGTATTGAAAAGGATTTAGGTCCCAATTCCTGCCCCATACTTTCTCTGTCTCTGTCATTTGAAAGTCAGGTACCTGGGGACACATCTTAAAGACCAGAAATCGTCTTCCAAAACATGTCCAAAGTTTATTATGAGTTTCACATCTTTTATACGAATCAGGTTTGCCAGCATGTGTCAGCATGTGACGTAAATGCAAACCATATATGGATACAGGTCACATGAAACTTTAAACACATCAGCATTTTTCCTATCTGGAGATTGAAGTCCACAGAGGGTCAGAAAAAGCCTTAACCAGCAGAGCTTCTAATCTAAATCTGTCTGTAAATACGGCTTAACAAAACAATTGAATTCACTTCACAACATCTCTGTTTAAACATTCCTGTCCTTATACCGTCTTCAAAGAAGGGAAAGATAAACAGGGCCTACCTTTGCATCTTTAAACAACATATGCCTAAGGACACTTACTAAAGTTCTGATACGTGTCCGTTCAGGTATCTTTGAAACCCCCCCAAATATAAATGATAATTAACATTTTCTATGTGTATAGTGTGCTTTGTAGTTTTTTAAAAATTTTATGGTTACCATTATGAATTAATAAGATATTATGAGTGCATGAAAAATGAATGGAAGAAATTGGGGGCGGGGCTAGGGTGGGATTGGGGCCGGGCTGACAATTAATAGATGTCCCCTTTTGATGAAAAAAAAAATGGTCACCTTATACTTGGGGTAACAGTGGGCAAAGTAACTTTTGTAAAGTCAGAAGGAGCGTTAGCAGGAGTCCCAAACAGTAAAAGAACCCATGTTACCTGAGTTTATTGTTTTAGACAAACTTAAGAACATAATTGCTATACTGAGTCAGACTACAAGCCCATCAAGCCCAATATCCTATTTCCAACACTGGCCAATCCAGGTCACAAATACCTGGCAGGATCCCCCCAAATAGATTGCATGCTGCTTGCATTCAGGGATAAGCAGTAGCTTTCTCCAACTCCACCTTAATAACAGTTAATGGGCTTTTCATCCAGGATTTTGTCCAAACCATTTATAAACTGACGGTTACAATTTGCTTTTACCACATCCTCTGGATATAAATTCCAGAGCTTAACTATGCTTTGAATGAATTTTCTCCAATTTGTGCTGTATTCACAGCTTACATTTGAATGTTTACATTATGCTCTTGTGACCTGTGCTGCCTAGAGCCGCTCAACTTCTTGCATGGATCATATAGTCTTTACTCTTATAGACTGAATACTGCATGTGGCTCTTCATTGAAATCTTCCTGTTTTCATGCCCTGGCACAAGATGTAATTTTGACCCTATTGTTCAACTCAAGAGACTTCTACTCATTGTGGGTAATGTACTTCATTGTGCCCCAGGTATCCCCTTTTGTTTAATATACATCACCTAGAAATTGCGATAGGTGATTAATCAAAAATTTTAATAAATCTGAAACTTAAAATTGAAGTACCTGTCTAAAATATGTAAACCACTTTGTGTAAACCACACAGAAAAAGTGGTATACATGTCCCATCTCATTTACCCTGTATTGTTCCCCCTCTCCTGGAGTCAGAAATCTCTATTTTATAGCAAGGTGGGTAGTACTTTCATCTTCATTATTCCTTGCATGCAGTATTTCTTTATTTGTCTACTTATGCCTTGTAGTCAACTAAAATATCTATAGAAAGCCAGTTGGAAAATAACTCATTCTCCCCCTTTTACTAGGCCGCGGTAGAGGTTTCTACCACAGCCCAGGGCACTAAGGCCCTGATTCTCCAAAAGTGCGTCCCGATTTTAGGCAGCTGTAGACATCCTACAGCTGTCTAATCAGCCAATCGGGATGCACGTTTTTTTTAAAAAAAAATGCTCCCCAGGCAGGCCTGAAGGCGCCTCCGGGAGCCTAGGGAGACCCGCAAGATGCCTAAGCTCGCCTACAGGCCTTAGGCGAACTTAGGCGGCCCTACGCGTCTCCCTAGTAGAGGAAGAGACGCTTAAAATGTAGGCCAGCAAAATGCTGGTCTACATTGTAAGTAGACGCGGCCGCTATACTGATCGCGTCAAGGGATCTCCCTGCTGCAATAAAGTATAGCGGCCGCGGCCGCCTGTCCCATCACTGACAGGAGGATGCCTAACTCCTCCTGTCGGAACCCCGAACCCCGGAACCCCCTCCCCCCCCAAACTCGTAATCGCCGACAGGAGGATTCCCAACTCTTCCTGTCAGAACCCCGGAACCCCCTTCCCCCCAAACTCGTAATCGCCGACAGGAGGATGCCCAACTCCTCCTGTCGGAACCCCGGAACCCCCTCCCCCCCAAACTCGTAATCGCCGACAGGAGGATGCCCAACTCCTCCTGTCGGAACCCCGGAACCCCCTCCACCCCCAAACTCGTAATCGCCAACAGGAGGATGCCCAACTCCTCCTGTCGGAACCCCGGAACCCCCTCCCCCCCAAACTCGTAATTGCCGACAGGAGGATGCCCAACTCCTCCTGCCGGAAAGCCCAACGACCCCCCGCCCCAACTAATCTCCCTCCCCCAACTAACCTTTCAATGTTGGTCAGCTGGACGGGTCTTGCTGCCGTCCAGCCGACGGGTCTGCCTCGTGGAAATGAGACGGCACGCCCCTTCCCGGCCCATCCCCGCTAAATCTAAGGCCTGATTGGCCCAGGCTGTAGAAGCCTGGACCAATCAGGCCTTAGGCATAGCGGGTCCGCCCATCCCCACTAATCCTAAGGCCTGATTGGCCAAGGTGCCTAGCCTGGGCCAATCAGGCCTTAGATTTAGCGGGGATGGGCCGGGAAGGGGCGTGCTGTCTCATTTCCACAAGGCAGACCCGTCGGCTGGACGGCAGCAAGACCCGTCCAGCTGACCAACATTGAAAGGTTAGTTGGGGGAGGGAGATTAGTTGGGGCGGGGGGTCGTTGGGCTTTCCGGCAGGAGGAGTTGGGCATCCTCATGTTGGCGATTACGAGTTTGGGGGGGGAGGGGGTTCTGGGGTTCCGACAGGAGGAGTTGGGCATCCTCCTGTCGGCGATTACGAGTTTGGGGGGGGAGGGGGGTCCGGGGTTCCGACAGGAGGAGTTGGGCATCCTCCTGTTGGCGATTACGAGTTTGGGGGGGAGGGGGCTCGGGGTTCCGACAGGAGGAGTTAGGCATTCTCCTGTCGGTGATGGGACAGGCGGCCGCAACAACCGCGGCCGCTATACATATTGCAGCAGGGAGATCCCTTGCTGCCATAAGTATAGCGGCCGCGTCTAATTTAACCCGATTCTCTAAAGACGCCGGTTACAGAATCGGCGTTTAGTATAGGACGCCTCTCCCGGGCGGCCTGCCTGGGGAGCATTTTTTTTTAAAAAACGTGCATCCCGATTGGCTGATTAGACAGCTGTAGGACGTCTACAGCTGCCTAAAATCGGGACGCACTTTTGGAGAATCAGGGCCTAAATGCTCTGATGTTGCTCTGACATAAATAGGAATTCTATGAGTGTTGGAGAAGCTTTGGTGCATTTAAAGCTCTGGGCCATGGTAGAAACCTCTACCATAGCTTAGTAAAAGAGTGGGTAAGAAAGCAAGTCTTTACATATCAATGATTTGATTTAACTTGCTAAAACAGAGCCAGCATGTCTTGTGAGTACACTGGGGCTTAGTAATTTCATTGTGTGTCCTTTATCATTTCACCTTTATTTATTTATTTATTTATTTATTTAAATTCTTTATTAATTTTCAAAACTACAACAGTACAATACAACCAATGCAACTAATAGTAATACAATAAAAGCACATTCATCTTTCTCATGTTCATAATCATCCATTTCACCCCCCCCACCCATCTACCCAAACAATTATCATTCTGTATAACACAAACATATATTATCATAAATATCCTATCTATTCTGTATAATGATATCTTCTCACCCATCCCAATTATAAATACAGTAGAACCTTGGTTTACGAGCATAATTCGTTCCAGAAGCATTCTCGTAAACCAAAATACTTGTATATCAAAGCGAGTTTCCCCATAGAAACTAAGGGAAACTTGCTTGATATGTTCCTCCCCTCCCACCCAAGGCCAGCGGCGCTGCTCCATCCCCGAGAACCGGCATCGCTCCCCCCTGCTCACAAAGCCCCCCCCCCCCGTGCGAACTGGCACCCCACTGTCCGAACAACTTCAAACTTACCCCCCCCGTCTGGCTCCAGCACGCAGCCCACAAGACATGCCAGTGCCGTTTAAAGAAGTTCCTGCCTCTTGCTGGGCCTTGAGCATGCATCTCGGCGAAAGGGAGAACTAGATGGCCTTGAGCATGCGCAGATGCATGCTCAAGGCCCAGCAAGAGGCAGGAAGTTCTTCAAGTGGCACCGGCACGTCCTGTGGGCTGAAGATGCTACATTTTATTGGAAACCAATCAGTGTTGCCGTATTCAGTTCTCATTGTAGCTTCTTGATTTTCATATAGGCTCTCTATCAGCTGAGTTATGTGTTTGGGTATTCCCATTTGCACTAGAGTTATCCATAGTTTTTTGTGATCCACACAGTCAAAAAGCTTTTCTGTAGTCGATGAAGCAAAGGTATAGGGGTTTTGACATTCTTTGCTCTTCTCCAATATCCATCTAACATTGGCAATAACGTCTCTCGTTCCATGACCTGTTCTGAAACCAGTCTAAACTTTGGGTAGTTCTTGCTCAACATATGATTGGAGCCTTCATTGTATTATTTTCAGCAATGTTTTGCTGGCGTGTGGAATTAATGTAATTCTGTAGCTGTTACAGTCCTTGGCGTCACCTTTCTTCGCTATAGGTATGAAAAGTGATCTTCAATTGGTTGGCCATGTTTTTTCCTTCCAAATCTGTTGACACAGTCAAGTGAGGACCATGATAGGACCTTCTGAGCCTTTTATTAATTAAATTTGAATACTGTAAATACTAGGTGACTTGTTTTTTGATAAAGCTTTAATTGCTGCTATGACTTCTTCTTTTAAAATATCTGGTTCTTCTTTAGCTTCAGTTTCCAGTTCAATTTCCCCAATTTAATCCTCATTGTCTTGTTTGTATAAATTTTGTGTATATTCTTTCCATTTCTTTGTAATGCTTTCAGGATCATTCAATATCATTACATTGGCGTCTTTAAGCTGTCATAGGCAGCCTCTGGGTAATGGGTCCTAGGGAACCAGTGACAAGGAAAAATCTTGTGAGTCACTGTGGGCTGCACAAGGAAAAGAGGCAACCACAGGAATAAACCACGGCACCAGGTAAGTAAAGTTTCAAATAACAAGGACCTAGTTTATTCAGGCAATACCCCCCCCCCCCCTATTTAAACAAGCCTTCTTGCATCAACGTTTAAACAGTTCAAGGTTCACAAGAACGCAATAGTGTCAGAATGTTCCAAGCACAAATAGGTATGGCTCTTTTACCAGTGCACACCGGGCACACAAAAAGAAAGGTATTTTCAACCAGTCTCTGTGTTACTGTAGTTTAATAAAGTTCTTTGAAACTCTTTAACTTGAGTATCTCATTGAAAATAAAAATAAACTCAAACTTACAGTTCTGGCTTCCCCAAGCCATCACAGCTTCTTCAGCTTATCTTTAAAGCAAAAATTCAACTTTATCCAAAACAGTTCCTTGGGCTGACATCGGATAACACAGCCTGCCCTAGTGCTACGGCACTAGGCACCAGCATATTACGTGCTGGCCAGGGAGTGTGCTCTATGTGGTCTTAATATTGCAAATAGTATGCCCTCAAAAACCCACCACAGAAAAACATAGAGCAGTCCCCACTTCTTGAGACTATTAACCGCCCTTCCCCCCCCAGAAAACAAAACAGTTCTCTCAAGGTCCAGGTGCCAAAAATCACCTCACTTCTTCAGGGTTACTCAGCAAAACATACAACAAGCTTATCCAAAAAATATTCAGTTCTTCATAAGCAAATAAAATTTCCAGTCCAAACAATTAGGCAGTTTAGTTCACTTGCCTTAGTGCAGCAGACTTCCATCGGCAGGGTCCTAGTAGGCAGTTCAGGATACGGGTCCAACTCCATGGCTTGTAAATCCTAGTGTACTGCCTCAAGATGCTCTGATCCAGCCTCTACCAGGTCCATTCTATCTGGTTGCTCACTGCCATCCAGAACTCTCAGCTCTTCCTTCCTTGCTGCTTCTTCTCCCTCCACCTCTCTAGCTGTTCTGCTTTCTGGAGTAAAAGCCTGCAGCCACACCCCAAATCCTCAGGTGCAAAGACTTTCCTGCTGGTTCTAGTTTCAGCCTGCATGTGACTACTGGGAACCAAGCTAGAGCTGTGTGTATGTTGTGGAACAAGCAAATTTGTTCTGCTCCCTCTAGAGGCCAAAGGAGAAATATCCTCAAAATTGCCAGCTTGAGGTTTAAAGTGTGCTGTTTCTAGTGCATCAGCTTCTGGTTCGTGCACTGCTCTGGGGACAGACCTAGCAGGCATAGGCTGAATACCACAAAGCATCCCCAGTCAAGGTTGGAATTTCTGCTGCAATCTCTTAATCTCCTGAAAATCTAATCTGGTTTTTCCATTTACATGTTCTGATTCAATTTTCTGACAAATATCCTTGAGATATCATTCTTTTTCTTGCTGAACTTGACATTGAAATACTTAGTTCATTTGTGATACTTTTTCTCTAACACCAGATAGTTTTGCTTGTCTTCTTTCTTCTGGTACTTTTCTAGTTTCTTCTGAGATCCAAGGTGATTTTTCTTGGCTTTTTTTTTCTTCTGAAGTGTTTTTTTTAGCTTCATCACTAATTAGAATTTTGATGTCATTCCATAACTCTTTGGGCTCTCTATCTACTGTTTCAAGCAAGGCAAACCTGTTTAGTTTTATTTAATAGTCTGATGCAATATTTTCAGTGCCGTATTTTAGGAGGTCTCTAATGATGAAGCTTCACCTTGATCTTGCATGCCAAAAGCTTGTAGTTGCTTCTACAATCAGCTCCTTGTTTAGTCCTTGCAGTCAAAACTTCAGATTTCCATCTCTATCCTATGCAGATGTAGTCAATTTGATTTCAGTAAATGCCATTTGGAGAGGCAGACTCTAAAACAGGCTTTAAGCAGAGTTCTTGGGGTGGGGGGCAGACTTAAGAAAAATCTTCAGAGGGCAGACTCAAAGCAAAGTTCTCAGAGGAGCGGGGTGTGGCTGCTTGTGACTCAACTGGGCTCTCTCCTCATGGCTCCAGCTCATGGTCCTTCCTGGACCCTTTTTCTTCCCAGTCTCCCTTGGGGCTCTTCTCCTCACTGGTGTCCGATTGGTGCAGGTTATTGTTGCTAGGCAGTGACATTCCTTGTTTCTTCAATTTGCTCAAATTTCACACTGGTCTGAGTGATTGGCTAGCTGCTGTCTCCTCTCCCATTGGCTCCCTCTTCTAGCAGGCCCACCTTGTATCCTGATTAGCCAGCTCCTCCTTCAGCACAGCTTTTTTCTGCTGGGCCCCTGATTGGCCGAGCACTCTTAGCCCTCTCATGAGCTCCTGTGATCCCTTATTTACATTAGATTTAGAGGATGGATACTAATATGGCAAGTACTGCCTAAAAGAATCAGTTTTAAGCAGTTTACCAGACTGCTATTAGCATTTTAAATTCATTTTTATATCACTGGGTTCTTCTCTTAATAAGGTATATGAGGCAAGAGTCCTGTTTAAGTTTGCCTGTATTTGTTTTAAAATACTGTCCGGTCTAATCTAATCTAATTAAGACTAGAATACATAAGAAGAAGAGCATGAGAGAAATAAGAGCTATATTATCATTTCGTTGATACTATAGTTAAGCCGTTTAAATATTGTATAAACAGCAGAGTTTTCAGGGCTTTTCAAAATTGTTGTAGCTGGCCTATCAGTCTAATAGCGTCAGGAAGTCCATTCCAAATCTCTACCAGCTTGAAGACAAGAGATTGACTAAGCTTCCCAGCAGATTTAATTCCCTTAAAGGAGGGGAAAGATAGCTTATATCTTTGTGTACTCCTCAAATGACAAGATCTAAGGGTATTCCAATATAAAGGGGATTAAAGGGTCAAATATTCCATACAGAAGCTTGAAGATTCTGCATGTACATTTAAATTGGATCCTAAAGCGGACTGGGAAACAGTGAAGCTTTCTCAACAGAGGAGAAACATGATCGTGGTCTAGCTCCAGTTTATCTTACTCCTCATGTTGGTATAGATCGACTAAGCAAACTTGATGCAATGATCTGTTTGCTTATCCAACAATAAAATATCATTGTTACAATTGTGTTCCAGGCAGGTAAAATGAATTCCTGGCTGATCAGGATCATTTTATCGGCACAGTCCTATTATTCTTTCAGAAAATTAATGAAAATTACTTGTTTGACAAATTTGTTACTTGAATTAGTTCCTTTTTGTACTTCCTATGAATTTATTTTCACTGACTGTTCAGTCTTCTTTATTGTAAATGTAATGTAATTTATTTCTTATATACCGCTACATCCGTTAGGTTCTAAGCGGTTTACAGAAAATATACATTAAGATTAGAAATAAGAAAGGTACTTGAAAAATTCCCTTACTGTCCCGAAGGCTCACAATCTAACTAAAGTACCTGGAGGGTAATAGAGAAGTGAAAAGTAGAGTTAGAGGAAAAATAAAAATAAAATAAAAAATTCTGGAGAAATTTAAATGATCGAAATAGAACAAAACAAAGACAAAAGGCAAAACAATAGATAAGATTAAAGATAAATCATAAGCTGGAAAGAAAAATAAAATAAAACTTTGTCTTCAATCCACGGTTTCAGCGTCAGTGATGAAGTGGAGCAAGTAAGTTTAGGAGGAGCGATTGACGTTTCCAGAAAGGGCTTCTTCAGGGAAGAGACTTGGCAGACAGTCCCAGGATGCCTATGTCTCCTCCCCTGCGATGTTCTCCCATCCATGCATTCCCTCCCAGACACACTGCCCGTGCCCCAGTCGCTCCAAGGAGGCTGCCCCAGATGAGGCCCACGGTGAATGCAGGATTCTCTCCACTGCGGGAAAGCCGCCCGGAGCCGACAGTGGTAGGGCGGTATATAAGAATAAAGTTTATTATTATTATTATTTTGGTCTCACCATGAGCTTGTATGAAATATTCCTGTATTATGACCAAACAGTTTGGTACTTACAGATATGTAGTGCTTCTAGGAAGGTATTAAACCAGGGCCTTCCTGCTTTATGAGTAATTGTATTCTCTTAACACTTTGCAAAAGTGGGAATTAAATCATTGTTTACCAATGTATGCATAAATAATTATTGCATATATTGTTCAAATATGCAACTGCATTCCTTGGTTATGTTTTAAAAGTGTTGCCCAGACTATAAATGATGGCATGAAAAGCAACATGATTGTATGTACTGAACAATCAAGCTAATAGACTATAAACCCCATTTTGGGTCAGACCATGCTCAATACATCCTACATTTTACAGAAGGCTTTGCTGAATGTAGAACCTCTTGAAAACTATGCATATAGATGGCAGAAGTGCATGTGTATTTGCTGACATGTCTTGCGGGAGCATTACAACTAACATGCAGGAAAAAGAGAGCATCTCAAGTACTCAAATGAAGATTACTGAAGCCAGTAATATTTTGACTGCAGCAATGAGAAAGTGGACCCCAAGTCAGGCCCATCATATGGTAAAGAGGTCAGTCAGTGGATCAAGTTGTACTCCAGAGCTTTCTTGCAACCAGATTACCCCCCCAGTCATGGACCCCCTCCCACTCCAATGTTAAGCCTTTTCCCCACCCCTTAAACCACCCTCAACATGACATCCCCTTTCCTCAGAACCCCTCAAACTTCCTCATCAAACCCCTTGGTTCTTACTTGGAATGTCTCTAGTACAGTAGGGGACAGGAACAATTCTTAATCACTCCTGCCATATCAAGCACCTGGTTTAAAATATTGCCTGGTTTGCAATATGTGCAATATTATGCAATGTGCCTCTTGGAATAACAACAAGAAACAGACTCTTCCTCTTCCCCCTAAGTTCCTGTAATACACATATGCACACTAACACTTGCACAAATCATAGGGTCATTTAAGAAATGCCATTTATAGTGGCAAAAAAATTTAAATTGCCTACCAGTGCACCGGAATAGTGTCTCCATAGGTGCTTTAGGCCGCCTAACGCCACTGTGGGCATGGCTAATGCCAGAAATGCATTAGTCAGCCTAAAGCACTTACATAGGTGTGATTCAAGACAAAGATAGGCAGTGGAAATGTACGCCTTGAAAACCCTGGTCTACATTTCCAGTGCCTATCTTTTCCAGAAGCGTGATTCTGTATATAGTATGGTCACATGATTGACACACGATCTGCAGTCACCAATATCTGCGTCATATAGAGAATCCAGGCCAAAATGTGTAGCTCTGTACTTCTTATACCCTTTAATTCCTTTGCTGAATGGATTTAAAAAAAATAAAAAGAAGCTTTATCTTAATTACAACTTTCCTGAGACATGGGCTACTTTATTATTCTAATAGCTGGCCTGCTAGGATTGTTCAGAAGTAAATGTACAGTATTGGCAAAATGCATTTCTTCAAAACTAATGTGATGTTTTGCTTGGAGTGCTGTGACATATCAGGTTAGATTGTGCTAACTGGAAGTCATTGCTCCTTTCAACTATGGAAACTCCTGAGAAGTTAGGGTAGACCTGTCATACAATATTGTGGCAATCTGCAAGTTAATATGTGTCGCTACTGTAGCTTGAAGATACAAAGCTTCCCTTATTCTCGCATTTGAAAATTTCAGTGCAGGCTAAAAGCTCACTTGTTGTCTAGTTATCCTTTCATAAACCCTTGCTATCCGCCTGTTTAATCCCTCGAAGAACTGCAGCAAGTTCGTCAGGCAAGATCTGCCTTTGCTGAAACCGTGCTGGCTGGTCCTCATTAAACCGTGTCCGTCAAGATGATCAATGATGCGGTCCTTTATTAGCACCTCTACCATCTTTCCCGGTACCGAGGTCAGACCTTCATGCTTTTTCCTGGGGGTAGAGATATGTTGATTTTATTTGTGACCTACACATGCACACCTACCTTTCTAAAATGATAGCCACTAACTAAAATATGCCTGAACAAGTATGTTTATGTTTGGGTGGGTAAGGGGGTATGGAGGATGGAGTGATGATAAAGGTTGGGTGTTTGTGTATAGATGGGTGCTGTGGATATGAATGGGGGTAGTGGAACAGAGAGGGTGAGTGGGAATGTGGAGCGAGAGTAGTGTTTGTTTGTATGTATGAATGTTGCAATAGGGAGTGTGGAGAATTCAGAATGGGTACTGTTTGTGGGTGCATGTATATGTAGACTCAGAACAGAATGGCTTCTGGGTGCTAATTTTCTCCTTATCCCCCGGGCTGCATTTTTCTTGCTTTATCTGATGAACACAGCCTACCCTGAATACTTCCACTGCCAGACCTCTACTATGGAATTCTTTCCTCTACCAACAATTGCATCCTTGCTTGGCCTATCTGTCTGCTGTTGCTTCCCCACTTGTGATATCAATATCACAGACAGATGTACGGACAGGTAAACTTGAAAACATAAGCACTTATTTAAACTTTATAAAACGGACTAACAAAGGGATGTGGCACTCACAACACATCCAACAACTGTACTGTAATGCTGGATGCATAATTCTGACTGCTGTGTCTGTATTTCTGCTCAGACATCAATCACTCGTGCAAGCTTTAATTTGCCATTAAGCCTAACAGAAAAGAAAATCATCTGACCATACTTCACACAATGACTGCTGTGTGCTTTGATGTGCAAAACATTAATGATAGCTGTCAGCCATTCCAGCTTCTTCTCAATCCACATCATATGCATTTCTGCATAATAGCAAACCACTGCTGTGGTATGAATGCTGGCCACATGCAAACCGTTTCTATTTGATCCCAGAGATATGACTCTACAGTCTATAAGCCAGCAGCATATTCTTTGTGAGTCAGAAGATAACTTCATCATGCCCATTGTCTGACTCAGAACAAAGGCAAAGTGTGAGAGCATCAAGAAAATCCAAACTCCAGCAACATTTCTTTCTTTCTTTTTCTTTTTTTTTTTGTCAGAGCGAACATCAAAATCACTGCGCTAATTATTAGGGCTGTGATTCTCAACCTACTAATCACTGCCAAGACTCCTGATTGAAGTGAAATCTAAAAAGTCACCCCTGCGTTCTGCATAGTTTTGAAATGTAAAGTGCGTACAGTGTATTTCTGCACATCTCACAGCTGGAATGGAAACCATGGGAAATCATCTGATAAACCATGAATAAAAAGCTCAGTTTTGGAGGATAATTGCCCATGCAGACTTCAGTTCAGATAAAAAGGGCCAGAAAAGTTCAGCATGTATTTTAGTAGACATCTGAATGCCGTAACAGACCACAGATTTAGCTGTCTCCATTACTGTACTACTGGGTTCACATTGGACTCAGCAACAGCAGAAGAAAGGGTCCATTTGTAATCACATTTCCATGGTGCTAACCTTTAATAAGGAGATAGAGCAGCTTTTAAACTAGGTCATTAGGAAAGCTTCACAGTGTGACCCTATAAAAAAGTATGAGCCAGTTTCAGTGTACAATTTTGAAAAGGGGGTGTGGCCAAGGGCTGATTATGGGCAGTCCTAAAAGTTATGCGCAATGTTATAGAATGCACCCAGTTCTCACACAACTTGGGCTCAGGCATTTAGGCCTGGCTTTAGTTGACTTAAGTGGGTATGCCTAAGTTGTGCATCACACACAGACACTAAACGTGATTCTGTAAAAGATATGTGCAATTTGTAGAATCACACTAAATGCCATTCTAGTCAGCGCAGAATTTTTTAGGCCCTAACCTAAATGCTGATTTTGTCCCCACAATTCTCTCAAGGTAGCTGGTTTGGGCTTAGGCTAACTGGGTATTTTCAATGGCACTATCCGCTGAAGTGCTGTTGAATATGCCCAGTTAGCCCTGGACAAGCGGTTTAAATCACTTTGAATATTGACCCACACCTCCGGCTCTGAAAATTCCTTAAACAAGTTCAAAACACACCTTAAAACATTTCTATTTAAAGACGCCTATCAAAATTCCAATTGAGAACACAAAATAAGGGAAAATGAAAAACAATAAATAGAGAACCGCTTTTAAGAAGTGACATCCCCTTCCCTTCTTGTTTTATCCCTCACCTCTCTCCTTCCTTTTATTTTTATTTTATACAATGTAATTAAAATCCTCCCTTCCCTCTCTTTCCTCTTGTTCTCCCACCTGTCCAAATTACGTCCTTGTCTTGGCCCCATTCCCCCTTCTCTTATTTTTATTTTTATTCATTTAAGTAAAATATTTTTTTAAATTATTATTCCTATTATTGTAAACTGACCAGATACCTGTGATGGCTGGTATATCAAGCTATGAATAAAATTGAAACTTGCTTAATTCTAAGGGTTCCTTTTACTAAGGTGCGCTAGGGCTTTAACTCTGAGAATAGTGCGTGCTGCATTGCCCCGCACGCTAGACCTTAATGCCAGCATTGAGCTGGCATTAGTTTTAGAAGCGTAGCGTGCGGTAATTTTCTGCGTGCGCTAAAAATGCTAGCGTACCTTAGGGCTCCTTTTACAAAGCCGTGCTAGCGGCTTTAGCGCGAGTGACTTTTAATCACATGCTAACCCCCGCGTAGAGGCTAGCATGGCCGGTGGTTTAGCGCACAGTATTACGTGCGTTAAGCCGCTAGCTCAGCTTTGCAAAAAGGAGCCCTTAGTAATGTATGTTTGTACTGCTCTGCTTTCATAATTTTCCTTATAAATATATCTTGGTTATGGTTCATAGACATAATCGCGGAAGACAAAGGCGCACGCCGACAACTGAGTGCATGATGGAGGCGCGCGCTGAAGAAAATTACTGTTTTTAGGGTCTCCGACGGGGGGTTTTGTTGGGGAGCCCCCCACTTTACTTAATACAGATCGCGGCGGCATTGTGGGGGGTTTGGGGTGTTGTAACCCTCACATTTTACTGGAAACTTAACTTTTTCCTGAAGTGAAGTTTTGAGTAAAATGTGGGTGGTTACAACCCCCCAAACCCCCCACAACGCCCCCACAACGCGGCGCGATCTGTATTAAGTAAAGTGGGGGGTGGTTCCCCCCCACGCCCTACCGTCGGAGCCCCTAAAAACAGTAATTTTCTTCGGCGTGCGCCTCCACGCTACGCTCAATTGTCTGCACGCGCCTTTGTCCCGGCGCGCTTTTGACCTGACACCTTGGTTATTTATTGTTTAAAATTGCAAGAAGAAAAAAGTAAAGTCTCCCTTGTCTACATTTATTTTCTCATGAGTCCACAATTTAAATAGTAAATACCATATATAGGAATTTTACTCTGTCCTGTATCTTCTCTCTCCATAATATGAAGGCTCTATCAGTGGAGGAGTGGCCTAGTGGTTATAGCAGCTGCCTCCACACCCTGAGGTTGTGAGTTTGATTATTTTGTCACTGTAGTTGAAAAGAGTGTTATCTTCTTTTATTAAGTGCCCATTTGCAGAAATGAAATTCTTTGCTTATGACACTGTTTCATATCATTGACTGAACAATATCCACGTCATTCTCTTCTTAGTTGGGCTGAGAACTTTCCAGCACCCCCTCGTACCTGTCTAAGATGGGTAAAAACTGCTTTGATTATAACCACACATACAAAGCAGTATATACAATCCTTTACACTTTACATACTCATTCTGCAATATTTTGTATAGCTCATGTTTATAAGCATTCCCCTTGACATTGTCCTCTTTTGACCTACCATTATGGATTATGACAAATTTTATAGCATTACAACAAATTCATTCCAGCTGTAAAGGTGAAAATTCAAGATTCACTATGTATGTGGTTTGAATCACCCAATTCCAGAGCAAGTATAGCACATTGCCAATAAAGTTTGTAAATTGCTATCTTGAAATTTCTAAAGTGCCCAGAGCTTCTTTACCCCCTACCATTACTTAAATTGTGTTATCACTTGTATTCCACAGGACTGAGCGTAACCAACACATCTGTTGATTTAAACATGCCTTTTGTCCTGAGGTTTCAGCCTACTTCACATACTTTCAGTGTGTTGTGATTTCTGTTCATTGACAGCTCATCTTAAAATGAAACATAAGCTTACCCACAGAAGAAGCCTTCCCGATATTAAGCTGAGCAAAACAAAAACACAATAAGAACATAAAAGATGAACATAAGAGTTGTCATTACTGGCACAGACTGAAGGTCCATCATGCCCAGTATCCTGTTTCCAACAGTGGCCAACCCAGATCACAAGTACCTGGCAAGATCCCAAGGAGTAAGACAGATTTTATGCTGCTTAACCTACAGTAATCTAATTCCTCCCAAATCACTTGTTTCGGTTGTACTGCAAGTGCTCACATCTTTTTCATTAGAGAATAAGGTTTATTCCTCCCCCCCCCTTTGCTAAAAAGAGACCAGATGCCAGACTGACCAATTTGTTGATACAAGCTTTAGATTGACTGACTTGAAGCACTATTACCAAAGATAAGTTCGCTCACCATCCCCATAAACAGTATTATTATTATTTATTATTTTGTCAGGAAAAAAATCTTTGAAGACACGTCTCTCAGGGCTAGAATGTTATATATAATTAATGGTCCAGAAGTAAGATAAAAACAATTCTTTTTCTGGGGGGGGGGAGGGATTGTGTACAGGGGGACTTCCCTGAAGAAACCACAGGGAGTCCCTCTCTGAGGGTAATACAGTTGGTAAGATGGGGGGGGGGGGTATTGTGGAGTTCTGATTGATGATAAGTACTGGGGGCTGTTTGGGTTTTGTTGGGAGCAATTTCTACTGTTTGTACTGCTGGGGGAGCATTTTGTGACTTGGGAGCTTTTTATATGCTTGCTCTCCTATCTGTTGATGTCCCTGATATTTATATTCTGGTTTGTATATTTTCCACAAAACTTTTTTCAATAAACATTTATTGATTAAAAAAAAAGAAAAAAACAATTCTAAGAGTGTGCCATTTAAGATATATCCAATACAAAAAAATATTTAATGATTAATGTACAATACAGTATACATTCAGGTACCACATAACAATAGGAGAAAAGTGCCACAGGTTTAATTTTAAGAAAATGGAGAAAAGACCTCAGTGTCACGGTAGGATTTAATAAAAGATTCAATCCTCCGGACAAAGCAGCTTCAAAAAATTTTTTGAAGGTGTAGACACAAACCTCGGTTTAGAAAAACTCCACTCTATGCAGTCATTCCTTACTTGAGTCAAATTATTGATCATATAAATAGTATAATAAATAGCATAATAAATAGCATAATCAAGTCCTCTCAAAATTCAAAGCAAAGAAAGAAACAAGTATAGTTTGGATACATTCGGACTCAGAGTGAATACCTTTTGCTGCACCCTGCCCACATAACGTGTGGAAGAAATTCCTGCTGCAGATAAGTTTTTGTTTCTTTCTTTGCTTTGAGTTTTGATATTTTTGTTGTTTTTTTTCTTGTGGACAAATAAAGTGTAAACCTTATTTTGAACCGAATCCAGAAAAATTCCGTGTTTTTCTTTTCACCAATCAAATCAAAGGCGCCCAAAATCTTGCCTGTGGTCCGAACCGGATCTTTCGCTTGCCGCGAGCCTGGCCCGACCACAATATGCATGAGATCTATTTGCATGCACTGCTTTCAATGCATATTCATTGGGGAAATCCTGAAAACCCGACTGGATTCTGGCCCTTGAGGACCCGAGTTGCCCACCCCTGCTCTAGATGAATGAGTGCATCTCAGTATAAAAGAAACTGCCTTTCTCTCTCTCTTTACAAAGTAGTCTCAACAGATTCTGAGTTTTCCTCACTCTAACAGCTGCACAGAGGGCAACAAAAGCAGGATGTAATACAAACTGCCCTTTTTTGCCTGTCTCCAGAAGCTACAACCAATGCCCTTCTAAGATTTATACACTACTTACCTATGGAATGGGTGGGGTGGGGTGGGGGTGAGAAAGAGACAGATCCACTTCTTCATTCAATATTAAGAGAAACATATCATAGATCCCTGAGTTTCCAGCATAACACAGATAGGCTTCTGTCTAACATTCCTCACTCTCCTGCCAATTCAACCTCTACATGTTCTCAGCTACCGCAATCTCACATCCCTCTGCCCATGAAGAAATCAATCTTCTCCAATAATAAAATGCAATGCAGCCATTTTATCTTCAGTGAAGAATCCAAGTACTTCCCATTCCCTAGGTTTATGCCCTACTTTAGTCCTCAGGAAACTCATTACAGAAGATGCCTCTGGGTAATTTTTTTTTTTTTTTTACCATTTGCAAACCAATATCAGTACAAAACCCTCCCTTTCAGTTCTCATAAGCCCCAAGAGTGATCACCAAGTATATCTTTGCAAATGGTATCACTTCTGACAGCCTTCTTGGAGTGCTTACCTGTAGCCCTGAGAGGTAAAACAGGTACGCAGGTACAGAATTTGGCTTCATCAATTTTGAGAAAGCCATCATGTGCCCCATAAATAAGATTTACCTAAATGGGGATGTTTTAGACAAAGCACAGTGAAAGTTCTTTGCCTGCAGACAAGCTGTCATGGAAAATTCAGATATCTGCTACTGTCTCAGCCAAAGCCTTTTTATAGATGACAGAACAAACAGGCAGAGGAATAGAATTGGTCACAAGGGTCATAGCCTGACTAATATTTCAGCCAGCACAGCATCAGTAACTAGAGAGATTGTTAGCAGGGATAGAGATTGATTTTGACCCCTCTAATCAAAAGGGTGTTCTGCTGCCCCTGATAGGAATATGCATTCATTTGCCCAACTAAAATCAAGAAGGACTCTAGGGGTGTCTCAAGTTTCAAAGAATTCAGTGCACCTTGCCCCTGTTTTCTTCAACTGATCCATCACTTCAGCTGCAAACTATGCTACAGTGTCAGATGTCTAAGTTCTGCCTGTCTACAGGTGTCGTGTTTGCTGGAGTATCATTCAGTCTTCATGCCAGATGCCACGTAGGGCCTGTTTTACAAAGCCGCACAGCAACAGCCCTGAAGCCCTTTAAATCTCTATGGGCTTCTGGGCTATTACCTTGCTGCAGCTGCTAGCGCAGCTTTGTAAAACAGACCCTTAGACTCTCACCTTAAACCTGGTCACAGTCTGTATGATTAATTCATACCAATCAACTGGAGTGCCAAATAATATTTTATTCTTTCTGTATGTTCATATATTTCTTCCAGAATCAGTGATTAATTCAAATGGATGTAAGAACATAAGAATAATCTGACTGGGTCATGCCAATGGTCCATCTAGCCCAGTATCCTGTCTTCACGGAAGCCAATCCAAGTGACAAGTAGCTGGCAAAAACCCAAATAGTAGCAGCATTCCATTCTACTGTCCCATGTCTGTCTCGACAACAGACTACAGACTTTTCCTCCAGGAACTTGTCCAAACCTTTTTTTTTAAACCAGCTACATTCAATGCTCTTACTACTTCCTCTGGCAACACGTTCCAGAGCTTAACTATTCTCTGAGTCAAAAAATATTTCCTCCTATTGGTTTTAAAAGTATTATTCTGCAACCTCATCGAGTGTCCCCTAGTCTTTGTAAATCTGGATACAGTAAAAAATTGATCCACTTGTAACTGTTCTACACCATTCAAGATTTTATAGACTTCAATCACATCTCCCCTCAGCCGTCTCTTTTCCAAGCTGAAGATCCCTAACCTCTTTAGTCTTTCCTCATACGAGAGGAGTTGCAATCCTTTTATCATCTTGGTCACTCTTCTTTGAACCTTTTCTAGTGCCACTATATATTTTTTGAGATAAGGACAACAGAACTGAATGCAATACTTAAGATGAGGTTGCACCATTGTGCAAAAGAGGCATTATAACATTCTTAGTCTTATTTACCATCCCTTTTCTAATAATTCCTAGCATCCTATTTACCTTCTGGGCTGCCGCTGCTCATTGAGTGGAAGGCTTCAGTGTATTGTCTATGACAGTGGTCTCAAAGTCAAACCCTTTGCAGGGCCACATTTTGGATTTGTAGGTACTTGGAGCGCCTCAGAAAAAATAGTTAATGTCTTATTAAAGAAATGACAATTTTGCATGAGGTAAAACTCTTTATAGTTTATAAATCTTTCCTTTTGGTTAAGTCTTAATAATAATATTGTAATTTATAGTTAAAGAGACATATGATCAAGAAACTGTTTTATTTTACTTTTGTGATTATGATAAACATACTGAGGGCCTCAAAATAGTACCTGGCAGGCCACATTTGACCCCGGGCCGTGAGTTTGAGACCACTGGTCTACGATGACACGCATATTCTTTTCTTGAGCGTGGACTCCCAAGGTGGTCCCTAACATCCGATAACCGTAATTTGGATTATTCTTCCCAATGTGTATCATTTTGCATTTGTCCACATTAAATTTCATTTGCCATTTGGATGCCCAGTCTTCCAATTTCCTACGGTCTTCCTGTAGTTTTTCACAGTCCGCACGTATTTTTAACCAACCAAACATCATAGTTTAATTCAACAAGCAGGGGGGAAGGGGGAATAGAATCCCTCTTCTTGGTATGGCAAACAAAAAGGATTTTGGACTTCACCAAATGCTTCCAAATCGAAGTTGCTTATCTTATCAGTGTTCAGAACCATATAGCCAACATGTTCAGATAAATTCATGAATGAGTGGATTGGGCAATTCTGCACAGAATCATCAAATCTTAGTGGATTCCTGAAGAGCAACTTCTCACCAGCAGTGGACATGAAAGGCTAGCTCTCTTTTATTCAGTATACCCAGTCTTGCATCAACTGGCAAAAGATGCTCTAGCCATTCCTTGGTCTCTCCATAATGCTTCCCCCTCCCACCACCACTATCCCAGCAAATTGTAAAGTCTGCATAGATGCCAGAAAAGGCTGGGCGCCATGATACTCATAGCACCCAGCTTCCATGCAGGCTCCAAATATTTCCATTGCTGATCATTTAGAAAAAAAGGGTTCAATATTCATCCTTTCTCAAATTGTTAACCTTCACAGCATGGAAATTGAACAGCATTTAATCTTTAGCTTAGGATTTTAAACACCTGTATTCAGGACAACTTAGTAGCTGAAAAAACTTTGTCTATTAGATATACATTCAAATAGAAAAAGTTTTCTATCTGTAATTTTATAAACAAATATCAAATTGCACTATTTCTACCATCGCTGTCATTTAGCACTTCAAACATTCTCTGTCAGAGGACATTTCAGCACTCTGTTAACATATCATACTCTACTTGATAGGTTTCCAGCTGTCTACTGAGTTATAATTTATCAGTTCATGAAAAGGCTTCTTCACACCAAAACACCATTACAGAAGCCTTCTGTATCCTGGGACCTCAACATCATCTGTACATCTCTTATATAGCCACCTTCTTATCTGCTTGCTGTTTATGAAAAATACCTGTTATGGGCAAGCAACAGTGCTTTCTTCTTATACCATCATTGAGACAAATTCCCATCATTAGGATGCAGATGTTACAATTTTTCTACAGACTAGGATAAGAAATGTTCATTTGTGGGTGAATCTCTTCATACAAGTGGTTAAATCCCAATAAATAAATAAAATAGCATAGAGGGCCATTTTTGAAAAACAAACAAACATCTAAGTCAGAATGGGGATGTTTAGCTCATTATGCCCCCCCCCCACAAAAAAAAAAAAAATCCATCTTAGAGTCATTTTTGAACAGGAAAAAGTCTGGATTTCCTTTTTGAAAATGGCTCTAAGGTGGCCATATTTGTACATAAGCCATCTACAAAGAAGAGTAATTTTCCAAAGTGACACATCTAAATCATAAATGCCAAGAAAACAGCCACTAGAACATCTGTCTGGCATCATTTTGAGAAAACTGGCCATACAGATGTCACTGCAGATCAGAGGGGCACCCTAGTGGTAAGTACAGTCTACTTTAAACAATTGTAGCTAAGTTCAGTTCCCACCATAACTCCTTTCTTTTGTTTTCTGAGCCCTCCAGAACAGAATAAAACCTACTGTACCTAACTATACACCATTACAATCACTTTCCACTCTGCAGGTGTCTCCTATATTTAGATACCCAATCAATACTGCTAACGGACGTATTCAAATACAAATCTTCCCCTATTTTTCTGTTTAACCACATAACATACATTTAGAAGAAGAGAAGAACTAATACATATATGCACACACCATTAATAATTTATTAATCAACCTTACTTTTTTCATAAATATTATAAATATATTGAATATACCACCCTCTGACTTATAACAAACACATCTTTCAACAGACAACCCAGGCAAATGCTCTTGTTGCTCCGAAAACCTGGATAATCAGTTCCACATTGTCCAGTGTTTTATTTAAAACGTCCTTGCCAAACTGGTGCTTCATGGATTAAACTCATGCTTTTATGATAAGATCTTGTTTTCTCTTGAATAACAACTGACAAAATGTTCAAGCCAGCCCAACACAATCTTGCGCTTCGCCACACAGACTGTATTTATGTAATGTAATGTAATTCATTTCTTATATACCGCTACATCCGTTAGGTTCTAAGCGGTTTACAGAAAATATACATTAAGATTTATGCCCTAACATCTCAATTTCTCCAGTCAAAGCCATTAAAGTCCTTTATGAAGACTTAAGAAACTATAAGCAATAATGTAATCATTCATATTTGCTTTATGTTCATTTCATATAACAGATCATTCTAAGGAATCAGCCTCATTCCATTGGAATGGCTCAGTGGTTAAAGCTAAAGCCTCAGCACCTTGAGGTTGTGGGTTTAAGCTCATTCTGCTCCTTGTGACCCTGGGCAAGTCACTTAAGCCCAGATTCACTAAAGATAGCGATTCAATCGCTGTTGGCTGATTCTCTGGCCGATTTTGAAACAGTGATTGATTCACTTTCTTTTTTGCATGCAAATGATTTCTATGGAGGTGCAAATCATTTGCATGAAAACTCCCCGACTCAGTCGCTTAGTGAGCAATTGAGTCAGTGCAGAACCCTGACAGTAGTGACAGGAGAAGCAGCCTCCTGTCACTGATGTCAGGGCTTCTGTCGCCTGCCAGCCCTCCAAACTTATGGCAAGAGGGATGACTGGTCCTCTCCTGCTATCGGTGCCATTGGCCCCCTCCTCCCCCTCCTGCCCATGGCAAGCCGAACATCCCCCCTGCCTGCCCTCCTGCCCGCCGAACACCTGCACTTAAAAATATGGCAGGAGGGATGCCAACTCCCTCCTGCCACTGGGACACCCTCACCACCATCGGCCTAGCCTGCCCCCCCCCCTTACCTGTAAGTTGGGAGCAGGAGGTGTGCTCAGTCCCTCCTGCTCCTCCAGCCTCCAATGACACAATGCGAGCCTTAGGCCATGCCCCAGTGTATCATGTGATGAGAGGGGTCTGAGGCATCTTAGCCAATCAGGAACTTCCTTAGGGAGGAGCCTGAGGAAGTCACATCCTCTTTTTGTTTTTCCATCAGTTAAGGGATGTAAAAGTAAGATCTATCTTGAACATATCTTATTATATCAAGCAGCTCATCACGACAAAGATTTTCTATATCTATTGCTTACATCTTGTTCTTACTAACAATTTAGAAAACAATTGAAAACTTTTCTTTTCTCAAAATTCCTGAACTAATTGCTTCCATTGTATTACTTTTATAAAACTTTGCAAACCGCATTGAACTAATGGTTATACGGTCTAGAAATCTGGTGTTATGTTATGTTACATAGAAACATAGAAGATGACGGCAGATAAGGGCCATAGCCCACTCTACTGACCCACCCCCACTATCCTAAGGATCCCACTCCTGGTGACAGGTTCCCTTGGCTTAACCCTCTAAGGGTGCCTGAATAAATTCATGTAAACTGTTCTGAGCTCCCTAAATAAATACAAAATTTTCTTCCATTCATGGATGGTCATTCAATTAAAAAGAGATAAGGAGACAGCAGCATAATCTGAAATGATAATTAGATAAACAAAGGCTCCTGGTTGTTAAATAGCTTGGTCTGGGCCAGGGGTGTCCAATGTCGGTCCTCGAGGGCCGCAATCCAGTCGGGTTTTCAGGATTTCCCCAATGAATATGCATGAGATCTATTAGCATACAATGAAAGCAGTGCATGCAAATAGACCTCATGTATATTCTATATTGGGGAAATCCTGAAAATCCGACTGGACTGCGGCCCTCGAGGACCGACATTGGACATCCCTGGTCTGGGCTATTCAGCAGCACTGAACCAGACAATGCTGCTGAATATTGCTGCTAAATGGCCAGTTCCTAACCGACGAGGTTAGGGGTGGCCCAGGGTAGAGAATGAGTGCAGCATAGCTCTAGTTAGTTAGCAGCTGTATTTAGACTGCTAACTGGCTAGGCAAGTGCATGAAGTTAAGACAGAAAAAAAAGCTATCCTAGTATTGTGCACCAAGTTTAAGAACATAAGAATAGCCTTACTGGGTCAGACCAATGGTCCATCAAGCCAAATAGCCCGTTCTCACACTGGCCAATCCAGGTTACCTGTACCTGGCCAAAACCCAAGCTGTAGCAATATTCCATGCTACCGATACAAGGTAAGTAGTGGCTTCCCCTGTGCCTTTCTCAATATCAGACTATGGACTTGTCCAAACCTTTCTTAAAACCAGCTACGCTATCCACTCTTACTACAACCTCTGGCAATGCAATCCAGAGCTTAACTATTCTCCAAGTGAAAAAAATATTTCCTCCTATTGGTTTTAAAAGCATTTCACTGTAACTTCATCGAGTGTCCCCTAGTCTTTGTAATTTTTGACAGAGTGAAAAATCGATCCACTTGTACCCGTTCTACTCCACTCAGGATTTTGTAGACTTCAATCATATCTCCCCTCAGCCATCTCTTTTCCAAGCTGAAGAGCCCTAACTGTTTCAGTCTTTCCTCATACGAGAGGAGTTCCATCCCCTTTACCATCTTAGTCATTCTTCTTTGAACCTTTTCTAGCACCACTATATCTTTCTTAAGGAGACCAGAATTTAATGCAATACTCCAGATGAGGTCGCATCATGGAGCAATACAGGGGCATTATAAGGTTCAAACAGACACTAAGGATCTGACATGTATAGCAAGAGAGCTGGATGAAGCAGAGAATAGGAGCTGTAGATGTAATATTCAGATTATAGGGATACCAGAAGGGCTTGAAGAGGCAGATACTATCTCCTTTGTGGAAAACATGCTGCCAAAATTGCTCTCCTTGAATTTGCAATTTCCACTTGAAGTGGAGAGAGCACACAGGGTTCCTGCAAGACTCTCAAATGGCAATAAGGTGCTACGGCCCATCATCTGTAAATTACTGTGGTTTAGACAGGTAATGGAAATCTTAAATGCAGCTAAACAATCAAGCTCTTTAAAGTGGCAGGATAATAAACTATACATATTACCTGACTTTGCAAGAAAAACGGCTTACTGGAAAAAACAGTTCCTGCTTCTCAGACCACAATTGCGGCTGTTAGAAGTTAAATACAGTCTCCTTTACCCTGCAATTATGAAAGTGACTTTCAACAGTAAAACTAATCACTACAAAGACCCTATAAAGTTGGAAGAATTCATCAATCAAAATTTGGATCAAATGTCTTAAGAGGAGAGTTTACGGTCTGGACTTCAACTTTCAGTTTAAGTATATATTTTTCATAGTTAGTATGAGCTTCTTGTAAAGGAAAGATAACTTTAATTTTTAATTTTATTATTTATTTTCTGTGGAAAGTGTGGCTCTGAAATATATACTGTGGTTTAAACACCAGAGGAAATGAGTTGGAGAACTGAGGGGCGGGACTTCCACTTTTCTGCCATTGAGGATGTTTGTGTTTGGCAGGGGGATAACAAATGGTTTAAACTGACGTGGGGTCCATTGACTAATTGTATTGATTCTAATTGAATGGTTTATCCCTTTACTTCTGGTTATAATTTGCACATCCAGGGGAGGGGGGTGGGTGGAAGGGAGGGAGAAGGATAGTGTACAGGGACTGGTTTATTAATGATTTGTAAATACTATTGTATGGTTATCTTGAATATATTGAAATCAGGGAGGGAGTGGGGGGAAAATTATTCTGATGTATTTTATTGGTGGATGTAAGTGCTGTTTTTTCAAATAACTTGTATGAATTCTTGAATGCATTGTTTTTAGATTGAAAATTAATAAAGATATATTAAAAAAAAAGAAAGTGTGTTTAGAATTGTACACAATATTCTAAATGAGGTTTCACCAGAGTCTTATACAGGGGCATTAATACCTCCTTTTCCCTACTGTCCATTCTTCTTCCAATGTACCCACACATCCTTTGAACTTTCACTGCCATCTTAAGATCAAACTTTCGAGTTATTGCAGCAATTGCAATTTGCCAGGTCTTCCAAGTCCCTTTGCAAGGTCAATAGTTTAGAAGACTTGTTGCTTGCCATTAGTTTCAGTTTGTAACTTGGTGATCAGAATAGGATTAGGTACACTGAGATAAGATGCGGCTTGATATTCTTTGCTATGTGTGATGGAGCTTTGCAATTTTGCTGCTATCTTCTCTGCTACTTAAGTGTCTCCTCCCTAAAGTAATGCCAAAAAGAGGCTTTTCAATGCCTGACATCTGCAGATGCTAATATCATTCATTTACATGACTTGTCCTTTGATCGATGGTGACTTTTTGACAACTGATTTCATGAATAAAGCGTTTTAAGTCCATGGAGTTTTCTGTTCTGTGGAGTTAAATATAAAACTATTTTTTATTTTTGTGTTTTTATAAGTTTGTTCTTTGAGAATGAATTATGTATATTTTTTATTCTTACCCGCCTAGGTGTTAGGCGGGTAAGAAAATGTTAAAATAAATAAATAAAGGGTTAGAATTTAACTTAACATCTGAAGCAATGGGAGACAGTATAATTTGTCCAGGGTCATATAAAAAATCAAAGGATTTAAATCCAGTACAGCAATAGACATATTGGAACAGGGCAGCAAGTGTAAGGATTACTATGAATGGGGTCTCGTGTTTCCTACAGGAGAGCTTTGGTATAAATATTGGATTAAATGAGGCAAACTCTTTTGAAAATAAACATCCTTTAGTCTGTGGATAAATTTATTGAGAACATATTGGAGGTTTGCGTAGTATCAATGTTACGGGTCACATATGAATTGAAAGGTTGGATAAGTTCCTACTGGAGCAGAACATGTGCAAGTAAGGCTAGACTCAAATAGGGCACTGGCCTTTGACCTAAGGGCTGCCGTGTGAGTGGACTGCTGGGCACGATGGACCACTGGTCTGACCCAGCAGTGGCAAATCTTTTGTTCTTATGTATGTTCTTATATTGTTAAATAGATTTTGAATCTGGAGTGATGCCAGCTGAGAATGCCAAAATATGAGTCTACTTCCCTGATGTAGTATATACAAAATATGGAGAGCGTTAGGGAAGTACAGTGGTACCTCGGTTTACGAGTGCATCGGTTTGTGAGTGTTTTGCAAGACGAGCAAAACATTTGCAAAATCGGTGCCTCGGAAACCGAGCATGGCTCGATTTATGAGCACCCCCCCCCGCAATCCGGCACCCCCCCCTGCGATCCGGCACCCCCCCTGCCTCGAACCGGCACCCCCCCCACCACGATCCGACCCCCCCCCGACACGATTGGGCACCCCCCACCACGATCCGACCCCCCCCGACACGATTGGGCACCTCCCCAACACAATCCGACCCCCGACACGATTGGGCACCCCCCTGACACGATCCGACCCCCCTGACACGATCCGACCCCCCCTCGACACAATTGGGCACCCCTCCCGCCGCTTCTTACTCTCATCTGGGCACTCTTGAAGATCGGCCCTCGTCTGCTGGGCCTTGAGCATCTGAGCATGCTCAAGGCCTGCGAGTTCACGTTCTGAACGTGAACGTGAACTCGCAGGCCTTGAGCATGCTCAGATGCTCAAGGCCCAGCAGAAGAGGAGTCTGACCTTCTAGAGTGCCAAGATGAGGGTAAGAAGTGGCGGGAGGTGCCCAATCATGTCGGGGGGGGGGGGGGGTGCCAGTTCGAGGCAGGGGGGGGTGTGCCTGATCGCAGGGGGGGCCTTCGAGGGGAGCAATGCCGGTTCTCGGGGGGGGGGGGGGGGGAACGCATCAAAGCGAGTTTCCATTATTTCCTATGGGGAAACTCGCTTTGATAAATGAGCATTTTGGATTACGAGCATGCTCCTGGAACGGATTATACTCGTAATCCAAGGTACTACTGTATATATTTTTATTTAAGAAAAAATATATATTGGGCATTGAAATTGAATTGTGTGTCTAGTTGCTTATAACTAAGGGGGAAGGCTTCAGTGATCTGAGATTCCTCAAAATGTGTGTGTGAATATATAGCAAAGGCACAAAAAAGGATTCCAATGGTTGAATACATATGAGATGTAAAAATTATATAAACACAAATTATATTCCTAATTGACTACAGTGAACAAATGCATTTCTATTATTAAATCCCTCAAGCTTTTCTGTAAGAAACACATTTGAGAACAAACAAGTGTGCCAAAAAGCTTTCTGGAGGTCAGACATATGACCATTTGGGAAATTTTCTTTGATGGACACTAGTGCACTGTAATAAGCTATTTGTAAGGGTTATAAATATTGGGTAACTTGAAACTCCATGTAATGTATGTTTGGATAATCCTGTTTGAAGCTATTTTTACTTTGTTAACCTTTCAATAGAAAAGAAAAGAAAATTTTAACCACCATATATTATTTAAAGGTGAGATTCAGCAATTAAACTACACTAAAAATTAAAAATGAATGAAAGGCTGATTATATTATCAGGGGCTTAGTTCACAGGTTATGAAGATATGATTGCCAAGGTGCTGTCAATGCTGCTCATTTCTATGGTCTCTAAAAATACCCCCCTCATTATGTGATTAGTGAACTTTTTTTCAAGATGGCTTTGTACAATTAAACTGTCATAAGCAGGTCCAATGGAAAACTGCATGAAAAAAGCACAGAAACTATGGATTTCAGATGCAATATGTGGAGAAATCCAAAGATCCAATAAGCTAACGACCTTTTAAGATGGTAGTGAGCTTCCTATCAGATACTTCTTTCATTTTTCTAGCAGGTTGGAGATTGGGAGGGAAAAAAAATCAGCAAACCTGCACAGGACCATTTTGGAATTCTTGGAACAGAAGCCTTTTGAGGTAAATCTATGTCTTGACTGGAAAAATATCAAGAAGAACTCCTTTAGCCATCCAATCAATAATGTAGAAAAGGGAGGGTAATTATGAAAATCCATTCCGTGAGTAAAATGGAATATTATCAGCATGAAGTGAGGCTGTCATTGTTGCTCTCCCAGTTCTGGGACTGAAAGTATGTATATTCTCTTCACAGGTGGAGAAGGCATCTGTGGAACTGGGGAAAGGAAAGCAGCAGCACATGTAGGGGTCCTTTTGTTAAGGTTTAGTGAATGCTAATGATTTAGGGAACACTGAATGCTGTGTAGTACATTATATACCTATGGACTGTATGACAATGTACACTTATACATTAGCATGTGCTAAACCTTAATCAAAGGACCCCTACATGTGCTGCTGCTTGCCTTTCCTTATATAATTAATGATACTGTAGGAAAAGCACATACTTATGTTATAGGATAAAAAAATCACCTATGGAGGAAGCAAGCAACAAATCCCTGTGGTTAAAATTTTATAAGCAATCAATGATAGCAAAACTACATACAGTATATTGTATAAATTTGTTTTCCTTATTTTTGGAAATCCTTGCAGGTCTGTGGTGTTAGTAGAGACTAAAAGTACTTTTGGCCTTATATATGGCGCCTAAAAAATCAGTACTGACTAGAATGATGCTTAGTATGATTCTACCCCTATTAGGAAAGGTACTTTTCAACCATCCATAAAAACCTTTTATTTAGTAATTCTTCCGGCCCTCAGAAATGCCACCAGTTGTTCAATAGATTTTCATAACAGCTGGCTTTACGCATCCAATCTTCACCGGGTCATTTTATAATTGGTACTTTATGATTTTGATCAATGTATAAGGTAAGTTAAACAATCCACTTTACTAAGGTATATAATATATACGTATGGTTGTACTTAGCTGTTTATCACCCAAGCTAAGTACAACCATACGTATATACGAAATCATAAAGTACCAATTATAAAATGACCCAGTGAAGATTGGATGCGAAAAGCCAGCTGTTATGAAAATCTATTGAACAACTGGTGACATTTCTGAGGGCCGGAAGAATTACTAAATAGAAGATTTTTATGGATGGTTGAAAAGTATCTTTCCTAATAGGGATTGAGCGTTCACCTTCTATTAAACATTTTCTTAACGCAATATATTAATTTAGTATGATTCTACAGCATGTACCTTTTACAAAACCATGCTAAGTGCCAGTGCATCACATAACTTTTAAGATACACCTATTTAGACCATCTAAAACCAGGCCTAAATGCCTGTGCCTAAGTTGTGCATTGATCGAGCATATTCTATAACAATGTGCATAACTTTCAGGAATACCCACAATCTGCCCCTGGCCATGCCCCCTTTTCAAATTCGCCAACTGGCAAATACTTTTATAGAATCACACTTTCTAAATTGTGTGCGTAATTTAGCATCAATAATAGCTTGAAGAAGAGACAGCTCTGGGATGATATGATAGAGGTCTACAAAATATTGAGTGGAATGGAAAGGGTAGATGTGAATTGTTTGTTCACTCTTTCCAAAAATACTAGGACTAGGGGGCATGCGATGAAGCTACTAAGTAGTAGATTTAAAACAAATCAGAGCAAATATTTTTTCAGGCAACGTTGCTGGAGAATGTGGTGAAATCAGTTAGCTTAGCGGGGTTTAAAAAAGGTTTGAATAATTTCCTAAAAGAGAAGTCCATAGGCCATTATTGAGATGGATTGGGGAAATCCACTGCTTATTCCTAGGATAAGAACATAGCAATTGTCATACTGGGACAGACCGAAGGCTCAGTATCCTGTCTCTAACAGTGGTCAACCCAGGTCCCAAGTACCTAGCTAGATCCTAAGTAGTAAAGCAGCATAAAATCGGTCTGTCCCAGTATGGCAATTCAGCAATTTGGTCTGTCCCAGTATAGCAATTCTTATGTTCATAATTGCTAATTATCAGTGCTGATTAAGCTAATGCATCAATTAAGTTTTGTGTGCAATTATTTCTACATACAATGTAAGGTAGCATACACAGATTTGGGGGTTAGTGTTTTGTTGTCTTGCATATTTCCATTTTCTTGATACATTGGCTATGATTTGAGAGGCTTGCATGTTTGTACATTTTGATTAACCTAATCAATTAGGGTTTGCTATGGTTATAAAGTGATACCAGCCAGTTTAAATGAACAGCATGTACTTATAAAGTCCCTTTTTTCTTTCTAATTGTCCATGTACTGTTGCTATGTTGTTGTTGTTGTTAGGTGCCATCAACTCATGCTTGAGTCCTAGTGACTTGATAAATTGTGGATCTAAAAAGAAATCGGTTTTGTGCTAGTCTGAAAAAATCCTCCAACATCATCCCCATAGTTGTTTTCAATGTGTCCAGCCATCTGATTGCAGGTTGCCTTCTTCTCCTGTTTCCTTCAATCTTCCCAAACATGATGTCTTTCTCCATTGATCTCTCTCTTCTGATGCTGTGACCAAAATAAGACAGTCGTAACTTCATCATTTGGGATTTGAGTGACATAGTTGGTTTGATCTCTTCCAGAATTGATTTGTTAGTTCATCTGGCGGTCCACGGCATGCCTAAAATCCTTCTCCAGCATCAAAAATCAAATGAGTCAATCTTCTTTCTGTCTTGTTTCTGTAGTGTCTAGCTTTTGCATTCATAACTGATCACTGAGAAAATGAGTGTGTGGACAAGTTTGATCTTTGTTTGAAGCGTTACCTCCTTGCCTTTGAATACTTTGTTGAGAGACTTCATTGTAGAGCAACCAAGTGATTTCCTCCATATTAGTTGTTTCTTTCTTTATAAAAGAGCCCAGGAGATTAAAATCCTTTGCAGCTTTTATTCTATTGCCTTCAAGCTCAAAATCTTCATCATTTTCCATGTTCATGATATTCGTCTTGTTTATGTTCAGTTCTAATCCCATGTTATGGCTTTCGGCTTTGACTTTTCTCAGTAGATACAGCATGTCTTCTTTGCTGCTGGTGATGAGCATTGTATCATCTACATATGCAGGTTGTTTTTATTTCAGACACCATCTTTGAAACCAACACTCTCTTCTTCCAAATTTGCTTTTCTGAAGATGGTTTCACTGTACAGGTTGAACAGGCAAGGCCTGATGCCATGTTTTATTGGAAACCAATTGGTGTTGTCCTATTGTCCAACTTCCTCCCCTAATTCCACTATCCTGGAATTCTTTGAGGCCTGACACTACCAGATCCGTCCACAAACTTAAACTATCCTTCCCCTCGTTAAAGGAGTCATGTATGCAGGTAAATTAAGGAAATCCCTTTTCTTCAAATTCACTGAGCTTTGGAATAACCTTCCTGCCCCGCAGCGGAATCTGGGCTCATTCCAATTATTCCGAAAGCATCTGAAAACCTGGCTTTTCTTCAAAATGTAAAGCTACCTATTTAAAATGTAAAGCTATCAATCCTCTTTAAAATCTCTAATTTCTTATTATGTCTTTCCTTCATTTATTGAATTACCTGTAAACCGTGCCGAGCTCTATCTTTATGGAGAGGATGTGGTATACAAACTTAAGAACATAAACAGTGCCTCTACTGGGTCAGACCCGAGGTCCATCGTGCCCAGCAGTCCGCTCACGCGGCGGCCCAACAGGTCCAGGACCTGTGCAGTAGCCCTCTATCTATACCCCTCTATCCCTTTTTCCAGCAGGAAATTGTCCAATCCTTTCTTGAACTCCAGTACCGTACTCTGTCCTATTACGTCTTCTGGAAGCGCATTCCAGGTGTCCACCACACGCTGGGTAAAGAAAAACTTCCTAGCATTCGTTCTGAATCTGTCTCCTTCCAACTTTTCCAAATGCCCTCTTGTTCTTTTATGTTTTGAAAGTTTGAAGAATCTGTCCCTCTCTACTCTCTCTATGCCCTTCATGATCTTGTAGGTCTCTATCATGTCTCCTCTGAGTCTCCTCTTTTCCAGGGAGAAGAGCCCCAGTCTCTCCAATCTTTCAGCGTATGAAAGGTTTTCCATGCCCTTAATCATTCGTGTCGCTCTCCTCTGGACCCTCTCAAGTATTGCCATATCCTTCTTAAGGTACGGTGACCAATACTGAACACAGTACTCCAGATGTGGACGCACCATTGCCCGATACAACGGCAGTATGACTTCTCTCGTTCTGGTCGTAATATCCTTCTCAATAATACCCAACATTCTGTTTGCCTTCTTCGCGGCTGCTGCGCATTGTGCTGTTGACTTCATTGTTGTGTCCACCAGTACACCCAAATCTCTTTCAAGGCTACTTCTCTCTAACACTAATCCCCCCATTTGGTAGCTGAACATCGGGTTTTTTCTCCCTAAATGCATGACCTTGCATTTTCCCACATTGAAGTCCATCTGCCATTTATTCGCCCACTCCTCCAGTTTTCTTAGGTCCCTTTGTAGGTCCTCACACTCTTCCACATTTCTAACCCTTCTACAGAGTTTAGTGTCATCCGCAAATTTGATAACTTCACACTTCGTCCCCGTTTCCAGGTCATTGATAAATACATTGAACAGCAGCGGCCCGAGTACAGACCCCTGCGGAACCCCGCTCATGACCTTCCTCCAGCTCGAGTAATGACCCTTCACTCCAACCCTTTGCCTTCTGCCTGCCAACCAGTGTTTGACCCATCTGTGCACGTCCCCTTCCACCCCGTGGTTCCACAGCTCCCTAAGTAGCCGCTCATGGGGTACCTTGTCAAAGGCCTTTTTGAAGTCGAGGTAAATGATGTCTATGGGTTCCCCTTTGTCCAACTGACTGTTTACCCCCTCAAAGAAGTGCAGTAAGTTTGTTTGGCACGATCTTCCCTTGCAGAAGCCATGTTGGCTCGCTTTCATCAGCCCATTTTTTTCGATGTGCTCACAGATGCTGTCCTTTATCAGTGCTTCTACCATCTTGCCTGCAACCGATGTCAAACTGACCGGCCTATAGTTTTCCGGGTCTCCTCTTGACCCTTTTTTAAAGATAGGTGTAACATTTGCTATCTTCCAGTCCTCTGGGATCTCTCCAGTTTTTAAGGATAGGTTGCAAACTTGTTGGAGTATTCCCGCTATCTCATTTCTTAGTTCTTTTAGTACCCTAGGGTGGATACCGTCCGGGCCTGGTGATTTGTCGCTTTTCAATCTATCTATCTGTTGGAGGACATCCTCATGGCTCACCTCTATTGTTGACAGTTTTTCTTCTTGGTCTCCATGGAAGATCACGTCAGGTTCTGGTACACTGGATGTGTCCTCGCTTGTGAAGACTGATGAGAAAAATTTGTTTAACCTGTCGGCTATCTCTTTTTCCTCCTTTATCACTCCCTTTCTGTCTCCATCATCCAAAGGTCCTACTTCCTCCCTCGCCGGTTGCTTCCCTTTAACATATCTGAAGAATGATTTGAAGTTTTTTGCCTCCCTGGCCAGCCTCTCTTCGTATTCTCTTTTCGCTCTCCTAACCACTTGATGACACTCTTTTTGACTTTTCCTGTGTTCTTTCCAGTTCTCCCCAGTTTGGTCCTTTTTCCAATTCCGGAATGATTTTTTCTTGTCTCCTATCGCTTTCTTCACCTCATCGTTTATCCATGCGGGATCTTTTGCTCGGTTTTTTTTGCACCCTTTTCTAAATCTGGGGATGTACATATGTTGCGCTTCTTGCACTGTGCACTTGAATAGAGACCAGGCTTGCTCTACGTTTTCTGTTTTTCTTGAGCTTTTTCTGAGTTTTTTTCCTTACCATTGCTCTCATAGCATCATAGTTCCCTTTCTTGAAGTTGAACGTTGTCGCTGTGGTTCTTTTCCCTTTTGCTGTACCTACTTCTAATTTGTACTGGATCATGTTGTGATCGCTGTTTCCTAGTGGTCCTACTATTTCCACTTCCTTTGCTGGTCCCCCTAGTCCGTTGAGGATTAGGTCAAGAGTGGCATTCCCTCTTGTTGGTTCCTTGACAAGCTGATCCATAAAGCAGTCCCTCACAGCCTCTAAGAATTCTGTTTCCCTTGCACAGTTGGAGTTTCCAATACTCCAGTTTATCCCGGGGTAGTTAAAATCTCCCATCACTGTCACGTTCCTGTTGTTGCCTTCCCGCCTCAATTCTGCCGCCAGATCTTTGTCGTTTGCTTCCGTTTGTCCAGGTGGACGATAGTATAGACCCAATCTTATGTCAGGGCCATTTTTTCCCGGTAATTTAACCCATAATGACTCCATTCCTTCCGCCTTTGGTTCTATATCCACTGCGAACGAGGGAATGGTGTCTTTTATGTATAGTGCTATTCCTTCACCCTTCTTGTGAGTCCTGTCTCTTCTATAGAGTTTGTACCCTGGCAGTACTACGTCCCATTGGTTATCCTCGTTCCACCATGTTTCCGTGATTCCAATGATGTCTAGGTCCTCTTTTTTGGCTTTGACTTCTAACTCACCCATTTTGTACTTTAGGCTCCTTGCATTTGCGTACAAACAATTTAAGTCCCGGTGTTTTCTTTTCTCTGCTGGTTTTGCATGTGTTTTGCTCCTCTTGCCATCCCCTATTTGGGCCGCCAGTCCTTGATTTCTGCTCCTTTCTTCCTCATTTTTTGGTGCATCCTTATCGTCCGCAACCTGATTTTCGGATTTCTCCTGTTCCTCTAGTTTTGTCTGTTTGCCCTTCTTGTTGGTCAACAGTTTCTGTTGTTCGTCTCTTGCTTGTTTCCAGCATTTTTCCCGCTCAGTATCTTCTTTGGATACTCTTGTCCGAACCGTCAACTTCAGGTCGACTGTCGGCTTTCCCCTTCTTCTCAGTTTAAAGCCTGCTCAATTCCTCTCTTGACGTTGTTTGCTAGCAGCCTCGTTCCTGCCGTGCTCAGGTGTAGTCCGTCCCTCCTGTAGAGCTTGTTCTTCCCCCAAAAAGTTGTCCAGTTCCTAACAAAAAGGAATCCATCTTCTTCGCACCATCTCCTCAACCATGCATTTATTGCTTGTAGCTCAGTCTGCCTCTTCACGTCTGCCCTCGGTACCGGCAGAATCTCTGAGAATGCTATCTTCTGTGTCCTCAGCTTCAGTTTCCTTCCTAGGATCTTGAACTGTTCAGTTAGTGTAGTCCTGCTATAATTTCTCCTGTTGACATCATTTGTTCCCACGTGGATTATCACTGCTGTCTCTTCTGTTTCTGCGCCGTCCAGGATCCTCTCGATTCTGTCGGTGATGTCCTTCGTTCTTGCTCCTGGGAGACAAGTCACTAGCTGATCTTCTCTCCCTCCTGCTACGTGACTGTCCACTTCTCTCAGGATTGAGTCTCCCACGACGACTGCAGATTTCCCCTTTTTCAGCTTTCTCTCTGGTCTCAAGTCTGTGTCCTCGGTGCGGTTCAGTACTTCTCTTCCGGGATACTGGCCAGTCTTCACCCTCTCTGCTTGCTTGAATCTTCTATGCGGTCCTTCACTCTTGGCATCTGTTGGTTCCTGTCCTCCATCTCGTGTAGACGTAGCTTCCTCGCTCCTGTGCTGCTGCTGATCCTGCTCTTCTACCTGCCTGTAGGCCTCCTCGATGAATCTTTCGAGCTCCCTTAGTTTAGTTTCTTGATTTTCATATAGGCTCTTTATCAGCTGAGTTATGTGTTTGGGTATTCCCAGTTGTAATAGAGTTCTCCATAGTTTATTGTGATTCACATAGTCAAAAGCTTTGCCATAGTCGATGAAGCAAAGGTATAAGGGTTTTGACATTCTTTGCACTTCTCCAATATCCATCAAACATTGACAACAATGTTTCTTACTCCTTGAACTTTTCTGAAACCAGCCTGAACTTCAGGTATTTCTTGTTCAATGTAAGAGTGGAGCCTTCATTGTATTATTTTCAGCAATATTTTGCTGGCATGTAGAATTAATGCAATTGTTCTGTAGTTGTTATGGTCCTTGGAGTCATCTTTTTTCAGTATAGATATAAACAGTTATCTTCTCCAATTGGCTGACCATGCTTTTTCTTTTCAAATCTGTTGACGCAGTCGAGTGAGAGCCATGATAGCACCTTCTGAGCCCTTTATTAATTCAATTGGAATACTGTCGATATCAGGTGACTTGTTTTTTGATAAAGTTTAACTGCTGCTAGGACTTCTTTTAAAATATCTGGTTCTTCTTCGGCTTCAGTTTCCAGTTCAATTTCACCAATGTTATCCTCATTGCCTTGTTTGTATACATTTTCTGTACATTCTTTCTATCTCTTAATTCTTTCTGGATCATTCAGTATCATTCCATTGGCATCTTTAAGCATCCCCAGTTGAGGTTGGAATTTCTGCCGCAATCTCTTAATCTACTCCTGATATACTATCTACTCCTGATATACTAATTTGGTTTTTCCATTTACATGTTCTGATTCAATTTTCTGACAAATATCCTTGAGCTATCATTCTTTGCCTTGCCACACTTAACCTTTAAACATTTGGTTCATTTGTGATACTTATTCTCTGTCAAATATACAGTATATCTCAAGGGAGTAAATTTATATAAATCTGTGATGTTTTCAAAACTCATAGAAATGTGTATCACAGTCTTATGATTCCATGTATAAATATTAAATTAATTAAATTAGTTCGTGCTCAGACCCACAACTTATTTAGTGTTCAAGTGAGGTAACCCGAACATAGGCTGCCAGACCATCATGGCACCAACAATGTCTGTACCACCGTAAGCCATATTATTGATGTTACATAGCAGAAAATTAACAACGTATACTTATCTGCTGGTGGTGGTTGGAGTAAACAGGTCATGAGACAGGCAGTCCTATGTGCTAAAGTGCTAGTGCAATATAAACCATAAAGATTCCTGCAGTCATAAAACACAAGTCTTCCTCCCGACTCGAGTTTCACGACTGAATGCTTCCTCAGCAGCAGTGGCGTGCCAAGGGGGGGGCGGTCCACCCTGGCTGCAGCCTTAGGGGGGGTGCACAGCCAGACAGGTCCGGAAAATTCCTGGGCTGCGACGGCACTCAGCGGCATCATCGCCCCCCCTCACCTCCGCGACGTCACTCAGTGGCATCGGCGCCCCCCCTGCCCTGCGACAGCACTCTTCGGCCTCCTTCTCCCGGCATCAGCAGAACTTCAGATCGGCAACAGGTGCTCAGTCAAAAGCTTCCCCTGACTGACCTGCCTGGGCGGAAACAGGAAGCTGAGTCAGGGGAAGCTTTTGACTGAGCACCTGTTGCCGATCTGAAGTTCTGCTGATGCCAGGAGAAGGAGGCCGAACTTGAGTGCTGTCACGGGGCAGGGGGGGTGCCGATGCTGCTGAGTGCCGACGCGGAGGGGGGGCGCCGATGCCACTCAGTGCCGTCACGGGGGGGGGGGGACCTTGCCGATCTTGTTGCCAAAATCGGAAAGGTGAGGGAGAAAGATGGACCTGTGATGGATGGGGAGATTGAGAGAAGGGGACAGATGATGGAAGTGGGGGGAAAGAGAGAGAAGGGGCAGATGATGGAAGTGGAAAGAGGGGGAGAGAGAAGAGGGCAGATAATGGAAGTGGGGGAAAGAGAGAGAAGGGGCAGATGATGGAAGTGGGGAGAGAAAAGAGGGCAGATGATGGAAGGAGGGGGAAGAGAGAGAAGGGGCAGATGATGGAAGTGGGAAGAGAGAAGAGGGCAGATGATGGAAGTGGGGGAAAGAGAGAAGGGGCAGATGATGCAAGTGGAGAGAAGGGAGAGAGAGAAGAGGGCAGAGGATGGAAGGAGGGGATAAATAAAAGGAGGGCACATGATGGGGGAAAAGGATTGAGTTAGGGAAATACTGGAGGGGTGAGGGAAAGAGGTGGTGAGCTGTAGGTAGACAATAATAAAGGAAATTGATGAGAGGGTAGTAAGAACGTAATCTAGATGGATGCAGAAAATAAATTGAAAAGGAAAATGAGGGAAGAAAGGGATTGCAGAAGAGAGGTGTGGGAGAGGGAAGGAGAGGAGAGAGATGCCAGACCAATTGGGGTGAAAGGAGAGATGGAAGGGGGAGGCATACAGTTTCTGGAAGGGGCATAGAAGGAGAGAAGATGCCATATAGGGGCAGAGAGATGGCAGACAGTGGATAGAAGGAAGACAGTAACAAAAAGATGAGGAAAGCAGAAACCAGAGAAGACAAAAGTAGAACAAAAATTTTCTATTTATTTATTGCTTTAGGAGACATGTGTCACTGTTTCTGTGGTGTTGCATTGTATGTAGAGTCCAGCTTCTTGCTGGTTCAATTTAACCTTTGTCTATGTATTTCTATTTTATCCCCCCTTTTACAAAACTGTGGAGCATTTTTTAGCGCCAGCTGTGGTGGTAGCAGCTCTGATACTCAGAATTCTATGAGCGTCAGAGCTGTTACCACCGTGGCTAAAATCCACACTACAGTTTTGTAAAAGAGGGAGGGGTTAGTTTGTGATGACATATTTCATACTAGGCGAAGGTGTGTTCTGTGTTCTGTGTGTTCAAAAGACATGGTTTTCTGTTAGGATTGACGGTGTAGGATTGATCTGTACTAGTCTGGCTTGTTTAGTTTTACAATGGGTGTATTGATGTTGTATTGCTCACTGCATATGTAAGATGCTGCCTTTTCCTAGGTACTCATGTATGACGTGTAGCTTGTTGCTAAAAATCATGTTTTTCGTACAGATGGGGAGGGGTGCCAAAAAATTGATGGGCCCCGGGTGTCACATATGCTAGGTACGCCACTGCTCAGGAGGGGAAATTCTTTCTACGGCTCAAATTGCATGGCACATCCAAATAGAGTTCAACTCAACTCAGTTGGTCTGTTAGTTGAGTTGAACTCCATTTGGATGTTCCACGCAGTTTGAGCCGTAGAAACAATTCAGTCATGAAACTCGAGTCGGGGGGAAGATTTATATTTTATGACTGCAGGAATCTTTATGGTTTATATTGCACTAGCACTTTAGCACATAGGACTGCCTGTCTCGTGACCTGTTTACTCCAACCACCACCAGCAGATAAGTATACGTTGTTATTTTTTCTGCTATGTAACATCAATAATATGGCTTATGGTGGTACAGACATTGTTGGTGCCATGATGGACTGGCAGCCTATGTTCGGGTTACCTCACTTGAACACTAAATAGGTTGTGGGTCTGAGCACGAACTAATTTAATTAATTTAATATCTATACATGGAATCATAAGGCTGTGATACATATTTTTATGACTTATTCTCTGTCACCAGATAGTTTTGCTTGTCTTGTTGCTTCTGCTAATTTTCTAGTTTCTTTTGAGATCCAAAGTGATTTCTTGGTTTTCTTTTTCTTCTGAAGTGTTTTTAAGCTTTATCACTAATTAGTTTTGGTGTCATTCCATTAATTCTTCGGGCTCTCTATCTCCTGTATCAAGCAAGGCAAACCTGTTGTTTAGTTTTATTCAATAGTCTGATGGAATGTTTTCAATGTCATATTTTGGGAGGTCCCTAATGATCTTCTTTTTGTGAAGCTTCACCTTGATCTTGCATATCAAAAGCTTGTGGTTGCTTCCACAATCAGCTCCAGTTTTAGTCCTTGCAGCCACAACTACAGATTTCCATCTCTATCTTACGCAGATGTAGTCAATTTGATTTTGATACATGCCATTTGGAGAGATCCATGTGTTTTGGTGACGTTTGTGATGTTGGAAATGCATATTCATGATTGACAGTTGGTTTGTTTTGAAAAACTGTACTAAGTTATCACCAGCTTCATTTCTTTCTCCTATGCTGTGCTTTCTAATCACTGCATCTTCAGATGTACTTCCTACTTTTGAATTGAAGTCCCCCATAATGATCAGTAGATCTTGTTTCAGCATTTGATCTATTACATTTTGAAGTTGTTTGTAGATCCTAAATCCTCATTCTGCGTTTGTCATTGGAGCATATACTTGGATCAAGATGGCATTGATAAGCTTTGCTTGCAGACAGATTGACATAACTCTATCACTGATAACATTATACTTTAGTGCCATCTTTGAAAACTTATTATTGAAGATAAATACCACGTCAGTTTTCCTGTGTGTTTCATGACCAGTGTGTTTCATGGAGACTCTTGTGTCTGCCTTTGCGTTGACACCAGTCTGCACTTTGTATACTCAGGCTCCAACGCACAAAAGCTCTGACACCACGGTAAAAAATACTGTGATGGGAGCAAATTATTTCTTTACTAGCAATGCTCAGCACAATAGCATGCAAATTACATCATGCTATTCGTGCAGAACATCACTGGTAAAGTAGGAAAGGAGCTGTGCCTGGTGCTTGCTCAGAAGAGCAATCTCTAGGCACAGCTTCAACCGCCATACCCATCGCTCCTGTCAAAAAAGAAAAAAAACATGCCTGCTACTGCTGCTCTCCTTGCCATCTGAGCTGATCATGTCAGAGGGAGTCCCTATGAGCTGAGATGGCAGGACTCCCAGAAACTGCCCAAAGTGTGAAATAAGTTATCCAAAGTAAATGAGAGCCATAAAAAGATATTATGAGCATATGTGGCATATAAGTTATCCAAAATGTTCATAATGGTCAGTGAGTAGAGATAAAATCATGTGGTAAATGGTGCGTATTGAAAATGGTATACATATGAAAAAGAATGAGCGGTCCAAACCTTGATGTTATATTCAAGTAATCTATATATATAAAATCGGAGGTATGTATGTGTGTATGTGTGTGTGTATGTGTGTATGTGCCGCGATCACGCAAAAACAGCTTGACCGATTTGAACAAAACTTGGTATGCAGATCCCTCACTACCTGGGATGATATGTTCTGGGGGTCTCGCGGCCCACCTGCACACGTGGGCGGAGCTACAAACAGAAAATCAGATTTCACCCATTCATGTCAATGGAAAAAATGTAAAAAGCTGCCAACGCAAAAACGGCTTGCCCGATTTGAACGAAACTTGCTATGCTGATCCCTCACTACCTGGGGTGATATGTTCTGTGGGTCTCGCGGCCCACCTGCACACATGGGCGGAGCTACAAACAGAAAATCTGATTTCACCCATTCAAGTCAATGGGAAAAATGTAAAAAGCTGTGGGACCGATTTGAACGAAACTTGATATGCAGATCCCTCACTACCTGGGGTGATATGTTCTGGGGGTCTCGCGGCCCACCTGCACACGTGGGCGGAGCTACAAACAGAAAATCAGATTTCACCCATTCATGTCAATGGAAAAAATGTAAAGAGCTGCCATTCTCACAGTAATTCAAAAACGGCTTGACCGATTTGACCGAAACTTGGTATGCAGATCCCTCACTACCTGGGGTGATATGTTCTGGGGGTCTCGCGGCCCACCTGCACACATGGGCGGAGCTACAAACAGAAAATCAGATTTCACCCATTCATGTCAATGAAAAAATGTAAAAAGCTGTGGGACCGATTTGAATGAAACTTGGTATGCAGATCCCTCACTACCTGGGGTGATATGTTCTGGGGGTCTCTTCACCCAAGAATTTATATGTTCTTGCTCCTGGAGGTGAAACTAAAAATGTTGTTTATAATCAAGGTTTGTGATAGTTGCATTGTATTCATTTTGTCAAATATTTCACATTATAATTTGAATATTGTACTTTTTATAAAGCTGTAAAAAAATAATTTCATTCACCACTATAAAGTATCTTTATTTGAATCCATTTACAGTGTTATTGCTATAATTAAATACCCGTGCAACGCCGGGGCATCAGCTAGTACTTTATAAAAACTAGTAAGCTAAAAGGGAAAACCCCCCATAAAAATTGGACTAAAAAATAAATAATGTGTATTACATGGAAATGGTTGAAAATGAAACTGAGCAAATTGTATAACAACTTCTAAAACCTGGACAGAAATTCTTCTGGTTCATGGCTCGAACCAAATAAATACTTTGGAACACAAAATCATCAGACTGAGAAATGCCAATGACAACATGAGAAACTCTAAAAGGTACCTTTTTTACAATATGATGGAGAAGCAAAAAAACAAAACAAAAAAACAACCAAAACAAACCCCAAAACTGAACTGAGTGAAATACTGGCCGTCCTTTTTTCACCAAATATGACAAGACTATGAAATTTATGACCAGTACCATGTGGTGCACAAAACATTGAAAATAAGTATTTAGATAAACAACTTACTGTCAATATTTTTGCTAAAAATGATCCAGGTGCCTATGTCAGCCGTTAAAAAAAGGCGCAATACCAACTCCATAGGAATTGAGAAACGAGTACGTGAAAATGTACTCATATTGCAGAACAGACAGCTAGTTTTCACTGCAAATAGACTGGTTTTATGAACTATATGATTTATTACTTTGTTGAATTAGATGACTTGTTTTCATTACAAGCTGTAGCGCATTGTTATATTTTTACATTCATATTATTTTTAATAAATTTTTTCCTGTCTCATTCTGAAACCATTGTTCTACTCCTTTTTTCTTTTTTTGCTTCTTCAGTCATAGTGTAGAATATAGGTCTTTATTTTTGTTCTGTTGGAAGTAAGCCTACTTTGAATATGGTAACAAAACAAGTAAGCCGATGGTCTCATGCTTGAAGAAACTCTAACAGTGAAATCACACGTATTTATGCTGTTAAAGATAAACTGAATAATGATTTGAGAGGCACTCAGATTAGGCAGAGATTTAATGAATTCTATGAAGAGCTGTACATTACAGAAGCCAGGGCTTCAGAAATGGAAATTGTTGCCTATTTGAAAGAATAGGAAGGGAAGTTAGAAAAGTTTAGTTTACAGTACATATTAAGAAGCCTCTAGCACTAAAAAATCTTTATAGCACTAAACTTTATAGCACTAAAAAATCAGTGCTGAATAAAAAACACATTAAGGGGGAAATTCTAAAACTGGTCACTGCCCGTGGCTAAGTTAATTGATAAATGAAGTTAAAAACGGCATAAAATGGCAAGGCTTAAAGGCCTACCAACATCTAAATAAAAGGCACTGGGATCATGACCAGGTAGCCACTTTAGGTCACAGAGTGCCAAAGTAGGCATGGCTAACGCCTGAAGTGGTGTTAGGCGGGCTGTGGCAGCTACATAGTCACAATTCACACCAAGACAGGCAGTTGAAATGTAAGCCCGAAAAACCCTGGCCTATATTTCAGCTGCTTACCTATGCCACCACGGGATCCTAAAGGCAGCCCACAGTTGCCATAAGCTGATTGTGGCAAGGGAATTTTGCCCTGATCAGCTGAGCTGGGGCTTTGGGGAGTCCTGCTGGCTCAGCTGATCAGGGGGGAAATTCCCCTGCTGCAATCAGCTGAGCTAGTTGCCGACTCGCTCCTGCCTGATACCTGCAAACCTCCCCCCCCTGAAATCTGCAGGAGGGATGCCCATTCCCTGCTGCCTGAGAACACATCCCAAACCCCTGACACCCCACCAGGACATCCCCCTGGACATTGGGTGTCTAGGCCATATGTCCAAATTGGACTTAGACGTATATTGTGATTATGTCCCTCCATGTGTTGTGTCTTATAGAAACCCAAAGTAGAGCAACTTGGGTCAAAAGAATGCATGTGTTTGTTTCACTAAATTGAATTGTCCATTGTATAAAGTTTGGAAAATTAGAAACAAATAATAAATTGAACAAGAATATTTGGCTTGACTTGGGGCCCACTACTGTATTTGCACATTACTACAGCCAGGAATCTGCACTGCTTCCAACTGCAACTGCAATTTTATAACATTCACTCTGGGTATCGCTAATCTATGGTACCTTAGTTAGTGACTCCTGCAGTAAATGCCACTGCAATGAACTGCATTATTTTAGTACAACTTACTAACTATCCCTGCTTCGACTCCTACATTGCCTTGCCATTAAAGCCCAAGCAAAATTCAAAATTGTATCTCATAGATTTTTGAATTTTGATGGGAAGTGATCCTGAATAGTGAATGACACGGAGATAAATTTTTCCCCGTCCCTGCGGGAACTCATTTTCCCATCCAGGCGAGTTCTGTTCCTGTCCCCGCTCCATTCCTGCAAGCTCTGTCCTCATCTGAAAGAAAAAAGAAAGACATACTACTCAAAGTAAATAGGAGAAGGACCCCAAGACATAAAAAAGCTATTCCAGCTACTAAAAGATCTCACAGATACCACACCCTTCCTAGCCAAAAGCAACTCCCCCCTTCCCTCAGCCACCCTCTTAGCCACATACTTCAAAAGCAAGATCGCAAACATCAGAGCCACATTCAATGGAATTCCCACTCACATAGAAGAGACCTCATTTCCCCCCAAAGAAAAAGAATCAGTTGTAGCAGACAGAACCTGGTCCCACTTCTCACCCATACAATGGTCAGACTTTAACAAACTACATAATAAATACAGCCACGCAGCCTGTGACCTTAACCACTGCCCCCATACCTATTGAAAGCCTCAAGTACACTATTCCACTCCCTGCTCCTACAATGGATACAATCTCTACTCTTAGATGGACATTTCCCACAAGACCTCAGCGAAATCATCATAACTCTGATACTAAAAGACCCCAAAGGAACAATGGACCAACCATCCAACTACAGAACCATAGCCTCAATCCCACTGTACGTCATAGCCATGACCTTAACCTCATTTCTAGAAAACCACAACTTACTCCACCCCACACAGTCTGGCTTCAGAACCAACTACAGCACTGAGACCCTACTAGGAACACTAATAGACACAGCTAGACAACATCTCTGTACAGGCAAGAAAATCCTGCTCATACAACTAGACCTCTCTGCAGCCTTCGACCTGGTAGACCATGACATCCTCCTACAAACACTAGACTCCATAGGAATCTCAGGTAAGGTACTCTCATGGTTTAAAGGCATCCTACAATCTAGAACCTGCAGGGTTAAAACAAATAAAGAAAAATCAGAACCATGATTCAACCCCTGTGGAGTTCCCCAGGGATCACCCCTATCACCCACACTATTCAATATATACATAGCCTCCCTCAGCTTCTACCTAGACAAACACGGCATAACCTCATACAGCTATGCAGATGACATCACCATTCTCCTCCCCTTCGACCACCCAGAATCCACCATGACAAGCACAATACACAGAACACTCGAAACAGTAGCAACATGGATGACAGAACACAAACTAAAGCTTAACTCTGACAAAACAAAATTCATCCTCCTAGAAAACAGCAAAACTCCAACCTTAACAAACCTATTAATAAACTCGATCTCATACCCCATTCAACCCACATTAAAACTTCTTGGAGTACTGATTGACAGAGGCTGTACCATATAACTACAAATCAACAAAGTAATAAAAGCATCATTCGTGACCATGAGAAACCTAAGACAAATCCGAAAATTCTTCGACAGGAAACAATTCCAACTTTTGGTACAATCTCTTATCTTTGGACTAATAGACTACTGCAACATACTATACCTCCCCTGCCCAGCGATCATGATAAAGCAATTACAAACAATACAAAATACAGCCCTAAGACTCATCTACTCATTGAAAAAATATGACCACATCACAGCAGCATACCACAACTCACACTGGCTCCCAATACAAGCAAGAGTACACTTCAAATTCTACTGCCTACTATTCAAAGCTATTAATGGAGAAAGCCCAACCTACTGGAACAACTGACTAACCCAATCCACCTCAACCAGGCACAGGAGAACCCATTCTCTATTCACACATCCACCAACCAAAAATGTTAAACGAGGAAAACTATATGACAACCTAATGGCCACCAAAGCAGCTAAACTAGACAGACAAATCACCAATCTGCTGTCTTCGACCACAGACTACAAAACCTTCAAAAAAGAAACCAAAACCCTATTCTTCAAAAAATACATAAAACCTATCTAACACGACCAGTTCCTTCCCAAACTCCACCTACCACACACTCCACCCATATCTAATCTAAAATGTTTCTAATTATCCAACATGTGTCTCCTTAACTTCTCGACAATTCTTGTGTAATTCTTATGTAATTCTTATGACAATTCTTATGTAATGTTACAATTCTTGTAATCTCCTGACAACTCTTGTGTAATCCGCCTTGAACCACAAGGTAATGGCGGAATAGAAATCACTAATGTAATGTAATTGCACAAGCCTCAAACACGTTAAAATTATAAGTGCTCGAGGCTTGTGCGGTTAAGGCAGAGTTTACAAGAATGGGACAGGGACAGCGACATAACTTGCGGGGATGGGACGGGGAAATTGAGTTCCTGCGGGGACAGAGACAAATTCGTCCCCTTGTCATTCTCTAGTCCTGAATACCTGGAAGAATGATTAAAGTGTTATGGGGAGTTGAGACTGAATCAAGCAAATGTGCTAAAGGTGCTATCTTTCCAGATGCAAAGAAGCCTACAAATAGGTCAAGAGTCTTAAGTGCGATGGCCATGATCTTGCTGATAGAGATGGGAAGAATCCAGTTATTTGGTTTTAGAAAGAACACATAGACCTGTGTGATTTTAGGAAAAGCTTGAGGGGGGCATGATTGGCTAATACGACTTAGTGGGGATCTAGGGGCTCCCTTTACTAAGGTACGCTAGCGTTTTTAGCGCATGTAGGAAATTACCACGCATTACAATGCGCGCTACGCGGCTAGAACTAATGCAGCTCAATGCTGGCATTAAGGTCTAGCACGTGCGGCAATATAGCGCACGCTATTCCACGGGTAAAGCCCTAACGCAGCTTAGTAAAAGGAGCCCTAAGTTTATCATTGATTTCTGGCTGTTGTTCTTGCTGGTTTAGTAAGTTCTCATTTTTGTTGGATTTTAATTAATGGTGTGTCTGTTTATTGTTTTATTACATGTTTTATGATTTATTATTCATGCTGAATTTTTTGGTAAACCACCTTAGATGATTTATAAGCCTAGAGGGCAGAGTAGGAAGTTTATAAATAAAAGAAATATAACACTTTTCTGTGAAGAAAATCCTAGTCCACGAAGCAATTTACAAAATCTAACCATACAGAAAAAAAAAATGTCATCTTACTGGAGCAAAAACAGGTTGTGTGTAACAACTAAACAGAAAAAATTCCCACCCCTTCCCTCCCATAATTTAACATATTAACAATAAGGATTATGCAAAAATGAAATTGTAGAAGGACTTTTCAGACTACAAGAATTCCTTCTTCAGATTTGATTTTTAAATGAATTTCTTTTTTTTTTTTTAACTTTATTTAGTTTTTAAATGCCAACAAAAAGTGCAATACAATTTATATACAAATAATGATAATCAACCAAGCACTTATAATCAATCAGTATCTATACAAAAGATAAAAATTTCCTCCCCCATTCATCATTACCATCTCACGGTGGCCAATCCAGGCCACTAGTACCTGGCCGAAATCCAAGGAGTAGCAATATTCCATGCCACCGATCCAGGACAAGCAGTGGCTTCCCCCATGTCTGTCTGGCTCTTACAACAACCTCTGGCAATGCATTCCAGAGCTTAACTACAGTCATCTCTGCTTAAGTGCATGCCCTTCAGACCGGGTCTCCACGTGCGCTTAAACAGAGTGTGCACTTAATAGGAGTGGGGGGAGGTGAGGGGGAGGCTGTAGTTAAGCCGCCTCAGTTTAAATATGGCGTGTGGGCTGCTGGAGCTTAAAGTACAGGAAAGCTATGCCCTACATCTTGAGTGGAAGTGGAGCACTCACTTTCCCAGCTGTCCCAGCGCTTAAGCTGCTGTGTGAAGCCTAGCCATTCCCAGTCAGAACTTGATTGCATGTAGCCAGAGTGAATGTAACGTGAAAAAATAGAGGTTGGATCTATGACATTTGTGTGCATAAGCGGATTGTGTGCTTATCCGAATTGCAAATATCCAGAGTTTACGTCCATTGACTTTAATGTAAAAAAACAAACAAACCAGGATCGTGGTGGTAGGCTGCGGATAACCGAAGCGTGCGCTTAACCAACGTGCACTTATGTGGAGTCGACTGTATTCTCTGAGTGAAAAAATATTTTCTCCTATTGGTTTTAAAAGTATTTCCTTGAAACTTCATTGAGTATAGAAAAGTGTGTGTATGTGGGGGGGTGGGGGGTGGGGGGAGGAGTTTGGGGGTGGAGAGTAGATGAGTCCTATGCTAATTGGTTTGCATGTTGGCATGCGCTAACCAATTAGCATAGGATTAGCATGAGAGACTTTAACGTGTACAAAATAGGTAAGGGATCACACACTAATTTTGAAATTAGTGAATGGTCATTAGTGAAAGCCAAATTATCCCCATTTTAGAGACATGCTAAAAAGTGGCCTTAGCACATAGGGAACCCATGTGCTAAAAATGGTTCTTAGTCATTTGCGCGCGAGACTTCAGCGTGCCGACATTACAGCACTGACAATTCGGCGCAAGACACCAGCGCGCCGCCTAAAAAGTGACTTTTAAATAGCTCCAATGCGGGGTGTGAGTGGGGAACCCCCCAGTTTACTTCATACTGTTTGCGCTGCCGTTGGGGAGTGTGTGGGGGGTGCAACCCCCCATTATAGAGAAAACTTAACTTTTTCCTAAAAAATTAGGAAAAAGTTAAGTTTACTCTATAATGGAGGGTTCCAATCCCCCCCAATGGCAGCGCGAACAGTATGAAGTAAACTGGGGAGGGGGGGTTCCCCATTCATACCCTACGTCGGAGCTCTTTAAAAGTTTTAGGCGGTGCGCTGGTGTCTTGCGCCGACATGTCGGCGCACTGAAGTCTCGCGCGCGAATGACTATGAACCGTAAATATTAATAATAAGGAAATGGTTAATAAAGCAAACAAAAAATACCACCATTATAAGTCATATTTTCCGCCTTGCTTTAATGCTGTTGAAAATACAAATTCCCTCACCTTCACACAAAACAGTTGTTTCTAAATAGTTTTAATTAATTGTTTATAATAATACAACCAACCTTCAGGTCAGGCATTTCCAGCATTAATGACTATAATAGCAAGGCAGAGTCTTTCATAGGTTAAAATGAGACCCTTCTCAGTTATTAATGATTAAATATACAACCAAATAAATGCCAGTATTCAAAATAATGGCATCCACAATGTATATCAATTGTACAATTAATCTTTTGTACAGTTATCTTATTAATAGTTTCTAAACAAATATTTTCAACAGCTATGCATGCATCATTCTGCACTTCATATTTATAAAGATGATGATGCATGAGTTTAATGCATCACCATGAAAATATAATTCTGACTATGGAGCTAATATTCTGCAGAAGAGATCATTCTTTTTCCCATTTTATTTTTCATATTTTACAAGAGTAAAAATGTTATTGTACATAATACTGTATCTTGGGGGATTCTAGAGGATCAGTAAGTTGGTACTGTAGAATTTGATTTGATTCACCCAAAATTCCTCCTGGAGAACAAAATGGTAAAAATCTCAGCTAGAAGCTGTTGTCATAGCAGATAATTGAGAAGCATGCTGTAAATAAGGAAAATATTCATCCTCTATAATAAAACCCTAAGTGCGCATGTGCACTTTCAATGCCGTGATCCCTGCCGCCATGATGTGTGCCTCCGTGGCCATATTCTATTTAAAGCGTGCGCTGGCTTGTGGAACGTGCAGCGAATTGAGCGGCAGTGGCAGTTTGTCTCCTGATAGCTGGCGCCTAAAGCAACGGCAGGAGAATGTTGTGCAGGTGCTGCGAGGTGTCCCATACTGGTAAAAATTCTGCTACTGCTCAGGGAAGTGGAAAGGAAGAGGGAAAGGGGGCTGCTTTAGGGGGAGGGGTGTGCTGGGGGGCAGACAACAATCATGCTTTGCTCTGGGGGGGGGAGACAGAAGGGGGCCACGGAGAGACAGGCAGAGAGACAGACAGAAAGAAAGACAGGGGGACAGGGAGACAGACAGAGAGACAGACAGAGAGAAAGGGGGCCAAAGAGACAGACAGAAGGAAAGACAGACAACCAGCATCCAAGGAGAGAGAGAGAAAGTTTAAAAAAAAAAACCAACAACCCAGACAGCGGCCAAGGAGAGAGAGAGAGAAAGAAAGAAAGACAGACAGACAGATAGCCAGCATCCAAGGAGAGAGAGAGAAAGGAAAAACCCCCAAACAGACAGACAGTGGCCAAGGAGAGAGAGAGAGAGAAAGAATGACAAGACAGACAGGGGGCCAGAGAGACAGACAGACTGAAATAAAGACAGACAGATAGACAGCGACTAACAGGCTTAAACACTAGTCATAGAATAAAAAGGTTATTCAGAAGCAGAAATAGAATCCAATAGAATCCGGACTCTTCGTTCCAACAATTAACGTCTGCTTACCATCCCTTCTATTCGTGAACTACGAAGTAAAACCATTTTCTCAGTTATTTCCCCTTTTCTGTGGAATGCCCTCCCATTGGATCTCCGCTTAGATAAATCTCTCGACAAATTCAAGTCAAAACTGAAGACTTTTCTTTTCAAAGATGCCTATGACCTCTGACCTAATTTCTTCCAAATAGAATCCATATAGTTCCTCTATGGACTTTGCTAAAAATAAAAACGTTTCTTTTGAAGTGACCCTTACCATATTGTACTCACCCCTTCCCTCACTTTCCTCCCTTTTATTTTTTATTTTATCTCGATGTATTTATTAACTTACCAGTTCCTCCTACCCTTATTTGTTCCAATAAGTCAGTTTATCAAGCACTCCTGTCATTTTCTTTTAATAAATATTTTATTGTAAACCGTTTAGGTACCTGTCTGATAAACGGTATATCAAAGAATAAAGAAACTTGGAAACTAGAGAGAAAGACTAAACAATGCAGAAACCAACCATAACGACAGAGCTGAGAATGACAGAGCTGAGATTTCCTTCTTTGTGGCTGGCTCAGGAAGATAATGCATTATACATATTCTGTTATTTTCCATTTTACCAACAAACATACTCTCAAGGAATCATTGTTTTTGGCATCCTTTAGGTACAAATTTACCCCCTCTTTTACTAAGGCGCTCTAATTGATTTAGTGCATGCTAATGATTAGCGTGCGCTAAATGCTAACGCGCCGATTATATTCTATGGACATGTTAGCATATACACCTAAAACTTTTTTTAAGTTTGGAGGAAATAGCTAACATATCCTTCCCAAAAAATAACTGTATAATACCTCAGAAATAAAAAGTCAGAAACCTCCCTCAATTTATATGTGTTCGCCTTGATATTCAGCCGGTGGCAAGCAGTGCTGTAAATGTTCACTACCGGCACTGAACCCGGATGTTCAATGCTAGGCCACATCTTATCACCAGCATTGAATATCTGATTTTTTTTTTTTTGCTGGCTAGCGCATGTCCAGTTAACTCAACCAGAGAGCCACCGATAAGGAAGTTAACCAACCAGTTAACATGCTTATCGGTGACTCTCCAATTATTTTCAGTGGCACTTAACTAGTTATCTTGAATGATAATGATGGATTAGTGCCATAGTGCAAGCCTATGGAGGGCCTGGAGCATGCGTGGATGAGTGTGACGTCATCCACGCATGCTCAGAGCTCTCCAGAAGTGGCCGGAGCTCGCCAAGTTTTGAAAAGTCCGTCCAGGAGCCCAGACAGTCTTTTAAAAAGATGATGTCACACTCATCCGCGCATGCTCTAGGCCCTCCATAAGCTTTGTGAGGGTGGGGCTTGGGGCAGGACTGAGTTGATCTGAAGGCAGAAAAGGGTGGGGTCATGAGTCTGGGGTTTCCTGGAGAAAAATATGGTAACCTTAACCTAATCTGCCCTGCTTCTCTGATTGACCCATTTCTCACCCCCTACTCATACCTCCTAGACACTGCCATCCCACTTCCCCACTTGATCCCTGTTTCTCCAACTTGCTCACTCACCTTGCTTTCTGTTACAGTGCTGTATCTTTCTGCCTGTACCATGTGCTAGGAGCTGCAGAGTGATTGTCCTGATTATCTTACCTGTGTCTGTCTGCTATGTCTGAGCGGGTGGGCTGACTGAGGTCTGCTTTTTCTGGCTGTGTCTGGTATAGCAATTGCCTAGGGGTCAGCTAGGGGAAGGGAGTGCAATGTTTGGTAGGTGAAGGTGCACAAATTGGTGGTAGTTAGCAGGGATATTGAGCTACACTTGCGATGGTGGGTCATGGATGCACTTAATACATTGGTGATGGCTGAAATTATGCTGCAGGAAGAAGACAAAGATCAGGGAGAGCTCCGAAGGAGACACCCCCCCCCCACACACACACATGAAAGTCTTCAGGGCTCACTCCTGCTTCCTAGTCCTCACAGACCTGGAATGTATCAATAGATATGGCTTCAACAGTTATACAGGATCTCTGTCAGCAGCTGAATCTCCTCCTCCAGGCATGCACATGCAGGAACAACTCCATACTGTCACAAACCCGATACTGAGGTCAGGTTTGTGCCTGTGAAAGCACAAAAACCCCTGATCTTTAAAAGGGCTGATCAGTGCAGCAGCAGTGCTAGCAGTGGAGAACAGGATTCTAGCCCTGAGGAGATTGCCCAAGAGCAGGAGCCCTGGGGGGAGGGGAAGCAGAATGAGTTTAAAAACTTCCCTGAACCTAGAACAGTCCCTGCTAAGAAGCACTCTGGTAGGCAGGCTCCTAATCAAGCTAGCACCCAGCTCCTGAGACTAATTGAGCAACACCACAAGGCTCAGCAAAAGCCAACCCATTCTCCTTTTAGAGCAGGGCGTGGCTTTCTCAAACCGGGTCATAACCAGCAGTCCAAGCTGGGAAGATTCAGTCTGGACCCAACCTGGGAAGAAGACTCATGTCCTGGTGCTGCTCCCATGTCTCAGCAAGGGAACGAGATAGAAATGGAGGACCTGAGTAATTTCCCTTTAGCAAGCTTACCTGAAGAAGCAATGGACATTGCCTGTGACAGTTGAGAAGACTGCAGGAGAGAGAGCTAAGTTGTTTTTGCTATGTTGGTTCTTCTCTGACAAACCTGATTTGGGTTTTGAGGCACCTGGGAATTGTGCTGGCTGGGACTGTGTGTGTGTGTGTGAGAATTCTTATCAAGTCTCACCCTGAAGAAACCTTTTTGTTCTTTGAAGAACTGTGAACTCTGTTTGGAATATTTTTGGTTTGCCTTTTTTGTGATAAGGCCAAATTAGCTGCTGATTGTTGTGCAGTGGGAGTTGTGGGGTCTGAATCCACAAAGATCCTAGGTTGGGATAGAGGGGCCATTTTCTGGCAAGCTAAATAAGTGGATTCAGCAACTCCCCACCCCCGTCAGCTTTGCTGGCTTAACAGGGGAAAAGCCTGTGATACTCTCAGGCTGACACAGCGTGCTTGTGAAAACAAATTGACTTTTGAATTGCATAATAAAGTGTGCTATCTTTAAAAGCTGAAGCATCCTGAGCAATTTTTGTGTTTACCTGACTTTACTATCACCAGCAGGGCCTTTCAATTCGGGAAGGCACGTCTAGGAACTGTAGTTGTGCGCAGCACCCGGTAGCCATTCTGACTACTCACTATCGGGTGTGCGACAAGTGGTGTCAGAAGTGGGATATAGTGCCTCCTGCTGGTGACATTTGAGAATTGGGAAAAAAAAAAAAAAAAAAAAACGTTTTTGGTTTGGAATTTTTTTTGGGGAAAAAAAAAAGAAAATCCATTTTGGATTGTGTTTTTTTTTTGAGCTTGTTGGTTCCAGTTACTGTTCTTTGGACTCTTTTTTTTTTGGTGGTTGCAAGGAGGTGCAGCAGGACGAACAGCCAAGAGCAGTGCAGTGGAGGAACCAAGGACCGGATCCAGAGGGACCTGACCGGACCAGACCTGCTGAGAGCTGAGGACTGCGGAGGACACAGTTCCGGAAAGCAGACAGCGGGGACCGGAGGTGGTGTGTTGCAGTGCCGAGCCCAAGCCGTGCAGAGAACGACTGGAGGCCAAGGAGGCCTAACAACCAAAGGCGTAGACTCATCAGTACTGCGGGTAAGGGTACCCAACCTAAGGGGCTGATGAGGATAAAAGTAACCCTAGCTTAAGTGGCTGGCATTTCCTTCATCGGCAGGGGTGTCAGGTTGTTTGAAGTGCCACACTTGGGTTTCTCTTGTGTTTGTTTGCCTTCCAGATTCAGCAAAGATGGATCAACAACAGTTGATGGCATTCCTCACTGCGGAGCGGCAGAAGCAGAGTGAAGACCTGCAGGCCGTCCTCAAAGCAAATCAAGACCTTTGGTATCAGTCTCAGGAACATTCCCAGAGACAACATGATGAAATGGTCACAGCTATGGGCGAGCAGACAAAGCTAGTTAAACAACTGCTACAACAATCGCCTCCAAGACCAGCCAGAAGGCCAATCCAGAAACCTGAGCCCGGGACAGCGGTAGGAGCTGATTTTTTATCTAGGTTGGACTTAGGCAGGATAACCTCTAGTGGGACGTCTGATGGAGCCTGGGAGGAGTTTGAAAGGGTAGCACCCTCAGGTGGTCACTCCTTGGAAAAGGTAACGGGAGACTATCTGGATCTCGACTGGGTTGAGAAAGCCACCCCTGCTCAGAACCCTGAGGGAATTAAGGAGCAGTTAAGGGAAGGGAAGGCTACTCACCCCCAAACCCAGAGGGATAAAACCCAGGGTTATCCCACACATAGTGAGGGTCGCCGTTGTTTTCATTGTGGAAAAAGGGGTCACACCTGGCGGTTTTGTAGAGAAAGAAAAGACTTAGTAATGATCCAAGGGACAAATATTAATATCCCTAACGATTACCAAGTGTTAGTCTCCGTAGCGGGGAGTGAAGTTTCTGCCCTGGTTGACACAGGGGCGGAGCAGTCGGTAGCCTCGTGTCAACTATGGACCCAGTTGGGAAAAACCCAAAGCATGGGGAATAGGGTGGAGAAAGTCCCTATTACATGTATACATGGAGAGTCTAGAGAGTATCCTTGCTGGCCCGTCACAATAGAGCATAAAGGGGAAAGAGCACACATTCGGATAGCTGTGGTGGACTCTACCCCTTACCCTTTGATACTGGGTAGGGACTGGCTAAGCCAGACTCAGGCCAAGAGTCCTGAAGGAATTAAGAACCCACCAAAAAGGGAAAAATGGGTGTTGGGAGATAAGGTAAAAGGGAAAAGTTCTGTCCCCGCAGGGAGGTGGCGTCAATTTAGGGGGCCAAGGCCAAAGGGATGGCGTCCCTCTATTCGTTGGGCCCCTCTTTCTGTTAAAGCCTTAACACCGACCCAAGCTTATGCTAGGGCAGCGGGATATGATCTCTATGCTGCCCAAGCACAAACTATCCCAGCTAGAGGAAGGGCCTTGGTATTTACAGATATCCAAGTGTCACCCCCACCAGGGTCCTATTTAAGAATAGCTCCTCGGTCAGGGTTAGCACTGAAGCACTCTGTGGATGTGGCTGCGGGTGTAATTGACCCTGATTTTAGAGGGAATTTAGCGGTCCTATTGGTCAACCAAGGGGATACTGAATATAATGTCCACCCCGGAGACCGCATTGCCCAAATGGTGTGTGAACGAATTTGGCATGCCAGGTTAGAACAACGGGGGCGGCTTCCAGACACAAAAAGGGGACAGGAAGGATTTGGGTCATCAGGAGATAGGTCGCAGGCAACCCCGTCAACACCTAAAATATTAGGGGGGGGACAAGGGGATCCTGTGGAGGAGACCCTCGCAGCGCTGCGGGCAGAGATGTTGGCCCTTAGGGAAGAATTAGGTGCAACACAGCGGAAATGGGAATCAGAGCTGAAGTTGCAGACAGAAGATAATGCCCTCCCCTCAAAGGACCCCCCCGAGAGTTCTGCAGAGAAGTTGGGAGTGGAAATGCTGGCACAATGTCAACAGGAGTCGGAAAAATTGAGAAAGCTGTTAGCTCAGATGAACTCACAAATAAGTCAGCTGAAAGTTCAAATGGCAGAAGACCAAGCTCAACAGAAGGGAGTGAAACAGAGTGTTGGGGAGGTAAGGCTATTATGTGAGGAGTTAGCCAACAAACATGGTAAGACAGAAGGGTGGGTCAAGCAACAACAGACCCAGAAAGACCAACTGGAACAACATAATCAACAATTTGGGCAGGTTATAGAAACCTTTAAAGAAGTAGAAAAGGGAATAAGCGAGATGAGACAGCAAGTAGCCCAAATGAAGGAAGAGGAATTGGAAGGAATAGCAAATGTAATGACTGCCCTGGTGAAGCGGGTGGAGGGGTTGGAAAATGTGGAAAATGATGCTACCATAGCCTTGGAAGCTAGGTATGGGACCCCGGTGTTACAGTGGCCCGATGATTTTGGGGACCCTGAGCCACCACCCGGACCACTAGGGAAGAAAAATAATAAAACACGTAAGCGATATTGATGAGGTGTCTAGAATACAGGAGAACTCTGAGTCCCCTTTTATGCCTGAGGACAGTCATCAACCAAAGGTGGGGGTATGTCACAAACCCGATACTGAGGTCAGGTTTGTGCCTGTGAAAGCACAAAAACCCCTGATCTTTAAAAGGGCTGATCAGTGCAGCAGCAGTGCTAGCAGTGGAGAACAGGATTCTAGCCCTGAGGAGATTGCCCAAGAGCAGGAGCCCTGGGGGGAGGGGAAGCAGAATGAGTTTAAAAACTTCCCTGAACCTAGAACAGTCCCTGCTAAGAAGCACTCTGATAGGCAGGCTCCTAATCAAGCTAGCACCCAGCTCCTGAGACTAATTGAGCAACACCACAAGGCTCAGCAAAAGCCAACCCATTCTCCTTTTAGAGCAGGGCGTGGCTTTCTCAAACCGGGTCATAACCAGCAGTCCAAGCTGGGAAGATTCAGTCTGGACCCAACCTGGGAAGAAGACTCATGTCCTGGTGCTGCTCCCATGTCTCAGCAAGGGAACGAGATAGAAATGGAGGACCTGAGTAATTTCCCTTTAGCAAGCTTACCTGAAGAAGCAATGGACATTGCCTGTGACAGTTGAGAAGACTGCAGGAGAGAGAGCTAAGTTGTTTTTGCTATGTTGGTTCTTCTCTGACAAACCTGATTTGGGTTTTGAGGCACCTGGGAATTGTGCTGGCTGGGACTGTGTGTGTGTGTGTGAGAATTCTTATCAAGTCTCACCCTGAAGAAACCTTTTTGTTCTTTGAAGAACTGTGAACTCTGTTTGGAATATTTTTGGTTTGCCTTTTTTGTGATAAGGCCAAATTAGCTGCTGATTGTTGTGCAGTGGGAGTTGTGGGGTCTGAATCCACAAAGATCCTAGGTTGGGATAGAGGGGCCATTTTCTGGCAAGCTAAATAAGTGGATTCAGCAACTCCCCACCCCCGTCAGCTTTGCTGGCTTAACAGGGGAAAAGCCTGTGATACTCTCAGGCTGACACAGCGTGCTTGTGAAAACAAATTGACTTTTGAATTGCATAATAAAGTGTGCTATCTTTAAAAGCTGAAGCATCCTGAGCAATTTTTGTGTTTACCTGACTTTACTATCACCAGCAGGGCCTTTCAATTCGGGAAGGCACGTCTAGGAACTGTAGTTGTGCGCAGCACCCGGTAGCCATTCTGACTACTCACTATCGGGTGTGCGACAATACCTGTCCACTTCAAGGTCACCACTTCCCTCATAATCCTAGGCACCAGGAGCTTCTAGTCTGTCCTAGCAGCCAACACAGGACTCATCCAGCTCGCCATCTCAAATTGCTTCATATAGTTCCTACAAGCCTTTTTTCACCCACACACAGCACTCTATCACCTTCCCCACCATTTTGAGCCAATCAGGGCCTTAGGCCCCTCCCACTGCATCCCAAGATGCCATGGGAGGAGGAAGGCCCATCATTCACAGCATGTGGCCCTGTAGGCAGGAGGGAGGGGGCTTCCCTCCTACCAATTTTACAGTGGAAGGTACAGGGGTGCCGGGTGATGTTTGAGGGAGTGTTGCCTCATGTCGGGTGGTGTTGGGTGATGGGGGGGTATCGCCTAGGGCGGTGTTAGGTGATGTGTGTGGGGGTCCAGGAATGTTGAGGATGTGGGGGGGGGATGTATGTGTGTGGGGTCTGGGGATGTCAGGGAGGTCCAGGGACATCAGGGGATGTGAGGAGGAGGGGTATAGGGCTCCACAGCTCAGCTGATCCTGGCAGGGGGAATCTCATCAGCTGAGCTGAAAGGAATCCCCCAAATCAGCTCAGCTGATGGGAATTCCTCTGCCGCGATCAAAGTAGTTGGGTTCATCTACAAAACTTGCTTTTGTGCGTTTTTCATGGGGACATTTTTATTTTTGAGAATGACTAAAAACGATAGATGTCCTAAGGACCAAAACTTATACCTAGGTCATTTTCAAAAATAAAAGATAGACATCTGATAGCTTTAAAAAATGTCACAAAAATAATAGTGCCTCTAAGGGTATCAAATATGTTAAAAATCTATACAAACTCAGAAAAAGAAAAAAGAACAAAAAACATATAACTAATAATAATATTGATGAATGTGATGAATACCCCTCCCCCCCCACACACATACACCGGTCATTGAAACTGAAGACCAATGCAACAGAGAACTATCACTACAAAATTTCAGTTTTCTGCTACCTAGATGTATAAATACCTCTGCAATAACAGGACCAGAAAGCAAAGCTCAGTAGTAAAAGTATCTTCCTGTACAGATACAAATGCAAGGAAACAGCACAATCTATAATGAAAAAATCTACTTATCTGCACAGAGCCCAAGCTGTAAGAAGAGTCCTAGTTCAGAGGCTTGAAGTCACAAAGGAGACCCTTATTAATCCAGAGGCTTCAAAGAACAATATCTATGCTGGTGTGTGATCCCAACCATCCAAAAAAGTGACAAAAATAACACTAGGAAACACACAAAAAATGTCCCAAACTGTGAAAATATATAAGATGAAATAAAACAAAAGACAAGAAGAATGCAAATTAGAATCCAAAAATCAGAACAAGATGTCCACTCCCCAACTCCAAACGAGTTTCAAAAACATCTTCATCAGGAGGAATGACTAGGTTATTCACCAATGCTCCCACACTTGGAAAAATTCTGCATGAAACCAAATGGAGAGACATCGGGCAGTTGAAAATCAAACATAAAACAATAACCAAAAACTAAGACATCGAAACACTAAGGGCTCCTTTTACTAAGGTGCGCTAGCGTTTTTAGCGCACGCACAAAATTACCGTGTGCTAAACCGCGTGGTACACTTCTAGGATAATGCCAGCTCAATGCTGGCATTAATGTCTAGCACGCGAGGCAATTTAGCACATGCTATTACGCGCATTAAGGCCTTAACGCACCTTAGTAAAAGGAGCCCTAAAAGTGCCTTGATACACATTCAGCAGTAAGAAATGTAATGTAATTTATTTCTTATATACCGCTACATCCGTTAGGTTCTAAGCGGTTTACAGAAAATATACATTAAGATTAGAAATAAGAAAGGTACTTGAAAAATTCCCTTACTGTCCCGAAGGCTCACAATCTAACTATATGCAATGAAAAATAAAACAATCTGAACATAAGAAAACACTTACACAGCAGTGCATCCAAGCAGGGCTCAAAACGGAAACGGGCAAGGAACGCCGAGCAATCAGTGAAAACAGTGTTCAGCTGCCTGATCTTTGTAAGACTCACGGAGCAATAACATGCAAAACGTGATGACATAAGAGCTGAAGTAGTCAGATGATTGGCCACTCAATTTCATTGTTCAAACCCAACGGAACTAAAGAGTTCCATTCCAAAAATTAACTTCTTTTTTTAATTTTAATTTATTTATCAATTTAATCATTATCATTTATACAAAATAATAAGAGAAAGGAAAAGTTACAGAAATTATAAAAATCTTCTTATATATAGAATCACTGTCTCCTCTAGTTCACATAACGGGAGAATATATCCTGATATTACTAATCAATACAGTTAAATATAATCATGATCAAAGATCAACTATTTGTGGTGCATAATAAATTTAAACTCCAAACTATAATTAAGTCAAGTGAGGACCTTACTAGTTTCATGAAGTTGTAAAAACTGTTCCAACTGAATAGAGTCCCAGTACACATATTCACATTCTTTAAATTTCACAAGGCATTTACATGGAAATTTTAAATAAAACGTGGCTCCCAAGGCCAAGACCCTTGATTTCAGAGCTAAAAAAGCTTTTCTTCTTAATTGTATAGCTTGGGCCACATCTGGAAAAATCAACACATCATCTCCACAAAACTTAGTAAGCTTATTCTAAAAATAAGCTTTCACTAGTCTTTAAGCCCATTACATTAACGGGTGCTAGAATATATGTATGTCTGTCTTTCTTTCTGTCTCTCTCCTTGGCCTTGTGTCTTTCTTCTTTTCTTTCTGTCTCCCTCCCTCCTACTATTTGTCTTTCTTTCTATCTGTCTTTCTTCCTGCCCCCTATGCAGTATTTATCTCCCCCTCTCCACTTTCCTGTACAGTAGCCATATCAGCATTCCCTCCTCCTCCATTTCCCTGTGCAACAACATTTCCCCCTCCCCACTTCCTTGTGCAGCATTTTCCTCCCCCCCCCCACTTCCCTGTGCAGCATTCCTTCCCCTGTCCATTTTCCTGTGCAGCAGTTTGTATTTAGACTTAGCTTAAATTAAGAGGGACCTGGCTTAAAAGCTAACAGCTCCCTTAGTTATTTTTATAATTTTTTTTTTTTTAGTTCAAACCCGTCGTCGCGGCTCGTGCACCCATGTATGAACAGCGCTTTATTTGGCAGCGAGAGTAGCTGAGAGGGAGCATTAGAGGTGGATCGCCAACCGCCAGCGCTCAGCCGCACCGTGGGAGAGGCAGGAATGGAAGGCCGCCGCAGCCTCGCACCTCCCCCCAGGCAGTCCCGGTTGTTTCCTTGGATTCAATGTCAGCATTAGGGTTTCTCCGGCCGCCAGCGCTCAGCCGCACCATGAGAGCCGGGTGAGGAAAGCCGCCGCAGCCTCGCAGCTTCCCCCCAGCTGTGTAGCTAAGTGTTCCCGATCCCCTTCTAACAACTTCATTTTTTAGTTCAAAGCTGCCGCAGCTCCTCTCTCGATCCCCGTCTGTTGCGGTTCGAGAGAGGAGCCGTGGCGGCGGCTTGAGCATAAGCCCGATGCGCAAAGAACCCTGGTGTGTTCCCTAACCGGCATAGGCGTTTGAGGGGGGAAGGTTGTGGTCAGATCTACTAGCCTACAGCGGATGGGTAGTGTGATGGGGCGAGCGCCTTCCTTCCTCCCCCCAAACAACCAACTTCCACTGTGCTGAGCCCTTTTCGGCGTCTGCCCTCTGCCGAATCCCGGGCCTGCTCTCCTTCCCATAAGTGTCGGTCCCTCACTCCACGCCATCTAGCGCATGCGCACTCGCCACAGCGCGACAGATCAGGGAACACGCGGCGCGAGTGCGCATGCGCGCTTAGCATTTTATTATTATTGATGACTAGCTGATGCCCCGGCATTGCACGGGTATTTAATTATAGCAATAACACTGTAAATGGATTCAAATAAAGATACTTTATAGTGGTGAATGAAATTATTTTTTTTACAGCTTTATAAAAAGTACAATATTCAAATTATAATGTGAAATATTTGACAAAATGAATACAATACAACTAACACAAAACTTGATTATAAACAACATTTTTACTTTCACCTCCAGGAGCAAGAACATATAAATTCTTGGGTGAAGAGACCCCCAGAACATATCACCCCAGGTAGTGAGGGATCTGCATACCAAGTTTCGTTCAAATCGGTCCCACAGCTTTTTACATTTTTTCCATTGACATGAATGGGTGAAATCTGATTTTCTGTTTGTAGCTCCGCCCACGTGTGCAGGTGGGCCGTGAGACCCCCAGAACATATCACCCCAGGTAGTGAGGGATCTGCATACCAAGTTTCGGTCAAATCGGTCAAGCCGTTTTTGAATTACTGTGAGAATGGCAGCTCTTTACATTTTTTCCATTGACATGAATGGGTGAAATCAGATTTTCTGTTTGTAGCTCCGCCCACGTGTGCAGGTGGGCCGCGAGACCCCCAGAACATATCACCCCAGGTAGTGAGGGATCTGCATATCAAGTTTCGTTCAAATCGGTACCACAGCTTTTTACATTTTTACCATTGACTTGAATGGGTGAAATCAGATTTTCTGTTTGTAGCTCCGCCCACGTGTGCAGGTGGGCCACGAGACCCCCAGAACATATCACCCCAGGTAGTGAGGGATCTGCATACCAAGTTTCGTTCAAATTGGTCCCACAGCTTTTTACATTTTTTCCATTGACTTGAATGGGTGAAATCTGATTTTGTGTTTGTAGCTCCGCCCACGTGTGCAGGTGGGCCGCGAGACCCCCAGAACATATCACCCCAGGTAGTGAGGGATCTGCATATCAAGTTTCGTTCAAATCGGTCCCACAGCTTTTTACATTTTTACCATTGACTTGAATGGGTGAAATCAGATTTTCTATTTGTAGCTCCGCCCACGTGTGCAGGTGGGCCACGAGACCCCCAGAACATATCACCCCAGGTAGTGAGGGATCTGCATACCAAGTTTCGTTCAAATCGGTCCCACAGCTTTTTACATTTTTTCCATTGACTTGAATGGGTGAAATATGATTTTCTGTTTGTAGCTCCGCACACGTGTGCAGGTGGGCAGCGAGACCCCCCCAGAACATATCACCCCAGGTAGTGAGGGATCTGCATACCAAGTTTCGTTCAAATTGGTCCCACAGCTTTTTACATTTTTTCCATTGACGTGAATGGGTGAAATCTGATTTTCTGTTTGTAGCTCCTCCCACGTGTGCAGGTGGGCCACGAGACCCCCAGAACATATCACCCCAGGTAGTGAGGGATCTGCATACCAATTTGCGCTCAAATCGGTCCCACAGCTTTTTACATTTTTTCTATAGACTTGAATGGGTGAAATATGATTTTCTGTTTGTATCTCCGCCCACTTGTGCAGGTGGGCCGCGAGACTCACAGAACATATCACCCCAGGTAATGAGGGATCTGCATACCAAGTTTCGTTCAAATCGGTCCCACAGCTTTTTACATTTTTTCCATTGACTTGAATGGGTGAAATCAGATTTTCTGTTTGTATCTCCGCCCACTTGTGCAGGTGGGCCGCGAGACTCACAGAACATATCATCCCAGGTAGTGAGGGATCTGCATACCAAGTTTCGTTCAAATCGGTCCCACAGCTTTTTACATTTTTTCCATTGACTTGAATGGGTGAAATCAGATTTTCTGTTTGTATCTCCGCCCACTTGTGCAGGTGGGCCGCGAGACTCACAGAACATATCACCCCAGGTAGTGAGGGATCAGCATAGCAAGTTTCGTTCAAATCGGTCCCACAGCTTTTTACATTTTTTCCATTGACTTGAATGGGTGAAATCAGATTTTCTGTTTGTAGCTCCGCCCACGTGTGCAGGTGGGCCGCGAGACCCCCAGAACATATCATCCCAGGTAGTGAGGGATCTGCATACCAAGTTTCGTTCAAATCGGTCCCACAGCTTTTTACATTTTTTCCATTGACTTGAATGGGTGAAATCAGATTTTCTGTTTGTATCTCCGCCCACTTGTGCAGGTGGGCCGCGAGACTCACAGAACATATCATCCCAGGTAGTGAGGGATCTGCATACCAAGTTTCGTTCAAATCGGTCCCACAGCTTTTTACATTTTTTCCATTGACTTGAATGGGTGAAATCAGATTTTCTGTTTGTAGCTCCGCCCACGTGTGCAGGTGGGCCGCGAGACCCCCAGAACATATCATCCCAGGTAGTGAGGGATCTGCATACCAAGTTTCGTTCAAATCGGTCCCACAGCTTTTTACATTTTTTCCATTGACTTGAATGGGTGAAATCAGATTTTCTGTTTGTATCTCCGCCCACTTGTGCAGGTGGGCCGCGAGACTCACAGAACATATCACCCCAGGTAGTGAGGGATCAGCATAGCAAGTTTCGTTCAAATCGGGCAAGCCGTTTTTGCGTTGGCAGCTTTTTACATTTTTTCCATTGACATGAATGGGTGAAATCTGATTTTCTGTTTGTAGCTCCGCCCACGTGTGCAGGTGGGCCGCGAGACCCCCAGAACATATCATCCCAGGTAGTGAGGGATCTGCATACCAAGTTTCGTTCAAATCGGTCCCACAGCTTTTTACATTTTTTCCATTGACTTGAATGGGTGAAATCAGATTTTCTGTTTGTATCTCCGCCCACTTGTGCAGGTGGGCCGCGAGACTCACAGAACATATCACCCCAGGTAGTGAGGGATCAGCATAGCAAGTTTCGTTCAAATCGGGCAAGCCGTTTTTGCGTTGGCAGCTTTTTACATTTTTTCCATTGACATGAATGGGTGAAATCTGATTTTCTGTTTGTAGCTCCGCCCACGTGTGCAGGTGGGCCGCGAGACCCCCAGAACATATCATCCCAGGTAGTGAGGGATCTGCATACCAAGTTTCGTTCAAATCGGTCAAGCCGTTTTTGCGTGATCGCGGCACATACACACATACACACACACATACATACCTCCGATTTTATATATATAGATTACGGATTTATCTATCTCTCTTGCACAAGTTATCAATAAGGTAGACCTAGTTTGGATTGTGTCCTGTAAGTCTTCCAGGAAACCAGTTAGATCAAAATCTATCTGTTCCAACTGGTCTATGCCTAATTCTGCAGGACTTTTCTTTTTCTATGGAATATAATATAGATTTATTATAGACAATGGGGCTTATAATCAAAAGAAAAAAACGTCTAAAAAGTGGCCTAAATGGCTACTTGGACGATCAAAAAGCCTGATCGTACAAGTACCCATAATCAAAGCTGGTTTTAGAAATATCTAAAACCAGCTTAGGCCTTTCCCCTGCCTCTAAATGCACAGAGAGAAAGGTGTTTTTAGAGGAGTGGAAAGGGCGGGAGGTGGGCCGACCTAGACCTAGGCATGCAGCAGGTATAACCAAAACTTTAGGCAGGTTGCCTAGTCGGCACTTATACGTTTTGACTTAGACCAAGTCCAAACAGGTATAAGTGCTGAAAAAGGGGCCGCTGAGCTGATCGTGGCTGCTGCGATCAGCTCAGCGGCCCCAGCAACCTGCCTACCCCCTACTGCAATGTACGCTGCAGGAGAGATGGCTCATCTCTCCTGCAAGCGATGGTGATCACCAACCTCCCTCCGAACCGCGGCACTTCGGGGTGAGCATCGCGGCAGGGCATCTCCCCTGCGGTGATCCTCACCCCGAAGTGCCACGGATCGGAGGGGGTAGGCGATCACCATCGCTGGCAGAAGAGATGAGCCATCTCTCCTGCAGCGATCAGCCCTCCCTCGGCTCTTACGATCGGGTAGCAGGGAGCCCAAGCCCTCCTGCCCCGGGCACCCCCGAACTCCCTGATCTGACAACCCCCTGATCCGACAACCTCCCTGATCCGACAACCCCCTTTCCCATTATGATTAGACTTATCAGTTTCTCGCAGATAGATTTTGTGCCTTTAAGAGTCCAGGAAGGTATCTTTTGAAACTGTAAGCATTAACAGTTACTGCTCAACAGGCATGCTGTAAAGATTGCTTGCGGATATTGGCTATGGTGACTAGATTTCCCAGATCCTGTTTTTATGTTTGTTTGTAATTTTCTAAAATGACAATAAAAGTTAAAAAAAGATCTTGCTGTAACACCCATATATTAAGGCAACATATCTTGGATCAGTGTATCCAAATGGATTGCTTTGCATATATCGAGACTTTAATAAGCCTCACACCTAAGCTATGGTTCATTGGATGCAATCTTAACCTCTCAAATTTACTGCTAATTCTTGCAGGAATACTTGCATTGTACCTAAAAGAGATTCTTTAAGATTTCAGAATGTATGTGGTTATGATTCCCAAGATGAAGTTCTAGTGAATAGGAATGGGAGAGAATGAATCCTTCTGTGTACAGTTATGAGAGAAGTGTGAATTGATTTTGTAAGTGAAATTATGTCCTCCTTGTATTAGTAGGTGATAATGACTATCCTTGAATGCGTTATTATCTTTATTTCTGCACACATAAGCAGGTGCTGAAAAGTGCTATGTGTAGATCTTGAAAGTGCTTTTATAGACAGAAACTTGCCCATTTAGTTGTTTTTTTTCCCCTTTTAATGCATTCTAATGCATGAAGTCATCTCAATCAAATACCTTGCTTAAACACTTTCACAATTAGTATATATCCTGACCCCAAAAAAATAAAGAAAAAAATTAATGAAATTCATATTGTGAGCATAGAAATAATCTAGTAGAGCAACAGTTTCCACAGTTAAGGATATTGATGGAATAACACATCAGTGGCAGCAGTAGAAGCATATGTTGATATACAAGTACTCTTACTTTGAGCACAAAATGATTGTGCTTGAGAAGGTGCAAATAATTTTTATAGGTTTTTAAAAAAACTTTATTTAGTTTTTAATGCCAACAAAAAGTGCAATACAATTAATAATAATCAAATAAGCACTTATAAACAATCAGAATCTATACAAAAGATAAAAATTCCCTCCCCCACCCATCATTACCATCAGGAATAATACCAAAACAAAAGATATACCCCCTCCCACTCCCACCCCCCCTGGATGTGTGGGTGCAATACAATGGAAAATAAAGATAAAGGGCAACTATAACAAATCTAGAAAAGACGTCAATGGACCCCCAAACCATCTTATTATGCCCCAGCAAGTCAGCATTCATTTCCTCATACTTATAAGTTAAGCATAAGCTTGCCCACAAGAAAGGAAAACTATTTGTATAGTTTAAGAAACAAAAACTTTGAAATAATTTAGGGCTCTTTTTACAAACGGCTACTGCTGTGGTAATTGCTCCGATGCTTATAGGGATTTAATGGATGTCAGAGCATTTGCCACGCGGCAGTTTCTACTGCAGCTTTGTAAAAAAAAAAAAAAAAATGGGGTGGAGGGGTTAGTGTGATCTTCATTTTTTACCGCTTTGTGAGAATGTTCTGTATAAGGCTTACAGCTGTTTTACAAAGCCGCGCTAGCGGCTGCTGCGCGGTAACTGCTCCGAAGCCCATAGAGATTTAAAGGGCTTTGTGGCTGTTACCATGCAGCTTTGTAAAACAGGCAGTTAGTGTCAAAGATTTTTAACCAATAATAATGAACAACATGGTTAATATTCATAATGCGGTGAGTGGTGGAAGCCCCATATAAAAACAGCCACACAAACTATTCCCTCATATTAAAAGCCATAAAAATAACTGGTTTTTCTATGACTATATCTAGTAGCTCTTCTAATTGCCATAAAGTGGCTTTATATAAAATTGGTATCACTAAGAATCTGCACAGCGTTAAATATTAATCACAAATAGCAATGTGTTCCCCATTCACTGTTGGATATTGAATGCACAATATGAAATCACAAGAGATGAGATCAAAATCACCATACAAAAAAAGGAGGAAAAAGCCTCAGAGGTCCATGTGTGTGCAAACTCAATCAGAATTCAATTGCTCACATGAAAAACAGACTAATTCTCTTTCATTGGCAAAACATCTCCATAGAAGTCATAACTGTTCATTCATTGAATAACAATACATAAGTTCTGACAGTTCATTAGTTCACTTCAATTCATACCACTGCAACCAAAATATAACAGCATGTGCACAACTTTTATATATAATCTATATCTATTTATCTATCTATATATGTAACTGGAGCAGCTTTTAGATTATAAATCTCAAAGGGAGTCCCGTTTCACATATTGTTTCCTCAGGAGATATCCAAGTGTTGAATCTAAAAATCAAAATATAGGATTTCACACACTAAAGATGAACTGGTGAGCATATAATAGACAAAGCTTCTTGAAAAGACTGCTTAAACATGTTACTTGAAAAAAGCAAACTTAACTACAATGTCCAACTCTTTGTCTCGGATGCAGTGAACAATGGCTACTTAATAGACGCCAAGAAACTGGTCCATTCCCACTGAAGGGGAGGAATGAATCCTTTCTTTCATATATGCTATGGGCTCCTTTTACAAAGCCGCGCTAGCGGTTTTAATTCATGCACTGGATTAGCGTATGCTATAGCGCGCTAGCTGGAAATCTACCGCCTGCTCCAAAGAAGGCGGTAGCAGCTAGCATGAGGGGCAATTTAGCGTGTGCTATTCCGCGCGTTAAGGCCCTAGCGCAGGTTTGTAAAAGGAGCCCTATGTTTCTTCAAAGAACTTTATGCATAACTAATGTGACCATATGTCCCATTTTGTGCGGGACCATCCCGTTTTTAGCTCGGCTGTCCCATTGTCCCCACGCACAGCTTCAGGATGCTGAAATGTCCCATTTTCAGAAGGAGCAGGACAGGCAAGCTAAAAATGGGCCGCTGCAGCTTCTTATTTCTCCAAGCCACCGCCGCACTAACTTTATCTTCGTGAAGCAACTGCACAAGCCTTCCCCCCCCCCCCTCCTTCCCCAATGTCAGTTTTGATGTTGGAGAGGAAGTTCCAGGCCAGCCAATTGCTGCCTGGTTGGCCCGGAACTTCCTCTCCGACGTCAGAATTGACATGAGGGGGGGGGGGGAAGAAGGCTTGTGCAGTCGCTGCATGAAGATGATGTTAGTATGGCAGTGGCTTGGAGAAATAAGCGGCATAGGCTTGGGGAGGGGGCCGGGCCGGGAGAGAGAAAGAAAGACAGAAAGGGGGGGCAGGAGAGAGAAAGAAAGACAGAAATAAGGGGGGGGGGGCAGGTAGAGAGAAAGAAGGGGGCAGGAAGAGGGAAAGAGAAAGAAATGAAAGAAAGATTGGATGCACAGTCAGAAGGAAGTGCAACCAGAGACTCATGAAATCACCATACAACAAAGGTAGAAAAAATGATTTTATTTTCAATTTAGTTATCAAAATGTGCCAGTTTTGAGAATTAATATCTGCTGTCTATATTTTGCACTATATTTAATAGGTTCTGGGGTGTTCCAGGGGTGGGGGAGGGGTGGGGGGGTTCCAGGAGGATCTGTGTGTGTGGGGGGGGGGGTTCTGTTTTGAGGGGAAAAATAAATGATCACATTGTGCTTAACAGAACTCAGCAAACAAGAGGAGCTCGATTCTCAAAAAGGCAGACCACTCAATGCAAGAATATAGACCAGGCTCACAAGATGTTCATGCTGCAAAAAAATTAGTCTCTGTTCCTTCCTTGTTTGTCGAAAGGAATTTATTCCAAAACAGAGCAAAAAAAAATACTGCATATTTTTCAAAAAACTTTATTAACAACTGAGCTCACTACACACAAGGAGCTCAATTCACAAAAAGACAGACCACTGTTCTTGCTGCAACAAAAATCTGTCTCCTTTCTCTCCTCGTTTGTTGAAAAGAATTTGTTCCAAAGCAAAGCAAAAAAAGTTGTCATTGAATTGATAGTGAATGCATCATTAAATGTCTAACACTGTACATTGTCACTGAATATAAATAGTTATTCATGCTTGACATACACATACCCAAACTTGGATATACATCTAGTGGGCATGGGCACCACTATGAACCTGACTACAGTTGGTCTGATAACTGGGTAACAGAGGCCATGAACTGGGTATTAGTGGTCTGCTAACCATAAACCCAGGTACATAGCTCTTGTTAACCATGCCACCCTCTACAGAGCCATTTTGCTCACGTAGCAGCGCTATCTAAGGTTCAGAGACATACAGCAAATATAGCACCCCTAATGAGGCAACCAAATTTCAGCAAAGAGGACCTATTCAGGCTGGTCCTCCAGCAAGGGTGTGGTAGACATGCTGGTGCCCAGGACAGAAATTAAGGAGGGGACCCCAATCTCCTCTTCTCCTTGCCCCTACCACCTATTTTCTAACTTGCCACTATTACCATACATAAAAACAATTTTAAATGACTTCTTCACACACAAAATAGAGGTAGAACTTGACCAAATACAGAGCAAAGTATCACAAATTAGAAATATAAATCACCAAAATTAAACTTGGAACTTCAAGAAGGTAAACTCGGAAAGTATTACAGCATTGGAGAAATAAAAACAGAAATGCATTTTATACTGTACACAATTATTGGCAACAGCCACAAAGGGGGGCTTAGTCCCCCCCTAAACATTTCCCTTGCTGTCAGGGGGAGGGCGGTGCTGCGGTCAGCATGGCGCGGTACAAGTTTGTTGATATTGGCATCAATCTGACTGACTCTATGTTCAAGGGGATTTACCGAGGTACTCAGAAACATCCAGATGACTTTTGCGATGTAATAGAGCGTGCTGTTAAAATAGGCGCACTGACGTTTATGATTACTGGTGGAAATTTACAGGACAGCAAGGATGCTGTACAGCTGGATCAAACCAATGACAGGTTTTATAGCACAGTTGGCTGCCACCCTACTCGATGCAGAGAATTTGAGCAGAGTGATCCTGAGTAGTATTTAAGTGTATTAGGCAATCTCATTGAGGATAACAAAGGAAAGATTGTACATGTTTGAGAATGTGGTCTGGATTTTGATAGATTGGAATTTTGTCCTAAAGATACCCAGCTCAAATATTTTGAAAAACAGTTTTTTTTCCAGTAACATAACATAATGCAAAAACCTGTTGGAGCAAACAAAGTTACTAATGTTCCTGCATTGTAGAAATTCACACAAGGAATTTTTAGATATAATGAGGAAAAACTGAGACCAATGCTTTGGAGGAGTACCACCCCCTTCAAGGAAGCCAGAAATAATTTGTGAGTCGTATCTAGATACCGTCTTTTCTGTCTTGCTGTGCTGTATGACTGGAACAAACCGCCTGAATCTCTATGGCCGTCTCCATCTCTGGCAGTGTTCAAGTCCAAGTTAAAAGCTCACCTCTTTAAGACTGCTTTCAAGACTGCCTTCAGTGCTATAGAAGTGTTAAATAGTAGTAGTACTGTGGTTGGTGGGGATCCTAAGCCTCACTGGATGATGACCATCACTTCTTCCTCAGGTCAAGTGACCAGAACTCTCCCAAGCTCTGTAGCCAGCAGCAGTATTTCAGCGTTGCTGTAGTCCCGCCCCTACCCTCACCCTGTGCCTGCTCAGCTTTCATGCATGCAATGCTGAATAGGAGAAGATGGTCTTCAGTTGGTGGGACTTGGGGGATCTCTGTTAGCTGAAGTATTTATACAGTATCTTGTATCATTTGCCTTGACTGTCCATACTTTTTGAAATAATCTGCCCTAATTTAATCATGCTGAAATGACATTAAAAACTTAAAAAAAAAAAAACTGCAGAAGACATGGAGGGACATTTTTGGAAAGGATGTCTAAGTCAAATTTAGATGTTTTGGAAAAAATGTCCAGAAATCCAGTACAGAAAATATCTATTGCCAAACAGCCAGCCGTCTATCTTTTATTTTTGAAAATGACCTATGTGGACGTTTTGGTCCTTAGGATGTCTATCTTTTTTGGCCAATTTCTAAAATAAAAACATCCACATCAAAAGTGGACAAAAGCAAGTTTTGCAGATGTACCCAACCACCTTGTCTGATCATGGCAGGGGAACATCGATCAGTTGAGCTGGTTTTGGGGAATCCTGCAGGTTCAGCTGATGGGGGGATTCCCCTGCTAGGATCAACTGAATCGGCAGGGAGATCTGATTCCTCTCTCCCTCCCGCCCTCATACTCGTCGATTCTGCAGCCCCTAACATTCCTCAACAACCCCCACATACCCTGTACCTTTCCTCTGCATAATCTACAGGAGGGATGTCCACTCCTTCTTGCCATCAGGCACCATCAAACCCTGGCACTCCACAAACACCCGACACTCCACCCTGACACTCTCTGAACTTCGGCACTCCACCCTGACACTCCTTGAATTCCTGGCACCCCACCCTGACATCAACCCCATGCCTCCATTGACAATCCTGTGGGAGGGAGTGCTCCCTCCCACCAGCAGGTTCACCTTCATAATGGCAGCCTACCCCTTCCTGGTGCATCCAGTATGTTTTTAGGAAATGTTTAAGATATATAGACCAGGGAGAGCTTTGAGATCAGAAAATGGAATGAGGTTGGTGGTGGATAGTGAGTTAAAAGCACACTATGCAGATACTAGAGCCTCTATGTTACTAGTAGCTGGGGTGAAACTATGGAATGCCTTCTCAGGTCAATTACATATCTACGTACTAGCTTTAAAAGACTATTGAAAATATAGTTATTTGTTGATGCATTTATGTAATAGGACTGTCAGTTTGAAGTGCAGATGTTAAGACAGCCTGAATTTAGTTATGGGATATATGGTATTTATATTTTGTATGTTAATTGGAAACCATCTAGGTCCAGGTAATGTAGACATTTTTCAATAAATAAAATAAAATAAATAATCTGTATAGGGAAGACAGGGTAGGAAGAAAAGAAGGGGGAGTGGCATTATAAGTTAAAGATTATACTAAAGTCACACAATTGCAGAATCAACAGGGTAAGGAAGAGGCACTGTGGGTCAAACTGGAAAGAGAAAATGGAAAATATATTTATATTGGTATAATATAAAAACTTCCTTCACAGAAGTGGACAGAGATTTAATAGAAGGCATTTAAAATGTAGCTGTAAAAGGTAAAGTACTACTAATAGGAGATTTTAATATGCCAGATGTTGATTGGACTACCCCTATTGAGAGATCACCTATAAGTAGGGAGATCTTGGATTCTCTGCAAGGAGAACTGTTCCAGCAGTTGGTAATGGAATCCATATGGGAAGGGGTCATACTGGACTTAATGATTACAAACTGGGAAAGTGTTTCCAATGTTATAGTGGGTGATCATTTGGCATCCAGTGATCACCACATGCTGTGGTTTAATATTAAGACAAGTGTAGAGAAGGCTCATTTAAAAGTGAAGGTTCTAAACTTAAAAAAAACAACTTTGTTCAGAGGAGGTGTTATGTCGAGGAATTGTTATCTGGATGGGAACATCTGGAAGAAGTAGGAAAGCAGATGGCAAAACTGAAAGGGCAACAAACCATTTTGCAAGAAAAGTATGTAACAATAAGAGGAAAGAAGGCCGTTTTAGTTCTCAAAAGTAGTAGCTGAGAAGGTAAGGAAAATTACAAAAGATCACAGAAAGAAGAAGATAGACAAAAATATCTGGAAAAATTAAGAGAAGCTGGTCGAGTAGTCAGGAAAGCATAGATGCAAATGGAAGAAAAGATAGCAGGCAAGTTAAAATGAAAAGTGGGGGACAAGACAATTTTTACATATGTTAGTGAGAGGAGGAAGTGGAAAATTGTGAGATTCAAAGGTGAAGGGGAGGAATATGTAGAAGCTGATAATGATAAGGCTGAATTGCTTAAAAAATATCAATGTTTTTTGTTCACAGCTGAAGTGCTAGAAGTAGGACTGCAGAAAACAAAATCAAATAGGGCTAAAGGTGTGGTAGACCCTGATCAATTTTCAGAGGATTGTATTTGTGAAGAGCTCACTAAACTGAATGTGAATAAAGTGATGGGGCTCAATGGTGTACATCCAAAGGTACTGAGGGAACTTAGGAATGTTCTGGTGGCTCTGCTGGTTGACCTTTTCAATGCTTCTCTAGAGTGGGGAGTGGTACCAGAGGATTGGAGGAGGGCAGATGTGGTTCCTCTCTACCAAAGTGGAATTAAGAAAGAAGTATGGAACTACAGGCCTGTAAGTCTGATTCTGTGGTAAATAAATTAATAGAAACAAAACAGAGAATAATATAATTTCTGGAATCCAGTGGATTACAGGACACAAGGCAACATGGAATCAAAAGAGAAAGATCTTGTCAGACAAATCTGATCAATTTATTTGACTGGGTGACCAGAGAATTGAATAGGAGGAGAGTGCTAGATGTGGTATATTTAGGTTTTATCAAAGCCTTTGACAGTGTACCACACAGGCTTCTAATAAATAAACTGAGTGCCCTTAGTATGGTACCCAATGTGACAGACTGGGTCAGGAACTGGTTGAGTGGAAGGCCACAGAGGGTTGTGGTCAATAGAGATCACTCTGAGAAATGGGATGTTACCAGTGATGTGCCTCAAGGTTTGGTTCTTAGGCCTGTTCCTTTTAACATTTTTGTAAGCAATATTGCGGACAGGCTGACGTAAGATATGCCTTTTTACACATGATACCAAAATTGCAATAGAATAGACACCCCTGATTGTGTGGAATATTTGAGGAAAGTCCTAGTGAAGCTTGAGGAATGGTCTTAAATCTGGCAGCTAAGATTTGATGCTAAGAAATGCAAGGTCATGCATTTGGGCTGCAGAAACATGAGGGATTGGTCCAGTTTAGGGGGTAAAGAACTTTTGTGCATGAAAGAGGAGTGGGACTTGGGTATGTGATGATTTTAAGGTGGCAAAACAGTTTGAAAAGGTGATGGCAAAAATTAGAAGGATGACTGGGAAGGAATGGCCAGTAGGAAAAAGGAGGTATTGATGCCCCTGTATAAGACTCTGGTCAGATCTCATTTTGAATATTGTGTGCAGTTATGGAGACTGCACTTTCAAAGGGTATAAACATGATGGAGTCGGTCCAGTAGAAGGCAACTAAAATTATTAATGTACAGGGACAGACTTAAAGATCTGAATATGTATACTTTGGAGGAAAGGCGGGAGAGGGAGAATATGATAGAAATGTTTAAATGCCTATGTGACATAAATACACATGAGGGGAGTCTTTTTCAATTAAAAGGAAACCAGACATGATGGAAGATATGTATAAAATGCTCATGCTGCTATAAGAAAGAATCCTGCTCATGAAAAGAAATCCAAGCGAAACATAAAAAATAAGAGGAGAAACTACCAAGCTTTCTTTGGCCCAGAGATAGGACCATAATGCTCAGAAGAAAGCAAGCTTCTTGAGAGCACAAGAAAATGCTGCAGAATAAGACTGTTTTTCTTTTCTACAAAGGTTTTGGAAAAATTTCATCAAATAAATATTTTGAAGTCACGTGATGCTGTGAGCCGGCGTGCATCTAGCTCAGCCAGCTCCGGAGCTCGTCCCTTCCTTACACTGATAATCGGGACGAACGGCGTTCTTTTTCTTTTGTTTTTTCGACGACTTTGGTGGGGAACTTTATGGACAGATATCTTTCTAAAAATCAGCCTGCCATGTCGACCAAATCTGCAAAGAAATACAAGGAAAAGGGTAAGCCCGCTGAAGATAAAATGGCGGACCCTGCATGTGGTGTGCTCAGACAATTCACGCCGGAGACGCTGGTGGAACTAAAACAAATAATTACACAGGCCTTATCTCCTAGCATGGAGCAGTTGTCAGCTCAACTAACAAAACTAGAATCCCTTATGGAGGATCACTCAGCGAGGGTGACTGCTCTGGAAGAACATGTTTCCGCGGCGGAAGATGAGGCCCGCGTTGTAATAGCGGACGTGTCACGTATGAAAGCGCAACTGGACCAACATCAAGCCAAACTGGAAGATCTTAAGAACAGGTCCCGCAGGGGGAACTTACGTTTTATGGGGTTCCCTGAGACGATCGCTGATACCTCTCTTTTGTCTGTGCTTGAATCTTGGCATGCCAGCGAACTGCCTATGCCGGCTACCCTGGGCCCAGCACACTTTGAACGTGTTCACCGAGTGGGATCCCGTGCAGGTAATGACCAGAGGCCCAGGGTAGTGATTGGGAAACTTCACAATTACAGGCACAAAGTGGAGATACTCAGGGAATTTCATCTTAAAAGGGAGAAACTGAACTATGATTCCACTCCCATTCGGATTGGACAGGACTACTCTGCTGCCCTGACTGATAAGAGGAAAGTTTTCTACCCCCTTTGTAGGAAGCTGGCTGATCTCAAATGTCACTTCTTATTTCTTTACCCAGCTATTTTGAAAATTCACTTGGATGGCAAATGGCACGTGTTTGACTCGGACGTGTTGGCTGGGGAATTTATTAACAGATTGGGGGCCCCTGGGTCACCTACACCTTGAACTTTGCTGAACAGGGCTTTCTTGTACCTGCCTGTTTTAATTTTGTTGTATTCCTGATTATGCTGTTTTCCCACATTATTTTTCTCTGTGTATAAGGAAGGGACGAGTTCCCATGGCACCAGAGACGTGCTCCGCCTTCCGATATCCTAGCGGTTACTGGATGGTTCTTTGCTTTTGGGGGGAAGTTTGGGAACTGGGGTTCAGAGGGTGGGAGGGGGGGGGTTGTGTGGAGGGTGGGAAGGGGTTTGTGTGTTGGGAAGTGTGTATCTTTTGATCTATCCTCTAGAATGACTGGGCATTGTATACTTGATTCTTTACATGGGGTTCTTGAGTTTCTTAATTCTGGTGGCCCCTTAGGCGAAGGCTGGGTGCCTGGGGCATTCCAGGAATTACTGTTGTGGCAAGTATGCTTTTGTGGCCCTGGTGAGTGGTAGGACATTCAGACTACTGTCCTGGAACGTTGGGGGCATAACGTCTCCTGTTAAGCGCTCCAAGATCCTGAGTAGATTGAAACACCATAAGGTGGATCTTGCTTGCCTACAGGAGACCCGACTAAATACGATGGAACATGCTAAATTGCAAAGGGGATGGGTGGGTCAGATTTTTTCTGCTTCCTCCCCTAACAAACATGCGGGTGTAGCCCTATTGGTGCGTAAAGGGTTTCAGGGAAGGGTGGAGTAATTGTATGCGGATGCTTTGGGCAGGTCTCTACTCTGTCGGGTGACAATGTCGGATCGGGTATTCAATATTCTTATAGTCTATGGCCCTAATCAATATGATCATAAATTTTTTACAGGCTTGGTTCAATTAGGCCAACGTGACCCTACCCGTCCACTACTGATCCTGGGTGATTTTAATCAGGTCTTGGACCCATTGCAGGACCGTACTGGGCCGGGAACGCGTCCCCGCTCAGTTCCTAGTAAAGGTCTCCCCTATTTGTGTGACGCCTTGGACCTTGTAGACCCTTGGTGTTTGTTACATCCCCGGGAGAAAGATTTCACGCACCAATCTCGGGTTCACCACACTTTTTCCAGAATAGATTACATTTTAGTCTCAACCCCTCTCTTTTCACAGATTGAGGCTTCTGAAATTGGTCCTCTCTCTGTATCGGATCACTGCCCGATATGGATTGATGTACTTATTGAGAATTCCCAATTTTCAGGGGGGTGGCGCTTCCCTTCTTATCTAATGGATAATCCGGACTTTGTAAAGTACCTTACTGAAAAGTGGGAAGATTATCTTTGGTTTAATGCTCAACATAGGGAGACACCTCTCTTGTTTTGGGAGGCAGCTAAGTCTGTTCTCCGGGGAGATATTATATCTTATGTAGTGGTCTATAGGAAGCGCGTGGCGCAGGGCATTATCCGCCTAGATCGGCAATGCTTGACACTTAAAAAACAACATTTGGCACATCCAACGCCACGCTCTAATGAGCTGTTGACCTCTGCCCAGGTTGCCCTAAATGCTCTGCTCCATGAGCGAGCTAAAAAATATCTTTATCATGCCCAACACAAATATTACAAATACGGGAACAAACCAGGCAGATTACTTGCTTCTCTCACTAAACCCAAGCGGCCTAATCGCTATATTCCCTGCTTGCTTTTGCCCGATGGCACGAAGGTGACTGGAACAGGGGATATAGCTGATTGATTCTTTCGCCATTATAAACAATTTTACTCTTCGGTAGAGGGGGACCTGGGTCCTGAGGCTAGTGATTTCCTAGAGGATGCAGGGATGCCCCGATTGTCCTCTCCCATGCGTTTTTCCTTAAATAGACCAATCCAGAGGAAGGAAATGCAGTTAGCGGTGAAACAACTTAGGAACCGCACGGCCCCGGGTCCAGATGGGTTTTCCCCGGAATTCTACAAGCTTTTAATCTCGCAGCTCTGTGGACCTTTGGAGGCTTACTATCATGCGGCAGGATTGGGTGGAGCATTTCCGGAGGGAGCTAATCATGCCCACATAACATTAATTCCTAAACCTGGGAAACAGGAAACAGACATTGAATCATATCGGCCCATATCCCTCATCAATGTAGACATTAAAATTTTGGACAAGGTATTAGCCAATCGGTTAGCAGCCTTGCTTCCCCACTTAAACAGGTAGGCTTTGTTAAGCAGCGCCACTCGGTTCTCAATGTCCGAAGATTGTTGACGGCCATGTATAGAGCTCAAGTAACACACACGGCTGGCATTTTGGTTAGCCTAGATGCGGCTAAGGCCTTTGATCAGATAAACTGGCAATACCTTTTTGCTGTGCTCTCTTATATGGGTGTCAACGGTTGGTTTTCTGATATGATTCGTTTGTTAAACACGTCGCCCACTGCTAGCATCTTAGTGAATGGTACGAGGACTCCATCCTTCCAGATAGCGCGGGGTACGAGACAAGGTAGCCCTCTTTCTCCCTTGTTGTTTTTGCTCTATCTGGATCCCTTTTTGCGTACTTTGCAGAGGGACGATGGATTAAGGGGCCTTCCAGAGGGGGACTCTCAATTGCGTGTTTTGGCGTTTGCTGATGATATGTTATTAGCCTTGTCTGACCCACAAGCCTCCCTGACGAGAGCATTGGCTATTTTAGACGAATTTAGTTTATATTCCGGATTGGTTCTCAACTTTCAAAAATCATTGGTACTTCCTCTGTCCTGAGAAATACCCGCTAGGTGGAGGGGGACTTTTCCCTTACGTTGGGCTACTACTCACTTGACTTACCTGGGAATTAACATATCCATGGATCTCACTAGTTTATATTCCTTGAATGTCCTGCCACTCCTGACTCTCACCTAACAGAAACTATCTATTTGGAGGGACTTTCCTTTATCATTGATGGGTAAAATTGCTTTATATAATATGGTGTTATTGCCCCAATGGCTTTATGTTTTTCAAATGCTTCCTATTTTGTTGTCCACTAAGCACGATAAAGAAATACCTGACTTCTTATCTGTGGAATGGTAAAAGGGCTAGGATTTCTTTGTCCATCTTGATGCTTCCAAAGGCGCAGGGAGGGCTGGGACTTCACAGTCTTCGTCTGTTTTCTCAGGCTTGCCAAATGAGGCATTTAAATGACTGGTTCCGGGGCACTCATCATTTTTCGGCCACTGCCTCGGAACTCGCTCTTTGCACCCCATACCATTTTAGTTATTTGTTGCACACTCTACATCTTCCTAGGGGGCCACCACCAGTTGGTGACTTGCTTTTTAAACCGTTACGTCAAGTGTGGAGGCGCTTAAGTAAAGCGCTACATATTAACCCTACTGCCACAGCTTACTTGCCTTTTCTGGACAACAAAGACTTTCCACCTGGGACATCCACGTTTCCTCTTTCTGTGTGGAGAACTTCTAATTTGCAATATATTTTTCAGGTGGTTACAGCACAGGGTACTGTACCGTCTTTTCCAGTTATGCAGACTGAGTATCATTGGACACCACTGGACTGGTTGGCTTATGCTCAGATGGCATCATATGTTCGATCTCTCCCTTCAGCGGGGCTCACCAATCAAAGTCAGGAGACCATCTCAGAAGCGCTCTGTTTATCTGCACAGACCCAGATTCCCCTGAAATTCCACTTACGTTTTCTTCGTGAGAGTCTGGGGTCCATTTCTTATGACTCTTACGCGGCTCGCTGGTCTGGGGACTTGTCCTGTGAGGTGACTGGCTTACACATTCAGCAGGGTCTCAAAAACAACTATAACCTCACCTCTCATGTGACCTTCCTTGAACTGAACTATAAATTCTACTTGCGCCTTTACAGGTCACCAACATACTTATATCGTGCTAAACTTAGCCCCACAGACAATTGTCTCAAATGTGCGCAACCCAGGGCGACCCTGGGTCATCAATTTTGGGCTTGCCCTTTGATCCAGGGCTTTTGGACTCAATTGCAACAGCACATTGCCTCAATGTGGCACCACGGCTATGTTAACCGCCCTGAACTGCTTTTCACGATGGATTCTCTCCCCCGGGTGTCTCCGAAGGGCTTCCGGGGTTTTTTGGCTCGGACCTTCCTTTTGCTGGATTGTATCGGACCCACCAACTGTGTCACTTTGGCGCACTCTCATGCTTCGTCAAGCGTCTATGGAGCGTATGTCCTTGACCTCACTGGACACTCCTAAGGGCCGTTTATATTGTTCTGTTTGGGAACCCTTTTGGCTTACGTTGACTCATAAAGCTCGTAGTAACCTGTTAAACCCGTAATGCTATTTGTATATTGGAAGATGGATCATTTGTTCTTGTGGGATATTGGGGTGGTGGGGTGGTGGAGACTGGGAGGGGGGATGATACATGGTTGTAGTTCTTGCATATTGTGTTTGTAATAATATTTTCTTGCTTTTTTGCAAAATTAATAAACATATTTAAACATAAATATTTTGAAACATCCAAAAAAGGAAACTCCAGAGTGAGAGGGCATAGAATAATATTAAGAGGTAACAGTCTTAAGATAATCTAAGGAAATACTTTTTTACTGAAAGGGTGGTAGATTTTATTTATTTATTCAATTTTCTATACCGTTCTCCTAGGGGAGCTCAGACAGGTTTACATGAATTTATTCAGGTACTCAAGCATTTTTCCATGTCTGTCCTAGCGGGCTCACCTGGGGCAATATGGGGATTAAGTGACTTACCCAGGGTCACAAGGAGTAGTATGGGTTTGAACCCACAACCTCAGGGTGTTGAGGCTGTAGCTATAACCACTGCGCCACACTCTAGAACAGTCTCCCAGTAGAGGTAGTGGAGACAAAGACTGTGTTGACACATGATCAGCAGCCACTTTTAAGGCAGCCACAGACAGCAGCGCTGGTTAGAGGATCAGGGTCTTACTGCCTACAACATAGATGGTGATAAATGCTGACATAGTAAACATTTTTATTGGCCACAGGATAATGGCATCATTAGCGCATCAAACCAAGGTGCTGATACGAGCCGATGGCTTTCAGTATACCCAGATATTTAGTGCTGATAAAGGGGTATGACCTGGTGCTTAATTTCAGGAATGCAATGCTTACCGAAATACAGGAAGAAACAGTATTAGAGCATTTTAAAGGCAAATTAAAAACATTTTTATTTAAAGATGCCTTTAACCTCTAAACTCTGTCCCTGACCTCTGCTTACAAACAGGACCCCTCCCTTTCGTTCAATCCCTAAATGGCTCCCTATCCTATCTGAATTGTATTTCCTACCCTCCACACCTATCGTTACTGTATGTTAGTTCATTGTATTGTACACCGCTCAGTAAACTGATGAGCGGAATATCAAATTTTTTTTAAATAAAACTTGATATACAAAGCCTATGTGGACCGATGTAAAAAAAAAAAAAAGAGCTGAATATAGGTCAGACTATATTTTGATATGGAATTATTGATGTCATTTTTATGTGTTTGGATGGCAATGTGAAACTGAAGAATCTATTCACTGTAAATGTATTATGAGGATTCATCCAATATCAACAGACATTTAATTTGTTGAAAGCTATCAAATCAGGAATTATTTCTACTTCAGTTTTTCATCCAACTAAGGGCTCCTTTTACTAAGGTGCGCTAGCGTTTATAGCGCATGCAGGAAATGACCGCGCGCTACGTGGAAAAACTAACCAGCTCAATGCTGGCGTTAAGGTCTAGCGTGGGGCAATATAGCGCGTGCTATTCCGCGTATTAAAGCCCTAACGCAGCTTAGTAAAAGGATCCCTAACAGTCGCAACTCTTGTTGCATCCATTGAACAGTCATCCACCATAGAGATTTGCTAAATCCCTGTTAGTTTTACATAAAATGGATTAAAGCTGATTTATCATCTCTAATTACACTATGATAACTAGATCAGATAAATGACGTAATGAGCGTCATTTATGTTTTTGGTCTATGGTGTATGAAATGCATGTTAAAGAAGACTTGCTGATATTAGAGAAAACTTAAAGGGGACTTATATAATATATTTTCTCTCTGCACATTCATGAAATTCAGTTCGCTATATTGATATAACACATGAATAAACAGTTTGCAGCTCAGCCTGTTTTTCCACATACCTATACATTATTTCTTTATTGTTATTATTATTTTTTTTTAACACCGTGCGGCCTTATGACTCTAATACTTGCTCCAGAGAACCAATGAATCAAAAAGATTAATGCTAGTGTTTTTAAGACTGCATACATTGAATTATTATAGTGCTGGTGCTGCATCTAAGTTTGACCTGCTTACTATGTGTTGGTATCGCCCGGGAGTATTCTGTAATGCAAAATGCAAGAAAAAAAAATACCTCAAACAAAACCAAAAAATAACAACAACAAAAGTAAAACAGGGCACAGAGAGTTCTGTTACATAATGTGGTCATTCACATTCATCTTCACCTAACATATATAACCACTAAACACCCAATAAAGGCTCCAAACACTTGCAATGTGGCAAATAACTGGCCAAAGCTTTATTTAAGTTAGCATAAGTAACATAAGAACATAAGAATTGCCGCTGCTGGGTCAGACCAGTGGTCTATCATGCCCAGCAGTCCGCTCACGCGGCGGCCCTCTGGTCAAAAGCCAGCGCCCTAACTGCGTACGTTCTGGTTCAGCAGGAACTTGTCTAACTTTGTCTTGAATCCCTGGAGGGTGTTTTCCCCTAGGACAGTCTCAGGAAGAGCGTTCCAGTTTTCTACCACTCTCTGGGTGAAGAAGAACTTCCTCGTGTTCATACGGAATCTATCCCCTTTCAATTTTACATTCCCACCATTCTCTACAATTTAAGACATCTAATTAGTACTCTTACCCACAGTGAACATAATAAGGTAGGTCAACCAGTTAGATGGTTCTGTACTGTCTGTCCAATGTCAAGGTTTGTGGAACCGCAGAACCTTGCCTTAGCCTCCTGAGGGATCATTATGGTACCGTACATGAATCTTTCCATTCCTCTTCCCTTGCTTGCATTTTAATTAATCTGTAAATCCCAACTGAGTGATTAGAACAGGGAATGGCATCCAAAACTGCTTCAACAAAATACCTACTGTCTTCCCCATCTGCAGAATCACATAACCCCCCTCAGTGAGGGAGGTCGAGTTGCAATTTAAAAAAAAAAAAACAAACAAAAAAAAAAACAGCTCAGCCCACCAAAATCTACTCCTTCACAAAGAGCTTGCCTCTCATCGGCCCATCACAACCAATGGTGGACTAATTGGTCACCTACCTACTGTCTCCTACACATCAGTTACTCAACTTGCTCAGGCCACCCTCTTTTTTATTAGTTCAAATTTTTTTTATTGGTTTTAACATACAAATACAGTGAAAAGAGAAATGATAACAAGGCAAGGTACAAGCAAGTTGCACTGTAATAAGTAAATAGCCAGAGGATGAATACATGTACAATATAACAGGCTGGCACACGCCTATCTATAGGGAGGAATATCAGCATAAATAACAATAGAATATGTAGAGCACAGAGAGACACTGGTCTAGAGGTCAAATAGTTACATTGAGAACTGAGCCAAAAGATGGAATAACTAATTATCGAGTTCTGCAACAGAACCCACTCGCTTTTGCCTGATTAATGCTATTAGAAAAGGGGTGGAAGGCAGTTGGTTATAAGTCGTGCCCGGTAACGTACGTTGTGTTGGGGGCAGAAGCAGAAACAGAAGGAATCAGCCTCGATTTCATTGAGTTTTGGGGCAGAAAGTTCGACTCTGTAACCCCTGAGGCTCTTCCTCCTGTCTCCCCCGAGATGCAGAGACAGATTTAAAGAGTCGGTCGACCTGCGTGTTTTTGCTGCAAATTCACTATCTAATTCTGTCTTTTCTTTTTGTGGCCGTTAAGAGCCCCCCACTCCTATCATCATTGCTTGCCAGGGTTGAAAGAAAACATTTCTCCTGTGTAAATCCTCTTTTTTCACTGGAGGGAAGTTTCAGAAGGGGAATCAATTGAAGGGGGGTTCAGAAAGCCAGACTGGCCGAGAAGGGTGATGATGTGAGACAACTTCAGCAGAAGAAAAACAACTTTGAACTTGCATGTGTTTCTGATTGGAGGGAGATCAGCTGGAGAGAAGACAATATCGGGGAAGAGAAGTGGAACTGGACAATGGACCTTCAACTTGCACTCCAAAGACAAAGAACTACACCAGAAACACAATATTCTCCACCACAGCCCCCGCACTTTGGAATGCCACGCCATCTCATCTCCGCCATGAAAATTCTCTCGCTAAATTAAAAAACTAATCTCAAAACCTTTTTGTTCCAAGATGCATTCCAAAGCACAAGATAAAATTCCTTCTCTCAATTGCTGCGTACTTATCACGTGAACCGCTTCAACAAAGCGACCCCCCCCCCTTTCCTTCTTACCTCCTCTTATTTTTATTTTCACGATGTAATTATTAATCTCCCACACCCCAAACTCCTTTTATATCATTATGTCAATGTCTTTGTCTCAATTTGCTTCTACCCCTCTCCCCATTTATTTTTAATTTTTATATTTTTAATATTGTAAACCGACCAGATACACGAAGATGGTCGGTATATTAAATTACAATTAAACTTGGAAACTTGAAAAAAAAAAAAGAAAAAAAGAAAAGGGGTGGAAGCTTGACCCAGCCATGTTATGGCACCTACCCATAAACTGAGCAGGTGTCATCATTATATATGTTCAAAAGATTTCTAAGTTCTTGTGCTACAGTAGATCTATTTTTATGAGCTGGCAAAGAGTATTGATAGTCATTTTAGACTGATTTCTGTTTTGTTGATTTTTCCTGTTATAAAGCTGTAGGAGAAATGCTCCATGAATCACAAGCAAGAATGAACAAAACTTATGAATGGGTCCTGGGCTGTAAAAGTAAGAAATACCATGATCATACTCTCTCTTTTCAGACAGCTTTCTTTGATAAGGACTTTTGACACCTGCTATTCATGGCTCATTCTTATTTACATTTCAGAAAACAACTAGAAGCTTATCTTTTCTCAAAATGTATAGCTAATTAGATCCCCATGGTTCATTTCATTTGTTATTAATTTAATTTTTTTGTAAACCGCTTTGAACGTCAAGGTTATGCGGTCTAGAAATCCGATTTTATGTTATGTTATGAATTCCAGTTCTTTAACTGGGACATTAGTGCCACTGCTGAGGCAGCAGGAGAGAATTAAGCCCAAGAGCTAAGAAGAGGGACCTGGCAGTGAGTGCAGGAGGATTTTCCTATTAATGCGATTATCTTTTATTGCAGAATCTGTTGACCTCTGATGCAGGCAGTTTGCCAAAACTTGGCCAAGTCGGGTCCATGTTTCAATCTTTAAGTTTATTAAAAATTTGATATACCACCTTATCATTTATTTCAAGGTGGTTATACATTTTAAAGTAGGGTTAAAAACAGATAATACAATTTAACATAACTTTAACAAAATTAACATATACGATTAGACAAACAAACAAACAAAAAATAACATAAATGACTGGACAGACGGGCACGAATGGAAAAAAAGGGGAGAACTACAATGGTTAAAGAAAAAGAAGGTATAAAGATATAAACAAAAGGGCTGGGTTAAAAATAAATAAGTCCAATACAAGTGGACTCATAAAAGATAACTTGTTTATATACCTTATATACTTTTGCTTTTGTTGCTTTACCTACTGGCTAGCAGAGGATATTCTCTTGTCTTCTTGAATCCTGAACACTAGCATAAATAGTTTTTGCCTCCCTTTATTTTTATTTTCCATTTCGATGTATTTATGAATTTTCCTCTGCCCATTGTTTCCCTTTCGTATCATGTACGAATCATGTGTAAATGCTTCCCTCTTTTTAGTTTATCCATGTTTTTATTTTTTATTTTTATATTCTATTTTATTGTTATTCCATTTTATTTTCTATTTTATTGTTATTATATTTTATTTTATTTAGATACCTGTATGATAAACGGTATATCAAAAATAAAGAAACTTGAAACTTGATACTGTATGCAGAACACTTTTAGAGGCCAAGAAAAAAAATACAAAATATTATAACATTTGATAGACATGAGTAATAATACACTTCCTCCTCCGTATTTGCGGTTTACGTATCTATGGATTCACTTATTCGTGATTTTAAACCTAAATTCATCTTTCTTTTTTGGGGCTATCTTAAGCCCTGTAAGCCCCCCCTTAAGCCTTACCTGGTGGTCTAGTGGGTTTTCGGGGCAGAAGCGATCTTCCCACACTCCTGCTCCATGCAGATCGCTCACAGGAAAAGGCTCGAGAGACTACGGGAGCTCAAGGCAGCCATTTCCTGTGAGCGATCTGCACAGGGCAGGAACGTGGGAAGATCTCTCTTTCCTGAAAACCCGCTAGACCACCAGGTAAGGCTTAAGGGGGGGGGAGGGGTTCAGGTCTTAAAATAGCCAGAGGAAGCAGGGGTTAAGGGCAGAACTAGCCCAAATATTATTCGCGGTTTTTTAATATTCGCAGGCCGGCTCTGCCCCTAACCACTGCGAATACAGAGGGGAAAGTGTAAACTAGATAAAAGTATGCAGATAAATTGATACATCTGGAACAACACCATCAGATTAAATGCAAAAGTAAATGTTTTATAGATTTGCATAAAACAGAAGGAATGCAGTCTTAAATTTTGGTCTGAAAGATCAAAAACTACATTTGGAACTTAGATTTGGAAAAGGCAAGGAATAAATATACAGTCCAAATCCTAATGAAATGTTCATATCTCTGGCATGAAGATTTTTCTTTTTAGTTCAGGAAAGGGAAAGGAAAGTAGTATCTTTGCGATTGTCTTTCCATAACATAGAAAAAAAACAAACTATGAAATGGAAAGGCGACCATGAAGATACTATGGCCTTTCATTTTCTGTAGCCCAACTTTGGCGGCTCTTTAGACACATATGTTCAGTTTATATACTGTATACTCCAAGAAGTGTACCTTGTTGGGACAGTACACATTTTAAAGAATAAATATTGTTTGGTGGAAGGACATCTTTCTTGCCTTTTTTTTCTGGTTTTATTACTATTGTAAGGCAAGATCTTCCCTCTGTTTGGTTAGTTCAAAATGATACCAGCTTGCCCCTAGCAGTATTCTCTTAGTGCCACTGCTAGGGGTCAGTCTGACAAATAGGTTTCTATAATGGGTCTGCTACAATTGGAAGCAGCACTACTTACCTGTGGATGTTGTGAAAGTCCTTCTTCCACATTTTAGTGTTGGTACTTTCTACTACTACTAATCATTTCTATTGCATTGCCAGAAACATGTAGCACTATACATTATATTAACCACGAGGAGACAATCTCTGTTCAACAGAGCTTACAATCTAATCAGACAAAGAAACGGGACAATTGGGGTAGGGAACTACAGAGGGAGTGGCAAAATAGATGTGGGTGCTTTACAAGCCGTTTAGTTAAGAGTTAAAAGCAGCATTGAAAAAGTGGATGTGAATACTGCCAGAAATGGAGCTTACAAACTAACCACTGACTCTATTAATTTTTTAGATCTTCCTTCAAGTCAACCAGCATACATATCAATAAGAAGATTTTATATGGATTTGTCTTAATACTTTATAAACTCACAGACCTCAGTGATACCGTCTGTATGCCGCTAAACTTTTAGATCATACAGAGACAATTGGTATCCCTAATCATCATCGATCTCATAGTTATTTTACAATACTTTTTAAATGTTTTAATAAATATATTTAAATATTAAAGTACTCATCTTATACTACGCAGGTGGGGGAGATGGAGCGTGACATACTGACTCAGGCAGTCTGTTCCAGGCATACAGGGCAGCAAGACCTTCCACATGGGAGCGATTGCATTCATTGCACTTAGTTTTCTCACTTGAAATTGTATAACATGACTATTCCTGCTGCGTGTGCCGGCAAATGCACATGCTCTCCAGCATGGTCTTAGACATATGGGGCCCGATATTCAGAGCAATTTAACCAGTTCGCAGAGGCCACTGACTGATTCAATCACACATAGCTGGCTAGCCGTGAATATTCAATGTAAGATAATCAGTTATTCCCGCTAATTATTCATGGTTATCACATCAGTGCTGACTGGACCCCAGGAGTCCGGGGTGGGAGCTTGCTCCACCCCTGCTCCCCTCCCAGCGATCTGTGCGGTACCTCTTTGGGCACTGTGCCTAATGGCGTGCCACCGCTTAGCACGTCACCTAAGGCACAAGCCAAAGGAGCGCTCCTTTGCGCAGCGGCTTCAGCAGTGACCTGAAGAAACCTATTAGCAGCTCTTGTCTGTTACATTTCCTCTTCACTCAAACTAAATCCTCAAGTTTTCTCATCTCATCAAGAGTGTCCCTCCACAACTGTAAGTAAATTGAGGTACCACTTTCCTCAAATTGCAATTATCAAGTTAAAAGAAAATGGCTGGTTTAATGATAACCTTTTGCTGTGCTCCTTGTTGTACGGTGATCCTTTTGCCTACATAACTTTTCACTAGAGACTAGACTAATACCATTAAATTCATTTGAGACCTAATCTGCGATATAGCAAACCCAGCTAGAGCTCTGACATGAGGCACTGAAAAGCTTGCACTAACCCTGCAACTCTATCTGTTCTCACAACCACTTCCATTAATGGCCATTTTTCTCAGTAATTGTGGAGTGTAGGCTCTCTGCCTGTTATTTATAACATACTTAGTGTCTGCTTGACCACTGGGAATATCAAACACTTTTAGAATCATTCTCTAATTTGAAGTAATCCACGGATTGTAGGAACTTAATTGCTACAAGATTTAGACACTAGCTGGGAAGGGTTAGACTACATCCCAGCTGGTCCTTTTGCAAAAATAAAACATATTTTGTACAAGTGAAGTCTTTTAATTTAAACTTTCCCTTGCCATCCCTTGCATTCCCGTGAAGGCAATGATGGCACAAGGCTATGGAACCCCAATAACTTCAAATTGGAGACTAATCTTTTTATAGGAAACATTGATTTATAAATCCAAGTCTCCAAGGTAGAGGCAGGTTTATCATACTGCTATAAATGTCTGAATGCATAATGGAATGCAAGATCTAATTTCTAGAATGTGTTGGCGTGATACATTGCTGCATGAGAAATACACACAAAGTCAAAGAAAAGAGCTGAGAAATGCCTTTTGAAAACATTGGACTTCCCTAATGCTTTATTAAGGCTGCTAAATGAAAGGCAAAAAGCCAAGCAATATCGCAGATGAGAAAAATAGTCCATAAGTATGCATTTGACATCAATTTAGAGCATATTTTGGCTCTTTCTTTAACCTATAGCCTGCCAATACAGATGGAATATATACTCAGTGATAGAGCTTCAGTTATTTCCTAAGAAACGTGAATTTAATTGCTGCCTGGTTTAAGGTAGATGGCAATACTATAGCCCCTATTTATTGGTTCCTATTCTATAAAGGGAATATTAGGCACCTGCTTTCCATTATAGAATACTAGTGGGTATACATGCACATGTGTGATTAGGCAAAAGCACTAACTGGTGTAAATGTTTATACCTAAATACTAAAGATATGCATATAGGGTCAGATTTAGTAGATGGTGGTGAAAAATAGGTGTCGGAAAAAATTCTTGCTCAGTGCTATTCTCTAAAGGGCATGCCAGGCTGAGTGCTTTTTAGACAATAGCACTTAGGGCCCAATTTTATATAGGTCGCCTAAAAAAACAATCGGCACTGACTAGTGGAGCATTAGGTGTTGCTAGGCAATCTAACTTTTAGGCTTACCATATTTATACCCGAGTTTTCTTAGGTGTGGCCTTAAGGATCTGGCCAATCAGAGTCTTAGGATGCACTGGGAAGGGGAAGGCCCGCCATTCTGAAGAGGCTGGTCTGCCGGCCGGAGGAAGTAGGCATCCTTCTGTCCAGCCTTGCATATAAATGTAAGAGGGGGTTGGGGGGGCTTTGGGGGGGTAGGAGGTCATGGTTTTGTGGGGTGGGGGGGGTGTTCAGAGGGGGTACTGGCAGGAGGGAGTGGGATATCCACCTGCTGAGGATATTGGGGGTTGTGCCAGTGGGAAGGATTGGGCATCTCTCCTGCCACGGACAGTGTGTTGGGGGGGGGGAGGGGAGTTGTCAAGGCTGGTGGTGGGAGGGAGTTAGCATCCCTCCTGCAGGCCGACTTGCGGTGGAGTTCAGGGGTTCCCTGTCCCTGCTGCTCAGCTGATCGTGGCAAGAAGACCTAAAACTCAAGTAATGCACAAATGGTCATACCTTATTTACACTTTCTCTGAGGCAGGTATAAATATGTGGGTGTAGTCTAAGGTCCACTGCAGTCATGGTACACGGGTTTGTCATGCCACTGGAGCTTGTGCACATTTGAGAAGTTGAAAGCTATGTCTATTGGTAGTTTTACTACTAGCAGGGCCTGCCAAGGCAGACAGTTTCATCAGAGATGTCAGACTAATGATGTACCACCCATCTGGGCAGCAGCATATGGGCAGTTTTGGATGTGGAGGATCACGTTTGATGTGACAATGGCATCAACATTGAATTTATACTACACAGAAGAAAGGCCAGGCAATCTACTTCTGTATTTTGCTATGAAAACTTGATGATGTTCATCAAGTTTCTAGGACTTGAACATGAGTCACTGGAACCTAACAATAACTCTAGGGTCCAGCTTCTATAAATGGTTCCTGAAGTTAGACACCTAGATTGGCATGCCAAGCCAATCTAGGCGCCTAACTTAATTTTCAAATTAGCTTAAATTGATGCTGTTAATGAGCAATAATGAGCTCATTATTGGCAAAAATTAAAATTAATAGGGTGGTAGATGTCTAACTCGGTAGGCGCCTATCGCTCTCAGGTAGGCGTCAAGCCAAAGGCACCTAACAAAAAGTGGGCTTTGTTAGGGGTGGGTTTTGGGCGTGTTTTACGTCTAGGCACCTAAATTGTACTTAGGATTCTGCATTTAGGTCAAGAAAACCCTAGCTTAAAAATAGGAGGCACCTACTGATATTTAAATCCAATTTAGGCACCGCTAAGCATTATTCTGTGGTGCCTGACCGAAGATTGACCACATTCATCGGTGCCTATCTTTTAGACGCTGTTTATAGGACCAAGACTTAGATAAGTAGCTGCATATCTTATACAGTACACATATACCCCAAGATTCTATATATTGCGTGCAAAGTTGCACATGCAATCTGTGCACATTGCAAATTTGCATACACAACTTAATTGTTTAAGAAGCCAATTTGCACCAATAATCGCCAATTAAGTAATTGGCAGTAATTTATTAGAATTTATGTGTACAGCTTTCTAAGCTTATTCTTTAAAGTGGTGCACATAAAATTCTAGTGCATGGATTTCTAAAGGGAGCATAGCCAAGGTAGGAGCATGAGCGGGTCACGGGCATTCCTAAAAGGCGTACTTTTATAGAATATATCCGACTCATGTACAACTTAGTGCAAGCATTTAGAGCGCCAACCATTTTGGTGTTGATTTTGTAGGCGACATATAGAGAATTTACTTCATACAGTGCAAATCTTTCCATACTTCTGTGTTCTTGTTAATGAGATCTTTTGCAATCCCCAAGCATGCCGATGTAAGGTGTACATTTAAGTATACGTAATCCTGTTAGTATGAATATTGGTAAGCATGTATATCCCCTTCCCAAAAAAATTACCAGAAAACTAGGCTTTTCACAAAAATGCAATGCTCTCCTCCCCCCTAAACTCAACCTCCAAATCCAATGTGTTACTCCTTCCTATATTAAGCTCTTGTAAACCGTGCCAAGCTCTATAATTATGGAGCGGATGCGGTATATAAACTTTAGGTTTAGTTTAGTTTAGTTTAGAACCATTTTCTCTCAGTAAATTATGCTTTACAAGTGGAAAGTGCTTTACTTGGGGAAAGTCACTTAACTCTCCACTGCCCCAGGCACAAAACCTATAAGCCATTTTACAACAGGGGTGTAGCTATGGAAAATAACATAAGAATTGCTAAACTAGGACAGACCACAGGTCCATCAAGCCCAGAATCCTGTTTCTAACAGTGAGCAACCCATGTCCCAAGTACCTAGCTAGATCCCAAGTAATAAAACAGATATTATGCTGCTTATCCTAGGAATAAACAGCGGATTTCCCCAAACCATCTCAATAATGCCCTATGGACTTCTATTTTAGGAAATTATCCAAACCTTTTTTAAACCCCGCTAAGCTAACTGATGTCACCATAATCTCCAGCAACGAATTCCAGAGTTTAATTACACATTAGGTAAAGAAATATTTTCTCTGGTTTGTTTTAAATCTACTACTTACTAGCTTCATCGCATACCCCCTAGTCCTAGTGTGGAAAGACTGAACAAGTGATGCACATCTACCCTTTCCACTCCACTCAATATTTTATAGACTTCTATCATATCACCCCTGAGCCATCTCTTCTTCAAGCTGAAGAGACCTAGCCACTTTAGCCTTTCCTCATAGGGAAGTCATCCCCATGCCCTTTATCATTTTCATCATTGTTCCCTGTACCTTTTCTAATTCTGCAATATCTTTTTTGAGATACAGCAACTAGAACTGCACACAGTATTCAAGATACAGCCATACAATAGAGCAGTGAATTGCAAACTGTGTGCTGTGGCACACTAGTGTTCAGCAGTGAGATTTGAAGTGTGCTGCAAGACGCTGGCAAAGAGGAGAGTCACCGGCACTGGCTGACTGCCTACAGGATGTGCCTCTCATGGAGAGAGGCATATCCTGTAGACAGCTGGCACCTGCACCTCTCCTTTTCCCCATCTCCTCTACTCCTCTCTGCACCACTCCTGTTGACCCCCCCCCCACACACACTGGCTCAATGCCCCATCTGCAGGGCCTTTGCGCATGTACAGACATCGACGTGACAACATCATGTGTGCACGTGATGTTATCACATTGATGTCCACGCACTTCCTGGTGCCCTCGGGCCGTGGCCACCTGTTTAGTGTGCTACAGCTGGAAATAGTTGTGAGACACTGCCATAGAGCAATACAAGGGCATTAACATTTTCATCTTTGTTTTCCATTCCTTTCCTGATAATTCCTCACATTCTATTTGCTTTCTTAGCCGTTGCCGCACATTGAGTTGAAGATTTAAACATATCCTCAACAATAACACCTAGATCCTTTTCCTGGGCAGCTCTTCTAACATAGGATCCAGCATCACGTAGCTATAGTTCGAGTTCCTCCTTCCTACATGCATCACTTTGCACTTGCTCACTTTAAACATCATCTGCCACTTAGATGCCCAGTCTCCCAGGGCCTGATTTTGTATAGGACGCCAGCCTAACAAGTGGCTGAGAATCGCATACTGGCATCCTATGCAGAATTGCGTCTGCTCTAACAAAAAGATGCCTAACCCCCAAATTCTCTAACTTGCGCCCAGGGAGCAGCTGCTCTCCCTAATTGATTTGTAAAAGGTCTGCTCTCCTGATGTCAAAATCTGGCTATGCTTCTGAGTGAAAAGGTGGAGAAAGAATTGGGTTAAAGACATTGGGGAAGGGTTTTGCAATGAGGAAGAGCTTGGATAGGATTCTGGAATTGGGTAGGGTCTTGGAGGGCAACTGATCAGGGGTTCAGGTGGAAGGTTATGATAAGAAATTTTAAACTTGGAGGGGGTTCACTCCAGGGGATTAGGGCATTATTAGGGTGGGTGGGGATCAGAGAGAGGGATTTAATCTATAAAGCCTGTGTATACTACATTTTAGGGTTTTTTTTGGCCATGGTGATAGCATAGAAGCAATTCATATCACCTCTTGATATAGAATTAAGTGTAGTCGTGCTATCAGCAGTTGTGACAGCTAGTACATGGCACTGACCCATGAACTAGCTGCGACAACCAGTCACCACCCACCATCTATAACCACCTTTTCTCCACCCATGACCTATCCCATACCTATATTAAGCAGCCAATACAAGGTTTTTTTAACCATGTTGACTGGTTTAGCAATGAAGTGGCACAAGTGTGGGTCTGGGCTAATATTTATTACACAGTCTTAAGAACATAAGAATAGCCTTTCTGGGTCAGACCATTGGTCCATCAAGCCCAGTAGCTCGTTTTCACAGGTGGCCAATCCAGGTCACTGGTACCTGGCCAAAACCCAAGGTGTAGCAATATTCTATGCTATCGATGCAGGGCAAGCAGTAGCTTCCCCAATGTCTTTCTCAATAACAGACTACGGACTTTTCCTCCAGGAACTTGTCCAAACCTTTCATAAAACCAGATACGCTATCCGATCTTACCACGTCCTCTGGCAACGCGTTCCAGAGATTAACTATTCTCTGATTGAAATTTTTTTTTCCCCTCTAATTGGTTTTAAAAGTATTTCCCTGTAACTTCATTGAGTGTCCCCTAGCCTTTGTAATTTTTGACAGAGTAAAAAATCGATTCACTTGTACCTGTTCTACTCCACTCAGGATTTTGTAGACTTCAATCATATCTCCCCTCAACTGTCTCTTTTCTAAGCTGAAGAGCCCTAACCGTTTTAGTCTTTCCTCATACAAGAGGAGTTCCATCCACTTTACCATCTTGGTTGCTCTTCTTTGACCAGAATTGAACGCAATACTCCAGATGAGGTCGCACCATGGAGCGATATAGGGGCATTAGAACATTCTTAGTCTTGATAACCATCCCTTTTAAAATAATTCCTAGCATCCTATTTGCTTTTTTGGCCGCCGCTGCACATTGGGCGGAAGGTTTCATCGTATTTATGATGACACCCAGATCCTTTTCTTGGGCGCTAATCCCCAAGGTGAACCCTAGCATCCGGTAACCGTGATTCAGGTTATTCCTCCTAATGTGCATCACTTTGCATTTGTCCACATTAAATTTCATCTGCCATTTGGAAGCCCAGTCTTCCAATTTCCTTAGGTCCACCTGCAATTTTCCACAATCCGCATGTATTTTAACAACTTTGAACAGTTTAGTGTCATCTTCAAATTTAATCACCTCACTTGTCATTCTAATTTTCAGATCATATATAATAAGTTAAATTGCACCGGGCCCGGACCCCTGCGTCACTCCTCTTTATCATAAGGTGTAAGGGAACAGACTTAAAGATCTCAATATGTATACTTTGGAGGAAATGTGGGAAAAGGGAGATATGATAGAGATGTTTAAATACCTATGTGGCATAAAGGTGCATGAGGCGAGTCTCTTTCATTTGAAAGGAAGCTCCAGAATGAGCAGGCAAAGGATGAAGTTAAGAGGTGATAGACTCAGGATTCATCGGAAATACTTTTCTACAGAAAGGGTAGTAGATGCGTGGAATAGTCAAATGGTAGAGAGGGTGGAGACAAAGACTATGTCTGATTTCAAGAAAGTGTGGGACAGACACGTGAGATCTCTTAGGGAGAGGAGGAGATAGTAGATGCTGCAAATGGGCAGACTGGATGGGCCATTTGGCCTTTATCTGCTGTCATGTTTCTAGTATAACACACATTAGTTGATTAATGCAGCTTAGTAAACATCCTTCTTTGCATAATGGTTAGTAGTTATAGGTTCTACCAGACTGTGCCTAAGATATGCAATGCTAATTAAAAATAAACTGGTTATTTATTTCAAGGGCATTAAAATCCACATAGCTCTTTACTTAACTTTATTTTTTGTTTCATTTTATTTTATTTAACAAAATCTGTAGAAATGGTTAGAACTAATACTTTTTGTTTAGCATTCAGATGCTGTCCATTAAGGATAGATGTTTTTACAACATTTTCTTATCTGTCATTGCAAAAGATAAATCTTTAAAATTAGTCAAGTAGCTGCCATCAGAAATGAATAGAGATGCCACTTTCCATTTGTTGCAGTGACAGTTCTATGAGCTCCTTTTGGTGTCAGTTTGATTTGCCTTTCATAGAACCTGATGTTTCTTTTTAAATCTTGAAACCTTAAAACAGCAAACTTCCTGTTGGATACCCAAATACTGTAAACAAATCAGTGACTGCTCAACTTGAAACCTTCTCAAGAATATGCCGAAGGTTGCTTTAGATTATGAAATAAAATGGTTTCAGTATTCACATTTTCATACCTATGTCTGCTAAATTAACCTTGGCAACCAAACCATGCTACACTGCTGGTTTCTGGATTGGGAGGAGAATGATGGTGGTGGTGGTGGTGGTAGTGGTGGTTGGGAGGAGAATGGTGGTGGTGGTAGTGGTGGTGATGGGGTGCTCTTTCAGGCCTTCAGTGCATCAGGGTTAGGGTCAGAGGTGGTGAGAAAAACCTGCAAAATCCTTAAGTAGGTCCTGGCCAGTGTTCAGCTGTGGCCCAAATAAATGTCTTTTGTGGGTCCTGGCTAGGATTTGCATAAGTTCTGGTGGCCAGTACATGTTTAATTAGCCCTGTATATTCAATGGAATACATGACAGGATTCATCAATGTAGAAATTAAGATCCCTTGAACGGAGGGAAAGGCAGTTCAAGGAACAAGAAAAAAATAGAAGTAGAAACTGGTGAGGTGAGAATTTATCAGGAGGTTGGTAAATGACAGATATCTGGAGATTATTGGGTTAAATAGGCAGATAGAAATAGAACAAAAGGAATAGCAATAAGGTTGAAAGAGAGGCTGAAAGCTGCCCTGGGGAATAAGCAGAATTCTGGCATTGAAACTATGGCCTATTCAGCAAGGTTTATTGGAGAAAATGTGACAGTGTGGCATTTGACACAGAGTCCATAGTGAAAGCTACACCTCAATCAAATGAAAAGTCTATGAGAGAAAGAGATCATGAAGTTTTGTATACAAGTAAGAAAGATGTCATGAATATTAACAAGCTTGTTGGAAATATACCGAAGAGGGTATTTCAGAAAAACGATGAGAAGGGAGAGAAGAGGGAGGGATAGTGATAGTGATAAGATTAGAGAGGTAATAGTTTGATATGCACAGATGGGGTAGGAGTTGCAATTGATAGCAGCAGCTGAAAGGAGGACGAACAGAACCAAATGGAGATGAGAACTGGATAATGGAGGGCATAGGCAGCAGAATGCTTTTTTGTTGGAGGGGGGGGGCTGAAAGTTCTGCCTCCAGATCCCGCCCCCATAATAGTACTAATTGTAATACCATTTTTTCTATTCATTTTTCATATATACAGTACATACACAATATAATCTTATTAACAACACATCATGGTTAACCACAAAATTAAACTACGCAAAGCACAATGTATGCTTCTCAACATTCGTTCTTACCAGAACACAGATAACCCCTATGTATTTTTCTGCTTTCTTCTCAAAATCAATCTACTTTTCCATGTCTTCCCTTCCCATCTATCCATAAGAAGTATTTCTTCTTATCTCTTCCCTACTGCACCTCTTCCTGCTGCATCTCCTTCTTCTGTTTCCCCATCCCTGTGCACCATCTCCTCCCTCTGTTTCCCCTTCCCCTCCATCCCTGTGCACCATCTCATCCCTCTCCCATGGTCAGACATCTGTCTTCCCCCTTCCCCCCTCATATGGTCTGGCATCTTTCTCCTCTCCCTCCCATAACCTGGAATTTCTCTCCTCTTCCATGATCTGGCATCTCTCTCTCTTTCTCTACTTCTTCCCGAGGTTTAACATCTCTCTCCTTCTCTTCTCTCCTTTCTGTGGTCTGGCATCTCTCCTTCCTGAACTCTGGCATTTATATCTCCCCTCTTTCCTTTCCATTCCATGGTCTGGCATCTCTCTCTTTTCTCCTTCCATCATCCTTCTCTGGAATCTGACATCTCTCCCTTCTTTGAGTCATCTCTCCTCCTTCCCAGTGTAACATTTTTCCCTCCCTCCTCTCCACCACTATCATGCCCAACAATTTTCCCTCTTTTCCTCCCCTCCTAACCCCCAGCCTGTGCAATCCCAACCCCCTCCCAGCCCGTGCAGCATCTGTCCTTCTTGCTTTCTCAACCATCCTCCCCCTGCAGCCCATGTAGCATGTCCTTCCCTCATTCCCAACCCAGCCCTCCCCTCTCAGCTGGATCATATGGTACGACCTGTCCCCAGTACCAAACTCTCCCACCTACAACCTCCCTGCTGCTGAAATTTAAAATCTTCAGCAGACGAAAGCACAACACAGCCAGCCTCCCACCGTTGGCCTGCTCTGGAAGTGTTTTTTCTGCAGAATCCTGGCTACACAGAAAGATGCCAGGGGCAGGCTGACGACGAGAGGCTGGCTTCGTTGCGCCGTCAGCTGCCTGAAGATTTTAAATTTCAGCAACGGGGAAGTGGTAGGTGGGGAATTGGGAGAGCCATACTTCCGATTGGCATTTGGGGGTATGTGTGTAAATAAATAAATATTTTATTGCCAATTAAAATTTGTTAGATTTTTTTTTCTTTTTTAATCTAATTTTTGCAAATTGCATCGAGCCCTATTTTTTAAGGATGATATGGTATATAAGATTAAACTCTATTTTACTATGTGAGACACACCAAAATTACCTGAACATCGGCTGATGCCAAAGCAAACTAATCTTAATGACATTCTGAGGCTGGATAGAAAATCACACCCGAGCTAAGTACCTTATACAAATACTGTGGCCCTGATACGGGCGTATACACTTTCATGCTAGTTGGGTAAAAGCCCTTTGGTATTTATTTATTCATTTACTTAATCAAAAAAATAAATAATAATAAAATTAGAAACTAAGTAGCACTCAACAAGAGCCCCTTTGGACCGATGATAACTCGCTTTTTGGCTAGTGAGCCTAGACAAGTGCAATTGGCTATTAGCTGCGAGCACTTGAGATCCATAAGTCTCTAACAGAGTGTCATTAAGATTAGTTTGTTCTGGCATCAGCCGATGTTCAGGTAATTATGGTATATAAGATGAAATATTATATTATATTAGCCCCTCCCCCCCTTTTACAAAACCGGGCAAGAGGTTTTTAGCTCTGGCCAGCACACTGATGTTGTTCTAACGTTCATAGGAACTTTATGACCATTGGAACAGTGCAGAGCATTCAGTGTGCCGGCCAGCGTTAAAACCTCTTACATGATTTTGTAAAAGGTGGAGGGGGGTTAGATTAGATTAGTAAAAGGTTCAGAGTGTGGCAGAAATCCAATCCTGGTTAGGCTGTGGTGCCCACTGGGGCCCACCAAGGCAAGTGGGAGATGTATATAACTCAGTACCTGACTAGTGCTGCAAGGAGCTTTTCAGGTGTACATTTTAAATGAATATATGAAATGAACTAAAACCAATCTGAATACTGGAAAAATAAATAAAAATAAACAATTTTTACCCTACACACATCCCTATTTTTTATTTGTAGTCTCACTAATTCTATATTTGATGAGGATCTCTCTGTATTCTGCATTTGTGACCAAGATGAGATATACATAACGTGACCATTTATTTTTTTCATCAAAAGGGGATATCTACTAATTGTCAGTCCTGCCCCCAATCCTGCCCTAGTCCCACCCCCAATCCTACCCTAGACCTGCCCCTAATCCCGCCCCCAATTTCTTCCATTCATTTTTCATGTACACATAATATCTGATTAATTCATAATGGTAACCATAAAATAAAAAAAAAACTACAAAGCACACTATACGCAGAGAAAATGTTAATTGTCATTTATATTTGGGGGGTTTCAAAGATGTCAAGGCAGATGACTTTAAAATTTGCAATGTTACCTCAGTAACTATAGAAAAATAGACAAATATAGAGCAAAATATAGACAGCAGATATAAATTCTCAAAACTGGTGATTTCACGAGTCTCTAGTTGCATTTCCTTCTGTCTGTGTATCCTTTCTTTCATTTCTTTCTTTCTGCATTCAGGCTCAACAGTTGTCCCTTTCTATTCCCTCCCTCCTTCCTTCCTATGTCCTTAGGCCCCAGTGCTGCCTTCCTATGTCCTTAATGTCCCATCCTATGTCCTTAGTGCCCTCAGTGCCTCCTTCCTATGTCCTTAGTGCCTCCACTGCCTCCTTCCTATGTCCTTAGTGTCCCATCCTATGTCCTTAGTGCCCTCAGTGCCTCCTTCCTATGTCCTTAGTGTCCCATCCTATGTCCTTAGTGCCCTCAGTGCCTCCTTCCTATGTCCTTAGAGTCCCATCCTATGTCCTTAGTGACCCCAGTGTCTCCTTCCTATGTCCTTAGTATCCCATCCTATGTCCTTAGTGCCCTCAGTGCGTCCTATGTCCTTAGTGCCCCCCAGTGCCTCCTTCCTATGTCCCCCTCACTGCCTTCCAGACTTTGTCCCAGCCCCCATCCCCGAAGCCAGCCTGCCTGCCTATCTCCCTCCCATCCCCCCGTACAGTAGAACCTGGCATTTTTCTATCCCTCCCTCCCATCCCTATGTGCAGTAGAAACCTTGAACAGCATCTTTCCAACTCCCCCCACACTACCGCCGCCATGCAGCCAACCCCACTGACCCTCCCACCGTGAGATGACCGACAAACCTCCCGGCTCCAGCAGCATCCGCAGCACTCTAAACACGCTGCTTCGGGGCCTTCTACTGCCTGTGATTCCCTCTGCCGCGTCTCTGATGAGGTCATCAGGGACGCAGCAGAGGAAATCAGGTCGGTAGAAGGCCGCGAAGCGGCGTATTTAGAGTGCTGCAGATGCTGCTGGAGCCGGGAGGTTTGTGGTTGCCTTTCGGTGGGAGGGTCGGATGGGAAAGTCAGCGGGGGTTCGGGTGCGCCGGGGGGGGGGGGGCCATGACGACGAACACGACACTGCTGCCTAAAGCAGGACACCGGCGAGCCAAGAGAGGCTTTTTTTCACGCGGCAGGGAGGGACAGGAAGCAATCGCCTGTCCCATTGTCCCCGCACACAGCTTCGGGACGCTGTCCCTGAAAACGGGACACTCTGGTGTCCCGAAGCTGTGTTTGGGGACAATGGGACAGGGGATCTAAAAACGGGACGGTCCCGTTCAAAACGGGTCGTATGGTCACCTTAGGTATACAGATCGGCAGACATCCAGCTTGTTTTCAGTTTGCACCACCCAACAAGAAGTATATTGGAGCATATTGCAACGTGTGCAGTGCCACCTTTTTTTGCAGATTTTATACATATGAGCTAAGGCTCGGATTCTATAAATGGTGCCTTAAGTTAGGCGCCAGAAGGTGCCCTGCTGGTTTCTAACTTAAGTTGAAAATGGCGTTTAAAACAGAAAAAAAAAGCTTTCAAAGAAAAATGTAGGTGCCTATCAGTGCCTAAAAAAGTGACCTACGGATGCACTTTATGACGCCTAATGCCACTGTAGGCATGACTAACATCAGACGTTGTGCTAGGCATCGTAAAGCACCTCTGTAGGTGTGATTCACATAAAAGGTAGACACCGGAAATGTAGGCCTTGTAAACCCTGGCCTATATTTCCGGCGCCTATCTTTCCTGAAGGCGCGATTCTATAAAAGGCGCCATTGCACGATTGATACACGATCGACAGCCATTTTTAAGGCAGCCACCAATCATGGCGCCGTTTATAAAATCCAAGCCTGAGTGTTGTTTTTCTTGTTCAGATTGTTGTGCCTGGTAGTCTAGGAATTAGATCTTCATTTGTTCTGCCCCCAGTTTTTAGAAATTATATCTATTTGTAAGTTTTAAAACCTTGCAGAATCCACTAAAAACAGTATAACATACACTGAAAAGAATAGCTCAATTTTCCATTTCAGGATCAGTAGTTAAAAATAACATTGAGGCAGGAGCATGTATACTGAATTAAAATAGCCAATATAATTTTAAAAAGCTACTATACACTCATATCATCTGTTTATTTTAGCTCAGGAGATTCAGAAATGAACACAAACATAACCTTTTTGGCTGCTCCACTCAAGGGAAAACAAAATGCAACATTTGATTATAATTGTTATAATGAGATGCAATTTAAAATTATAAAATTTTAATAATCTGATTCACTGAAAAAAAATTATTCTGCTAATGAGATTTTTATTTCTGTCACAATGTGCAATGGATAGAATTCTCTCAGGATCAAAAGTGATAATCCTGTGTGTGTTTTCAAAGTAAAGTTCTAGGGGTCAGGTATAAGATTAGTTGAGTAATTCAGCTTGAATATATAGTGCTTATGCTTCCAAAGCTCAGAAGTATTTTTCTATGGCTCATAAATAGGCAAGTGTTAATTTTGTTAGCAATATGCTGCACGTGAAATATGTACAACAAAATTCTTAGTTTTAAGCCTTTAATAGAAACATAGGAACATAGAAACATGATGGCAGATAAAGTTTTTAATGAGGTACTTTGGGCTCCTTTCACAAAGCTGCGTTAGGGCATTAACACATGAAATAGCGCGCTGGACGCTAACGCCAGCATTGAGCCGGCATTAGTTCTAGCCGCGTAGCACGTGATAATATACGGTTATTATGGGAGACTTCAACTACCCCGGGATAGACTGGAGTCTTGGAAGCTCAAAATGCGCTAGGAAGACAGAATTCCTGGAGGCTATAGAAGATTGTTTCAAGGAGCAGCTTGTTAGAGAACCAACGAGAGGAAATGCCACTCTGGATCTAATCCTAAATGGGTTAAGGGGACCTGCAAAAGAAGTAGAGGTAGTAGGACCATTGGGAAACAGCGATCATAACATGATCAAGTTCAAGGTTGAGGTAGGAATACCGAAAGGAAAGAGAACCATAGCGACAACTTTCAACTTCAGGAAAGGAAACTACGAAGCAATGAGGGAAATGGTAAGGAAGAAACTTAGGAACACTTCCAAAAAATGGCAAACGGTAGAACATGCCTGGTCTTTTCTCAAGAACACGGTGAGTGAGGCGCAAAATCTGTATATCCCCAGATTCAGAAAGGGGTGCAAAAAGAGTCGAACAAAAGATCTGGCGTGGATAACTAAAATAGTGAAGGAAGCGATAGGCAATAAGAAAAATTCATTCAGGAAATGGAAAAAGGACAAAACTGAGGGGAACTAGAAAGAGCACAGGAAGTATCAAAAAGAATATCACCGAGTGGTTCGAAAAGCCAAAAGAAAGTATGAAGAGAGGCTAGCCAGGGAAACACAAAATTTCAAACTGTTCTTTAGATATGTTAAAGGGAAGCAACCGTCTACGGAGGAGGTGGGACCGCTGGACAACGGAGACAGGAAGGAAGTGGTGAAGGAGGAGAAAGAAGTGGCAGAAAGACTTAACATGTTCTTTTCGTCTGTATTCACAAACGAAGACACATCCAACATACCGGAACCTGAGCAATTCTTCAATGGAAATCAAGCAGAAAAATTAACATCCATGGAAGTGAGCCTTGAAGATGTACGCAGGCAGATAGAAAAACTAAAAACTGACAAATCCCCGGGTCCGGACGGAATCCATCCAAGGGTTCTGAAGGAATTAAAGTAGGAGATAGCGGAACTACTGCAGCAAATTTGCAATCTATCCCTGAAAACAGGCATGATCCCGGAGGACTGGAAGATAGCCAACGTTACACCCATCTTTAAAAAGGGTCAAGAGGTGACCCGGGAAACTACAGACCAGTGAGTCTTACCTTGGTTCCGGGGAAAATGGTGGAAGCACTGATAAAAGAAAACATCGATGAACATTTTGAAAGAAACGAACTTCTGATAACCAGCCAACATGGTTTATACAAGGGGAGATCGTGCCTAACGAACTTATTGCACTTCTTCGAAGGAATTAACAAACGGATGGACAAAGGAGACCCCATAGACATCATATATCTAGATTTCCAAAAAGCCTTTGACAAGGTGCCCCATGAACGCCTACTCCGGAAACTGAAGAACCACGGGGTGGAAGGAGAAATACATAGATGGATCAGAAACTGGTTGGCGGGTAGGAAACAGAGGGTAGGAGTGAAGGGCCACTACTCGGACTGGAGGAGGGTCACGAGTGGGGTCCGGCAGGGCTCGGTGTTCGGGCCGCTGCTATTTAATATATTCATAAATGATCTAGAAACAGGGACGAAGTGCGAAATAATAAAATTTGCAGACGACACCAAACTATTTAGTGGAGCTCGGACTAAAGAGGACTGTGAAGAATTGCAAAGGGACTTGAACAAACTAGGGGAATGGGCGACGAGATGGCAGATGAAGTTCAATGTTGAGAAATGTAAAGTATTACATGTGGGAAACAGAAACCCGAGGTACAACTATATGATGAGAGGGATATTATTAAATGAGAGTACCCAAGAAAGGGACTTGGGGGTAATGGTGGACATGACAATGAAGCCAACGGCACAGTGCGCAGCAGCCGCTAAGAAGGCAAATAGAATGCTAGGCATAATCAAGAAGGGTATTACAACCAGAACGAAAGAAGTTATCCTGCAATTGTATCGGGTGATGGTGCGTCCGCATCTGGAGTACTGTGTCCATATTGGTCGCCGTACCTTAAGAAGGACATGGCGTTACTCAAGAGCGTTCAGAGGAGAGCGATGCGTCTGATAAAGGGGATGGAAAACCTTTCATATACTGAGAGATTGGAGAAACTGGGTCTCTTTTCCCTGGAGAAGAGGAGACTTAGAGGGGATATGATAGAGACTTATAAGATCATGAAGGGCATAGAGAGAGTAGAGAGGGATAGATTCTTCAAACTTTCGAATAATAAAAGAACAAGAGGGCATTCAGAAAAGTTGAAAGGGGACAGATTCAAAACGAATGCTAGGAAGTTCTTCTTTACCCAACGAGTGGTGGACACCTGGAATGCGCTTCCAGAGAGCGTAATAGGGCAAAGTACGGTACCGGGGTTCAAGAAAGGATTGGACAATTTCCTGCTGGAAAAGGGGATAGAAGGGTATAGATAGAGGATTACTGCACAGGTCCTGGACCTGTTGGGCCGCCGCATGAGCGAACTGCTGGGCACGATGGACCTCATTGCTTATGTTCTTATGTTCTGCGTGTGCTAAAAACGCTAGCGCACCTTAGTAAAAGGAGCCCTTTGTCAAATGCCTTTTGAAAATCCAATATCAATAAGTTCACCTTTATTCATATGCTCATTCACCCCTTCAAAGAAATGCAGTAGATTGGTGAGGCAAGATTTTTCTTGACTAATTCCATGTTGGCTTTCTCTCATTAATCCATATTTATGTATATGTATATTTCTTGATATGTATATGTTTTGTTATCTTAGGGCTCCTTTTATGAAGGTGTGCTAGGGTTGTTAGTGCATGCACAAAATTACCATGCGCTATAGCACGCGGTAGCTGAAAATCTACTGCCTCCTAAAAAGGAGGCGGTAGTAGCTAGCGCGCTCGGTAATTTAACGCGCACTATTGCGCGCATTAAGGCCCTAACGCACCTTTGTAAAAGGAGCCCTTAATTTTTTTTTATAATACTCTCTACCATTTTGCCTGGCACCAACACAGATTCACTGACTCTATAATTTCCTGGATCACTACTGGAACACTTTTTAAAAATCAGTGTCACATTGTCCACCCTCCAGCCTTCTAGTACTGTGCTGGATTTTAAGGAAAAATTACAAATTACTAACAATAGCTCTGCAAAGTTCATTTTTCAATTCTATCAATAGTCTGGGATGTATACCATCCGGTCCAGGCAATTTGCTACTGTTCAATTTGTCAGATTGACCTATTACATCTTCCAGTGTTAGAGATTTATTTGAGTTTCTCTGATTCATCAGAATCGAATACCATTTCTGGCACCAGTAACTTCCCCTCATTTTCCTCGGTGAAAACCAAATCAAAGAATTAATTTAATCTCTCCGCTATGGTCTTGTCTTCCCTGAGAACCCCTTTTATTCCTCAGTTGTTTAGCGGTTAAATTGATTCTCTTTTAATATTACATTACATTACAGTAGTGATTTCTATTCTGACAATACCTTGCGGTTCAAGGCGGATTACATAAAAGTTTTCAGAAATCACATAAAAGTTTACAGGAATAGCATAAGAGATGCCGTAAGAGTTATATATGAATTACCAAAGAGTTGTTGAGATCTTAAGGTGATAAATGTTTGGGTAAATAGAGGCATTTAGCATTAGTTGGGTAGTTGGGGGCATATTAGAGTATATTAAGGGTACTAGTCTTTAAGCCCGTTACATTAACAGGTGCTAGAATATATGTCTGTCTGTTTTTCTTTCTTTCTGTCTCTCTCCCCCTCCATTTCCCTGTGCAGCGTTCTCTCTGCTTTCTTCCTCACTTTGCACTCTCCAGCTGTAATATTACTGCCTCACTTTTTCTCCTACAAGCATGTCTGCTCTCTTTCTCATCCCCAATCTCTTTGCTCTTTTTCTCTTCTTGCAGGGGTCTCTGCTCTACTTTCTCTATGTGTTCCGGATTCCTGCAAACCTCTATGCCAGGGGTGCCCAACGCGTCGATCGCGATCGACCAGTAGCTCAGGAAGGCAACTCGAGTCGATCGCACTCGTGTTGCCGTCCTGATCTACGGGCCGATCAGCCTTCCTCTCCAGTGTTCTCCCTAGGGCCTTTTAGCTGGGCGGTCCGCCCAGCTGTCATCTGCCGCTGCTGAACATTAAAAAAAAAAACAAAAAAAACCGGCTTGGAGATTTCAGCCCCTAGCGAACTTATGCTCCGGGCTCTAACGTGTGCGTGCAGGCTTCTCTTCTCTTCCCTCCGAAACTGGAAGTTATGCCCGGGGAGGGGGAGGGGGGGAGAAGGGAAGCCTGCACGCACATGTTGAGAGCCCTGAAGCAAGCGTTCGCTACGGGCTAAGGCGGGAGACATGTTAGTGAAGCATTTCCTTCTTCTTGCTGCCGGGTCCTGCCTACTTTCTGTTTCCGCGAAGGCAGGACCCGGCAGCATTTCCCCCAACAGTTCCTCGCGATGCTGGTCGGCCGAAGCAGGGAGAGGTTGGGGCGTCGTCGGCTTTTGGGCGTGTTATTGGCGTCGGCTTTCGGGCCTGTTATTGGTGGCGGTTTGGGTCCTGGTCCCCGATGGAAATTTGGGTCCCCGATGGCAGTGGCAGTGTCTTGGGGGAGGGCAGGGAGAAAGAAAGAAAGAAAAAGGGCAGGCAGGGAGACAGAAGGAAAGAAGAGAAACAGAAAAAAAGGAAAGGGAGGCAGAGAGAAAGAAAGGGCAGGGGAGAGGAAGGAAAAGTTGGGGGAGGGAATGAGGTGTGGAGGAGAGGAAGCATACAGGCTGAAAGAAGGGAAGAAAGACTGGATGCACAGTCAGAAGAAGAAAGTGCAACAGAGACTCATGAAATCACCAGACAAGGTAGGAAAAATGATTTTATTTTAAATTTAGTGATCGAAATGTGTCTCAATTTATATCTGCTGTCTATATTTTACACTAAGGTCCCCTTTTACTAAACCGCAATAGAGTTTTTTAGCGCAGGGAGCCTATGAGCGTCGAGAGCAGCGCTGGGCATTCAGCGCAGCTCCCTGCGCTCTAAAAACTGCTATCGTGGTTTAGTAAAAAGGGAGGGGGGTATATTTGTCTATTTTTGTATGGTTGTTACTGAGGTGATAGTGCTTAGAGTCATCTGCTTTGACCTCTTTGAAAAACCCTGGAATAGGAATGATAATTAACATTTTCTATGCGTACAGTGTGCGTTGTGTTTTTTTTAAATTTTATTGTTGGTAGATCATTTTGACTTGGTCATTTTAAAAGTAGCTCGCAAGACCAAAAAGTGTGGGCACCCCTGCTCTATGCTCTATTGTTTTCTCTGTATGCTCCTGATCTTGTGTTTCCCTGTAGGTATTTATTCCTATTTTTTTTCCTTCTTCAGTCTCAGCTCTTCTTTCTCTGAACATTTCCTTCCTCAGTTTCTCCAATTTTCTTTCTATTTTTTTTCCTTCTTCAGTCTCAGCCCTTCTTTCTCTGAACATTTCCTACCTTAGTCTCTCCAATTGCAGCTCTCTTGCCCTCTAAGCCCCTGCTGCAAATGAATGTGCATGTCTTTTCTCCTGCTCCCCTTTCACTGACCCTTGCCTAGGGGGTCTTGGTCTCACCCTCCACTTTCTCTGTAGGCTCCAGACTCTCACAACAAAAGCTAAACTGTAATTCTGGGGATAATTTCAGAAAAGGGCCATGTAAACTTCACGGCTGGGTTTCCATGGCAACCCTGATCGCTAATGTCCCGAACTCGAGCTTAGTTTTCACTTACAGTGATCGTGATCTCCTTGCTCCGCCTTTTCATTGTTAACCGGGAGCCTGGATTCAGAGGTGAGAAGCAAGGGGAATCGTCAAATCTGCCATGTTTTTGACGACGACGCTACTGCTGCTGTGTGCGTGTGTAGGCAGGTGCTGGGAAGTGCTTAAGTAAGGCTGAAAGGCCCGAGCTCCGGCGCTGTCTGCAGAAGCTGCAAACGCTTCCCCACACCTCCCTTCAAATCAGTGATGAAACGTGAGTGCTTAACCCCGCAATTGCCATAGCACTGTTGCAGAAGACAGTCCTGGGGACTCGCGCTTGCGCACTCCTGCCGGCCAAGGACATATGGATCAGGGAACACGCAGGTAGGAGTGTGCATGCGTGCTTAGCATTTTATTATATTAGATAGAGTGAGTAGGTGGGGTTTGGGTAGTAACTGGTCGTGTTAGGTATTTTTTGAAGAGTAGGGTTTTAGTATCTTTCTTGAAGGTTTTGTAGTCTGTGGTCAATGACAACAGAATGGTGATTTGTCTGTCCAGTTTAGCTGCTTTGGTGGCTATTAGGTTGTCATATAGTTTTTTTTGTTTGACATTTTTGGATGGTGGGTATGTGAAAAGTGAGTGGGTTCCCCTGTGCCTGGATGAGAAGGATTGAGTTAATCGGTTATTCCAGTAGGTTGAGCTTTCTCCGTTAATGGCTTTGAATAGTAGGCAGTAGAATTAGAAGTGTACTCTTGCCTGTATAGGGAGCCAGTAAGAGTCATGATATGCTTCTGTGATGTGGTCATATTTTTTTCAATGAGTAGATGAGTCTTAGGGCTGTATTTTGTAGTTTATAATTGTTTTATCATGGTAGGTGTACATGGGAGGTATAGTATGTTGCAGTAGTCTATTAGTCCAAGGATAAAGGACTAATACCAAAAGTAGGAATTGTTTCCTGTCGAAGAATTTTCGGATTTGTCTTAGATTTCTCATGGTCACGAATGATGCTTTTATTACTTTGTTGATTTGTGGTTGCATGGTACAGCCTCTGTCAATAAGTACTCCCAGAAGTTTTAGTGTGGGTTGAATAGCGTATGAGATCGAGTTTATTACTAGATTTGTTAAGATAGGAGTTTTATTGTTTTCTAGGATGAAGTTTGTTTTGTAAGGGTTAAGTTTTAATTTGTGCTCTGTCATCCATGTTGCTACTGTTTCGAGTGTTCTGTGTATTGTGATTGTCAGGGTGGGTTCTGGGTGGTCGAAGGGGAGGAGAATAGTAATGTCATTTTCATAGCTGTATGAGGTTATGCCATGTTTGTCTAGGTAGAAGCTGAGGGAGGCTATGTATATATTGAATAGTGTGGGTGATAGGGGTGATCCCTGGGGAACTCCGCAGGGGTTGAATCATGGTTCTGATTTTTCTTGCTTTGTTTTAACCCAGTAGGTTCTGGATTATAGGAAGCCTTTGAACCATGAAAGTACCTTACCTGATATTCCTATGGAGTCTAGAGTTTGTAGGAGAATGTCGTGATCAACCAGGTCGAAGGCTGCAGAGAGGTCTAGTTGTTTGAGCAAGATTTTCTTGCCTGTCAGAGATGGTGCGGTATATAAACCCAAGGTTTAGTTTAGTTTAGTTTAGTATTGTCTGGCAGTGTCCATTAGTATTTCTAGTAGGGTCTCCGTGCTGTAGTTGGCTCTGAAGCCTGACTGTGTGAGGTAGAGTAAGTTGTGTTTATCTAGGTATGAGGTTAAGGTTTTGGCTACGAGGCCTTCCATCAGCTTGACATACAGTGGGATTGAAGCTATGGGTCTGTAGTTGGATGGTTGGTCCGTTGTTCCTTTGGGGTATTTTAATATCGGAGTTATGATGATTTTGCTGAGTTCTTGTGGGAAATGACCCTCTAATAGTAAAAATTGTATCCATTGTAGAAGCAGGGAATGGAATAATGTACTTGAGGTTTTCAGTAGGTATGGGGGGCAATGGTTGAGGTCACAGGCTGCGTGGCTATATCTATTATATAGGTTGTTGAAGTCTGATCATTGTATGGGTGAGAAATAGGACCAAGTTCTATCTGCTGCGACTGGTTCTTTTTCTGTGGGGGGAAATGAGGTCTCTATGTGTGAGGGGGTTCTGTTGAACATGGCTCTGATGTTTGCGATCTTGTTTTTGAAGTATGTGGCTAAGAGGGTGGCTGAAGGAGGGGTGGAGTTGCTGTGGCTATTTTTTTGAAGTATGTGGCTAAGAGGGTGGCTATGTAAGGTGTGGTGTCTGTGAGAACTTTTAGTAGCTGGAATAGCTTTTTTGTGTATTGGTGTCCCTCTCCTATTTGTTTTGTGTAGTATGTTTTTCTTTTTTCTTTCAGCTTTTGTTTATATTTTCGGTTTGTTACTATCCATGCTGCTTTTGTGGACTCTTGGCTGCTTTTTCTCAATTTTCTTTCTAGTTGTCTGCATTGTCTTTTGAGTTGGAGTAGTTCGTTGTCGAACCACTTATCTGATTTTCTGTGGATTTGGGTTTTTCTGGAGCTAGTTCGTCCAGGGTTGCAGTACTTAGGTGGTTCCATTGTGAGATGAAGTCTTTGGGTGTGTAGTATTGGATTATGGTGTCTGTTTTTATCCAGAATGTGGTGGGATTTATATGTTTGCGTGAGTTGTAAGTTGTTTGTTGAGTAATTGGAATGCTTTTGTTACTGGTCCAATTGATTTTGAAGGAGTATGTGTAGTGATCAGACCAAAGGGATCGGTTCCAATTTCCGTTTAATGTTTGGATCTCTGGTTGTGTGGTCTGTTGGGACATGTAGGCTGCGATGTCTAGTTGGTGTCCTTTTTCGTGTGTGGTTTGAAGATCTAAGATTTTATATGTTAAGGCTTCAAGATATGCTAGTAAGGTTTCGAAGGTTAAGGTCTCCTAGAAGAGGTAGGTTGTCGTTAGAGAGTTTCGATAAATAAATTCTTCAAATATTGGCTTAGCTGTGTTCCAGTTACTTGAGGTTATGTAGCATAGAATGCAGGTTAGCGTTCCTTTAAGTCAGGGGTGTCCAATGTCAGTCCTCGAGGGCCGCAATCCAGTCGGGTTTTCAGGATTTCCCCAATGAATATGCATGAGATCTATTTGCATGCACTGCTTTCATTGTATGCTAATAGATCTCATGCATATTCATTGAGGAAATCCTGAAAACCCGACTGGATTGCGGCCCTCGAGGACCGACATTGGACACCCCTGCTTTAAGTGATGTGCTTGAAAGGTGACAGGCTAGTAAATCCATGTATTGGTTGGTTGTTTTGTCTTGTATTTTTAGGTTTATGGTGTTTCTAGCTATAATGACAATTCCTCCTCCTCTTTTATTTTCTCTGCAAACTAACGTTATTTTGTGGCTCTTTGGGCAAACTTCAGTTATTCTGGGGTCCGAGTCAGAGATAAGCCATGTTTCTGTGAGGAAGAGGCAGTCTAGGTTATCTTCTTCTATCCAGTTTTATATGCGTTCTGTTTTAGGGCCTATGGCTCTGATGTTCACATATGCACACTTGAGAGTGTTGTGTTCTATTGGTATGTTGTGAGTTGTTTTGGGGTATATGAGTGATCTTTGGTGGGATTGTTTTTTGGTCTTGTATGGGTTTGTTGGTTTTCTACTTGTTGTTTTGGGGTAGGTTGGTATGTGTAAGGCTGATGGTTTGAGTTTCTGTCAATTGTGAAGTGCCAGGTTGGTTGGGTAATTCCCTTGGAATTTGCTATGATTGGTATTGGATATATGTTGTTTGCAGTTGCTTTCCAGTCAGTTAGGAGCAGGAATATTAGTAGGATTGTTTGTGGGAAATATGGTGATGTGGTTCTCATGGTGGTGCTAAGTGTGGTGAACATTGTACTTAATATATTGTGTATGGTGTGGGTTTGAGGAGTTAATCAATTTTAAAACTTTGGTCAATTCTACTATATTGAGTTTCTAATCTAATATGAATCTGTCAACTAATGGTAATAGTTTGCATTAGTCAGACTTTTAAATTCAACTAACATTAGCACTAAACTTTTAAATTCAACAAATCTGTCATCTAATGGTAATAGTTCACATTAGTCAGACTTTTAAATTCAACTAATGTTAGCTTTAAACTTTTAAGTTCAATCATCTTTATTAGCACTTTTAAATTCAACAAACATTTAACAGACTTTTAAATTTTTAAACTTTTAAATTTTTAAGCTTTTTAAACTTTCAAATTTTTTTTTTTTTTTAAAGCTATAACAAGTTGTTATACTTATCAGGTGGTTTTGGTATCAGTCTTTCAGTCTCTCCGCTTAGTTTCTTCACAAAGTCGTGTACCTGCCTTGTTAGATCTGCCAAGGTTATATCTGTAAGGACTAATCCAGCCGTGAGTGGATAGGTTGCTGACAATAAATCAGCTACAGATCTGTCGCTTCACCAAGTCGCTTCACAAAGGCGCGCATGCGCCTTTGCTGTGCACCTTAGCCGGCGCGCCAAATGGCTGCGCACCATTGGCGCTACTGATTTTAAAATATCCCCATTGGTTTGGGGGAGGGTGGATCAATTTGTTTGCCTGCAGGATTGGACTCCTGCTTCTCTCTCCCTGCCCGCCGGTATCGGTGCTGATTTTAAAGTATCCCCGCTGGTTCGGGGGAGGGGCGGATCAATTTGCTTGCCTGCAGGATCGGGCTCCTATAAAAAAGTTTTTACTGTGTGTCTTTGCTACCAAATATTTAGCAATTATTTATTTTAAGGCTTATATACCACTTAAATATCAAAGCAGGTTCCAAATAAACATAAGTAGTAGTAAAGAGATATATTCAGTAAATGGCACAGAAAAATTGGTACTCAATATGATTCTATAATGGGAATTGAAAGATGAGTGCTCATTGTAGAATTAACATTCAAGGGCAAATTCTATAAGAAGCGCCCAAAAGTTAGGCGCTGTGGTAGGCACTGTTCAGCGCAATTCAAGTAAAATTGGGTGCTGTTTAATGAATCATGCTGAGGGCACCTATTTTGAAGGTGCCCAATAAATAGGCCAGCTCTAGGCACAACTAAATGTTAGGCGTCTATGTGAGCGCTTAAGCACGCTTAAGAGCAGCAATTTTGCAACAAGGCACCTAACGTGTAGCCACACCCATTCCTAACTTGCCTAGTGCCTAACTTTTTGAAGGCTGCATAAATATTTTGAGGCACCTTATTACAGAAACACTTTATCTTGATAGGCGCCTAAGTCTCAATTTGTGCTGATTAAAAAGCTTAATGGAGCTTGTTAATCAATTTAGATAGGCGCCTATCTAGATGGGCGCTCCAAAATAGGTGCCTATCATTAGTCGCAAGTTACACTACATGCAAATTTTAGAAATGTCCCTGACTGCCCATGCACCTCCCATGGCCACACCCCCTTTTGGGTTGTGCACTATGGTACTTGGACATACATTGTTAAAAAATAGTGTGTAGCAATATGTGTATGCAAATCCAAATTAGTGATGATTATTGACACTAATTGGCTCATTAGCCAACTTAGTAGGGTGAACAATTTTAGGCACCCTATATAAAATCTGGGGAAAATGCATGCAAAACATCTAACTAAAATATTACAATAAAGTACTAAAATAAAATAAGGCAGTGCTATTCACAATCAGCATCCACCATGTTCACTCATGAAGTCAAAAAGGCATGCATAAACAGGTGTGTTTTCAGAAATTTCTCAAATTGCTGCATCCCAGCAGTTAATCTCAGTGGTCCAAGCTGTTTGTTCCATATAATTGGACCCACTCCAAAATGGCAGCAGCTTAGCTTTCAGCATATCACATCTGTGTCACTTTATCAAGCAATAACCACATATCCACCACAGATCTCAAAGAATGACATGACTGATTTAAAATAACACTTGAGATAGGTACAAAGGAAGTTTTGTGTACACCACATGAGGACTCAACGTTAAAACCTTATATTGTATGCAAAATTCAACTGGAAACCAACGAAGTTGCTTCAAAATTGAACTAGCGTCTTCAAATGTAGAACACCCTGCAATTAACCTTGCAGCAATATTCTGAATCACTTGTAAAGCCTTAATTCTATAAGCCAAAATTCCCAAGTAAAGAACATTGCAATAAAGCACAGTTACTTAATAGGTATTATCTGAGGACAGCAGGCAGGTAGTCTCACGTGTGGGTGACATCATTCACGAAGCCTTGGCACTGATGGTCAAAAAGTGAGCTTTCACTTTAAAAGTCTTAAGACCACCCTCACCGCATGTGTGTTGGTGCATTCATATCTGATGTCGGCCAGCAGGATCCTCAGTTTAGTAGCAAGCTAAGAAGCCAATTAGGGGATGAGAATACATATCTGCCTGCTGTCCTCGAATAACACCTGTTAAGAGGAACTGTGCTTTATCCTAGGACAAGCAGGCAGCATATTTTCACATGTAGGACTTCCTAGCTACTAGGGTTATGCCTCTGAGAATAGGGTTATTGAGAAATATTATGAGCCTGGTGAAATCCAAAGGGCTGGCGGGAGAGTGGTTTCTAAGTACAGAATAAGTTTTGTAGAACTGCTTGGCTGAACTGGATATCTCGGCTAGAATACTTTTCCAAACAATAGTGAGGCTTGAAGGTATGGATCATGGACCAAGTGGCTGCCTTGCAAATGTCCTCGATGGGAATGGATGCCATGGCTCGGATCTTGTGTGCAAGACCTGAATGAAGCCCTTTGAGTTTGCACTAAAATCCTCCATGTTCAATAGAATATTGGAAAATGTAGAGGAAAACGGCTTTTCCTGAAGAAGAGAGAGTGCTAAGTGAGGTGATGACACTTGTGCTCAGTGTGAGAAGGATACTACGGTCTCTGATTGGCTGAAAACATTGTGCATAAGCTACAGAGGGCACTTCCGGACCAGTGGCTTGTGACTAAAAACACCAGTGTGTCTGCATTGGCCTGTGTTCTAAAAATGACTTCATTAATTTACCCACTACCAAAAGTCTGACTAACTAGTCTTAGTTCCTTACTTCCCCTTTAGGGATGAGAAATCGAATCTGTCTGTCTCTAATCCTTTGGGATCACTCCAGATTCAGGTAAAGTCCTGAAAAGGTTAATAGTATTGGAACAAAAGTAACAGAAAGTCTGCTTGTGGCCCAACATCTTGACTGCTGCATAAGCAATGTGTAATATACTCGAGGCAGGACAGTATAAAAGGTCTATATCATCCTTAAAATTAGTTCTCACCAGATGATAAATTCTACTGCAGGTGTTATTTTTGGATCTGTGTTAAATTGTCTGGTACTAATGCATACCATTGTGTGACAATGACTTTGACAAATCTGCCTCGATATTCAGAAAACAGTATTTACTAATGTCACAATTTTTCAGTTCTTTAGAAACCTTTTCCAATTTCGTACACTTCTTAAAATTCAGAGTGTTAGCCTGTGCAACTTAAAGACTTTTCAGATTCAAATGAAGACAGCATGTCGCATTCTAAAGATAAAACTCAAAATATCCTGTTTGTTTGTTTTTAAAGGCTTTGAACATCTCTCAGGGATTTTTGCAATCTAATAAGTCACTGTAAATTTTAGTAAGTGAGCACAAAGGAATAGATAAAGAGATTAGGTTTTTACCTTGATAATATCTTTCCCAGCAGATGATATGCTGACTCATAGGGCTATCCATCTGTGCTCACAAGCATACTGTAGAAGATTTCAGGCACAGCTTTTCAACTTTTCATCCTTCTCCACAGTCTCCACAGTTTGTACCAAGCAGGGGACAACCCGACATAAGAAGAAAGGACAAGGAGGGATATGGGGAATTCCCCAGAACCAGGTGTCTGATCTGCTCAAAGTTAAAACAGTCAATGAAGAAACAGTAATGTAGCTAAAACATTAACAAGCATCTGAGAGGAACAATGAATCAAAGAAATGCAAGTTAAAGCAAGAAACATAAACAGCCTGAACATTTATGGTGCTCAACCCTTATAATCCAATATACAGTCTCTTCCTATTCCAAAGGCCTGATTGACAATGAAATCTTAAGCTATGGAGCTGACCATTCAGCTTGAGTCAGAAAGCAGGCACATCAGATAAATGCTGGGCAGGGGGCTCAGTTTACCATTCCTATCTACAGGAAAAGATATTATTAAGGTAAGAGCCTAATCTCTTTTTCTACTGCAATAGGGATGGAACCATAGGAACATACCTAAGCAGTCCCCAAACTCTAGGGTGGGATAGATGAGCTTGCACATAGAACTGAGGACCCAAGAGTAGCATTCTCCTGTGCTGCTATGTCCACCATGTAAAATTTTATGAAAGTATTAAAGGAGGACCAGGTTGCAATCAGAGACAAGAAAACTTTGTTTAAAGAATGGAAAAGGTAAAAAATGGACAAAAACTGGAACAAGCACAAACAACATCAACGCAGGTACCATAAGGCGGTAAAAGGGGTCAAAAGAGACTACGAGAAAAAAATAGCCAAGGAGGCAAAGAACTTCAAGCCATTCTTTCGATATATTAAGGGGAAACGACTTGCGAAGAAAGCGGTGGGACCATTGGATGACCATGGAATAAAGGGAGCGCTAAAGGAGGATAGCAATCACCGACAAACTGAACACATTTTTTGCGTCTGTATTTACCAAAGAAGATTTACACAGCATACTGGAACCCATCATGCTATATGCTGGAAATGAAGACGGAAAGCTGACAGGATTGACAGTCAATCTAGAGGAGGTGTGTAGGGAGATTGATAGGCTTATGGCTTATGATAAATCCCCGGGACCAGATGGCATGCATCTGAGGGTCATCAAGAAACTGAAAGGGACCATACCTGAACTGCTTCAACTAATAGCCAATCTGTCAATCAAATCGGGAAAGATTCCGGATGACTGGAAGGTGGCGAATGTTACGCCGATCTTCAAGAAAGGTTCAAGGGGAGATCCGGGAAACTACAGACTGGCAAGTCTCACCTCGGTCCCGGGAAAGATGATAGAGTCGCTGATAAAGGACCGCCTCATTGATCACCTTGACAGACAAAGGCTGCTGAGGACCAGTCAGCACGGTATTAGCAAAGGCAGATCGTGTTTGACGAACTTGCTGCACTTCTTTGAGGGAGTAAACAGACAGATAGACAAGGGTGACCCGGTCAACATTGTATATCTGGATTTTCAGAAGGCATTTGACAAGGTTCTACATGAATGACTACTTCGTAAAATTGCAAGCCATGGAATCGAAGGTGAAATACGTGGATTAAAAACTGTCTGGAGCATAGGAAACAGAGAGTGGGGGTAAATGGACAATACTCGGACTAGAAGAGCATCATCAGTGGGGTGCCGCAGGGCTTGGTGCTAGGACCCATGCTCTTCAACATCTTTATAAATGATGACATTGGTACGATGAGTGAAATGATTAAATTTGTGGATGATACAAAATTATTCAGAGTAATGAAGACACAGGGGGATTGCGAAGATCTGCAACGTGACATAATCAGGCTCGAGGAATGGGCATCGACATGGCAGATGAGGTTCAACGTGGATAAGTGTAAAATGATGCATGTAGGTAACAAAAATCTCATGCACGAATACAGGATGTCTGGGGCAGTACTTGGAGAGACCTCCCAGGAAAGAGATTTGAGAGTTCTGATTGACAAGTTGATGAAGCCATCCACGCAATGTGCGACGGCGGCGAAAAGGGCAAACAGAATGCTAGGAATGATATAGAAGGGGATCACGAACAGTTCGGAGAAGGTTATCATGCTGCTGTACCAGGCCATGGTGCGCCCTCACCTGGATTACTGTATCCAGCATTGGTCGCCGTACATGAAGAAGAACACAGTGCTACTCGAAAGGGTCCAGAGAAGAGCGACTAAGATGGTTAAGTGGCTGGAGGAGTTGTCATACAGCGAAAGATTAGAGAAACTGTGCCTTTTCTCCCTTTTCATTACATTTAGATAGGATGCCTAAGAAGAACTTCATTTTAATTGAATTAAGTTTTTTATTTGAAATATTTCATCCACTGATCAACTATTTGTATTACAGAAGATATATGTTGTATAGGCAAGGAAAGTTGGGAAGATCGAGGTATCACAATAGTTATATCATCGGCATATCTATAAAGTTTTATACCTAAACTAGTAAGCCTTGATCCCAGGGATGGTAAATAAATGTTGAAGAGTAATGGAGAAAGAGGAGATCCCTGTGGAACATCACAGGGATTACTCCATATGTTTTAGAAAACATTTCTAAAACAGACTTGATAAGTATGAGTTCGTAAAAATCCTTGAAACCAATGATATATTTTGCCAGACATGCCAGTAGCATCCAAGCAATTGTGTAGTATATTATGATCCACAAGATCATAATATACTACTCAAATCCAATTGTAATATATGGGCCCCCAAACCTTTGCTAAACAGAGCAAGAAGGTAATTTAAAAGTGAAGCTATTATGGTCTCAGTACTGTGTAAAAGACAGAACTGTGATTGAGAAACATGCAAAAGTGAAAATTGCTCTAAATAATCCAGAAGTTGTAAGTAAACCAATCCTTCCAGCAGTTTAACAAAGAATGGAATAGAAGCAATGGGCTTGTAGTTAGAAACCTGAGTTATAGACTCTTTCTGATTTTTGACAATTGGGGTGATGGTTATACTGTATTTGTCCCTTATTCACAGGGAATTCCCCTTTCTCTAACATATAGTATAACCAATCATAAAGTTCTTTCTGAAATGACAAAGGAGAGACTTTCAAAACTTTTGAGGGGAAGGAGTCTAGACTCTAGAGGACAATATGAATTCATATATTTAACATATAACTTCCTAAATTAATTCCAACTTGGATTTTTAAAGGAGCTCCAATTTAAATCAACTAAATAGGCATCTGTGGATTTTTTTTTCCATTAAGACATTTTTGGAATCTGGAACTCCCTGACAGGAAGATCTTAGATTGTTCACTTATTTACTAAAATATTGAGCTAATTCCTCTGAGGATGGTGAGCAACCTCAGATGCCTTCTTAAATGTGGAAATATTGAATATCGAAGAAACCAATTTAAACAGTTCTTTAGTGTTGATTATATTGTGACCTACTTTAGCTGAATAAAATTCTCGTCACTTCTCTTTCAACTTCATTTTATAATTATGCATCCCCCTTTTTGAAAGCTCTCGGTCCTCAGCCCAATTTGTTTTGAGCCAAGTTTTCTCTAATTGTCTAATAGAACGTTTTAAATCCAAGAGTTCATACCATTTGTCAGATTTTCTATCTCTTTTTTTAAAATTTAAACGCTTGGGTGCGATAGCATCTAAACTGGTCTTACTTATGCCATCCCAATAGAGTAGAAATTTGCCAAAATGAGTCATAGCCTGTACTCACAGGCAGTAGCATAGTAAGGGGAGATGGGAGGGCAGTCCGCCCCAGATGCCATCTTGGTGGGGGGTGCCGGCACCCCTCTGCCTCTCTGCCCCCTGCTCCTTCCCACTCATCCCCCGACTGCACATGTGTTCATTCCCCCCCCCCACACACACACCATACCTCTAGATGTTTACCGGTGCAAGCAGCAACTCCATCCTGCTGCTCACACCAGCTTTGGCTCTACCTCTGACATCGCTTCCAGGTCCCACACCTAAAAAATGATGTCAAAGGAAGAGCCAGCGCTGACACGGGCAGCAAGTTGGTGACGCTGCTCGTGCTGGGAAAATTAAAAAGGTATGGCTAAGGGAAGGGGCATGAGTAAGTGGTAGGTGAGTGGGGAAGTAGCAGGGGGTGGAGAAGAAGGGAGGGGAAGGGCACCACCACCCCAGGCGCTTCTCACCCTCACTATGCCACTTCTCACAGGTCATGTGCTAGGGAAATGGTGCTACAGCCTGCTTCAACTCCATCAAAGTGTAGCTTGATCAGAAGAGTCTCTGCCTCAAACCACCGGTCAGCTTCCATGCCGAGATTTTCAGGCTGCAAGTCGGATCTTAGTTGGACTGATCTTTTATCCTCCAGGGCCTTGACGCATGATGTGGAAATAGGGGTAGGTAAAGTTGCAGCCAAAATCCTGAGTGCCTCGAATGATTGTTATTAATGCCTAATAGCCTGTGCTCAAGCTCCTGATCAAGTCAAGGAGGCGAGCAAGTGCTGAGGACCAGGAACTCTGAGCTCCACAAATCTTTAGTAGGCTGGCTGCAAAGGTACATGAAGGATACACCTGCCAGCTGCAGACTAAAACATCTGCTTGTCTCTAAGCAGGCAGAGCAGTCACTTTGAATTGGGATCTCCAACACCGAAGAAAAAAAATCTACAACCAAACTGATAACCAAAAAATAAACCCATCGTAAAACAATGAAGAAATAAACTGAGCAGATCAGAAAGACACCTTCATGCTCACTTGCAGAAGGAAGGGGGCAGCAGAGATCGTGGAAATGTTTGCTCTGAATAACTACATGGACAGACTTCCTATCCCCCTCCCCCACCCCTTACTTCCGTCTCTGGGGGTGGCCAGACACAAATGGTAGTTTAAAACATCAAGGCTGCGGGAGACCTGTTCCCTGTTCTAGAACCCTTCTATTATCCAATCTTACAGGAAGTAGTAGCGAGAACAAAACATCTACTACTTCAAACATCCTCTACTTCAAATGGTTTTAGAATGCACCTTCTATAGCATCCTTGCACTATACCGACCTGTCATCTCTTCTTAATTGCACTGTAAGTCACCTTAAACCTTTTCAGGCATAACGTGACTCATAAATCTCAGTTTAGATTAGATCTATTTAAAAACTTTAAGTAACATCTTGCCAGTAATGCTAATAAAACAATATTCTTTTTACTATAACTCTTAAGCATTTCCATATCATTCAACTTCAGGTATCCCAGGCAAGGGGTGTCTCACACATACTGGGACATGCTCCCCTACATATTCTACTTAATACTATTATTGCCATCAGAGAAGGAAGAGGAGTTGAAAAGTTGTGATTGACATCTTCTGCAGTATGTTTGCGAGCACAGATGGATAACCTTATGGTTCAGCATACCATCCGTATTGCACTGCAAAGCTATGATATGGGTCATTCTGCTATGAATAGGCTAAGGGGGTGGAAAAGAGTACTAGATGAAAATGTAGATTAATGCTTTTGGAGGTTTTTATGTTCATCTTTATATTCTGTGGACCCGTAGACAACTTACTGTACTGTGATTAAGATTTGTTGCGTGATCATAACTGTCTATTTTGTATCTTCATGGTGAACCAGTACATTAATGCTTATGTCTGAACAAGGTGTTCATCCAAATACTTTGTCAGGGCCCATTTTTAATCTCAGCTTCATCTGTCACTTAGAATATGGAACAAACTCTTCCTTGCATGATTATTCCATACAAAAATGGATACATTCTCATATACTTAATTTCTGAGAGGTACATGAGATGGTCTAGGCTCTGAGCTCCACGTTACCATGGTTACATTCTTTGGTGACTCAGATGAGAATAGGGGCCAATTATGAAGTTTTGTTTGCTTGCCTTTAAGTAGTTTGTTACCTGGATACTCAACAAATAAGAACACAGAAGAAGGAACTTGTTTTCTATTTTCTCTCTTGAAGACGAAAAAGAAAAACACAGTCACACTTGAATCTATTCTAGAACAAAAAATGTCAGGTGCTTAGATACATAGTGAAGTGTTTTAGTTCAGTAGATGAAGAGTTTCTAAAAAGGAACAGGAATGGGTAATAAAGACAGATTTAGCTCAAAACAAGGGTTTTTCATGAAATACTGTTCATCTTGTAATACTTACATAACTCATTTACTTTTTTCTAACTTCTACAAAACCCTCTTTTAATTTGTTAAGAAATTTGCAACTCTGCTTTGATAATCAGTTTTATTCTTCTCTAAGACTGAAGAAGTACTAAGAGCAAATTAAGTCTGAGTAAATGGATATTACTTTGTTGGGAGTTCTGGCAACTTGAAGCTTGGAATAGAAGAAAATTTGTAGTTTATTGCTAAAATACAGTAAGTTATAATTTCATGAAAAAGCAAAATTAGATGTTAGTCACTGTTTAAAGAGTCTTATATCCTATTCTCTCATTTTAAATTTAGTTATTACAGCTCTAGAACAGTGGTTCTTAAACCTGTCCTAGGGGACCCCCCAGTCAATTGGGATTTCAAGATATCCCTAATGAATATGCATGAAGAAGATTTGCATGCTTGTCATCTCTATTATATGCAAATCTGGCTCTTACTTGCTCTATACATTTTTCTTTTAACATGATTTTTTTAAATTGTTCAAAAAGATAGATGCACATCTGAAAAATGGCCATTCAAGAAAACCCCCCAAAATAGACATTTTACAGTTTTGAAAATGGGCATGTTTGATACTGAATTTTTGTGCATCTTCCACAAAATGTCCAAACTCAGATTTGGACATCATATTGAAAATGCCCCTCCTCACTTATCATGCTGCAGAACCGAAGTTTGAAGATCAGAAGGCAATTGCCACCGATGCCAAATTCCTTCTGCATGACTAAGCTGCTGTTATGAAAGGCAGAGATCATTATGGAAGCAGGGTTCCTTATTAGACAAAGATGAGATAACTGTATGGACACGAACAATTTGATCCAAAGCAGATTGTAGAGTATCAATCAAACTTCCTGCTTGTTCTTCAATTGGAAGGAACAGAAAATCAGAAGGGAAAAATGTAAAGAGTAGTATATATTCAGAATGATTAATTTGAAGCAAAAATCTAGACTGGAAGTGACATAATGGTCTGTCCAAAACTGAGGAGAAAAGAGCCAGCTGAAAAGAAACTAAGAAATGATCAGATTGGGAAAATGATAAATTGGTAGTTGAAGGAGCCAACAGTAAATCCAACGTAAGTTCTGTAGAATATGTAGGAATATGTACAAAATGTGAAAGACCCTGTGAGGGAATCTATAGGATGCTGCACTTCTTTTTAAGAATATTCCCTCACACTGTTAGTACCACCTTGATACCCTAGTTCCACTTAAACAGGAAGTGACATGGGAGGGATGGAGCCATCAGGACAGTTGCCAGGAAATATAAAAAGTGGAACTAGAATTGGTTAGAGGCCCAGAAGGAAGCAGCAACGTCCTACAGCATATGCTTTCTCATACACTACAACATCTTGTCAACTTGGAACTTGGCAGACTTTCCATTTTGACCCTGGTACTTAATAGAGACTGCCCTGGTAACTGGAGAGCCAAGCCAGATATAAGTAGAGTGTGCTGTGGTCTTGCAGGAACATGCCACCCAAGAACACTGTCATTTTCAAGGATTTTGTTTTGAGTTTGCCTTCTTCCTTCTTGTGAACTAAACAGGAACTCTTGCCCCACACCTTCAATAAACATTGCTTTTACCTGCACCTGCTCTGTAGTCTGCCTTACCTGGGCTCAGGACCTACTCTCGCTTATTGTGTCACAAACCCAAAGTTTCACAAAAAAAAAAAAAAAAGCTGAGGACTGAGATTCCAAAGAAGGGAAAAATTATCAACATGGTTATTAAAATCTCCAAGAATTAACAGATTAGGAAATTGAATTACAGCATTGGAAAGCTGAGATAGCTAACAAAGGAGGACAGTAAAATAATAGCAAATGTATCAGAGTATTAAGGTATAATTTGACTATTAAGACCTCAGGGTAGCTAAGTGGAGCTCAAAAGTTCAGTTCCTTATGCTCTTTCTATAAGGATCATTACAAGTCCACATCCTCTTTTAGAAGATTGATAAGTGAAAAAAAGCCATATAACCCAGGGGTATGTATTGGAGAAGATGACCTTCTTCACCTGATTTAAACCATGTTTCCATAAGGAAATAAAGATCCAAATGTGAGGTACAGAGCAAATCTATTATAAAAGGAGATTTGGAACACACCAATCTATAGTTAGCTTAGCATCCTGTTTCCAACAATAGCCAACCCAGGTCTAAAGTACCTGGCAAGATCTCAAAGAGTAAAACAGATTTCATGCTGCTTATCCTAGAATAAGCAGTGGATTTTCCCAAGTCCATCTCAATAATGGCTTTTAGATGTTATCTTAGGTCTCCAAAGTTGATATCCTGATTGCTGTAGTTGCCAGGTCTCGCTGCACCTGGGTAGGTAGAACTCACGTTTCAGCCATCATACTGTGGCTTTCTTCAGGGTATGCTTATAGACTTTTCTTTGAGGAAATTATCTAATTTATGTATGAACACAGGTAAATTATAGTGTACTATAATTTATGCAACTATACAGTACACCCATGCTGTACCCAAACTCTATGCGCAGATTGCAAAGTATGCACCATATAAGCAAGGAGTCTAATTTTCACTAGTCTGTATTCTATAATAAATCATCTACCTGCTTAAGTATGCACTTGTACATGTAAATAACTAGAATACTGCTACCAATGTGCTTTCCTGCCACCTAAATCTAGGCAGCTCCTTTATAGAATCACCCCTAAGTTCGCTCTCTTAGGCTTCCATGACTGGCATCGTGATTGTTGCAGTTGTCCGGGTCTCACCTACTCATATGCGGTGAGACCCAAACAACTGCTACTACTCCTAAGTTCTTCAATAACAAGGTGCAGACATAGCTGTCTTGAAATTATCAGGATAAATGTATCCAGATAATTTTAACAGGTTATATTCTGTGATTGGGCCTATCCAGTTCAGTCCATTCAGTATCCAGATAACTGACCTGGATAGCTTTAATTGGATACTGGCCCACTGATTATTGGTCCTTTGATTTTCTTTGAAACATAGATAGAAGTATCTTACATATCTGAGGTCTCTTGTTCAGATATAAAGCATCAACTTTTATTTGAAACATTATAATGCAAGCAATAGGCAGGGCAGGATTAACCAATAGGCCAAGTAGGCACGTGCCTAGGGCCCGAAATGGTCAGGGGGGCCCGATGAAGGAGGGCATCAACATTGTTTTTTCCAAATGGTGATGGGCCCCTCCAACATCGATCGGCAATGCGGGCCCCACCCCAATCGGCAATGCAGCCCCCCCCCCCATCGACGGAAAGTAAGACAAGCAAGCAATGCGGGTAAGAAAGGCAACGGGAACTGTAATTGTGCAAACGGTGCTGCTTGCCCAAAGCTTCCCTCTGACGCAGCTTCCTGTTTCCACCTGGGCGCATGGTGGGGTGTGGCGGGGCAGGGGCTCTGGCAATAGGCACATCATCCTGCTGGAAATTTGATGTCTTGCTTTAATTTCATGTGACATTCAAACCTTCTCCAGTATCCTTCCATATGTATCGGTATAGTTTCATATAAATTTATTGTCTACTTAAAAAAAAAAAAAATCTTTTATGTTCTTGTCTTGGAGCAAGTTTCACTGTGCGATGGCATATCACAGTGTTTCACATTGACTTTTAATAGCTCAATTTCACATGAGAAAAACACTTAGATGAAGCGTAAAAATAAAAAAAAATCTGCAAACTCTTGAGAGTTGTATGGATAGGCCACTGGGTTGTGTTTATTGGTGTTTGCTTTCCAAACTCTCAAGCTTCAGTGCATTCCAGCTCACACCTTACCATGCTATTCTCTCTGACTCTGCATTTTCTCATGGAGAGTCCCGCCTCAGGATTCCAGCCAGGGACTGTTTGAATAACCTAGTTAACATGGATTTTACTTTTCACTTCCATCCCAAATATTACTTGCAGACGTTTTCCTCCTCCAATCACTCCACTAACAAAATGCTGGCATTGATTGCTAATTTTCCTTGCTCTGTCAAGATTAGTCCAGTGATACTGAGTAAATTTGTCTCATGTTCTCAAGGGAGTAGGCCTGAAATATTGCAATGTTTATTTTTATATGAATTCTCACAGTATTGCAAAGTTCTAGTGACTTCCTGGGATGTTTCTGGCTTTTCACAGGCTAAAAGGGCATTCTCAGAGGTAACTCCTTCATGTAAACCTAAAAATGGCCCTTTCCCACATAGCCGCATATCAGGAAGTTTAAAGTTCAACAGTCTCTCCATTCACTGGCGAAAAAGAGGCGTTCTACTTTTGACAGCTTCCGTGTATTTCTGCTTTTTACAATGGAAATCCAGGAATACTGTACTAAAGACAAAACAAATTATACTGCTGTTTGGCATTATTCTAATACCATTTTTTCTTTATTGGCAGTAATCAAGACTACCTCATTTTGGTTTATTGTTTTGTCTCACACAGGCTTTTAACTTGACAGCTCATAATATTGTAATGAAATGCTTGGTTCTGGTTGTTACTTGATTATCATGTTGCCCCAGGGAGTCTGACTATAGAATTTATTGTTAAACAATGCTGGTTGATATTGTGTTTTGATAAACAATTTATACCTTTATGATTAACAGAATTAGTCTGTAATTAATTAGATTGTTTTGAGAAGTGATCCTTGATTTGCTTTTTAAAGTATAGCAACATCACCTTGGTGGTCGCAGATAACCTTTCTACCTATTTACTTTCTACCGCAGATGTATTATTCTGTTATAAGTGGAGGATATGGGTTTTTCTATGAGACCTGAAAGCTGTTGTATACTGAATAGGACATACTTTAGATTTAAAAAAAAAAAAAAAAAAAAAGGTACAAAAAACAGTTCTTCCTTCACTAAGGGCCTGTTTTACAAAGCCAAGCTAGCGGCCCGAAGCCCTTTAAATCTCTATGAGCTTCGGGGCTGTTGCCGCGTGGCTTTGTAAAACAGGCCCTAAATCCTTACTTCTAAAATAAATTGTAATGATAAATGCCACTGGACTCACCAAATAGACAATTATTGCTAAACCAAAAGGAGAATCATTATGTTATGAAACTCAGTAAGAAACTAAATGCACTTTTACTTCACAATAATCTATTTAAAATATGATGCGTTCAGACAGGAATTATGTATTGTCAGACGAAACTACTTAGTCATCTTATAACCTCAGCCTTCAATGGATCAAATTTATCAAGTTCGTAACAAGTTAGTCCCTGCATCAGCAACTCCCCCTTTCTATTCTCCCTCTCTTGAGGTACTCTCCTTAGACTCACTCATAAAAGGTCTAGCAGGAGAAAATTACCAATTTAAGAAGATAGCCTAGGGCAGTGTTCTTCAACTTTTTGACACCTGTGGACTGGCGGAAATAAAATAATTATTTTGTGGACTGGCACCGGTCTGCGGACCAGCAGTTGAAGAACACTGGGCTAAGTCATGGGCCAGACCCCGCCCATCTCCCCCCAATCTCCGCCCCCATAATAGTTCTAATTGTAACACCATTTTTCCAATTATTTTTCATATACACACACACAATATATAATCTTATTAACAACACATAATGGTTAACCACAATATTAAACTACACAAAGCACACTGTATGCTTCTCAGCTTTCATTCCTACCAGAACACAGATAACCCCATGCAAATATGGGACCAAAAACTGAAAGTACTAATATATACAAACAAACCCTAAGATGCAAGACTCTGCATGCAGTACAATCCCAGAGGAAAAGAAACAAATGCATTTCTTCCTGAACAGTGCAAAATACAGACAGCAGATGTAAATCAATCACTAAAATTCAAAAATAAAATTATTTCCCCTACCGTTGTTGTCTCCCTCCCTTCATGCTGTGCCTTGCTTTCTGGCCTGCTCCTGCATGGACATTTTATGCCGCTCTCCTGCATGGACATTTTATGCCGCTCATCTGAAGATGTTATCTTCAGGCCAGCTCCTTCTTCCTCACTGACGCAGTGCACAAAGCTGCGGGCAGCAGCTCTTCGCATGTCCCGTGCCTCATCTGGAAGCCTTCCCTCTGATGTTGCAATGTCAGAGAGAAGGCTTTCCGGTTCAGGCGCAGCATGCACATAGAAGCCTCTGCCCACGGCTTTGTGCACTGCAGCAGTGAGGAAGAGGGAGCTGGCCCGAAGACAATGCCGCATCGATCGCACCACGGACTGGTGGCTGAAGAACACTGTCTTGGGCCTGATGCCTTGTGGACCGGCAGGAAATTCTGTGGACCGTCACCGGTCCATGGTCCAACAGTTGAAGAACACTAGCCTAGGGTCCCATACTGCTTGCTCATCCCTCACAAACTCACCTGATCTTCAAACCACCTGTAATTCTGCAGCATGTCTCTGCCAAGAGTGGTCTACCTTTAACCCACTATCCTTACATATTGTAGTAAGAACATTACAAACTCTTAAGCTCCGAATCCAGTCGGGTTTTTAGGATTTCCCCAATGAATATGCATGAGATCTATGTGCATGCACTGCTTTCAATGCATATTCATTGGGGAAATCCTGAAAACCCGACTGGATTCGGCCCTCAAGGAGGGACTTTGGGGACCCCTGATCTAGAGAAGGCCTAAAGGGATGGTGGATATTCTTGTGAAGGGGGAGGGGGGATCACCTGTTACTGTTTTATGTGGAGGAAGATTAGAAAGGGGTTGAGCTATTGCAGTCCCAAGGATAGTAGGAGGACCAGAAAAGGGGGGGGGGAGGAGTCTGTTGCTTTTTAGGAAAGAGGGCGGGAGGAGGGATCAGAACACTTCAAGCTGGTACACAGAAGGTTATGCAAATTGACATTCAGTATTGGCACCCCCATAGCTAAACAGGCTTTTTGTGTGGTCCTACATGCCTACTTAGCTAGATAGGCACTGGCACTGAATATTGCTGGCACCTGCATAAATGACGACTCCTCTCCATCTCAGTCCCCATTAATGCCTCTTTGTGGCCTGGTTTCCAAATGACTGGTTAGTGCCAATATTCCATGGTACTACCCTGATTACACTGGCCAAACTAATTTTGGTACCTCAAATGTTAGACCTGTTTCTGGGTATATCTGACCTGCTGATTCCAAAAATGGCACCAGTTTTCTCCTATCAGTTATAGTTTTTGAGATACAGAGCATGTGCCACAGACCACTTGTCACTCTGCTCACCCGTTAAAAAATCAGGATATTTTAATATTGTGTTTAAATCAATATCTTTTAAGCATGAAGGAAACATATTAAAAATTAAAAGAAAAGTGTACAACATGAAAATCTACTTGTTTCATACCAAAAGCACAAGTTTATGTAGAAACTTTCCAGTCATTTGACACACATGAAGCTCCTTTTCTAAGACTTCCGAGACTGAAATCTGCCAGGACAATCCCACATAAGATTCCAACAATAGTCTTTCAAGAGATTCAGACACTCTTTCATTTTCAAGCTAACTGAGCCCTGGAATGAGTTACCGCTTTCACTTAGAAGTCTAGGTCCCTTTGTTTTATTTCGGAAAGCTCTGAAAACTTTATTGTTCACTAAACACTTTGGAAACTAAGCCATTCTAGATTGCATTCTTCTTTTATATTTATGTACTATACTTACATTATTGTAAACCGAGTCAAGCACCTTTTAGTTGAAGACATGGTCTATAAAATTAAGTATTAGTTTTTTTAGTAATCAAGTGTACATCCCATCTTCCTTGGTATCTGGCTTCCATTGTTTTTATGCCTTGGTGAAAGATTTCACCAAGGTTCTCTGGAAAGCGATCTAAGTGACTGTGCAGATAATGGACTTTAACACACATGTTACAGCCAAGCCTGTTGAAATGAAAAAGCATATAAGAACATAAGAACATAAGAAATGGCTTCGCCGGATCGGACTCTAAGTCCATCCAGTCCGGCGACCCGCACCCGCGGAGGCCAAGCCAGGTGTTCCCTGCTGAGAAACCTTGTTTACTCATATCCCCCAATGTGATTTGCAAGAAGGTGTGCGTCCAACTTGCTCTTGAATCCCAGAATGCTGGTCTCCATCACGACCTCCTCAGGGAGAGCGTTCCAAGCGTCCACCACTCGTTGTGCGAAACAGAACTTCCTAATATTTGTCCTGGGCCTGGTGCCCCTCAGTTTCAGTCCATGACCTCTTGTCCGAGTCACATTTGACAATGTGAATAACGATGTTTCTTGCTCTATTTTGTCAAATCCTTTTAGTATTTTAAAAGTCTCTATCATGTCTCCTCGCAGTCTTCTCTTCTCGAGGGTGAACAATCCCAGTTTTCCGAGGCGTTCTTTGTAGCTCAAATTCTCGATACCTTTTACCAGCTTCGTGGCTCGCTTTTGCACCCTCTCCAGTAGGGTTATATCCTTCTTTAGGTAGGGAGACCAGTGTTGAACACAGTACTCCAAGTGTGGTCTGACCATTGCTCTGTAAAGCGGCATTATGATGTCCGCCGATCTACTTGTGATTCCCTTCTTTATCATGCCCAACATCCTATTTGCTTTCTTTGCTGCCGCTGTGCATTGAGCCGACGGCTTCAGGGTCCTGTCTATCAGTACCCCCAGGTCCCTTTCTTGTTCGGTCTTGCCCAGTGTCATACCTAACATTTTATATTCATGTTCCTTGTTTTTCTTACCCAGGTGCATCACTTTGCATTTTTCTATGTTAAACTTCATCTGCCACTTTTCTGCCCATTTCTCTAGCTGGTTCAAATCTCTCTGAAGTTCTTCTCTGTCCTTTTGTGTCCCAACTACCCGACATAGTTTTGTGTCGTCCGCAAACTTGATTAAATTACTTGTTGTTTCATCTTCTAGGTCGTTTATGAAGATATTGAACAAGATGGGCCCAAGAACCGATCCCTGGGGTACACCGCTCGTTACCTCTTCCCAGTACGAGAACTTCCCACTTATGCCCACCCTCTGCAATCTGTTTTATAACCATTTGCCTATCCATCTTAGTATATCTCCTTCTATTCCATGGCTTTGTAGTTTCTTCAGAAGCCTTGCGTGGGGAACCTTATCAAACGTTTTCTGGAAGTCCAAGTATATTATATCCACCGGTTCACTGCTATCAATTTGTTTGTTCACCTCCTCAAAAAATTGAAGTAAATTAGTCAAACATGACTTCCCTTTCCTAAAGCCGTGTTGGCTAGCTCTCATCAGGTCGTGATTTTCCAGGTGTTGCTCTATGCTATCCTTTATTAGTGCTTCAATCATTTTCCCAGGAACCGACGTAAGACTCACAGGTCTATAGTTACCCGGTTCTCCTCTCGATCCCTTTTTGAAGATTGGGATGATATTCGCTATCCTCCAGTCGTCTGGTATTTGCCCGATTTTAATTGACAAGTTAGCTAGGGATTGTAATAGTTCTCCGATTTCTATCTTAAGCTCCTTTAGCACTCTTGGGTGAATTCCATCTGGTCCAGGGGATTTATCACTTCTCAATCTGTCGATCTGATAATATATCATATTCAAATCCACATTTACTGTGGTGAGGCTATCCTCATTTTCTCCCTTGAATACTCTCCCTGTTTCTGGCATTGATGCAGTGTCCTCCTTGGTAAAGACAGACGCAAAGAATGAGTTGAGCCTATCCGCAATCTGTTTGTCTTCCTTGATGCACCCTTTTCTTCCTTGGTCGTCGAGAGGGCCCACTGCCTCTTTAGCTGGTTTTTTCCCTTTTATGTATCTAAAAAAGGGCTTGAAGTTTTTGGCTTCTTGCGCTATCTTTTCCTCATAGGCTTTTTTGGCGTCTCTTACTGCCTTGTGACACTTCTTCTGATCGACCTTGTGACTGTTCCAGGCCTCCGTTGTGTGTTCACATTTCCATTTTTTAAAAGAGTTCCTCTTATCCCTTACTGCATCCTTCACCTCTTTAGTTAGCCAAGCTGGTTCTCCTTTGTTTTTATTTCTCCTTCCTTTGGATATCTGCGGAATGTAGAGATTCTGCGCTTCTGTGATGGTATTTTTTAGTAGGGACCATGCTTGATCGACCGTTCTGATTTTGGCTGCCTTTTTCTTGAGCCGTTTTTTAACCATGACTCTCATGCTGTCGTATTTCCCTTTTCTGAAGTTAAAGGTTGTGGTTTGAGTCTTGGTACGTTTCCCCTTCCCGATGTCAATTTTAAAATTGATCATGCTGTGATCGCTTGTCCCCAACGGAACAGTGACCTCTACATCTGTTGTCCTTCCGGTTATGCCATTTAGGACCAAGTCCAAGGTGGCAGTTCCTCTTGTTGGTTCTCTCACCATTTGTTCTAGGAAGCAGTCCCCTATCATTTCCAGGAACTTGGATTCCCTGCCGCAGTTTGAGGTGCTTAGGTTCCAGTTTATCCCGGGAAAGTTGAAGTCTCCCATGATCGTTACATTTCCTGCTCTACATCCATTAGTGATTTCTTCTAGCATTTCTATGTCTGTTTCTTCCTTTTGTCCCGGAGGTCGATAATAGAGGCCAATTTTCGTTTCAGCCTCATTTTGTCTAGGAATCTTTATCCAGAGGGATTCCAATTTTTCTTTCCCTTCTGTCTTCCCTTCTCTGATAGATTTGGACATACAGGACAATACCTCCCCCTTTTTGCCCTATTCTATCTCTTCTGTATAGTTTGTATCCCCTTAGTACAGTGTCCCATTCGTTTTCTTCGTTCCACCATGTTTCTGTTATACCAATGATATCCAGTCCTTCTCGTCTTGCTATTGCTTCCAGTTCCCCCATTTTGTTTCCCAAGCTTCTGGCATTCGTGTAATACATTTGAGTTCCCTTTGCACATTTGTATACCCACAATTGAGTTCTCTTGGGGGAACCTTCCTGGCTTTTTTAGTCTTCTCATCTCTTTTTGTATCTATTTGTGCTCTATCTCTGTTACTTTCGATTTCAGCATGCTCTTTCCCTTTGTCTGAGCAGGCACTTGTAGTTTCTTCTTTGGGGTCTCCTGATACCCGGGCCATAGACTGGTTGTCGACTGTCGGCTCTCCCCTGACTTTTAGTTTAAAGCCTTCTCAATGGTCTTCTTCATATTTTCGGCCAAGACTCTTGCTCCTTGCTTGGTGAGATGTAGGCCGTCCCTTCTGTAGTATCTGCCACTTCCCCAGAACGCCGTCCAGTTGCGCACGAAGTCGAATTCCTCCTCATCGCACCATCATCTCATCCAGGCGTTGATTGTTCGCAGTTCCTCCTGTCTCTTTCCATCCGCTCTCGGAACTGGGAGGATCTCGGAGAAGGCCACCTTCACCTCCCTGACCTTCAGTTTTCTTCCGAGTGAGCGGGGTTGACCCTTCAGTTCCTCCCTGTCGTACTTCCGACCGCTCACATCGTTGGTTCCCACATGGATGAGCACCGCAGTGTCCTCTCCTCCTGCGTTGTCTATGATCCTGGTGATCCTGCTGGCCACATCCTTCACTCTTGCACCAGGCAGGCAGGTGACCAATCTATCTTCTCTCCCTCCTGCGATGTGACTGTCCACATTGCGTATGATGGAATCTCCAACGATGATCCCTATCTTCTTAATTTGGGGGTTCTTGGGGGGTCGTAAGCCCGTATCCATGGAGTAGGCCCTGTCTTCATCCTCTACTTCCGCATCGGCCTCCTTGTCCATTGTATTGGTACCTCCTTCCTCATCGCCTGGACCCTCTTCCATGGTTGTTGTTCTTGCACTGATCTCCAACCCTGGGACCTCCACATGCTGCTGGTGAGCTTCCTCGATGAATCTCTCCAAATCCTCGATCACTTCGCTGGTACTGGACTCCCCTAGCAACTTCTCCTGCTTGCAGTTTTCTTCTTTCCTGACGAGGAGTTCTTCTAGTTCTATCACAGTTCCTTCCAGTAGCCGGACTTGCTGTTTCAGGCTTTCCAGTTCCTTGCATCGACTGCAAACATATGCCCTAGTCCCCGAGGGGAGGTAGTCATACATATTGCAGCCGGTGCAGAAGACTGGAAAGCTCATCATCTGGCTTCCGTGGGCGTTCATATCTTGTTCCCCTTCTGAGTTGTCTGTGCTTTTATCCAGCCGGCTGTGCGTGTCCTGCCCTCCTATTAGCTGTCCTCCTGTTTCTTATGCGTTGTGCTAGTGCTGCTGAGTTCTCTGCGAATGCCTGGTCTCAGCGATCTGCTGAGTTCACTGTGGGTGCCTGTTCTAGGTGTGTGCTGTGTGGCTAGGTAAAAGAAACAAAATTCAGCAAGATTGTAACTTACGTTTTGGGGCTCTCAGTTTGTCAGCCTAGTTTCCTGGCTCCTTCCTAAGGCTCCTTCGCAAAGGCGCTCTCGCTAAGGCGAGCGCCTTTGCTGCTCACCTTCGCCATGCGCCGAACGGCTGCACGCTGTTAGCTCCCCTCCTTTAAAGGGGGAGTCCAGGCGCACTGGTGATGACGCGTTGGGGGGTGGGCGGAGCTCCCTCTCGCCGCTACCCCACGCTGTTGTCTTCTTCCCTTGTCTCCCTCAGTCCGCCTCCTCCTCTCTCTTCCTCTCTTCGCCGGTGCCTGCTACCTCCTGCACCTGCCAAAGTTTCTTCCTCTAGCGCCGCGGTCTCTTCCTTTAAAGGGGGAGTCCGGGCACGCTGGTGATGATGCGTTGGGGGGTGGGCGGAGCTCCCTCTCGCCGCTACCCCACGCTGTTGTCTTCTTCCCTTGTCTCCCTCAGTCCGCCTCCTCCTCTCTCTTCCTCTCTTCGCCGGTGCCTACTACCTCCTGCACCGGCCGAAGTTTCTTCCTCTAGCGCCGCGGTCTCCTCCTTTAAAGGGGGAGTCTGGGCGCGCTGGTGATGATGCGTTGGGGGGGGTGGGCGGAGCTCCCTCTCACCGCTACCCCACGCTGTTGTCTTCTTCCCTAGTCTCCCTCAGTCTGTCTCCTCCTTCTCTTCCTCTCTTCGCCGGTGCCTGCTACCTCCTGCACCAGCCGAAGTTTCTTCCTCTAGCGCCGCGGTCTCCTCCTTTAAAGGGGGAGTCCGGGCGTGCTGGTGATGACGCGTTGGGGGTGGGCGGAGCTCCCTCTCGCCGCTACCCCACGCTGTTGTTTTCTTCCCTTGTCTCCCTCAGTCCGCCTCCTCCTCTCTCTTCCTCTCTTCGCCGGTGCCTAATTGTGTGTAGTTGTCCACCGTCTTGTTTCCAAGAAAGTTTTTCACAACAAGAACAAATGAAGACTAGGCACATGATTTGATTTCATTCATTGATGCTAATACATGTGAGTCATTTATAAGTTGTCTGATCTGTGGACCATCAAAAATTCCTGCCTTCAGTTTTTCCATGGTAAGTCCAGGTAACACATACGCTATGTATTCAATGCACAAATCATCTTTATTCAAAGCCTTTACAGATTGTTTCATCAGGCCTAGCTTTATATGTAGTGATGGCAGTATGATTCTATATCATGCTATTAAAGGTTCATTGATTACATTTTGTCCTCCATACACCATATATTCTGTCAGAGGCCAATTTATTTTTGCCCAATGTTCATGTTTCTGCACAAGAGATCTTTTAAATAGCGGTAAAAAAAAATTAATAAATTCAACCATATCTAAGAAACTAGAGCTGATGTGGTCTATCTAATGCAATTTTCTGAATCAGCGTACCAGGAACAGGTAAAAAAAAAAGGCACCAAGATTTGATTTTTTTTTTGGGTTACCATGCCCCAAGTGATTTAAGTGAGTAGAAGTCTCTCCTGTCCTCTTAAATTGCTTTGAATATCAACACTGTTTTTAACTTCTTATGAAACCTTGCAAAATCTATTTTCTGATGCAAGTCAATGGGCAGTGTATTCCATAACTGTGGGCTAACTAATGACAGGGTACAATCTTTTTATTGAAGCAAAGCGCATGGGTTGGCTCATAAGCCTGAAACATCACTGCTGAATCAATGCTAATATTGTCATTTTTGTTTTGAATATAAGACATAAACCTTTCTTTATGCGGTTCACCTTTTGTGATTAAGGGCTCCTTTTACAAAGGTGCGTTAGGGCCTTAACGCGTGGAATAGCGCGTGCCAAATTGCCGCGCACTAGCCGGCAGGTGGTAGTTTTTCGGGTAGCACGTGCTAATCCGGTGCATGCGCTAAAAACGCTAGCACACCTTTGTAAAAGGAGCCCTAAGTGATGAATAAGTGTTAGTCAGACTCGTATGCCCAAAAATTCAATGCCAGTGCCCAGGCATGGTCCAACATTGAATATCTGAAGATAATGCTAGTAGTGGCCAATAAAACTGCTGACCACTGCCAGCTAAATAGTTACCCCTTAGTCTTTTCACTATGTCCTTCCTGAGTCTGCCATTCACTTCTCAATCATCCAGTGGTCTAACTGATTCATTTATCAGCTTCTTGCTTCAAATGTACTTTTAAAAACTTTTATGTAATTTTGCCTGTGAGGCAAACTTCTTTTTAAAGTCTTTCTCTGCCTCCTTTGTCAGCACTTTGCATTTGACTTGCTGTTTCCTATTACTCATATTTACTCGGATCCTTCTTCCATTTTCTGAAGAACATTCTTTTAGCTCTGTCTACTTTACTTTTTGACCATGCTGACTATAATTTGGCCTTACTTTTTGACTTTTCACTATGTGCAATATATCTGGTCTGAGTTTCCAGGTGGGGAGTAGTGGCGTAGTGGATAGCACTAAAGTCACAGCACCCTGAGGTTGTGGGTTCAAACCCCATGCTGTCCCTGTGACTCTGGGCAAGTCACTTAATCTTCCACTCCTCCAGGTATGTTACATAGATTGTGAGCGTGCCAGGACAGATAGGGAAAATGCTTGAAGTACCTGTATATGAACCACTTTTGAGTGTGGTTGTAAAACTACAAAAAGATGGTATACAAATATTAATCTCTTCCCCTATTTTTGAACACTATCCATGCCTGTTGTAAGTTTTTGACATTTGCAGCTGCTCTTCTAAGTTTGTTTGTTTTTTTAAACCATTTTCCTCATTTTATCTTAGTCTCCTTTTTGAAAGTTAAATGCTAATGTATTGGATTTCCTTTGTTTACTTACTCCAGGTATTAAATCAGATTTGATCATGTTTTGATTATTATTATTAAATGGCCCCAGAACCATTACCTCTTGCACAAGAGTATGTGGTCCACTAAGGAGAAGATTTAGAAATGTTTTCTTTCTTGTTAGTTCCTAAACCAGCTTCTCCATAAAGCAGTCCTTGATTTCGTCTAGGAACTTTACCTCCATAGCATGCCCTGATATTACATTTATTTACTTAATATTGTGATAATTGAAATAAACCACAAGACACAAAGCAGAGTAGAAATATCAACAATGTACAACACTCTGTCTACTCTCTTCTGACAGAGGAAAGCTAAACAGCTAATGTATGAAAAGGTGGAGAAAAAAAGAGACCTCAGTTATAAATGCTGCAGTTTGCTATGTTTCTCTCACTTGCGGCTCTCCTGAAGAAGCCACTGGCAAAACGGGGTCTCTTGTTAGGAATTTATTCGCTAAAGTTATTGATGACTGCAAGCAAGATTTGCCGATAAGTACACTGTAATTGTGTTAGTTCCAGCGTTTTGGATATTTGTTTTGTGAGTGTGTGATGTTTGTAGTTTGAGTTTGTTTCTGCTGTGGATATACTATTACAGCTTTTGTGAAGATATTTTATTGGAGTTTTTTTCACTGAGACCTATGATGATTATAAGCATGCTTGGTTACAGTTGATTCTGTTGCGTTGCTTTTCAATTATAATTGAGGTCTCTTTTTTTCTCCAACTTTTCACACCTGTTTAGTTTTCGCCTATCAGAAGAGAGTAGACAGGGTGTTGTAATTGTTGATAATTGAAATCACCCATTATTATTATTGTAATGAGAAGTGGCACCAATGAAATACCATAATTATTAGATAATTATTTATGAATTTAATTATTTCATGTTTTGTTTCATTTTGTATTGTCTGTATAATTTTATTAAAAATGTTATTTCTCAAATGTACCCCACTTAAAACCATCTGAAAATGTAGGTTATAAATATTTAAAATAAATAAATTCAATAAATTATTGTGTTACCTAATTTGTTAGTGTTCTTAATTTCTCCTAACATTTCAACATCGGTCCATTTTGGCCAGGTGAACAGTAGTAAACTCCTTTCAGTACACTTTCCCCTTTAAAAATGGAATCTCTATCCATACGGATTCCAACGTATATTTTGTGTCTTGCATAACTTTTACTGTATTTGAATCAAGTTTAACAAATAACGCTACCTCTCCACCGATTTGATCCACCTTAACAGTGCAACACAATTTGTACCCTGGTATGACAATATCCTATTGGTTATCTTCTTTCTAGCAGGTCTCAGATATGCACAGATCAGATCACTGTACTCATTGATGAGCTTCTGAAGAGCAGTAAAAACCTTCCTTTTCATCTGAACTACCTCCAGCAAGCAGCTCCCCTGCACTCCCTTCTTCCGATGAATGCTGTTATACAATCAGTAGGAAACATCTCCTATGACTGCTATGAACATCTCTCTGCATTCTGTCATGTCCTATGCTACCTTGGCTGTCCTATGTAATATACCATGAATGTTTAATATAACTGACTGCATGTGTCTACTGTTATCCAGAGAAGAACGACTAAAATGATTAAGGGGACGGAGTTGCCATACAGTGAGAGATTAAAGAAACTGGGCCTCTTCTCCCTTGAAAAGAGGAGATTGAGAGGGGACATGATCGAGACATTCAAGATAATGAAGGGAATAGACTCAGTAGATAAGGACAGGTTGTTCACCCTCTCCAAGGTGGGGAGAATGAGAGGGCACCCTCTAAAGCTAAAAGGGGATAGATTCTGTACAAACGTAAGGAAGTTCTTCTTCACCCAGAGAGTGGTGGAGAACTGGAATGCTCTTCCGGAGTCTATTATAGGGGAAAACACCCTCCAGGATTCAAGACAAGGCTAGATAAGTTTCTGTTGAACCGGAATGTACGCAGGTATGGCTGGTCTCGGTTAGGGCACTGGTCTTTGACTTGGGGGCCGCTGCGTGAGGGGACTGTTGGGCGCGATGGACCACTGGTCTGACCCAGCAGCGGTTATTCTTATGTTCTTATGAATGTGCTTTTGTAATCCATTCTGAGCTCAAGGGAGGATGGGATAGAAATCTAAATAAATAATTAAATTATATCTACCTTTTCAGTTAGTGCTATATATTCTAACTTTCCCATCTTATTTTTAGGCTTCTAGTATTTATATATAGACACTTCAAACAATGTGCTTTGTTCTTATTAACAACTCACTTAGCAGCTGACAGTGATATACTGTCTATGTGTGTGAAGTTAGGATAAAACTTGTACTGGAAAACTTGCACTATAAGGATAACTATGGCAAATTGTAACCTGTAAACTGTATATTAGTATTAGACCCCTAGTATGTGTGAAGCTAGGATAGAAACTTGTATCGTAAACTTATACTGAAATTATGGCAAATCCAGTGCAAATCGTAACCTGTTAACTGTATATTATGTATGTTTAACCTGCAATTCATTCTGAGTTCTTTGGGGAAAATGGGATAGAAAATGAATTAAATAAATAAATAAATAATTTGTAAACTTTCAAGTTTGTCCATTCTTTATTTAAAAACACCTGGTTTACTATGACCTTTATTGCAAACTTGATATCAGAATGCCCAAACTTTCCTGTTTTGGTGATATCCTTCAAAGATATCTTGATCTGAACCACACTCTTTTCGAGTGACTGTCAGTCTTCTCCCTGCATGTACCAGTTTCTAGTTTAAAAGCTATTCTATCTCCTTTTTTAAATAGTGATGTTGTAGCCTGGTTCTACCCTTGTTAAGGTAGAACCTTCTTTGCAGAAGTTCCCTTCTTCTCCAGAATGTTTCCCAGTTTCTAACAAATCTTAATCCTTCTTCCATGTACCGTCATTTCATCAATGCATTGAGACTTCAGAGCTTGGCCTGTCTTTTAGGTCCTGTGCATGGAACGTGCATCATTTCTGAGAAATCTACTCTGGATGTTCTGGGTTTCAACTTTCAACATAAAAGCCTAAATTTGGCTTTCAGAACCTCACTCTCACATTCTCTTATGTCATTGGTACTCATGTGTACCAACATTATTGATTCTGACCTGTACTTTCTATAATGTTATCTAGATAACAGATGATATCCTCTACCATCACTCCAGGCTGGTGATTCTTTCATCCATCAGCCACCCAGCTATCTACCTGCCTAATAATTGAGCTACCAACTATAATAGCTGTGCTAACCTTAGGCACATGCCTTTAGAGGCTCATCCTCAGAGAGAGAGAGAGGATATTGCATCACCTGGAGTACAGGTCCTGGCTACAGGATCACTTCCTGCCACATTAAGGTAAAGTTTTTTTTCAGGTGACTTTTCTCTTCCTTGGTACTACAAAAGCTACCAGACTAGAAGAAGGACCTCTCTACTAAGTCCATACAGATCTTCTCTATATATCTGTCTGACTACCTTATCTCCTCCAAGTTTGCCACTCTAGCTTCCATTCCTTGCATGCCGGGAGATCTTTGTACAAAGTACATAAATACAACCTCTCACCAGCTGGTAGATAATTGTGCATCTGACACTCAGTGCAACTGGATAGCCCTCTTCTTACATCATCTAACTTGTTTAAGCCTGAGCTGTTATTGATATACTGTCATCTGTATGAAAATTGGATGTTTAAGCTGACTGTATGGGGTTTGGGAGTTTAAAAATACAGTGGAAGGGCTTTGAAAGCTAGACTTTCCCCCTTGTATATCACGGCGCCGAAGGAACTGGATGTGGAGTTCTAGGACCTACTAATCCAGAAAATTCAGTTATTGCTCACACAGTACCTGAAAGCTATATTAAAGTTGATTGTTAAGTCAGATCTAGACATTTATATTAAACTTCTCTTCCCGGCAGTAAGCAGCAGTAGTAGTGTCTTTCTTTAGTCCAGGGCCAAAAACACAAACAGCTCCTGTCAGACAATAGGGATGTTTGGCATCCAGATGACTGGGTATCTGATTACAAGAACATAAGAATTGCCATTCTGGAACAGACCGAAGATCCATCAAGCCTACTAGCCTGTTTCCAGCAGTGGTCAACCCAGGTCCCAAGTACGTAGCTTTTTATATAAAGATACCTTAACGACAGACTGTAACTTACAGCTAATGCTTTGTAGTTAAACACATTTTCTCTAAATGGTTTATTTGCATTTTGTGAGCATAACCAGCTGGGTGTACCTGTGACCACACTGTCTTTCTGCCAGACCTCAATCTAGGAAATAAGAATTGGTCGGAAAGAGACCTGTACCTGTACCAGATGCCTCAGGAAGTGTGTTAGGATGTCCCGATATGCTGAAGGAGAATCTGCTATACCAGTTAAAAATCCCAAGATCTATTTTGTATAGAAAAAGAACATGTAGATTGTACAATGTGTCTGGAATAAATATCCTGTTAAAAATGACATTACATGTATTGCTTATGCAGACAGAAGAACAGGTTGTCTCTTGCAATGAGATGACACATTTCATATTTTCTGCTCTGTACAATATTCATCTTAGGGGTTTTCAGTCTAAGAATGAAATATAAGGAATCTTTCTATCTTTCCATTATAGGCCTTGTTGATAAAGAGTCCTGAGCCCTCCTAGGACACTGTGAAGGAAGCATTATAAATTAGTTGCTGATTCGGCTTTAAGGAAGGGAGCTGGGGTTAAAGAATCACAGCTGTCACTTGGCTGTGGGAAAAAGACATCATGGATTATTAGACATGGTCATTCCCATGAACTTGAGGTTCATAGTAGGGCATTCTAAGAGGTGACACAACAGCTCTGAATATCTATAATCCCCAAAATGACAAAGAACTAGTTCTTAATCAGCAGGTTACCTACTGTCTAAGAATAATTGACTATATTCCTCTCGGCATGACTTCATGCAGTTATGTTTACCTTTCAGTTTGTGATGGAAAGTTACAAAGTAGTTCAAACAAGTTTTTGGAAAGATATATAGCATATGTGTGCATAGATACATACTGTATTGCTGCTTGTATTGTGGTGCTGCTTAGAAGGAATTCTGTTATCGTACACAGTATGTCGATTCAATGTGGATGCATGAGCATTAAACATGGGTTAGTAGTAAACAAGATTGTTATGCAACAACATTACTTAAAATTCCTTTTAGATCCCAAGAGCCAGAGGTCATTTGCTGTCACCCATGTGAAATTAACCTCTTGTTTGTTTTATTTAATCATTTGGATTCCTTTTTTTTTTTTTTTTTTTTGCTCGGCCTTGGCTGCTCATTAGCTTGCCTGCTCTCTTTTTATGCTCTGTTCTGGCACACCCCTTTTCAATATAAACTACGTTGCAAAACATTTCAGACTATCAAATTTCAATAATCTTTCCTCCCCCTCCCCCCCACACACAATTTTTTTTTTAACAATTTTCAAGATCTTTACCATGTCTAAATTGTCCTACACGACTGCAGTGTTCTTCACTTGAAGATAATTGAGAATGAGATGCCAGGATATAATGTAAGACCTAAAACAAACAAATGAAAACTAACCTTGAAGGAGGAAAAACATTCTGAGCATACTAAAACATACTTAGGTCCCCCTTTGACACGCAGCTCCTGATTGGTGTAGCCCGACTTTACTACAGGAAGAGGCGGTCGGAGCAGACCGCGAATGAGCGTGTCCGCGATTCACGAACCGCAAATTTGCAGGGAAACACTGTATATAGAATTACTAAACAGTGCAATGGATATGCTTATTTTTGAGTGCAAATTAACTCAAAATGTGGCTTGATAGTCGATAAGAAAACAAGCATTTCAGCATTCACCAGTCATTCTTTTTTTAAAGTTTAATTTCTTTCAGATCTGAAAATACAAGTTTGCAAAGATAAGAAGATCCAAGCTTTGTTGCTCAATTTAGGATAACTACTGAATAAAAAATAAAACTAAAATTACTTGCCGTTGCTTGCCTGGACAGTTGTATCCTTACGCACACAGACACTCATGACATTGCATAAGTGACATACATATCATGTATTCTAGTGTATTCTTATAATGGGAATTTTTTAAAATAAAGTAAAATCTAGAATCTCTCGTGGCACACCTGAAATCTCTTCAGGGCACACCAGTTTAAGAGACATTGATCTATTGTGTTGACATCGTAATGTAGCATACTATGCCATACTTTGTGTTGTTATTTTAATAGTTTTACTGCTGTGATTGCCTAGAGGGGCATAATAAAAAAAAATGTCTAAGTCCCCTTTTGGCCTAAGTCCCTAAACGTTCAACCCAGAAGCAGGGAAAGTGTCCATAACCAAAACAAACGTCAATGTATTGATTATGGCCTTTCTCTGCCAAAACGCCCAATCTCCACTACGTCTAAATGTACACCCACACCACGTCTACACATTTTAGCCATAATGAAACAAAAAAATGCCTAAGCCCCAAACGTCCAACAGAAGGGCTTTTAGGCAAAGGAGGAGCCAGTCCTTCGCCTAAAAGCTGGATTCTGTAACCGGTGTCTGAATCCCCCCCCCCCCCCACAATGATCCAGGCAGGAGGGGGCCCAAGCCCTCCTGCATGTCAAACCACCAACCCCCCACCCCCCTAATACGATCGGGGCAAGAGGGAGCCCAAGCCCTCTTGCCCTGCGGCAGTCGCGACCCCCCCCCGACACGATCGGGGCAAGAGGGAGCCCAACCCTCTTGTCCTGCAGCAGCCTAGACCCCTCGACACGATCGTGGCAAGAGGGAGCCCAAGCCCTCTTGCCCTGCGGCAGCCTAGACCCCCCCGACACGATCAGGCCAGAAGGGAGCCCAAGCCCTCCTGGCCCAGGTGACCCCCTACCCCCACCCCCACTACATTACGGGCAGGAGGGATCCTAGGCCCTCCTGCCCTCGATGAACCCCCCTCCCCCCAACATCTGCCCCCCCCCAGAACCCCCGTTCACCACCCCCAGCAGACCCATGACCCCCAGTCCGACTCCCATGACCCCCCACCCCCTTCCCCATACCTTTTTTACGTTGGCCGGACAAATGGGTGCCAAACCCATCCGTCCAGCAGGCAGCCCACAGAAGAATGGGGCCTTATTGGCCCAGCGGTACCAAAGCCCTGCCTACTGGTGGGACCTAAGGCACCTGGGCCAATCAGGGGGGTCTAGGCTGCCGCAGGGCAAGAGGGCTTGTGCTCCCTCTTGCCCCGATTGTGTCGGGGGGGTCTAGGCTGCTGCAGGGCAAGAGGGCTTGGGCTCCCTCTTGCCCCGATCGTGTCGGGGGGGGGGGGGGGGTCACGGCTGCCGCGGGGCAAGAGGGCTTGGGCTCCCTCTTACCCCGATGTTGTGTGTGGGGGGGAGTGATCCATTGTGGCAGGAGAGATGCCTCATCTCCCCTACCGCGATGCCATCACTCCTCTACCCGAACTGCCGCGGGTCGCGGCAGTTCGGGTAGAGGAGTGATGGCATCGCAGTAGAGGAGATGAGGCATCTCTCCTGCCGCGATGGTTAGGTTGCCGGGCGCTGAACTGATGGCGCCAGCGGCCATCAGCTCAGTGGCCCCTTTTTCGGCACTTAGACCTGGTTTTCTTTCATCTAAGTCAAACAGGTCTAAGTGCCGACTAAACTGTTTTGGTTATAGGTGTTGTACGCCTAGGTGTAGGTCGGCCCACCTCCCGCCCACTGCCCACCCTTTCCCCTCCTCTAAACACACCTCTTTTCTCTCTGTGCATTTAGAGGCAGGGGAAAGGCCTAAGCTGTTTTTAGATACGTCTAAAAACCAGCTTTGGTTATGGGTACTTGGACGATCAGGCTAACAGCTGGGAAAAAAACCCCTACATGCCCCAATGTTAGCCTTAAATATAATTAAAATACCTGTATTAACTGAAAAACAAGTTCACTGATATCAAAGTAAGCAATGGTCTGGAAATCTACAGCAGATGTGGCACTTAAAACACTTCAGATGATCGAGGCAAGCAGCGTGCCTGATTTTAAGAAGAAATGGGATCATCATGTGGGATCTCTGCACAGAGTTAAATAGGGGAGGGTCATTGGGGTGGGCAGACTAGATGGGCCGCGGCCCTTATCTGCCGTCTTTTTCTATGTTTCTATGTTTCTAAGAAATAATGTTATAGTCAAAGTTGATGATATTAAAAAGACTGACATATGAACGTTATTCCCGTGCCATAAATTGATGAAAAATTAATTGAAAAAGATGTGAGTATATTGTCATGATTTTTTTCTTTAATTTCTTCTCTTCTTGTGCTATTAAATTTTAATATTAACTCTTTCTCACTTCACAGATTGCAGTAGTCTCATAGTGAAAAAACCGTCACCATCTATTGGCACAAATGTCACTGATAATAAATTTCATAAGGCATGTATGTCATGCTGATAGTTTAATTAGGGATACTTGCTCAAGAGATTTATAGTACATATAGCCTTGTTCTACAAAAATAACATCACAATCACATTGACTTTATAGTGATACTGGTTAAATATAATACGAGGGGGTGCTGAAAAGTTCCCAGCTCAACCAAGACGGGAATGAGGTTGATATGGTTCAATCAATGATCTGAAACAATGTCAAAACATAGAATTTCATATCTGCAAATTGGTATTTGTAACTTTTGTAAACCGCATAGAACTTTACGGTCCTGCGGTATATAAACTTTTATTATTATTTAACAAAATAAGTTAACACTTTTTTTTAGCTACAGTGGCAAAATAATGCTCAGAATTTAGGCCCTCTTTTACTAAGCAGTGGTAGAGATTTCTACTGCTTCCAGGGGTGCTAATTACTCTGAAGCTGCTCCGACGTTCATAGGAATTCTATGAACGTCGGAGCATATAGCACTCCAGACCGCTGTAGAAACCTCTACCGCTGCTTTGTAAAAGAGGGCCTTAGGAAGTTGATTGGTTGGGGCTGAGAACTTGTCACCAGCTCTCGTAAATGCTGAAATTGCTGCGCTAATTTAGTGATTGATAATGTACCGTATTTGTTGTATGACTGGGCTCATCTCTGTCTGTTTTCTTTATTATCCTTTATAAGGAGGAAAGGCTGTGGCTTACTGGTTTAGCTGCTGCTTCTGCACTTAGAGGTTGCGAGATCAAATCCCAGTACTGCTCCTTATGACCCTGGGCAAGTCACTTAATCCTCCAGTGCCCACTGCTTTGAATGTCAGCTTTGAAATGCCAAAGCAACAAAAAGGCAGTATACAAGTCTATTTTTGTTATCTCTAACTATAACATGATACTCAGCACTTTTATGTCCTGAAGGTTGGTCTTTATTTTACCCACAATTATTGCACACAGATAAAAATGTTAGTCTTATGTTTTATAAGGCTCGTGTGAGGTTTAAGGCTGCTTTTGCTTCAAGCCCCCAAATACATAACTGACCTATTCTCCTTTTCAACCAATAGATATAAAAGAAGCTCAAACTTGAATTTTGTGTCGTCCATCCCCCTGGTTAGAGGATGTAAATTCAAAATTTATCACCAACATCTCTTATCAAGCAGCATTATGGGGCAACAATCTGAAACAATTACTTATGCTTGCCAATACATATAGGGAATTTAGGAGACAACTGAAAACATATCTGTTCCTAAAGTACATAGGAAACTGATTTGCACAATCTCTCTCAATACCAGATCTCTAGAATTGCTAAACAATAGATACTAACTATGTCAATTCTACTCAGTTTTGAACTTTTTTATAATCATTGTAAACCGCATAGAACTTCACGGTCCTGCGGTATATAAACCATTATTATTATTATTATTTCCACTGGATGCCAACAAGGACTTTTATAACATATCATTGGGTTGTAATACTTGTGTACAGTATGGGCTAGATTCAGTAAACAGTGCCCAAATTTGGTCACTAAAAAAATAAGCACTAAGGGGGGGGGGATTCATCAACGGGTGCTAAGCAATAGCACCCGCTAACGATTAGCACGCACTAAACATTGAGATACCCATAGGAATAAAATGGGCATCTTAGCATTTACAGCCTAACTTACCCCCCCCCCCCTTTTTACAAAAGTGCAGAAGAGGTTTTTAGTACCGGCTTTTGCGCTGAATGCTCTGCGCTGCTCCGATGGTCATAGAGTTCCTATAAGCATCGGAACGTGCTGGCTTGCGCTAAAATCCTCTTTCACGCTTTTGTAAAAGGGGGGGGGGGAGTTAACTTGCAAAATATCCTTAATAGGCTCAATAATTGGGAAAAAAAAAATTGTGTGATAGACACCTTTTGCATGGTGCTTAGCAGCGCCTAATAATTAAGTAGGTGTTTTTATGGGCAGAGTGTGACTTAAACACCGCTAAGCATGATTCTCCAAAAACTTAGGCACCTGAAATGTAAGCCTTTGAAACCTTCACCTACAGTCCAGGCACCTAAGTTTTCACATAGGCACCACTAGCCACGTTTCTGTAAACAGAACTTAAGTGTGATTGGCATGTGGTTGGTGCTTATTTTTTAGGCATTGTTTATAGAATCAACCTCGGGGGGGGGGAATTCTATAACCAGTGCCTACATTTAGGTGTTAGTAGGCGCCCTGCTGATGCCTAAGTGGTTGAAAAATGCAGTAAAAAAAATGGCAGGGTCGAAACGCCTACTCACACCTAAATAAAAGTTGACTGAAATGGCTGCTGAAATTGTGGCTAGGTAGCCACTTTAGGCCGCGGAACGCCAAAGTAGGCATGGCCAACGTCCGAAGTGGTGTTAGGTGATCTAAAGCGGCTACCCAGCCACAAATCACGCCAACATAGATGGCTGAAATGTAGGCCTGGAAAAAATTGGCCTACATTTCAGCCACCTATCTTTGCCTAGACCGTAGTAGCCGATTGTGGCAGGGGAATTCCTGAGCATCAGGGATTCTCCAAAGCCACGATTCTGTAACAGTTACAGAATCACAGCTTTGGGGAGTCCTTGCCGTTCAGCTGATAGGAGAGGGGTAATTCCCTTGCCGCAATTGGCTGAGAGTGGCCACGGCAGAGAACCCCCAAACCCCACTGCAAGTCAGCTGGGAGGAGAGATTCCTACTCCCTCCTGCTGGCACTCTCCCCCTCTGCTAAAATCCCCAGCAGAAAGGATGCCCAATCCCTCCTGCTGCATCCCCGGCAGGAGGGATACTCAATCCCTCCTGCCAGCACCCACCCAAAAACTCCTACCCCCCGAAACCCACCCAGACCCTCCCCTGTACCTTTTTGTAGAAGGCTGGCCGGAGGGATGCCCACTCCTTCTGGCCGGCAGACCTGCCTCTTCTGAATGGTGGGCCTTCCCCTTCCCGGTACAACCTAGGATGCACCGGGGAGGTGCCTAAGGCTCCTCCCATAGGAGGGATACACTGGGAGTGGCCTAAAACTGTGATTAGCCAAACCAGAACTGAACACAATACTCCAGGTGAGGTTGAACCATGGAGAGATACAAAGGCATTATAACATTCTTAGTCTTGTTAACCATCCCTTTTTAAATAATTCCCAGCATCTTGTTTGCTTTTTGGTCACCACCGCACATTAGGCAGAAGGTTTCATCATATTGTCTACAATGATACCCAGATCCTTTTCCTGGGCACTAACCCCCAAGGTGGACCCTAGTATCTGATAACTGTGATTTGGGTTATTCTTCCCAATGTGCATCACTTTGCATTTATCCACATTAAATTTCATTTTCCACTTGGACGCCCCATCTTCAAAACTGACCTTCAAAACCGACCTTCTAAGCTAGATCAATCTACAACTATCTGTTGGGAAATTCCCAGAAGACCTAGGCCAAATTATTATTAAACCTATAAAAAAGAACAAAAAAGAAGCGACCAACAACATCGCCAACTACAGACCAGTCGCTAATATACCTCTGGCTGCCAAATTAATGGAAGGCCTGGTAAATGCTGACCTAAACAAATACTTAGACAAATTCAGCCTACTACATACCAACCAATCTGGTTTCAGACCTGGCTTCAGCACTGAAACTATAATGGCCTCCCTTCTAAACTTCCTACACTCCCTTCTCAGTCAAGGCTCCAACGCTTTGATCCTCCAACTGGATCTAAGCAGCGCCTTTGACCTAGTTGACCACTCCATCATGCTGCACTGTTTAGAGTCAATAGGCATCTCAGGAAACACCCTTACCTGGTTCCGGGGATTTCTCGAGCTCAGGTCTTATCAAGTACTAAAAGATGATAATCTCTCCTTCAGCTGGAACAACAACTGTGGACTCCCCCAAGGCTCCCCGCTCTCACCGACCCTTTTTAATATCTACCTTATCTCATTGGGACACCTATTACAGAGCTTAAATCTCACCTTCCACATCTATGCTGACGATATCACCGTCATACTTCCATTATCCAATATTTCTCCGAGTTTCATCACTTATCTATCCAATATCCTAAACCAAATTGAACTCTGGATGAAGGCCTACAAACTCAAACTGAACACAGAAAAAACCAAATTTTTCTTAGCCTCTCCCAACGAGCAGATAAAAGATAACAAGATCCACATGAATGGCAAAGATTACGAAATTGATAAGTCTATTAAAATACTAAGGGTTACCCTTGACAGACACCTAACACTAGAAAAACACACTGACCTAATGTTCAAAAAATGTATCTCTACCCTATGGAAACTTCGCACCATCAAAAAATTCTTCGATGAATCATCCTTTCGCCTACTAGTACAAGCCTCCATCTTGAGTACTCTGGACTACTGCAACATCATATTCTTGGGAGCATACAAAAAGTCCCTCCAAAAGCTAAGATTAATCCAAAACACTGCCGTCCGTCTCATCTTCGGACTCAAGAAATGGGAACATATCTCTCCATACCTCCAAAAACTGCACTGGCTACCAGTAGAATCCAGAATACTCTTCAAGTTTGCCTGCATCAGCTTCAAAGCGATCTTCGGAATGGTACCAACCTACCTAGCCTCCCAATTCCTCACTTACTGCCCCAAAAAGACCTCCCGCAGAACAAACCTCTTTACCTACCCATCCCTGAAATCATGCCACTACAAGAAGCACCTAAACAGAATGCTTTCCTTCCAGGCAGCTCAACTGAATACATGGCTAGCAAAACCAATACTTGAAGCCACATCATACGTGGACTTCAGAAAATCTCTGAAGACCCGCCTCTTCAATACCACCTAAACTCTCCCCCTACCAATTATAAACCACATCGAAAGTCCTTTTCCCCTCCCCCAACGTCTTATGCTGTACCTCTCTTATGCTTATCATATATATCTAGCTGTAAACAGCACTGATCCTTAGTAACTGTTCATATTGTATCATCCTATATCTTAGTATAACATCCTGTATCTGATTGTAAACATCCTATAACTGTTCTCTTGTCAATATCTTGAACCTTACTGTAATCACCCCAGTACCCGCTCGCCTTGTACTTTCCTGTATCTTATTGTAAACATCCTGTAACCGGTCTCTTGTTAATATCTTATACCTTTCTATAAACACCTCAGTACCTCATTGTAATCACACTGTAACTGTTTTTTCATGTTAACCTTTCTGTAAACACCCCAGTACCCTGTACCTCATTGTAAACACACTATAACTGTTTTTTCGTGTTAATATTTCGTACCTTATTGTAACCACCCAGTACCTGCTCACTTTGTATTATCCTGTATCCTTCTGTTAACACTGTACTCCCTCTAGACACGACTTCACTGTAAACCACTTCGAACTTAGGGTATAGCGGTATATAAGAAATAAATTATTATTATTATTATTATTATCTTCCAATTTCCTAAGGTCTGTCTGCAATTTTTCACAATCAGCATGCGTTTTAACAACTTTGAACAATTTAGTGTCATCTGCAAATTTAATCACTTCACTCGTCATTCCAATTTCCAAATCATTTATAAATAAGTTAAATAGCACAGATCCCTGTGGCACTCCACTATTTACTCTCCTCCATTGAGAAAAATGGCCATTTAACCCTACCTTCTGTTTTCTAATCGATAAGTATAAAACCTTTCTAAAGTAGCTTAAGGTGGAGGGATATTAATATATTATCTCTTTGTAGGGAAGTGTCCTGAAAGTGTTAGTGACTATGACTTCCCAGACTACAAAATTGCTAAGCTAAGTAATTTAAAACAGTGGTTCCCAATCCTCTCCTGGAGGACCACCAGGCCAGTTGGGTTTTCAGGATAGCCCTAATGAATATGCATGAGAGAAATCTGCATATAATGGAGGTGCCAGGCATACAAATCTGCTCCATGCATATTCGGGTATCCTGAAAACCCGATTGGCCTGGTGGTCCTCCAGGACAGGGTTGGGAACCACTGATTTAAAGTATATATTTGAAAAACTTTGCAATTAAAATGTGTAAGTGCCACATCCCAGTAAAAGGACACATCCCAGTTAAAGGACCCCTAAAACCATTGATATCAGGGTCTGTTTGGGTTCTCCAGATTTAAAATGATTTGAACTGCAACAATTTTTGTTTTCTTTTCTGATTGTCTCAGTTTAATTCTAGTCAAAAGTTCAAGGAATAATTTTCTTTTCTAAATTTCTTTCAGCTCCACCAGCACATCTGAGCAGATCCAGACATATTTGACTTTAAGATCATATAGGAGGAAATAGTCTACAGTCTTCCACAGCCCAGGTTCTTATATAGACTAGAAAACAAATTACATTCTAGAATAAACTAAATTCAGTTTCCTCTAAGAATGCAAATGTGTTCTCAAAACCAGAATACTTAGCTGGGTCAGTGTTCATTACTTTCTCTTCAAAATCTCTTCTTAATACTACTTCCAAATAAGTCACAAAAGGTACAGGTTATATCAATTATAGCACCTAACCAAGTATATAATTACCAGATGGCTCTGGGTCAGAAAGGCCAGGTGCATTCTGTGTGCTGCTAGCCTAAAAACATGTTTCTTGATGGCTCCAGAGGAAGCCATGAGCTGTGTCCCTCACCTGTAATTTGTACTCTGTACTACCTTCTTATGAAATGTATGTCACGGTGACATTCAAACTATTAGACAGTGGCGCTTAGGTATAGAGTATTCACAGATTTTGTACTTATGTTTCTGGAAGTTTCTTGTTAAGCAACTTGATTAGACCATTTGAGGTTTTTAAATTTGTAATTCAAACCCAAATATAGAATTTATATATGGCCTATTGTAGACTAAAAGCCTGACCAAGCCTGACCAAAACTGAACTTCTTATCATTTCTCCTAAATCCACCTCTCCTCTCCTCCATTCTCTATTTCTGTAGACAACAATCTCATCCACTCTGACCCTCGCAACCTTGAGGTAATCTTTGACTGATCTCTCTCCTCTTCTCAAATTCACAGACCACCAAAACTTTTCTCTACAGCATCGTTAAAATCCAACCCTTCCTTTCTGAGGGCACTGCTAAGACCCTCTTCACCTCTCGCCTAGACTACTGCAACCTGCTTCTTTCTGGCTTTCCACTAAACCATCTCTCTCCCTTTCATTCTGTCCAGATCTCAGCTGCATACCTCATATTCTGCCAGTATTGCTTTTCATACACTACCCCTCTCAAGTCACTTCATTGGCTCCTATCCATTTCTGAATAAAGTTCAAACTCCTCTCACTGACCTACAAGTGTATTCACTTCACAGCTCCTCAGTATCTCTCCTCTCTCCTTATACTCCTCCCTGGGCACTCTGCTCATCGGGTAAGTCTCTCTTATCTGTACTATTCTCCTCTATGGCCAACTCCAGACTCTGTCCATTCTACTTTGCTGGAACAACTGTCTGACTTGGTACGTCAACCTCCGTCTCTGGAAGTATTCAAATCCATGCTAAAAAAACATTTCTTTGAAGCTGCTTTCAATTTCTAACTCTAACCCATCCTGTAACACCCATCTGACTTGCATTCCCTCTGTAATTCCCCATCTGATCACTGTGTATAGATGCACCTTTGGTCCAGTTTGTCTGCCATAACTAGATTGTAAGCTCTTTTAAGCAGGGACTGTCTATTCCATGTTTAATGTACAGCACTGCATATGCCTACTAGCGCTATATAAATGATAAGTAGTAGTAGACCTACATCAGTGAATTTCTCACTTTGAATTTAGTAAGAGCCATTCCAAAAGATAATGAAGAAGGAAAATAGACATAACAAATCAGACTCGTTGGGCCCAGTTTTACTAATATGTAGTTAACCAAAAAATGGAAAGCCTGTATCTAGTTGACAGACTTTTACAGTCTGGTAAGGGTAAATTTTCAGATGCTTAACACAAATTGCTAAATATACACTATGGAAAAAGAATTACTTCTCAAACGTAGACCTATATAGGAACCTCCAATTTTATAACCCCTCCCTCACTTGTTCCTCAACTCCCCCCTCTCAAAACTCCCCTCTCTCCTCTACCAGACTATATAAAAGCACCAAATGAGCAATGAATAAGAAATGGTACCCAATCCATTTAGGCAGAGTCGTGTTCTGTTGTACTGTATCAGCTAAAAATAAAGTTTTGTAATCCCCTTATCAGCAGGAGGAACAGTCCCTGATTTCCAGGCAACAGTCAAAGTGAGTTTTTAAAGCACAATTGTACAAGAACACCAATGAAACAACATTGTTGGAAACAGGATACTTGGCTTGATGGACCTTCAGTTTGTCCCAGAATGGCAATTCTTATGAAAGAAACCCAAAAGGGGCAGAGCTGGTCCCTGCTGGACAGTCAGGAAATTAGAACTAAGATTACCAGAAATTCAAGACACACTTAAGTATGGACTTGCTATACCAGAATACTAAATTGCTCCTCCTTGAAGCTGGCTGCCTGCATCCCAAATGTCACAGTTTTAAAGTGGACTGCTGACTGACAACTATTAATACTGGGTAAAAATCCTGAAATTATAATGCTAGAAATAACCTGCCCTTTTTCTGTTCTTTAAGGTTGAAATCATATTTAATTGGAATTCTTCTATCAATGTTTTTATTTAGGTGATTTAGGGGCTCATTTTCAAAAGACAAAACTTCCAAAGAAAGGTGCAACACTAGCCTGATCAGGCTGGAGTCCCCCAAAGGTAGTCTCCATTGGTTCCTCAGTTGGTTAGCACTGGGTGCCTCCATTAGGCTAAAAGAAGTGTTGGTGGGTGGGTTCACCCTCTTCTTCCCCCTTCAGGAAAAATTCAAAAAAACTCCTATGAACAAGATTGACTAATAAATTATGTAACATAGTAACATAGTAACATAGTAACATAGTAGATGACGGCAGATAAAGACCCGAATGGTCCATCCAGTCTGCCCAACCTGATTCAATTAAAATTTTTTTTTTTTTCTTCTTAGCTATTTCTGGGCGAGAATCCAAAGCTTTACCCGGTACTGTGCTTGAGTTCCAACTGCTAAAATCTCTGTTAAGACTTACTCCAGCCCATCTACACCCTCCCAGCCATTGAAGCCCTCCCCAGCCCATCCTCCACCAAACGGCCATATACAGACACAGACCGTGCAAGTCTGCCCAGTAACTGGCCTAGTTCAATATTTAATATTATTTTCTGATTCTAAATCTTCTGTGTTCATCCCACGCTTCTTTGAACTCATGGACACTTTTATTTACACTATGTACATAGGTCTAGTCATGACCAACTTTCAGTAATCACATATATATATGTATGCACCCTAATTACCATCCATGCAGTCTGCTTGTGGTCCGGGCTTCTGATTTAACTTGGGCACTGGGTGAGTGTAGCTGTGTGCTTAACTCCCTCCTCTTTCCTGCCAAGTCCCCCCCTCCACACACACACACACACATTTAACCGGCTCCCAAGTTCTCACCCGGTCTGTGGAAGCTGTCAGGGGTGGGTGGTGGATGGTCTCCCAGGCCCATGGGCCTAGTATTTCAGTAGTCTCCTGGGGCCCTTGGTTCTTCTAAAAGTCTGCCCCCCTTCTCCCCATTGGGCTGCTAGTGCCAGCCTATACCCCAGCAATATGGCTCTAACATTAGGCTGCTAGTGCTGATCTGCATCCCGGCAGCCTGGTTCCTCCATTGGGATGTTAGTGCCGACCTGCAGCCTGGGCTATTGACCCAACTCTTCAGGAGTGCCCTTAGTTGTCCACCTCTGCTGTGCACAGCATACCAGTTCTGAGAAGAGGCAATGACAGGGTTTCCCATCAATGTAGTCACTTCCTAACTGAGCAAGATACAAAACTGTGACTCTAGGCAGTGCAAGCTCATTGACTCTAGCTCATGCTGGCTCCTTTCTTTGAGCAATCCAGCTTGGTTGGTCCATCTTTGGAGGAAAGGAGAAAGGATAGAGACGTTTAAATCACAATAGTTTTCACAATGTTATTCACCAGCAGTGGGTTTTACCTAAGAGATCCACATTAATCAAAAGGGTGAAGAAAAAGCCTCTAGATAAATTATCTCATGCAGCAATCATAAATGATTTCAAGCTGGCATTTCTATTGTCATTGGCATAAAAAACTCACACCCACAAAAATGTAAAGATCTAACTAGAATAATATCCCACTGCTGTGTACCTGTAAACTTAGCTCTGATGCCTGATGTTAAACAATGCAGCTGTGCTGTGAACGCCATCCTTCATTCACTCTTCATCAGCGTTAAGACACTCAGAGCACAAAAGCAGAAAAACTTACAAAACTGGCAAGAGAGCTCCAAAATACTCCAAGGCCTTGTTTCACCAATATATGGCTTCCTCAGCGATTCTCATAATGCTACGTCATTCCACATTTCATGCACAATGGCACAGGGAGACTGCAACACATGAAATAGAAGGCTAAATTATGATGAAGCGTTGGTGAGCCCGACTAAGATGGCCGCAAGGTAGTTTAGCTCCTGCTTGTCTTGTCTCTCCCCTACCCATTTCCATGCAGCACCTGTTTCTCTCTCCCCTCTCCCCTCTTTCTAATTCTCTTCAGCGTTCTTCATGGTCCAGAAGCCCCTCCCTCCCAATCACCGCCATCCAGGCATCTCTCTCCCTTACCCTCACCTTCGTGGTGATTTTCTTTTTTCTTTTCTCCCAGTGGCATGAGCCTTTCAACAAGTCGTGCATGGCTGTTTGAATCTTCTCCTCTGATGCAACCGGAAACAGGAAGTTGCATCAGAAGAGAAGATTCAAGCAGCCGCATGCAACTTGTTGAAAGGCTCATGCTGCTGGGAGAGAAGAAAAATGAAAATTGCCATGAAGGTGAGGGGAAGGGAAGGAGGGAGATGCTCGGATGGCAGCATGCATTCCCTCACTTCACTGTGGAGACAAGACCATTCACCACTCCACAGGATGGTGAAAGGCCTTGTCCCTGTACCTGCGGCTTTCATTTTTTTCTCCCCCCAATTTGGCGGGTTACCCATGGCTAGCCACCGTGTCATTCTCTATCTGTGAGCACTTTTGTGAAGAAAATCCACATCTATTCGTCTCAAGTCCCACAGAACCACTTTTGTCTCCAGGGATTTATTGAACAAATCTTTAAGTGGAGTCACCAAAACCTTTCTGAGCTCCCTCAAAATCTTGGGATGGATCCCATCCCATTCCATGGCTTTGTACACCTTCAGTTTTTCAAGTTGTTCATAAATTCTTTCTTCCTTGACAGCATGATATCCACTCCATTTTCATGTGTAACTTTGCCTGCCAATTGTGGTCCTTCTCCGGGATTTTCTTCCTTGAACAAAGAACAGAAGTATTTGTTTAGCATATTTGCTTTTTCCTTATAACTCTCCACATAGGGATTCATAGCTTCTTTCAGTCTCACCAGTCTTTCATTTTGATCCAGTATTCCTTTTAGTGCTCCTCTTCTTGAGTATTTTTATATTTCAAAAATACCAACTATTTTGCCTTTATTTTCTCCACTACTAGTTTGGAGAACCATATCGGTTTCCTTTTTCTTTTGTTTTCTTTATTTTCCTTTTTTTTAAAAAAATCATCTTTATTAAAGAGGCAACAGAAAACAAGGACATCATTTCAGCTTGGACCACTGTTTCTCCACTTCCCTTATGTCATCCCACCCTATTAGCTCTTTCTTCAGATAGTCCTCCATTTTACTGAAGTCCATATGTTTGAAATCCAGGACTTTGAGTTTTGTGTAGCCACCGTCCACTTTAACTGTTATATCAAACCAAACTGTTTGATGATCACTACCACCTAGATGGGCACCCACTCGGACATTAGAGACACTTTCTCCATTTGTGAGCACCAGATCCAGTATCACTTTTTCCCTCATCGTCATTTGTCTGAGCAGAGCCCTTTGAAGGGTATCCATTATCTCTCTATGTCTTTCCAGTTCTGCAGATGGAACTTTCCAATCCACATCTGCAGGCTGAAATCATCCAGCGACAGCACCTCTTCTTTCTTCTCCAGCTTTTGAATATCTGAAGCAAGATCTTTATCAGTTCGCTACGCTTGAGTCACAGATCTGTAGATAAAACCCATGTAGATAGAAGTTCCATTTTCTCTTTTCAAAGCTATCCATATTGCTTCTTCCTTTCCCCAGGATCCTTGCATTTCAGTTGCTGCTTCTCTATCTTTTTGACCATCTCTGTCTTTCCTAAAAAGATTATAGCCCGGAATGTTTGCATCCCATCCATGGGAATCAGTGAACCATATCTCTGTGATTGCTACAATATCTAAGACTGCCTCTAACATTAGCACTTGCAGATCATTATTTTTGTTGCTTAGACTGCAAACATTTGTGGTCAATGCTTTCCAACTACTTTTCAGTAGGAATTTCATTTTTTGTCTATTTTTTTGTTTAGTCTTACTTCCTGTTGCCTTGCTATGAAGTGTATTGCTAATATTGTTTTTAACATTGCTATCTTTACTACCGTCACACCTTGTCTTTTGCTCAGGGTGGTCACCATAAGGGTCTTGTTTACATTTGCCACCCCCATTTTCTAATTTAAACACCTAGAAACATATTACCTGAATTTGTCAATAAGAATTATTTTACCTGCCATAGTAATATGCAGCCCATCATTACAATAAAGCCTCTTGTTTTTCTCCATCCTCCTATGTACCTAAAGCTTTCCTGATGACACCAGGCTCTGAGCCACCTTTTGAAGATCTCAGTATTTAGTACTCTTCCCTCTCCTTTTCCATATGTAGGCAGTACTTCCAAAAAAGCTTCAGTCTTTGCAAAAGCTTTTAACCCCTCCCCTCATATAATGCATTATATGGAAGTGCATCAGCATGAATGGCCCGTGCACGTATGACTTGTCATCAATTTCTGTATTGTATGATTCCTGAACTCTTCGAGAGTAAGATGGCTAATTACCAACCGAAAAGATCATTGCGCTTTGAAAATTCAGCTGTGTTAAAGGGGAAAGCCAACCCAAAATATGCAGAAACCAGCACAATGACTATTTATTGTGCAGGATTAAAATTGTGGAACTCACTTGTAGGGCAAATACAGAAATGTGGTAATAGAGGTACATGCAGTAAACTACTTAAAACACAATTGTTTGAAATGCCTTTTTTTAGGCATTAATTTTTCCTGTTAGCTGATTTTCTGAGGACCTGATTATGTTTATCTGTCTTTTATTTTGTTTTAAAACTGTTTAGGTTTTAGACAGTATAGAATTTTTTTTTTAAATAAATAAATAGGTTTTATGATGGGGGAGGGGGAGGGTCTAGTTCAGCTGCTGAGACTATCCACCACGGATTAAAATAATAAGGAATGTAATGTAATGTAATGTAATTTATTTCTTATATACCGCTACATCCGTTAGGTTCTAAGCGGTTTGAAGAAAATATACATTAAGATTATAAATGAGAAGTAAGAAGGTACTTAAAAAAATTCCCTTACTGTCCCGAAGGCTCACAATCTAACTAAAGTACCTGGAAATTAATAAAGAAGAGAAAATAAAGATGGTTGAAAAAAGAAAAATTCTATGTGAACTTATAGGAATATCACTCCTTTACAATCTGCCATTATGGAAACAAAACTAGGTGCCAGCTTCAGGCCTTGAGAATTGATTGATGGTAGGGAAGTGTGAGAAGGGCCTAGATGAAGCTGACAGTCAGTTGGTTGCACAAAGAACTTGAAGTCAAATAAATCTAAATCAGATTCAGAGTCGGAATATTTTTAATCATCTGTTTAATTTCCAGAATCCTACTAACTAAAATAAAATCAGACAGCTCTGAGATCTAGAATCCGATTAGTGGCACCACTGATTCGGGTTTCTAATTTGCAGACAGACTAGCTGCTGAAGAAATAAATCTATGTATCTTTTCTATTCCTTTACTTCAGATGTCCAATTTTACCTTCAGCAATTGCTTTCTGCCGGAAAAAGTAATCCCAATTATTTAGGATTTTAATGATGAATTCTTACAGTAGGAATTACTAGTTACTGCTCTTGTTCAGTCTGTGTATAAGAGCACAACGGATTCCATTATCAGTAGGTTCTTTATTCTCTATTGTAGTCTGAAATGAAGTGTCATCATTGCCTGCAATTAGTAACCTCAAGAGGCAGCATGTTCAAGGCAAGAACTTTGGTCTCAAGGCATTGCATGATTACACAGTGTTATTTTCAGAACGATTTATTTTTGGGACTGTCCAAAATTAGCAGTGCTGTTTACCAAAATACCATCCCCCTGAACAAGTTAAAGTGCATGCCTTCGAACAAATATTTCTTAAGCTTTTATGTTCATTTTAATTAGTCTCTTCTAAATTAAGATGGGGAATAAATGGCACTTTTGTTCTCTTTTAAGACCCCATGGAAATCTATGCCAAGCATCGACTATTCCTTAGTTCTGTTAGCAGGTTAAGTCCAGTATTGGATGGTATTATTTTTTCATTTTGCATGACAAAGGGCTTCTTTTATTAAGGTGCGTTAGGGCCTTAACGCGCGGATTAGTGCGCACTAAATTTCCGCATGTGCTAGACCTTAACGCCAGCATTGAGCTGGCGTTAGTTCTAGCCACGTAGCGTGGGTTTAGCGCACGCTAAAATCCTGCATGCGCTAAAACCAGTAGCGCACCTTTGTAAAAGGAGCCCTATAACTCTAGAACTGATATTCAAGCTGGCATTAATCAAAATTAGGTTTACTAACTTTGTAAGGCCTATGGTACTTAGCCAGTTTCCGGCTGTATAAAATGGTTGAGAAAGTAACTCAGCTGGTGCTTTAAGCTCCTGGCTGGGTCGTGTTTTCTCTTGTTCCGCTCAATGGAGCATCTCCATGTCACTCAGTTGAGAGCTTCATCAGGAGATCTTCAATTGCTAGATTTTCAATCTCATTCCTTTCGTCCGTCATAGTGCCAAACACCCAGATTCTTGTAGAATGAGTCCTTCAAAAAGGAAACAACCATCCTCATTAGTTTTGTGGATTAATTTGCTGGCGACAAATTATTTTATTTTTTTGTTTCAGATCATTAAATTCAACAGGTTACAAAGGCCAGCATAGATCTGATTCTTTGGTCGGATCATGCTGGAATTTGGATGAAATATCAGTTTACTGAAATAGATTCTAATAGACCTGTTTGCTTGCAGATTCAAACTTTCTAGAGGAAATTCAATTAAAAATGAATGAGTTCAGTTCAACACCTCAGATAAAATCTCTTTGGCAACCATTTGGGATGCTTTCAAAGTTACAGTAAGAGGGCAAATAATTTCATTTTTGGCACATATTAGGAAACTGCTTAAAATTGGAATTTTTCAATTTGGAGCAAACTATTCGGACTTTAGAGTCACAATTGTCCTCGAAATGGGAACAAAATACTGTACTTGGAATGCCTTGATGAAAGCTAAATATAAATATAATGAGATTTCCTCACAATTGGCTAGGAAAGAGTTGTTTTCTCAGCAGGCTCTATATTATGGAAACTTGAATAAAGCGGGAAGATTATTGGCTAACTACTTAAAGCAAAAAATGAAAAATTTAAAATTGTGGCCATTAAAGATGAAAAAGGTAAAATTCATTATTCAATTGAAGATGTTTCAAGACAATTTTTGGATTATTATAAAGCTTTATATTCTTCTGAGCTTTATTCAAATACAGAAGTTGAAGGAAGAGATTTCTTACGTTTAATCAATGGGCCCAAAATTCCCGAGCATATAAAAATAAATTTTAAAGCGCCTATATCATTTAAGGAGCTCCAGACAGCATTGAAGTCTCTCAGAGTTGGATCCGCTCGGAATAGTAATGGATTTACAGTGGAGTTTTTCAAATCTTTTCAAAATTTACTATTAGCTCATCTTTTAAATTTATATCAACCACAACTGACTAAGGATTGTATATCAGGTACTATGGCGGAATCATTAATCATTGTTTTGCCAAAGCCAAACAAAGATCCCATGTTGGTTTCAAGCTATAGGCCTATTTCTTTAATTAATGTGGATGGGAAAATCCTGGCTAAGCTATTAGCATTAAGATTAGCCAAGGCTCTCCCTTATATGGTTGGTATGCACCAAACGGGTTTTGTTGCTCAAAGACATTCTTCAAATAATACTAGAATGGCATTTCATATGCTAAATTTATCAAAAACAATGGATGATCCGGCCTTCTCTGTTTCTTTGGATGTAGATAAGGCCTTTGATCATGTAGAATGGACTTTCATGTATCAAGCAATGGATTGGTTTGGTATAGGATCCGGATTTATTCAAATGATTCAAACCTTGTATAGTTCCCCTTCTGCCAGATTATATATTAATAATACATTCTCAGAACGTTTTTTTTTGCAGAGAGGAGTTAGACAAGGATGCCCTTTATCTCCTTTGCTTTTTGATATTGTTTTAGAACCCTTGTTTGCCATTCAGCAGGCAAATGAGATTATTTCATATGCAGGTCGAGATTATAAGATTTTGGCCTATGCAGATGATATTTTGCTTCATTTGAAGAATCCTGAATCTACCATCCTGCATTTACTGGAATTGATTGATTGATTTGGCAAATTTTCGGGTTAAAAAAATAAATTGGAGCAAATCAGAGGTTCTTCCATTAAAAGTGCAGTGTGTAAAAGGTTTGTTTGACTCATTCCCATTCCTTTGGATTTTATTCTTTATCCACTGCAGTAAAATCCGCAAAACGCTGGCCACGTCGGCATTATACAATGGCAGTACACAACAAACAATGAAAAAAATACTGAACTAATACTGACTGAGATAAGTAACTAGCTGTCAATTGTTTTTGAAACCAAGGGAGCAATGCATCTTTGGTGACTTTAAATGATAGATGATATTTTAAAGTATAGTTTAAGTGATAAAAATCAAAAAAGAAAAAAGTAAGAATAATTAAAGTATTATATTGCCCATTATGATTATGCCACATTTTGAGTATCAAGCTGCCTAGGATTTATAAGGACAATAGAATTTTATTTTCCACCTGGAATACATTAAAATTTATCAATAATTTAACACCTATTCCGATTCATCAATCCACATGTCAATCTCTATGGTTAAACTCAAGGATTCAAATCGGCGAGTCTAAAATCCTCTGGAAACATTGGCTGCAGGCAGGCATACGTACTTTAGATGATGTGATTTCTAATGGGAAAATGCTAAATTTATTACAACTGCAACAGTCATTCGGTATATCAAAGTCTCAAGCTTTTAAATGGTTGCAGTTGAAACAGGCCATTCAGAAAGAGTTCCTGATTGGCAAAACTTAAAAGATTAGTATAGTTTGCCGGGCCTATGTTTCCAGACAGATTTCCAAGGGCATCAGGCTACCAAGTGGTACAAATTAATATCTGAATATTTGAACAAAAAACCAAAAACAAGCTTAAAAGATATTTGGAGCATTGAGAAAAAGAAGCAGATTTCTTCTACTCAATGGCCACGGAGTTGGACTTGGAGGATGAGATGTACCTGTTTTTTGCTGTTATATCGAATCTTTTGGAGCCCTGTTCGTTTACAAAAGTTGGATAGTTCAAAGTCTAATAGATGCTGGCACTGTCATCTTGATGTAGGGACACTGGATCACTTGTTGTTCTATTGTCCCTTGATACTCAACTTTTGGAAGTCTATTTGGGGGAAAATTAATAGGATACTGGAAACTTCTATCCCATTGTCATATGACATGGTTTTATTCGGGACCTTGTTACAAACTAAGGGCTCCTTTTATGAAGGTGTGCTAAGTGTTTTAGCGCACGTTAGCTGAAAATCTACCGCCTACTCAAAAGGAGGCAATAGCAGCTAGCACGTGCAGCAATTTAGCACATGCTATTCCGCGTGTTAAGGCCCTAGCGCGGCTTTGTAAAAGGAGCCCTAAGAGTCCAATTAGTGCAAGTCATAACAGATTACTTCTCATTATGACAGGAATTGAAATGCAGTTAATTACAAAGAATTGGAAAAACAGGGATAGGCTGAATCTTAATTTCTGGTAGGAATCCCTGTGCCAAGTTTACAGATTTGCGCGAATGAATTCGGAACAGATGGGGCAGTATAAAAAATTTAATGAGATTTGGGGGTCATTGGCGACATTTGTAAAAAATGTTCACTAGTATAAGCCTTTAATTCCTAAAAGGAAGTTCACACACATCCTGGGAGGGCGGGAGAGGGGAGGAGGGGGGAAATATACTTATATCATTATTGTGAGATAAAAATACTGCTTTATTGTATTATTTGTTTGTATATTATATTGCACTTTGTACTTATTTCCAAAATTAATAAAGAAAATAAAAAAGTAAATCTTGCTACCCTCTTTATAATCACTAATTCTTATTATGTTTTTCTTTCCTTATATTAAAGTTCCTGTAAACTGTACCAAGCTCTGTCTTTATGGAGAGGATGTGGTATACAAACTTACGGTTTAGTATAGTTCTAGTTAGAGCTGCTTGAATCATCCTGATGTATTTTGCGATATTTGTGGGGAGTACACATTGAAAGCAAGTAGGAAACCTATTTTTAAGTTTGTAAAAAGAGCATATGTAGGCTATTTTGGAGATCAAGATAAGTCATGGGCACCTCATATTGTATGCAAAACTTGTACAGAGCATTTGTGCCAGTGGACAAATGGAAAGAAAAGCTGCCTGAAATTTGGAGTACCAATGGTTTGGAGAGAACCGAAAAACCTCTTTGATGACTGTTATTTTTGCACTGTTAATATCATAGGCATCAATCAAAATAATCATGACAAGTAGTCTTACCCTGATCTACCTTTAGCCTAGAGATCTGTTCAGCACTCTGTTCTTGTACCCGTTCCACCTTTCTGTGAACTATTACAGCTCTCAGAAAATGAGTCTTGCATATCTGATATCGCACAAGGTAAAGAATGTGGGGGCAGTGACAGTGATTTCCAAACAACTTCATATAGTGAATGTTTTGACCAGAATGAATTGAGTGATCTGATCAGGGACTTAAATCTTTCCAAGGAGTCTTCTGAATTGCTTGCCTCCAGACTAAAGGAAAAGAATGTACTTCAGCATGGAATGAAAATTACTTTTTATCAAAGGAGAGAAAGGACTTGCTGCCATTCTTTACCAAAGACAACTTAGTATTCTGCAATGATATCGTAAACCTTCTGAAGAAAATGGATCTTTCAGAATATAATCCAAGTGAGTTGCATCATTTCATTGACAGTTCAAAACATAGTTTGAAATGTGTTCTTTTAAATAATGGCAACAAATATGGTTCTATTCCAATCGGTCACTCCACCAGGATGAAAAAACGAGTACAAGGCCATCACTTTATTCATGGATAAGGTAAATTATCAAGAACATCAATGGGAGATTTGTATAGACTTGAAAATGGTTAATTTTCTTATTGGTCAACAAAGTGGCTATACAAATTATCCTTGCTTTTTATGCCTTTGGGATAGTAGAGCCAAACATGAACATTGGGCAAAAAAAGATTGGCCTCTGAGGGAATATATGGTGGTTGGAGGACAAAATGTAATCAATTAACCTTTCTTAGCATGAGAGAGAATCATGCTGCCACCACTACGCATAAAGCTAGGTCTGTTGAAACAATTTGTAAAGGCTTTGAATAAAGACGGTTTGTTCATTGAATATGATAGTGCATATGTTACCTGGACTTCCCATGGAAAAACTGCAGGCAGGAATTTTCAATAGACCACAGATCAGACAACTTATAAATGACCCATATTTCATGGCATCAGTGAATGAAACTGAATCATGTGCCTGGTCTTCATTTGTTCTTGCGAAATACTTTCTTGGCAACAAGAAGGCAGACAACTACACACAATTAGTAGAGGATATGCTCTTTCATTTCAACAGACTTGTCTGTAACATGAGTGTTAAAGTCCATTATCAGCACTGTCACTTAAATCACTTTCCAGAGAACCTTGGTGACTTAAGTGATGAGCAAGGTGAAAAATTTCACCAAGACATAAAAACAATGGAAGGCAGATACCAAGGAAGATGAGAAATGATGGCGGACTATTGTTGGACAAATCAACCAAACAAGGAAACTTCTAGAAATGTCCAAATAAATAAATACCAGATGATGAGGACAAAACTATGTTAAATGGATTTTTCTGCTAGACCTCAAACACCCAAGGTACTACTTTATATTTCTAGAAATATAAAGTAGTACCTTGGGTGTTTGAGGTCTAGCAGAAAAATCCAGACTATTGTTGGAATCATGTGCGGGATTATCCTGGAAGATCCCACTCTCAGAAGTCTTACAAAAGGGGTTTCTTGTGTGTGGAAAGTTTATATCTTAAACTTGTGCTTTTTGTATGAAATAAGTAGATTTTCATGTTGTATACTTTTCTTTTAATATTTAATATGTTGTCTCAGTGGCGTACCTAGGGTATGTGGCACCCGGGGCCCATCATTTTTTGACACCCCCCCCCCCCATGTAAAAAAATTTTTTTTTTTTTTTTTGCAATAACCATGAAATGGAATAAATGGTCAGAATAGAAACAGGCAGTGAAAATTTTCTTTTATTGAACCTCATATATGTAACCATTATTCCAAACATAACAAAACATAAATTATGTCTAAATTGTCATGACATTAGAAGTACATATGGAGTAGTTGCAGGCAGTGGCGTACTTAGGGTATGTGGCACCCAGGGCCCATCATTTTTTGACACCCCCCCCATCTATATGAAAAATATGATTTTTAGTACCAATCTACATATCGCACCACAAGAGTGTACCTAGGAAAAGGCTGCATCTTAAACACTGCAGTGAGCACTAGAACACCAACACATACATTGTAAAACTAAACAAGCCAGATCCCGCACAGTCAATTGGTCCTGTAGTCAATGCCAACTGAAAACTATGTCTTTTTCATACACACAGAACAGAGATACACCCTCGCCCAAAATGGAATAATCACAAACTAAAAATAGAAATATGTAGACAAAAGTTAAACTGATCCGCCAAGAAACCAGACCCTGGATACAATGCAACACCACAAAAAACAGTAACACATGTCCTCTAATACAGTGCAAAATATAAAGACAGTAGATGTAAATTTGAAAAAACTGATACATAACAATCACCACTTTATAAATTAACAAATAAAAATAAAACAAATAATGAGATATAAAAAAATACAATTTTATTGGACTAATCCCCGTAAGCTCGGTCCCCATCCCCGCAAACCACCTGATTCCATCCACACAAGCCTTGAATTGTTTATATTAAAGTATAAAAAGAAACAATATTCTGTACAATTGTCAATTTATAAATCAGCGTCTTCTCCCCACTCTCTTCCCCATTTCCCTTCAGCATCCTCAGCCCACTCTCTCTCCACTTTCCTTCAGCGCACGCACATAAAAACAAGCAAGTAATTTTATATCATTTTCATTCTATTCATTCATAGAAATTAAAGTCTAGATAATGCCAGTCACATAACAAAACATGATTTTACAAAAATAATTCCCTGCAGTCAAGCCTGCAAGGATTATTAGATGTCTTTCAGCAGTTCCCCTCCCTCCCTCCCCCTTACCTTTGTGGCCAAGTCAAAATGATCTACCAACAATAAAATTTTAAAAACACAAAGCACGCTGTACGCAGAGAAAATGTTAATTATCATTTATATTCTGCGGGTTTTCAAAGAGGTCAAGGCAGATGACTTTATGCAATGTCACCTCAGTAACAACTATACAAAAATAGACAAATATTCCCCCTCCCTTTTTACTAAACTGCGATAGCGGTTTTTAGCGTAGGGAGCTGCGCTGAATGCCCCACGCTGCTCTCGACGCTCATAGGCTCCCTGCGCTAAAAAACTCTATTGCGGTTTAGTAAAAGGGGGCCATAGTGCAAAATATAGACAGCAGATATAAATTTTCAAAACGGACACATTTTGATCACTAAGTTGAAAATAAAATCATTTTTCCTACTTTTTTGTCTGGTGATTTCATGAGTCTCTGGTCCTTCTTCTGATCCTTCTTCTTTCTCTCTCCCCCTGGCTCCCCTCTTTATTTCTGCCTTTCTTTCTCTCTCCTCCTGGCCCCCCTCTTTCTTTCTGCCTTTCTTTCTCTCCCCCTTGACCCCCCTCTTTATTTCTGCCTTTCTTTCTCTCCCCTTGGTCCCCCTCTTTCTTTCTGCCTTTCTTTCTCTCTCCCCCTGGCCCTCCTCTTTCTTTCTGCCTTTCTTTCTCTCCCCCTTGACCCCCTCTTTATTTCTGCCTTTCTTTCTCTCCCCTTGGTCCCCCTCTTTATTTCTGCCTTTCTTTCTCTCCCCTTGGTCCCCCTCTTTCTTTCTGCCTTTCTTTCTCTCTCCCCCTGGCCCCCCCTCTTTATTTTTTCCTTTCTTTCTCTCTCCCCCTAGCCTGCACAAAGCCATCGTGCCGATTTCTCCACTTCCACGATTCTTTCCCTACCCTCACCCCCAAGCCAGCAGCCGATTTCTCCCTGCTCCTTCCCCGATGTCCTGATGTCCTGAACTTCATCGGGCAGCAGCAGCATTCACAATTCACTGATGTTGCCCGCTTCAGGCCTTCCTCTCTGTCGGGTCCTGTCTTCATGAAAACTGGAAGTAGGCAGGACCCGGCAGAGAACAAGGCCTGAAGCCGGCAACAGCAGCGAATTGTAAACGCTGCTGCTGCCCGAAGAAGGTAATGGAGCACCGAGAAAGTCCGCTTCTCCCCCCTCCCAGCCGAACCCCCGCTGACCCTCCTATCTCCCCCCCCCCCCGTGAACCTTTCCGACCTTCCCAGCGAGAGCAGCAAACCTCCTTCGCGGCTTTCTCCTCCCTCTGCCGCGTTACTGATGACGTCATCAGTGATGCGGCAGAGGGAGGATAAAGCCGACGCTACTGGAGGGAGGTTTGCTGCTTTCGCTGGGAGGGTCAGAAAGGTTCACTTGGGGGGGAGAGAGATAGGATGGTCAGCGGGGTTTCGGCTGGGAGAGGGGAGAAGCGGTCTGCCTTGGTGCTCCAAGGCCTGGCGCCATTACCTTTTTCGATAATGGCGCCGATGCTGCTTTCGCTGGGAGGGTAGGAGCGCGATAGGGACCGGGCCAGCTGTGCACCCCCCCCTAAGGCGGCACCCGGGATGGACCTCCCCCTCGCCCCCCTTGGTACGCTACTGCCCTGGGGAAACAGCCTGCAACAAGATCGCGCGATGCCAGAGATCTTTGCCTGCTTCGGCTGTTTCCTCCGCCGCGGTCCCGCCCCTCCTCTGACATCAGAGGAGGGGCAGGACCGTGGCGGAGGAAACAGTCGAAGCAGGCAAAGATCTCTGGCATCGCGATCTTGCTGCAGGCTGTTTCCAGACGCGACACCCGGCGCAGGGGGGGGTAACTGGACCGGACCGGGAGCACCCCCTCAGGGCTTGGTACCTGGGGCGGACCGCCCCCCCCACCCCCCCTTGGTACGCCACTGTGTTGTCTTCATGCCCATTTAAAATATCCTGATTTTTAATGGGCAAGCAGAGTGAAAAGTAGTATATGGCACATGTTCTATATCTCAAAAACTAGAGCTGATAGGAGAAAACTGATACCATTTTTGGAATCAGCAGGTCAAATATATGCCAAAACAGGTCTAACATTTGAGGCATCAAAATGAGTGTTGGCCAGTGTTATGCATGCAACTGTCAGATTTAGGTATTAAGCTTTAAATCAGTCATAGATCTGATGTAAATATTAGTGCCTAAATTTAGGTACATTGATGATGACTTAAGCTAGTATTCTATAATGACAATTAAGCGTGTAATTACCGTTATGGCAGAGGTGCACAATTCACCTAATTTATGTTCCTAAATGGTAGCACCAAGTTAAAGAATTGCCACCTAAATAATTATTTTTATATTTAGAACTAGGAAACGGGGAGTAAGATGGCATTAAGGGTAGACACATGATTCGGTCTCTCACTGAGTGCTTGGCTGGCAGACCATTTCTGTTTCGTTAGGGAAGCAGAAAGGAGCAGAGCGAACTTACCCTCCAGAGTCAGTGGCTTCAAAATTGTTGGTTCAGACCATGATACCCAGTGTGGTATCCTGAAACGGTGCAACTGCAGAACCTGCTTCATGAGGAAAGAAATATATCTCAACCTCAGCATTCATCAAACAATTATACTGGCTTCCCATACCATCATGGATAAATTTCAAAATATCTTGTATCCTACACAACATACTCCACGGAAACTCAGCTGCCCCCTTATCCAAATATTTTCAGTGGTCTGGTCCACCTCCAGTAGAATCCCTAACAAAATTCAACTAAACATGCCAACATAAAAACCTCCACTACAGAAGAATTTTCAACTCCATGCTGACATATTTGAGAGTAAAAAACAAACAAACAGGGGAAAACAAAACCACAAACACAAATGTACCAGAACCAGAATGGAATTGTCCAGATCAGAATGATGTGCACTAAAAAAGTGTCCTCCAATTCATCTGATAATATGAAGATCTTTATTCCTCCAATGACATAATAATACATTCAACGACTCAATGACTCATGTACATGTTTCGGCCAACAGGCCTTCCTCAGGAGTCTTAAAAGTCACGAATGATGATATTCACAGTATGCTGCCATTCAAATAGCTTTGACCAAGGACCAGCCAAAAAAGAAGTGTCATCTGCCCCAGAGCTTCCATTTCCTGTTTAATTACAGTGCAGGTCCCACACAGCATTCATCACAGCACTGCCTCATGTCTTTGCACTGATGCATCTTATGTTTTCTAGATGCATCAGTGCAAAGACATGAGGCAGTGCTGTGATGAATGCACTGTAATTAAACAGGAAATGGAAGCTCCGGGGCAGATGACACTTCTTTTTTGGCTGGTCCTTGGTCAAATCTATTTGAATGGCAGCATACTGTGAGGAATAAAGATCTTCATATTATCAGATGAATTGGAGGACACTTTTTTAGTGCACATCATTCTGATCTGGGCAATTCCATTCTGGTTCTGGTATATCTGGGAGTGAAAACATGGAACGACCTCCCTGAAGCAATCAGGATGGAAACCAGCAACACATTATTTCGTAAAAAAATGAAAACTCTTATTTTTGACAAATGATACTTTCGCCTATTTCTTCTCCCGCTTTAGGACCTCTCCTGTCCTTTCCCTGCCCTCTTTCTCCTCCTCTTCTCTGTAAGTTGCCTTGAGCCTGATTAGGTTAATGCGACACACAAATAGAAGATTAGATTAGAAAGCCGAGTAAGTCGGCTAACTTTAATACAAATCAGGTTTCGCTTGGCTCAGAACAAAGACTGGATCGCCTCAGTCCAGAAGCAGTGTAGGCATGGAGATGGCTGAAGAAATGCTATCCCAAATGGAGTTTGTGGCAATCAGCCATGGAGGACCAGCGGTACTGTAATTAGCAGTAAATAGCAGCAGTAAGAGGTATTAGTTCAGTCTTATATCTTCCAATCCCAGTATGTCCTGCAGGAAAATAAGAAATTAATCACTATGTGATGTCAAATAGAATATCAAAATTGAGAATGTTCACTCCTTAACTCCTTGCTGTATGGGAAATGAACCCATGTTTGGTTTCCTTTTGATATCTCAATGTTATCCAGACCTTATTCTCCTGTAGAACGCTTTGGGATGGCAGATATGCAAAATTTTTATTTTATAATATGAAAGCGGTTTGGCAACTCTGTGCATCAAGTTTCAGTGCACTTTGATACCTTTAGTTATACGACCTTAAGAATTCTCTAAAAAAATTCAATGAACGTTTCTGGGAGATGATACATAATTTGAATACCAGACATTAGAAGACTGCAACAGTGAATATACTAAGGGCTCCTTTTATCAAGGCACACTATGGAGGTTAGCATATCGGACATTTCATCACGCATTAACCCCCGCAGCAAGCCAAAAAACTAACGCCTCATCATTGGAGGCAATTGCAACTAGCGCAGCAGGTGGTTTAATGTGCGGTATTCTGCGCGTTAAACCCCTACTGCGCCTTGATAAAAGGACCCCTAAGAATATGAAAAGACATCAAATTATATAGGAATTCTATTTATATTTTTAATTTTAGAAAATTATTTGTGATCTACATTTCACCTGAAACCAACAGCATATGTGCAAAATTGCGTAGTTGCATGCTTTTGTACAATTCTGTGTTATTCAAATAAAACTGTGGGATTTAAAGAATGTTTTTATGAGGGTGAATCAAAAATTAAAGGCAATTGTTAAATTACACTAAACTGGAACAGAGCTAGCTAAATGCAACATATGTTCGTGTACATTGCCTATTGGGAAGTTTGTTCATGCACAGTGCAGCACTTGGCCTTTCATCGTGTGGCAGCCACAAGGTCAGAAACATGGACGCTCCATTGCAAGATTGCACCATCAAAGAACAACATGCAGTAGTGTGCTTTCTTTGGGCAGAGGGAATGAAACCTATGGAAATTCATCATCGGATATTGACTCTGTATGGACTTAGCACCATGAATCAATGAAAGGTTTATGACTGGGTAAAAAGGTTTAAAGCAGGAAGAACAGGTGGAACTGATGAAGGTCGTTCTGGTCGCCCATCAACATCATGCACACAAGAGCACATTGACAGGGCAGATGCCTTGATTAGAAAAGACTGACGGATAATGGTGTCTTAATTGGCTGCACATTTGGATATCAGCTATGGATCTGCACTTGTCATAATACTTGGGATACAGGAAAGTCTGCGCATAATGGATTCCCAAACAGCTTATTGATCAGCACAAGCAACAGTGTGTGGAGGTTGCAACCCAGTTCCTGAAACAGTATGAAGAAGATTAGAGTATTCTGGAGAGAATTGTCACTGATGATGAGACATGGGTGCATCACTGCAACCCGGAGAGCATGAGACAAAGCATGATGGAGTAAAGGAAGCAGTGCTCATCTGAATTCAAGAGCAGCCGAAAAACTTCTCTGCAGGAAAGCTGAAGCTAGTTGAACAACACAACAAATGTGTTGTCTTGCATGGGGACTATGTGGAAAAGTGATATGTTCAATCGCTTACAGTTACTTCTATTAAAGACATTAAATATATTTTGCCTTTACTTTTTGATTTACCCTTGTACATAAGTGTTCAAGATTCCATAAGAGTCTTTTTCAAATGGATGGCTCTTATATTAGTCAAGTAAAACTCATAAATAAAACAGTCCAAAGTTTCTGCTACTATAAAGGAAAGAATTGTTGGAGGAAAAATATCTCAGAGATATTAAAGCCCTCACTTTTTGCATGCTGAATTATTATCTCAAAAGTCTATTATTCTCAATCATTTGTCAATAAAATCCTCCATTTTACAATCCTATTTTCAGTACAATATTATTAACTCTTAATATGTATGAAAAATGACTAGAAAGTTTCATAAGAGTGTAGTGTAGTTACAATTTATCATATACACTTAAAAATCAAACAGGGATCTAAAACAAGCTTCCTTGTAATGTCCAGTACTACCCAATGAAAATCTATAGCTAATTCAGGAATAATTTGTAATGTATTTGCCCTGATGCAGCACAGGGAGTACCTATTTTACAATGCCATCTGGGTGCTCGGATTTCATTTTAGAAAACTAGCATAAATCCAAATTGGATCACCTAAATATAGATACATCACTTGTGCCAGATGAATGGCATGTATTAATGGGTACACCTATGTACCATGCTACAATTTCTCATACCATGTCTGCCACACAGTGATTGCTATTCCATGTCTTCCATGCTATGCTTCATCATGCACACTTGCCTTACCATTTCTGCCATATTACGTTTGTCATGCATCGTAATACCATGTTTGCCATGCTATGTTCTGCAATACCATGCTCACCATGCTATATCTCACCATGTTTGTCATGTTATGTTTTGCTATGATTTGTTAACTCTGTCAGACAATGCTTGCCATGCCATCTCCTACCACACTATATCTGAGTGTGACACAGGGGTTAAAGTTACAGCCTCAGCACCCTGAGGTTGTGGATTCAGACCCGTGCTTCTCCTTGTGACCTTGGGCAAGTCACTTGGTCTCCCATTTCCCCAGGTATATTATATAATTTAACGATGATTGTTATACTTTGTTAATCGCTTAGTTTGTAATAAGCGATACATCAAATAAATTAAACTTGAAACTTGATAGATTGTGAGCCCGCTGGGACAGACAGGGAAAAATGGTTGAGTACCTGAACATGGCAATATGGCAACACAGATTGGTTGCCAATAAAACATGGCATCAGACAAGGATGCATCCTGTCACCTTACCTGTTCAATCTGTATGGTGAAACCATCTTCAGAAAAGCAAATTTGGTAGAAGAGAGTGTCGGTTTCAAAGCTGGTGGCTGAAATATGAACAACCTGCACTGTGCAGATGATATAACGCTCATCACCAGCAGCAAAGAAGACATGCTGTATCTACTGAGAAAAATCAAAGCTGAAAGTCATAACATGGGATTAGAACTGAACACAAGCAAGATGAAGATCATGAACATGGAAAATGATGAAGATTTTGTGTTTGATGGTGATAAAATAGAAGTCGTAAAGGATTTCAATTTCCTGGGCTCTTTTGTAAACAAAGAAGCAACTAGCAGGGAGGAAATACTCTGCAGAATAGCACTTGGTCTCTCTTCAAAGAAGGCTCTTGACAAAGTATTCAAAGGCAAGGAGGTAACACTCCAAACAAAGATCAGACTTATCCATGCACTCATTTTCTCAGTGGTTAGTTACGGATGAAAAAGCTGGACACTATGGAAACAAGTCATAAAGAAGTGTGACTCATTTGAATTTTGGTGCTGGAGAAGGATTTTAGGCATTCCATGGACCACCAGAAGAACAAATTGATTCTGGAAAAGAAAAAAATGGCTATGTCACTTGAAGCCCAAATAATGAAGTTATAACTGTCTTATTTTGCATCTACTTGTTCTAAACCACAGCTGTTGTGAATAGGGATTCTCTTCTTATTTTCTCAGTCTTTTGGGAATAAGGTTTAGTATGCTATATATTTTTCATGTGCTTTGCTTGAGTAATGCATTATTAAACATCTTTTTCTACTATTATCAAAGAGGAGTCCTGTTTACCCCCCAAAATAGAAGGTGTGGAGGGGCATAATAAAAAAAAAGTCTAAGCCTGTTTTGGGCCTAGGGTGCTAGTTGCTCAAAGTTGACAGCATCTAAAGTCCATTCTTGAAAAATACGTCCAAAATATATTTATATTTTTTTTTTGAAAATTGCCTGCTTATACGTCCAGTCGTTTGCCACCAAATCATTTATCTTTATACCACATTCTCGTCCAATAAATTGTCCAAGTCCAAAACACCCAGAACAAGACCTTTTGGACGTAGGAGGGGCTAGCATAGTGATGGACTGGACACCCAGACATGACAACAGAGTAGTGGGGCACCTTACAGGGCACTGCTGTGAACTTCACAAAAAATGTGCCCCATAAACATCTCAACAAAACTCTCCTGCAGGTCATGGTGAGCCCCCCAAAACACCCCCCCAAATCCACTATACTCACCTGTCTACAACCCCAATAGCGAGTATGGCAATACAGTAGGGTTTGGGGGGGAGGTTGGTGGGCTCATATTTTTCACCATGAATGCAGTGGTTTGAGTGACTTATGGGCCTGGGTTCTCCTCTCTATAATTCACTTGCCCACCCCCCAGACTACTTAAGCCACCTTTGTGCAGCTCTACTAGGTTTTCCTTTGCCAGGTGTTGATGTTCCAGAGGTAGGTATGCACGTTATTATTCTGATTTTTATGGCGAGGGGGGGGGTGTCAGTGATCACTGGGGGAGTGGGTGTGGGTGTGGATGTACTTTGACCCTGCAGTGGTTATCTGGTCACTTTGGATACCTTCTGGGCACTTATACCTGTTTTTAGATCGCCTAAGTCACAACATATAAGTTCCATCTAGGCAGTTTTGTTAAGTTTTTGATTATCCCTGAAGGATGACCAAGTATAGGTCGGACTACCTCCCGCCCTAACCACTCCTCGAAAAATGCCCCTTTGAGCTCTGGGTGCAAAGCGGCATTCAGAGACCTAAAAAGTCTCTGGATACGTCTAAAAACCCATTTTGATTATCAGCACTTAGACGACCTGTCTTTTAGGTTGTCCAAGTGCCGATTTGGGTGGGTTTTTATACATATTTCCATTTTGATTATGAACCTCTTAGTATGCAATATATATATATTTTCATGTGCTTTGCTTAAGTAATCCATTATTATACTTCTTTTGACTTTAATATCAAAATGGAGTCCTCTATATTTCAAACAATAAAGCCCCATTCACCTATATGTGGACACCTCCAACACGCCTAAGTCATGTCTACCTAACTCGCGCCTACCTAGCGCCCAGTTCATGCTCAAAAGTAGACCTGCTTTTGTAACACCTACATTAGGTAGATGCGTTAGAACGTTGAACTCCATACGATTCTGTAAATGGATGTCTATTTCGAAGCTACACCTACACCATGCCTATTCCGTTAGGCATAACTTTTTCCGATGGGTGTCCACAAAATTGTGGATGCCTATTTTGTGAATCGCATCGAGCCTTTGGACATCTAACATCCAATTATTGCTTGTTAAAGTCATTAATTGGGCTTATTATCCACTTTATTTGGACGCCTAAGTCAATGGACATCCACATTGTTGATGCCTAAAGTTAAACGTCCTTTACAGAATCTGTCTCAAAATGTCCAAACGGATTTGATTGATATATCGAAAATGTTTCTCTATAATGCTTATTGTGCTCTTTCAGCCTATAGGACACTGCAATTTTTGCTGCATTTATGCATGCATGGCACGGATAACCACAGGTATGCAGTTATAGAATTGCTCTCTATTTGTATAGTGTCAAGTACTCTATAAGGTTATTCATGTGGCTCTATTTGTATAGAAGCACTGAATATCTTTGGGTAATGCTAGATAGAAAAATTACCAGCTGTCTATGATGCTTAAAATTTTAAAATCAATTACTTTTTCTTTTGCCCAGGCGGGGTCAATATTCAAAGCAATTTAAATCTCACTCATTGGACCATACACCAATATTCATCAGCATTTAACCAGGCAGTGCCACTGAGCAGCAGCAGTGGCATAACAGCCTGCCTCACTCTCTCAAGAGAACACACTCTCAATGTCCTCTTCCAATTACGAGGAAGAACCAGCTGCCGAGCAGACAGAGGCAGTAACTGTGGCCCCATGTGAGAAGGAGGAAGGCTATTATGCAGCTGTTGATCATTTGGAAAAGTTGCAGCACCACCTAGGGTAGTGGCAGGAGGGTGATGGAAAAGTGCTTCTCCTGGTGCTCCGCCATCCAGAACTGCTGTGAGGACTTCTGAAAAGAGGTGCGTGGCCACTCACCTGAGAGGGCTCATATGTCCAAACATATTCTGGTCCTACATCCTGGTCTTCCTGACTCCCCTTCCTGGACCTACCTTAACTTTATTTTTGGTGGTCCAGTAGATGAGTGGGGTTCACTCCTGCCTCACGCTTAAAAATGGCACCACAACCCCCAGTGGAAGTCTCGGGTTAGTCCTGCTGGGGTCTGACTGCCGCTGGCTGAATATTGGGGAATGGGAGCAAGGTTCTAATAAAAATAAAATACTACTCAAAGTCAGTATCGTGATGCCTGTATTATTTGCATGAAAAAAGGGCAATTTTTAAAACTTAGCAGAACTTGAAACTCATAATATGCTGGATTTTCAGCAACAGCACTGCACTAGTCCTGAACGTTCTCCATATAAAACTCATGAAATATCTCCACCAAGCTAGACTGACTATTTTATTTGCTTCTTTTTATATAAATATTTTACAGTGTAACTTTTACTCAACTGACATCTTTCAACCATTTTTATACTACTTCAGTACTATTGCTTCAAGAGCCCTTACTGAATAACACAGTCCGTATCATTTTAAACAGCACTTATCGAGTTTTATATTATTTGACTATAAAGGGAAGAATCTTATTGAAGTGCTAGACATGGGTTTCAATGCTAAAACTAATGCATTTTGAATTAGCTCACTTAAGGATACATTACGTCTGCTGAGAATCAGCTGTTACCTTGAAATTCTGCATCAAACAGGGTGTTTTAGAAGGCTCAAATAGCTGTGAAAGCAGTTTTAGGCAGTCTAATGCCTTACTTTAAAAGTTAACCTCTATTTTAAAGTGGAAAGCATGACTAACATTAAATTGGCAAGTTTTTCCAATAAATCAACCTTTTTTTTTTTTTTTTTTAGTATAAAGTGATGCATCCTAGAAATAGCTGTGAGTGAAAGATAGTTCATTTGGCTTAAAAAAAAAAAAAAAAAAAAGTTTAAGGCAAGAGTGTTGTCTATTTTACATTAACTTTAAGAAGCATTACCCAGTTTTACTTATAAGGGCATGATTTTTATTGCCCACAGCAACGATCAAGAAACCACAAAACGAATAGGGAAAAATTGGCAAAATACAAAGATGAAATAACTCAGGGGTCCTTTTATCAAGCTGCGGCAGGGGTTTAACACGCGTAATACCGCACGCTAAACCGCCTGCCGCACTAGCCGCTAACGCCTGCATTGAGCAGGCATTAGTTTTTTTAGCCGGCCACGGGGGTTAGCGCATGATGAAATGTCCGACGCGCTAATCCCGCTAGCGCAGGCTTGATAGAAGGATCCCTCAAATTGTATTTGACAAAATCAAGTCTCAAATATGGGTAACAATGGTATCATTTAGAACGGGACCCACCTGACATGGTTCTTGCTATGGAAATCAATGCCTTTTTCAGGAGTTCAATCTTTTCACAGTAAGAGCAAACAAATTTGAGAATAACATTATGGGGCAGATGTTCAAAATTCTGGCACTGCAAAACTACAGTGTTGGAGAAACAACAGGCTGATTTTATCGACAGATGCTCAACACTAACAGCATGCAAATTATATGCACACTGTTGATTTTGAGCATCTGTTGATAAAGAGTCAGAGCTATCAATGTGTGCATGTTCAGGGAAATCCAAACCCCCCTGCCCCTGAGGAAGGACCCAAGCCATTGCTGCTACTGATCACCCTCCCATCAAGCTCGCCTCCACCACAGAGCCCTCCAATCTCCACCTCCCCCTGACACCAAGCTCCAAATTCTCACTGAGCCCTGAAAACCTCCAAAAGCCTGGAGGTCTAGTGGGTTGGGCCGTACCAGGACCCCCCAGTTCATGGACACAACTTCCATTCCCACCTCACTATTCAGGCTGAGAAGCCCAGGCAACCCTCAACACCCCCCATACCTTCTATAGAAGAACAGAGGAATGCCCTCTCTCTCCTGCCTCAAGGCTCACCTCTTCAAAATGGCAGATTTGGCCTTGCCTGGTGTATCAAGGAATGCACTGGGAGGGCCTTAAATGCCATAAAAGAAGTATTTAGGCCCCTCCCTGGAGTACAGATAGAGAGGGCAAGTCTGGGATGGAAAGCAGAAAAGCTCTGTTCTAATCAGTTGGCTCATCTACATTACCATGCGCTAATCAATTAGCACATGCTTAGCAAGTGGCAGTAAGACTTAGGCATCAATCTGAGTTCAAAGAAGCGTGGGATGAACACAGAAGATTTAGAATCAGAAAATAATATTAAAGATTGAACTAGGCCAGTTACTGGGCAGACTTGTACGGTCTGTGTCTGTGTATGGCCGTTTGGAGGAGGATGGGCAGGGGAGGGCTTCAATGGCTGGGAGGGTGTAGATGGGCTGGAGTAAGTCTTAACAGAGATTTCGGCAGTTGGAACCCAAGCACAGTACCGGGTAAAGCTTTGGATTCTCGCCCAGAAATAGCTAAGAAGAAAAAAAAAAAAAATTTAAATTGAATCAGGTTGGGCAGACTGGATGGACCATTCGGGTCTTTATCTGCCGTCATCTACTATGTTACTATGTTACTATCTGTTTTACCACCCATGCACTAATGACAAAATTACTGTATGACCATTTTACTCCAGTGGTAAAATAGCCTTAGCACATAGGAAACACCCATGTAAAGGTGTGCTAATGCCACATTTTACTGTTGTTTGGTAAAAGTACCCCTAAATGTTCAAATTTCCATTTGTTAAGTGAATTAGTGCATAGTAAAAGTGAGTGAACGCAGTAACATATCACTCAGACAAGACAGCACATGCTAATTCACATGTTATATAGAGTTGTTTTTTTTTAATTCTCTGGCATTGATTATGGCTTTAATTAATTGTGCCTATAAAAATAAGTCACAGGGGGTGAAATTAATGCCGACACAAACTCATGTTTCGCCCTGATGGGGTTGTTTCAAGGCTATTCCCCCCTTTTTTCAGCTTTACAACAGCCTTGAAACAGCCCCATCAGCATGAATCATGAATTTGTGCCAGTGTTGATTTCACCCCCCTCCCTCCTCGATACAATTCAGATAAGTTCTTAGCTCTCATTAAGATATAAAATATTAAGAATGATTATATAATTAAGTTAAAGCACATGGTAAAAAATAAATTAGTATATGATTTGAAGACTTTAATGGATGATCAATTCTCAGGACTTATGAAGATATTTTAGTGACATAGCTACAATCGCTATTCACTGTGGAAGATTTTCCTCTGAAGGTCCTTTGAAATGAATAGAAGTTGTGTGATGTGTACGAGTGAATTAAGTACTGATATAGTATATGAAGACACATCCCTGAGTTGGTGTCAATTTTGGTGCATATATATCTTGTTTTTAATTTGAATATTATTTTCTAATATATATATGGTAACAAAATTAGACATCTAGCTGGGCCATTTTTGGAAAAATAAAAATAGATATCATGTAGGTTCAAAAATGGACATTTTCTTCATCTGATCTTTGGATTTTTTTTTTCTCAAAAATCCAAATTTGGACTTAGACATCCTATCAGAAATGCCCATCCATATCTTTCCACTGTACAGTGCGAGGTAGAACCCAGACTGGCATTGCTGAAAGAACCTGCATGTCATCAGGTCCAAGGCATGGAGAGTTAAGTGACTCACCCAAGATCATAAGGAACCAATGTGAGAGCTGAACCAGGCATTTCATTTTCCAGCTCATTTCTATAACTATTAAACTACTCCTCAGCTCCATCTGCCCCTTACTTTCTATATATTCTAATGTCTTATTCAGATCTATTGTCTCTTATTCCTCCATCCTTTGTGCAGGGTCTTCATTCCCCCCTCCCCATTTTTCTCCTGACCCATGTGACCCTTTTTCTTTCCTCTGTGTTTTTCTTTCCATCCCCATGATGCTCTTTTCCATCCCAAGATAAACTATCCTTTTTTCATGGTGACATTTTTCTTCTTTCTTGATCATCTTTAAATCTCTCTCAGTTCATCTACTTCTCCATCTCTTTATTCTCCAAGTTCCATTTTCCTTCCTTCCTTCCTGTGCTCCTTTATTTTTCCTTCCACAAGCCACTTTGCCATTCTCCCTTCTTTTGTTCTTCCATCTTTGTCTTCTTCTGACCTTTCGTCCTTCAAGAGTACTTGTCTCTGTCTCTCTCCTATATTGATAGTCACCAAATATATGGTGATAATCACCAAAAACTTTACATGAATAATGCAGTTTGAGTGTAGCCGCTGAGGTCAGCATTGAAATATACTGTAAGATTTGAAATGCATTACAAAGTATTTAAATATGCTAATTGAAGTGCTTTTGAAACATTGAACAAAAGGAGAAAAGAGTTCAGTTGAATTTGATGTAAGAGTGTAGTTACCTTTTGGACTGTGTCTCCCCTATATTGTGCATCTCTTTCTTTTTCTTCTGCCTCTAGATACCCTATTCATCCCATTCTTCTTTCCAGAGTTCTCCTTGCTCCTTTTTATTATCTTTCTGCTCCCCCAAATCCATACTCCTTTCCCTTTTCTGGACCAATGGCCATTTGTTTCTGTTGCCTGTATCTGAATTTTTTTATTATTATTATTATTTTTATTTAAAACACATATACACAACAGTCAAGAATGGCAAAAGCTGAAAATTATTTTTTCATCAATTTTCTAGATAATTCAGAAAAGAGTAGTAGCATAGCAAGGGGTGAGAAGGGTGGATTTCTCTGGATACCATCTTAGCTGTTTCCTCCCCCCTCCCCATCTATTCCCTGAGCCCCCAGAAAATCAGTCATCATTATAAATGACAGTTTTAATGAGGACTGCCTGATGCAGGGTGTGCTCCCTCCGAATTCAATTGCTGCTACAGCGTGCATTCTATCTCTTGGGGACCAGCAATAAAAAGGCAGTGTGAGACTTCCTGGCTGAATGCATGCTGATGACTCTGTTGTGTCCTACCTTCCTATGCTACAGGCTTTCTATTTCTATGAAAGACAGGATGCTACAGAGTCATCAGCATGTGATTGAGAGGTCCCACTGCCTTCCGATGATGACCATTGTCACTGGCTCTATGATTTGGTGGCAGCAGTGGGTAAGGGGCTGATGAGGCTATAGGGAAGTTATGGGAAAGGAACTGCTGTAGTTGTAAGTGGGACGAGAGGGTGGACCACCCACCCTGGGTGCTATCTTCCCTTACTATGTGACTGGAAGGAAGATAAGGAAGCAGAAACAGGAGTGAGAAGGAGAAAGGCCACTTCCTCCTCTCCCATGGTGGTTTTGAAATCCTGTAGCATTTCTATGTGTGAGGACCTAAGTACTCTCCTGCAGACCAGAATTCCTATTTAAAACCCAGGAAGTCCGGAACAAAAGCAAAGAGCTCTCTCATATCATCATGAAAGGGGGCCTGCTTAAAACTGATTAAGTCCACGGTACTACTTCTTAATTTGTAGGTACCAACAGTATTGATAAAGAACTGTTTCAATTTGAAATGAAACAAGACAGAGGGCAAAAAAATAATAGTACATCTTTTGCATCTACCAATAAATCTGTTTATCACAATAATACAATATAATGCTTCCCTCCCCCCCCTCCAGTTGCTATTCATAGCAGTTTATGCTGCTTCTTGTACTTTTCCTACAAATGACCTAATGCTACTAGTTGTACCCATGGAACACAGACATTTGAATGCACTTGTTAAAGCAAGGGGCTAGTTACTTGTGTTGACGAACAAGTGATATTAATTGAACATTTTCCTAGGTACTTCATTCTATATAAAGAATATAAATGAATAGGACAATCTGCTTTGTGCTTGGATTTTAACAACAGACAGTGATTGGGGTATTATAATAAAGTGCTGATGACAAAGAATAAGTGATAATAATTTGTCTGCTATAGTGCACAACAGTGCTGAAAGATATCCAAAGCAGCTGCTAGGCTGACAAAGGAGAGGAAAAAAAAAAAAAAAGAGGTAGTGACTATGGATCTGGCAAAGCAGGAGATATGGAGACCATCACCATCTACCTAGGATTGAGCATCAGAAAATACAAGCTCATCTAGGAAGAAACAATAGATAAAAAAGAGCTAATCAGAAATAGTGGTCCAGGAATGGGAGAAGAAAGAAACACTGAAAAATAGAAATATGAAGGCAGATAAAGGCCAAATGGCCCATCCACAGCATCCACTATCTCTTCCTCTCCCTAAGAGATCCCACGTGCCTGTCCTATGCTTTCTTGAACTCAGACACAGTCTTCCATGTATCAGATGCAGTCTTCCATGCATCTATCACCCTTTCTATAAAAAAAGTATTTTCTTAGATTACTCCTGTGCCTATCACCTTTTAACTTCATCCTATGCCCTCTCATTCCAGAGTTTCCTTTCAAATGAAAGAGATTTGCCTCATGTGCATTTATGCCATGTAGGTATTTAAATGTATTTATCATATCTCCCCTCTCCTGCCTTTCCTCTAAAGTATACATATTGAGATCTTTAAGTCTGTCCCCATTCATCTTATGATGAGGACCACTGATCATTTTAGTAGCCTTCCTCTGGACCGACTCCATCCTGTTTATATCTTTTTTGAAGGTGTGGTCTCCAGAACTATACAGTACATAATATTCTAAATGAGGTCTCACTAGAGGTTTATACAATGGCATCAATACTGTACTTCCTTTTCCCCACTTATATTAATAAGGGTCACAAGATTCAACTTTAGGGGCCCTAGGAGACAGAGTAAGTAGAGAGGATGGAGAGTTCCAAACTGTGAAGGTTACCTTTCAGGTCCGTTTGCACAACCAGCTGGAACTAATTGCATAAAAGAACAGAGCTAGCAATGGGAAATGAAGGCAAAGGCCTATCATTGGTGTCCCCTCTTAATTATGAAATCTGTAGTTTTAACTGTTCAATAATTGCAGATCTCTGCAAAATATTGAGGTACCAATTGTTGATTGCAGATAGAGCTAGGATGGCAGAAAAACTGAAATGCAGAATGATATGGCCCTACAAAAGTCATGTCTAGATCATGATGTTAGAGCTTAAGATCTAATTAAGCTAGTGCTTTCAGTGAATTTAAATTGTTCCATGGAAGTTGGCTGGGGGAAAAAGAACAGAAGAAGTAGAAGAATCAGATAAAGCTAGTGAACAGAATAAAATGTCAATGATGAAGAGAAATAGGGTAAAGAAAGGCTACTTGGTACACTTCATTATCTTGGAATACAAATTCATGACTATGCATATTTTGGTGCTTAATTTGCAATAATTTGGTCTTTGGAGGTGATGAGGTAACTTTCACCCTAAATCCATAAGATGTATCTCTACTGTCTTTCTTTAGCAATCTATGCACTGTAATCATTCATAATTGACAGCAATTGACAGCATGACAAGAATTCCTGGTACCAAATATGAACTATTAATGTATTTTTTAAAGTGCTGTGGAATGACAATTCCCAAATCTGTTTCCCATTTCCCACAGCCTTCTCTAACAATTGGCAAGGAGAAAAAACTGTCATTGACCATGGAAGTCAACAGTGAAGGGTAGAGAGAAAACTGGTGAGCTCAATAGTATCAAAACTTGCCAGCAGTTAAAGCAGGACGAGGCTAGATATAGACTGACAGCTAACAAATGTTTACAGTGGTTAAACTAGTGTTTCTCAAACTTTTTTTTAGCTCCGGCACACTAGATGGAGCAAAGTTTTTCAAAGTACACTAAACAGAGCAAATGTTTTTCACAGCACATTATAATTGAAATTATAAAATTGCAAAACCAAAAACTCACTATAACATATTTTAGTGCACAAAGTTTCTGATACGCTGTGAAAGTTCGCAGTGACTAAAAGTGTTTTCCTGCTGATTTTCATTTGTACTCCTTGTCTGGTGCATTTCATTGCAGTATCCAACAATAGCCAGCATTGATGGATTTCAGTTGCCCTGATCTTTTTTTCCATAGTCGCAATGTACTGTTGAAACCTTTCATCATATTCATTGCTGACTGCACCAAGATTTGTGGGGATGAAGTCTAAGTGTGAATGTAGAAAGTGCATCTTCATTGACATGTTGCACTTCATGGTTTTGTATACTCTAAGAAGTTTGTCATCCAGTAGAATATAGTTTGGTGCTCTGTAATGCCATGAAAATTCTCAGTGATATCCTTGAATGCTTTCCAGGTGATTTTTCTCTGGTCTTCAAATCTCTCATCATTGATAGCATGCCTGATCTATGGACTGACAAAAAATGTCTTCCTTAATCTAGGTTTCAGTTATTATTGGAAACATCTGCCTTACATAAAGAAAACCTTTTGCCTTCCTTGTTCATTGCTTTTAAGAAATTTTTCATCAGTCCAAGTTTTATGTGAAGAAGAGGCAAAAATATCTTTCTTGGGTCAACAAGTGGTTCATGTACCACATTTTTCTGTCCTGGAATCAAATCCCTGTATGCAAACTGCTATTATATAGCCTTTTCAGGCAGCATCCCTGAAGCCCATGTACAAGCATGACCAGGCATGCCCAAATTGCATCATTTCCATGGACGTTAAGCAACCTGTCCTGAATGTACACCTGGACATGATCACACTATATCCAGCAAGGTATAACGTGAGCAATAGGCCTATATTAAGAATTAGGCTAAGAATTAATTGCATTAGCCTGAAAGTATAACAAGAAATTGTAAAAATGTACTTTTTTGTTAAAACGGTACGTGAAATGTAATTTTAAACGAGTTTTGTGATCAGCAGCCAAAAATCTATAAGATACCCCCGAAAGTGATGAAGAAACAAAAACTTTGTTGTCCAGTGTAAGCAGTGCATATTATTGAACAATAGTATACTATACACTATTTGTGCAAAGATAAACACTATTGACCTGATTCTATAAACAGCTGGTGCGGTTATCAACTACTAGACACCGCTTATAGAATCACGCTTAGTGGTGCCTAGGTGTGCTTAAGTGTTGTTAAGCATCCCTGTGGTTTTACCTAGCCTAATTTATAAGCATCTACCTTGGATGTTTAGTGGCGCCTAAGTCTACCATGCCTATTCTCTGCCCCTGACCATCCTACTTTTCAGGTAGGCATCATTAGGCATTGGGGGGTGCCTTAACTTTGGCATCGCTAGGCACCACATGCATTTCCACTCAAAACCCTAATTAGCAATTAAAATAATTGTTTCTCAATGGGTTTTTCATGGCGTGGTCAATTACCATGCCATTTAACCTATTAAAGACTATATACAAATTTTAGTTAGGCATCCATGATTAGGGTGCCATGGATAGAACCAGGCCCAATTAGTACAAATGATGACAGAAAATAAGAAATTTCAATTTTTTTTTCCCCATTTTGGGTTAAAATGACATGAAGCGCAAGATAGGCACCAATTATGTGCATAAGTTATAGAATAATAGCACTTATGTGCATGATTGGTGCTACTAATTGGTAATTATGTGTACAAAAGCCAGGCTCTATTCTATAAAATCCACCAAAATCAGTTAGGACATAAGTGTGAGAGAGCACAAACATAGGCAGAGCATGGGTAGATCATGGGTGTAACTCAGAGATACTAATGTAATTTAAAGAATACTATAAGTTATACATACTTTAGGAGATAATTATGTATTAACAGTTACAATTAACATTGACTTGGGGTAACTGTTGACGACTGTCTGGTAAGATTTGCTTCTTTGCAGATGATACTAACATCTGCAATAGGATAGATACCCATGATGTGGAAAATATGAGGAAGGACCTAGTGAAGCTTGAAGAATGGTCCAGAATTTGGCACCTAAGGTTTAAAGATAAGAAATGTAAGTCATTGCATTTGGACTGCAAAAACCCCTTAAGGGAATGGTACAGCTTAGGGCAGATATGGGCAAACTACGGCCCGTGGACCATATCCGGCCCGTTTAGTTTTTTAATACGACCTGCCGACCATCTGAACCCCGCCGACTGTGAGTCCTACATACCTCCTTCCAGAGCAGCGGCGGGCTGGCAGCACTCTAAACAGACTGCTTCACGGCCTTCTCTCACTAAAGTCCTATACAGGGGCATCAATACCTCCTTTTTCTTACTGTCCTATTTCCCTCCTTATGCACCCAAGCATCTTTCTAGATTTTACGGTCACCTTTTCAATCTGTTTGGCCATCTTAAGATCATCACATACAATCACACCCAAGTCCCATTCTTCTGTCATGCACATAAGTTCTTCACCCCCTGTAGTGCCTGATTTCCAATTCAAATCGATTCACCAATTCAATTCGGGTGAATTGATTCAAATCGATTTGATTTTAAAAAAATCAGCCCGGCTGATTCGGTGATCGACCCTCCTCCCCATGCCTTCCTAAAGCAGGAGCGGCAGCGCTACCCCTTGCTGGCCTGCCACTGCCACTCATGCTTTAGGGGGCGAGGGGGAGGGTCAGTCGGGAAGAGCTGCAGAAATCCTGGTTTTACCTTGTTCTGTGCTTTGGTACACTTTGCTGCATCCTCCAGCTTCCCCCCTGGCCTCCCACTCTTACCACAGCCTGTAGAGAGGATCGCCGGTACTCTATGCCCCCTAAGCACATTCCCTCTGATGCGGTCATGCTCCTCTTCTGATGTCAGGGGCAGGATCGCGTTAGATGGAACGTGCTTCTGAGGATAATGGCAGCCTGCAAGGATCACATAGAGCACCGGGGATCCTCTCTGCAGGCTGCAGTAAGAGCGGGAGGCCTGGGGGGAAGCCAGAGGACCTGCAAAGAAGGGGGGGGAACATGCAGGTCTTTGGGGGGGCAGGCCAGGCCTTTGGGGGAGGGGGCCCTGGTCTAGAAGTACACGGAAGGAGGAAAGGAAGAAGGGGTACTGCTGGACAGGGGGAGCAGGGAAGGGAAGAGAGAAGGGGTCCTGCTGGACAGGGGGAGCAGGGAAGGAAAGGGAGAAGAAGTATTGCTGGACAGGGCGAGCAGGGAAGGGAGAAGGGGTATTGCTGGACAGGAGGGAGGTAAAAGGAAGGGAGAAGAGGTGCTGATGGACCTGGCAGAAAGGGAGAAAAAGGAAAGGTGCTACACACTGGAGGGGAGGGTGAGATGGTGCATGGGGAGAGAGCAAGTTGGGTTGGAGGGTGGGAAGGAGGGTTGCCACTTGAGGGAAGATGCAAGGACAGAGATAGAAAGCGTGCATGAGGCAGAAAGTATTGGGCTCATGGAGACGGTGAGATGGATGGGGAGGCAGAAAGGAGGGAAGGAGAAATGTTACACTGGGGAAGGAGGGAGAAATACTGGATGAAAGGTTAGTTGAGAAAAGGAGAGATGGTGGATCTGGGGATGGTGGGGTCCATCACTGCAGCTGTGTGGATGGAGATGAAAAAAGGGAAGATGCCAGACCTCCAGGGGAGGGAAGGGAAACGGACATGGAGGACAGAGATGGAAGATGGATGGTTAGCATGGAGAAAGAAGAAAGGAGACCCTGGCAAGCGAGTTATCAGAAGACAACCAGAGCCTGGGATCAACAAGATTTGAATAATGACCAGATAACAAAAGGTAGAAAAAATAATTTTATTTTCTATTTTGTGATTACAATATGTCAGATTTGAAATGTGTGTTCTGCCAGAGCTGGTGTTAGACCGCAAATGTGAGCTAGGATTTAACAGAGAGAGGAAAAGGTTTATTTGGGTTTTTTTTGTTTATGCCACAGCGCCAGTGTGGGTAGGAGAGGGCAAAGGGGGTGAAGAGGCTATAAAATAAACCCACCAGGATGTTTGAAAAAAACATCAACTTGGGCAGGAAAATCAAATCAAATTGAAAAATCAATTCAATAGGCTGAATTGAATCAAATCAAATTTTTTTTTTCCTGAATCGGGCAACACTAACCCCCTGAACTGTACCATTCCCTTGGGCTTTTGCAGCCCAAATACATGACTTTGCATTTCTTAGCATTAAGAGGCAAATCTTACCCGACAGGCCCATGAACACAACTTTTGGCACGCCACTGGTAACATCCCTTTCCTCAGAGCAATCTCCATTCATCATTACCCTGTTTTGCCTTCCACTCAACCAGTTCTTGACCCAGCCCATCACTTTGGGACCCATCCTGAGGGCACTCAGTTTATTTATTAGACATCTGTGTGGAACACTGTCAAAAGCTTTGCTAAAATTTAAATAAACAATCCCTCTATCCAATTCTCTGGTCACCCAGTCAAAGACATTGATCAGATTCGTCTGACAAGAGCTACCTCTAGTGAATCCATGTTGCCTTTGGTCCTGTAATCCACAGGATTCCATAAACTTCACCATTCTCTGTTTTAAAAGTGTTTCCATTAATTTGCTTACCACAGACTTACCGGCCATCAAACCTAGTTTTCAACAGTGGCCAACCGAGGTCCCAAGTGCCTAGCTAGATCCCAAGTAGTTATATTTCAAACCATACCTGCTCAGATTCTTACCCCAGTACTATAGCTATTTACATCCTGACCGAGACAACCATTTACAAAATTAGCTTCTATCAACACAGAGGAGAAAGCTTGAGTAGAGACACTTGAGAGAATTGTTTAGTGTGAAAGCAGTCAGAAAAGGAGGGGATGTTCTTCCTATTATGGCTGAAAATTGATTTAGGAGCAAAACTGTACCTTAAACTCATGAACTACTTCAGTGATGCCATCAGCAAGACATTTTCTAAATTGTGTTGACAACTACTATATAGGCAAGCAGTTTGGTTTTCACTTTTTTTTTTAAATTGAGAACAAACCAAGACATTGCCAAGAAAAGTCACATTACAAATATTCTCATACCCTGTAATCCAGCATACTGCAATTGATAAAACCAAACTCCAATAAACATCTCTTACCCCCATTCCCACCCTTTTATATCAAATATTACCCCATAACATTGTCAATTTAAATACCAGCTTGCTAAAAAAAAAAAAGAAAAATACAAGATAAAAATAAACAAAAACAAAATTTGTATAGCTTGCAATAATAGGCAGCACAACTACATAATGTGACTTTAATAACAGCATTATTATCCACTTATAACAGTTGAACATAGGGGCCCTTCTACTAAAGTGTGGTAAGTTTTGCACTTACAGCACTTTTAACACAAAACTCAGTGTACAGTAAGTGCAAAGCCTGTGTGGTAAATGCAGGGAGCATGCTCTTCAGCTGCCCTGCAAATACTGCACAGGGTGGTCAGATAATGCAGCTCCAGATAGTTTGGGAACACCTGTGCTATCAGCTTTTGCAGTGTATCACAAACTGCTGCCGTGGCACACTAGTGTGTCACAGCAGATTCCAGGTGTCCACGGACGCCAGTAAGGAGAAGAGGTGCTGGTGCCAGCTGACTGCTTACAGGACGTGCCTCTCACCACAGCAGTCAGCTGGCACCAACGACTTTCCTCCTCACCTGCATCTCTCCTCCTCTCCCTGCACCTCCCCTCCTCCAGAATTCCCCATCAGCGAAGTGACAGATTCAGGGTCACGGCCGGAGGGCCTCTGTGCATGCGCAGACATCAACCTGATGATGTCACGCATGCATGTGATGTCATCACGTCAACGTCTGTGCACTTCCAGATACTTTCTGGCTGGGGCACCAGGTTTAGTGTGTTACTACGACAGAAAGTTTGTGGGACACTGAGCTATTGCATGTAACATTGTGCCACATGACTCAAAAAAGAAATAATTAAAATAGATCTGACATGGCAACACACCCCTTTCTTCCCTCCAATCAGATCCTACCAGTCACTATCTCTTCACTTAACATAATCTGAATGCAGACCCATTCTTCCCAATGATATCCTGAGCCCTCGACTAAAGACCCAACCCCAAAGCAAATTCTGACCCCCCTCAACTCAAGACCCAACCCCTCAGTGTAAGTTTAGACCACCTGATGAAGGTTTCAGCCTTCCAATTCAAATCCTGATCACGTGACTCAAAGAAAAAAAGACAGCCTTGATGCACTTCCTAGCCCCTCCAGTGCAATTCCTGAAACCCCTCCCCCCCCAACTCAAGATCTGACCTCCTAATGCAAGTCTCAACCCTTCCAATGCATGTCCCCTGGAACAGAACCCAAGGCTCCCCATCATCAACCTTAAATCCTGAGGTCGGCTCTGATACTCTTGAAAACAATTGAGGCTGCAAACATAACAACTCCACCCATTCCATAAACCCTACCCTTCCAACATAAGCACACTGCCCGCAATCTACACCCTCTCCCTTCTTTCTTCAACTCCAGGTCTTAATTGGGAGTCTGAATTGGTGAGACACCACATGGTAGCAATCCCCCTCTGCTGCCACCTGGGTTGGTGTCTGTATTCAAAATAATACCAATCAGCCATGGTGAAATGATGAGAACACACTGTGACTAGTCCACCTGTTTGCCTTATTCTGCTAAGTAGCTAACCCTCTATGCACCCTTTGCAAATCAGTCATGAGGCAGCATGTGTACATATGGCCCAATTCTATAAAAAACACTAAACACTGCTTGTGGAAAACTTTCTGTGTGCAATTTTATTGAATAACAAGTTAATTAGTTGATAATTGAGTGCTAATAGTCAATTATCGGCATTAATTAGGATCAATGAAAATTTATGTGCACAATTGTATCACGGTTTCAAAAAAGGGGTGTGACCATGGGAGGATCAGGGGGATTCCTATAATTTATGCACTCTGTTATAGAATAAGGGGGATCTGCACCTAATTTAAGCATAAGGATTTACACCAGGGTTTAATTGGTGTAAATGGTAGTGCTTAAATTGGGCAAGGTTCTTGGTGCTAAACGCTATTATATAAATGACTAAAAAAACATGCTATTCTATAAATGATGTTTTTTAGTCAGGAACAATTTTTAGGCACCATTTATAGAATTCAGTTCATAAGTTGTAGATGTCTTGTACAATCTGGAAAATGACTTCAGTAGACTCTAAAATTTCAGGAAAACTAAAGCCTCCTTTTATGAAACTGCGATAGTAGTTTCTAGTGCAGGGAGCCTCACTGAATGACCTGCACTGTTCCCAATGCTCATTGAGTTCCTATGTGCAGTTTCGTAAAAGAGGGGGTAAATATTCAAATATTGCATCTTTTTTTTTGCCTATTTTCCAAGCCATCCTGCTTATCCCTTTTTCACGTTAACATTTTTAGGGATCTGATGGTCTTCATGAAGAAAGCTGTGGACTCAATTTATTCATTGATATGCAGCTTGTTTTATTTCTTTGTCATCCAAAGACTTTAGTTTTGCCTTGAGGTTCCTTATCATCTTGGAAAAGTCTGCTCTCAAAAGCATAATTTCATATAATAACTCAGCCACATCAGATTTAGGAATTGGGGAGTCCTAATTCACTTTGTGTTCTAGCATTCCTGATGGTTTCAGAGAATCTGTTGGGCAAGTCGTATCGTCTTTGGAATCTTTCACGGTTTTACTACATTAGCTAAACTGATTTGACTGCTATTGGACTGTAAGTTAGCCAAAGGAAATGAGAATATTAAGTACACATGTGCTGTAGTAGTCAATTCAGAAGAGTACTAGAAAAAAAGACTGGTATTGTTTCTAACAACCCTGGGCCATCAATTCTACCGCTGAGGAAAATTTCTAATTATCTACCATCAAAGTTCAGTGTACTCAAATATCAAAGAATCTGTGAAAAAAAAAAAGTTGAACTTTAAGTAGTAAAACTGGTGCATTAAAATAAAATGATGTAGGGGATAAGCTGTTGTTTAATGTATTGAAGACTCCTTGATATGGCTTGTATCAAGTTTCTGTATAGTATGAGGCTATACCAAAAGGATTCACTAACCCCCTTTTTTACGAATGCATAACACGGGTTTTAGCGCTGGCCCTTCTCTCCAGCGCAGGTCCTTCTCTTGGCTCAAGGCCCATTTGAAGGGCTTTTGGGCATGCGCTGATGTTGACGTACTGACATCACACATGCGCATGATATCATCACACCGACACCAGCGTACTTCTGGGTGTCTCGAGCCGGAGACACTAGGTTTAGTGCCCCGCCTCGAAAAAGTTTGCGAGACACTATTCTATACACTAGTGTAATTGGGTATCTTGTAAGGATGGGTAGGCAGAAATGTTTCATGTGTCATTTCCAGTAGACATAGAAGCCACAGGAGATACTAACTTTAAAGGACTCGACACGATTGTGTTTCGGCCCAAACGGGCCTCCCTCAGAAGTCTGAATGTATGGCGAGATAATGTTTGTATGAACTCAGTCTTCAGTTCTTAATCCTGTATTTCGATATTCATTCGCTGATAGATTGGAACAAAGAATTTTATGAAGTAGAAAGAGTGGCAATCAATAATGTTCCACTGTCGCTGCCTACGATATGTGCCAATCTACTCACAATCCCAAATTCCAGACATATCACTTATGAAGGAATCCTAATAGTATTTTCTTTGTAATAGGTCCCACATTTTGAAACATACTTCCCCTACAACTCAAGCACAAAACTTCACCAGATAAATTCAAGACAATGCTAAAGACCTTTCTATTCAAAGATGCATTCAGCTAAACAGACCAACTGAGATACTGTCTTATGTGAATCATCCTTATTGCTATCATTCTATTACTTGGATTGCAAGTAACTTGGTTTGCAAGTGTTATACAAGACAAGCAAAACAATTTATTCAATTTTAACTTGATACACAAATAATGTCTTGCAATACAAGTACATAGAGTATACACACATCACAACTGAGCTGATGGTTCTTCTCTCTCTGACGCTCCAAGAGTGTAGTGACCGTTCTAAACGAGCAAAGTCTTGCAATAAGAGTACATACAGTATACACACATCACATCATCACAACTGAACTGAAGGTTCTTCTCTCTCTGATGCAGCAGGAGTGTAGCGACTGTTCTAAATGAATGAGGTCTTGCAATACCAGCACGTATAATATTTTGGATTAAAGTTTTTGGGTTGTGGAACGAATCGTCAGAGTTTCCATTATTTCCTATGGGGAAATTCACTTTGATATATGAGTGCTTTGGATTACAAGCATGCTTCTGGAATTAATTATGCTCGCAAACCAAAGTTTTACTGTATTGTATTTCATCCTTCCCACTCTGCCCTCATCCTCCCACTTTCCTATATGTTCTCCTGGTAAACCACATTGATAATACATGTAATGTGATATACCAAAAATAAATGAACTTCAACTTCAACTTAGTCTAGTCTGGAAAGGATAAGGGAGTGGATAGGTGCCTTAGAACTGTGGCGTTTAGAAGAGGATGATCAGAATAAAATTATCTTAAGGTGAAGAATGATTTTTTTACAAAGTTGGAAATATGAGTAGCAAAACTATAAATGCTATTAATTATGACACCTATGAGTTCAATGGAATTGAGGATGGCAAAAGATGAGAGGCAGACTGGGAAGAGTAGGAAAGCTATTGGTAGAAAAAGCACAGCAGTAGTTTTAGATTGGCTAATCTTGAGACAGTTGTTAGTAAGCCAATTACATTTAGGGGAGAGATCAGGAAGATAACTGTAAGAAAGAGGGTCAACTATAGAAAGCAGCTGGATATCTTAGGTGAATCTCTTCTTAAAGGTGGTTGATAAAGCCAAATAAATAAATCTTTGGTGTAAATGAAAAAAACCAAAATACTAGGGATTGAATAAGGATAGCTTCAAAGATGGAACCCTGGAGTGTACCACAGGAGAGAGCATGAGAAGTAGATGTTGAACTACACCAGTTTCTACCTGAAAAGATCCGTCAATAAGGTAGGAATAAAACCATGTATGAACAAGAACAATACCAGTAAAATTTAGGTCTACTGAAGCACTGAAGGAGAAGTCTAGTTAGAGCAGGAAGACTTACTTTCAAGAGTTAAGACTAAGGGCTCCTTTTATCAAGCTGCGCTAGCGGTTTAACGCGAGTAATACCATGTGCTAAACCACCGGCTGCACTAGTCGCTACCACCTCCTCTTGAGCAGGTGGTAGTTTTTAGCCAGCACGGGGGTTAACGCGTGATGAAAAGTCACGCGCGTTAACCCCGCTAGCGTGGCTTGATAAAAGGAGCCCTAAATCAAATGAAATCAGTCGGTGTCAGTAAAGTGTGTTCAGTACTATAATGCTGTCTGAAACCAGTTTGAGATAAAGAGCATGCATTTTTCCTTTTAAAACTGAAAATATTTTCCAAGGCCCTGGCACATTTTTTTTGTTCTTTTTTTCTACACATTTGGCATAGCAAATTCTTGCTACATCTGTGATGTTGCCTTATTCAGAATGAAATGAAATCCACAGGTGAATTGACAAAAGTGCATCCTTGATACTTTCAAGTTTTGGCCTTTCATACAATACTGAAAATATGCTGTCACATATTACCAATTTCAATTCTCTTTTTTTTTTACCCCTGATTGAACATACATTTGTAGGACACTGACATGAGTCCTAGTAATTTATTTCACAATTGTTACCAAGTAGCCATCCATTAATCATAGTTTTTGAAGTCAGTGGGTCAAACTGAAAATTTGTACAGGTCAATACTTAGTTCAGAGTCCATAACAGAGCTGTTAAAAAGATGTTAAATGTCTAAGATGATATGCTGAATGACATTCATCCAACTTTTTTCAAGATTGTCACAAAATGTATCGTTGACTCTCAACATTTTCATTTTCTGACCCCGTTGGTTCCTTCCCTTTTTTTGTATACAACATAGAAATTGATAACATTTTACAGAGCAACAAAAAGGAAAATTCTAATTATATACAGAAACCTGTCACAGCTTCTATGTGTCAAAAATTATTTTACCTCAAAAAGTCCAATTAAAACAAATCTAGAAAGCATAGATTAGTTATAATTATAGCTGAACAAAAGGAAAATTCTGTTCTCTAGCATATTGTCAAACACAAATGCTATAATGAACTGACTATGGAGACATTTAAATGTCTATATTTTATGACAACATATGGCAAATCACACTCATATGCCAGAAAGTGATAACCATTTGGATTTATATAAAACTTGATCTGAAATTTTGCATATAATCTGAATTATATCCAAATGAAATAATTGGTTTCTTAAACCTTTTCTTCTTAAAAAGAACACATTGCACATTGAATATAAAAATGAAAAAACCCCATACTTTTTAAAGTGCAGAAATACCACAACACAAAATACTATTATATGCAAAATTATGAGGGCTATTTACTAATGGTTAGTGAGTAATAATCCCATAGTTGCATGTTATCTGCTGCAGAGACCATGGAAATAAAATTGTCCCTATTGCAGACTCATTTTCAAAACAGAAAAACATCAAAAAAAAGCAGTACAAAGTGGCAGATGGCCATTTTCTCCTCCCAAATGTACGAATTGCAATTTTCAAAACCCATTTTTAAGATGGGTTTCTTTGGACTTCATTCACAGGCCCTTTAAATCTCAAGGAGGGGTATGTTGGTGGGAATGTGTTTACGGTGGGACTAGGGTGGGCTTACGATTTGGATGTTTTTCTGTAATAATGGAACATTATACAAAACATCCAGAGTAAAAATTAGAGGTCAGAACTGTTTCAACAACGAATAAGTTGCCCAAACTGACCAGATGACTACCAGAGGCATGACACCCCCCCGCCCAAGAGATTACATTCCAAGATGGCATCCAATAAGATGCTGATTTCACTGCCTCCTTTGTTCTGTATTTTGTTTCTTAATTTAATCTGCTTTATCTTATTTAATTTGGTTTTTTAGCTCATTTACCCCCTCTTTTACTACACAGCACGCTAGCCAATTTAGAATATAATGGATGCGTTAGCATTTAGCGCATGCTAAAACGGCTAGCGCACATTAGTAAAAGGACCCCTTAATTTGTTTTATAATGTATCTTGTTTATTTCTAGTTTTTATTTGGGTTGGGACAGTGGTTTCTGTTTCTCTGCGACTGTCAGGAGCGTTTAACGGCTAACCTACCTGCCGTTGTTGGCTCCCTCTGTTCCCGCTGGGCAGCTGTCACTGATTGGAGACCATGACTGGGAGATGATATGTTGTGTAGTTTTTGTTACGGAAGCACCATCTTCTTGGCTGAGACGACCTCTGCTTTCATCCGGGAGGAGCTGGTAGTATCTCTTGCACTGTTGGCGGGGTCTGAATCTCATCCTTCTGACGCTGCAATGGCATTGTCTGTCAGCAGGGAGTACGTTTTTTTCCGGTTTCCAGAGTTGCTCATCCTCTGGGGCTTCTTGCTTGTACTGCTTCAGCGATGCATGGCTCTGCCTGCCCTGTTCTTCAATTTGGAGAGGTGTCTACTTCGACGGCAGCCCATTGATGATCTAGGTGGGCAACGTGCTGTGACTAGTTTTCTACTGCTTCTCCCCTGATCGCTGCTCTTCATTGTCATGATTCCTGGTCCTGCTTCATTAGCGATGGCCCGTTGACCTGGTTCCAGTGTCAGATGATGAGGAGCCTGCTGCCTGTCTATGGGTCTCCGGCTTTATATGTTGTGCTGCTCTACAGACTGAACTTAATATCAGGCCACTTCAGAGACTGTCTCTGCAGGACTATTCTTCTGTCTCTCTAAATTTGTTTTATTTATTAATTTCAATTTATTTATTTTTTTTATTTTCTTTCTTACTTTCTATTTCTTTTATTTTTGATTTTGAATTATTTTTGCTGGGTTTTTTTTTTTCTTTTTGAAGTGTAACTTATTACCACCTTGGAATTGTATTATATATTTTTATTTTAATCAGCTATCTTAGCAAGATTGTGAGCCTTCCGGACAGATAGAGTAGGGAAGTCAGGAGAGTCCTTGTGCAAATCAAGTAAGAAACTACTAGATTTGGAACTCCATTCAGTGATAAAATTTCTCACAAAAGAAGAGAAGAAGCCAAAGAAGATCCATGAACACATTACTGCAATTTATGGTGAGTCTGCCCCATCATTCTACAAAGTAAAATTTTGGAGCAAGCAGTTTCAGTAGGGTAGAGAGTACATTGAAGATGACCCTCACACTGGTCGAATGTCACTTATGTTGGAATTTCAGAAATCAAAAAATTAATGTGTCAGAGAATTCATATTATTCAAAGTGCAAAATAGTGCCTGCCAATAAATAATATATCTTCTAAACCTTAGGGTCTTCAGTATGTCAGCAGAGTCATTAGACCCAGGCTGACTGAACTCTTCATTAGCCCCGTTGGTTAACTTAGCTCTTTTTTCTTTTCTTTTTATCTTATTATATTTGTCTTCTGCTTCATTCTTTTAATTCATTTTTCAATTCTTATCAACAACTCATAATTTGATAGCAAATAGGTATTGCTGCTAAGCAAGCTAAGTATTTTCTATCAAATTATGAGTTGTTGATAAGAATTGAAAAATGAATTAAAAGAATGAAGCAGAAGACAAATATAATAAGATATAAAGAAAAGAAAAAAAAAAGCTAAGTTAATCAACGGGACTAATGAAGAGTTCAGTCAGCCTGGGTCTAATGACTCTGCTGACATACCGAAGACCCTGAGTTTTAGAAGATATATTATTTACTGGCAGGTACTATTTTGCACTTTGAATAATATAAATTCTCTGACACATTAATTATTTTTATATCTGAACTTCTACACAATATATAAATTTTGTGTAATAGTGTGACTACTTCTGTTGGAAAACACTTTGGAAAAACTGACCACTGCACCAATGATTTTATAGTAAGAATACTAAACACGAACTTTAAGACAATCTAAGAGCATAAAACCTTTGAAATTAAAATGATAAAATATTTTGACACCTCCCAGACAGGACTTAACAAAGATCTGGGCTTCCTTTCCCACTACAAAGACTTTTAAAACTGCTCTGTCACCTCTCTGTCTCCTGCCCACCAATCCAAACCTCCCTCTTCCTATCCCTGAAATGCTTTCATTTTTTCCTTATATATAGATATTTATCATCATTTGCTTATTTCTGATCTGAAGAAGAAGGGTTTCCTTCGAAAGCTCATCATAAAATGTATTGAGTTAGTCCAATAAAAAAGATATTACCTTATTTATTTTGTTTTATTTCTATACAGAACCATTTTGGAGGGGGGAAAATTCAAAGGAAATATGCACAAAACAAGCCATTGGGATGTAGGAGGGGGGCCAGCATTTTTAGTAGACTGGCCACACAGTCATCCTAGTAGAGCAGTGGGGCACCCTAGGGAGCATACTCAACATGCACCACTTTATAGAATACACTTAGAAAGTTGTGCGTGCATGTTCTAATCAGTGCTAATCGGTGTCAATAATTGCATATTGGCAATTATCAGTCCCGATTGCCTTGTTAACTAATTCCCCCTTTTATGAAGACGCACTAGGGTGTTTTATCGCCGGCAATGGCAGCAGAAGTTCTGATGCTCATAGAAATTCTGAGCTTTTACTGCCACAGCCGGTAATAAAAATCCCAAACAAACTGGTTTCAAACAACATTCAAAGGGGGAGGGAGGTATAAGTTATGTGTATAAATTAGCAATGTGCAGAGATTTGCATGTGTAACTTTGGCCACAGTATACAGAATCCAGGCCATTGCACCCAAATTTCCACACTCAACTTTGTATGTGCATCAGAGATTTATTTATTATTTTATTTTTATTCTGCTTAGGCCTAAACAGATTAAAGTACAACATATATATATATCCTAAAATATCAAAAGATGATCAATACATCACAGGCATTACTAAACAGCTGCATACACATAGACTAATAAGCTCAGAAACATCAATTATTGGGTGTTAACAACCAATTGATGTTATTTGGCAGTCTTAATTATGTACAATTGAATTTCATTGCGCATCATTTTATAGAGCAAAGAGTCTAACTTCAATCACTCATATCTAAAAAGAAGGCATAATTAAGGGCTTGCAGATTTACAGAATTTGCAGGAAAAAGTGGCCTAGTGGTTAGAGCTACAGCTTCAGCACCCTGCAGTTGTGTGTTCAAGCCCCACACTGCTCCTTGTGACCCTGGACAAGTCACTTAATCCTCCTCTGCCCCAGGTACATTAGATAGACTGTAAGCCCACTGGGACAGATAAGGAAAAATGCATAAGTACCTGAAAGTAAACTGCTTAGATAACATCCATTTATAGGCACACCTAAGTTGAGCACCAACATTTACATCTGCTTTTAGCAGACATAAATATAGCAACCAACATTTAGGCACCTGATCCTCCCTGAATGCTATTCTGTAGAGAATCACTAACTAAAAATAGGAGGAGTGGAGGAAAGAATACACAGAGCTCAAATTTCTCTTCACTAATTATTATACAAGACGCTGGAGTGCTCATGCAAATGAAAGAAAAAGCCTAAGGTATTGATGAGTCATAAGACCCTACGTCCTCCACATCATTGGCATGAAAATCTTTCATGTATAGCACTGGCTAGCAAGCAGAGAAGAGACTCCTGAACAGCTGGTGCAAGGTTCATGGGCCCTGAGGAAGTGGTGATATGCCACAAAATGATTGTTGGCCTTGCCGAATGGAACCTTGATGTATACTACTAAACTCAGTGCACGGTCCCTAGGTCAGAGTCTTATGAGTCACCAATACCTGAGGCTTTTTCTTTCGTTTGCATGGGCACTCCAGCATCTTGTATAATAATTAGTAGAGAGTAATTTTGAACTCTGTGTATTCTATAGAGAATGACACAGGGACGAATTTGTCCCCATCTCCGTGGGATCTCAAGATCCCTGTCCCATCCCTATGAATTATGTCTCTATCCCAATCCTGCAAGCTCTGCCTTAACTGCACAAGCCTATAACACTTATGATTTTAAAGTGTTCAAGGCTAAAGGGTGCACTCCCTTTATAGAACAGTGCTTAGCTCTCTCATTTTTTTATGCTGAATTTTTGACGCCATTTATTGAATTATCTGCCACGTGCTCCCACATTAATTTTTTGCAGATATCACATGGTAATATAAACATTAGTGTATGACCTGCACAAAAAAGAAAACAAAGAAAAAATATGCCATGGTAAAAATAGGTTTACCACTTGGGAAAATCTTGCATTAAAATGTGCTAAGCCCATATTTTAGTAAAAGGGCCCCTCGATAAATGCTAAATTAATTTGATGCACAATTACTTAAAAATTCAAAGTGCCACATCAGTGCATCTTAAAGTTTTAAATACATGCTGGGACCTTTTAATAAAAAGAATATATGAACTGAACAATGGCTGGAAATTTGGGAGAAAAGGCAGATGAACCAAAAAATATTTGCCCTGTGCACAGTATCTATTAAATAAGGCTCTTTAAATTCTGTGTATTTTCCTGACAACAAAAAGTATTTATGTTACTGATGCTTATTATTTTCACTGGAGTTTTTCTCACTTTTGTTATGAAGGCAGAAATTTAGGTCCCCTTTTATCAAGGTTTTTTTTATCGTCGGCCGCTGTGGTAAAAGATCTGATGCTCATAGGAATTCTTTGAGCGCCGGAGCTTTTACCACAGCAGCTGGCGATAAAAAAACAAACAACCATGGCTTGATAAAATGGGGCCTTAGTACATTTCTCTGTGATTCAATGCTGCTTATTTAAGGAAATGGATTTTTAGGAAAAAGTAGGCTCAGGGGTGGGAAAGAAATTGGAACGTCCTATTTTTGGCTGAAGTATCTTGTTGTTCATGTTCATCCTGAATAGATGACACAAAGGCTTTCAAAAATGGCATCTGCTCTTTAGTGAAATGCAAAAGCTGCAGGTTCTTGGAAACTTGCTGAGAGTTGTTGTCACTTTGGATGAAGTGTTTAGGAGTTTGTGAAAAACAGAATTAAAATTTGTCAAATGTTGCAAGTCTCACACAGAGTTCAGTTTGATTTCACCATTTTCCCTCCGTAGTAATTTATTTCATGTTTTAGAATGAACAAGTTTTTTTATTAGCACAGCATACACACAAAAAAGCCTTTAATAGAGTTCATTTTTTTCCCTTCTTTCCTTTAAAAAGAATGCACTGTCCCCAAAGGTGCTGGAAGCAAAGGAGCAGTGTTTGAGAGGTGTGCTAGCAAATAACTTCTACATGAGGTACAAATATGACTCAGTGGAGCATGACAGACTTTGCCATGATTATGAAATACTGTCAATCTCTGTTCAGTATAAACCAAGAGCTGAAATGTCATGGGCTCCACAGTTAATCAGTACAGGAGTATATTATTAGGAAATTGTAGAAAAACTTGCACCGTTTGAGAGTAATTTTAAATGCTGACCTACACAGGCAGAATTAGTCCTTGATATTTAATGTATTTTCAATTCTGGGTACCAACTTTGAATATCTAGGGCTAATTATAGATGTATTGGCCACTAGAGATTATGCAGGTCTTGGCCAATATCCACCTTGGACCTGCTATACAGTCCCCGGATGAAAATCAGTTGGAACCCACATAAAGATTTTACAGATGCCCTCATCAACTCTGAGTCTCTGATTCCCCCTCTCTCACATTACTGACTTCTTGAAGACTCAACTGAGCCTTCACTCCCACCTACTGAGACCCTATCCTACCCCATAAGCTTCCCCACTCCTCCCCCGAGCTAATTTGTAGATTCCTGTTGGTCTAGCGGGGTCCTGTAGACAAGGGTGATATCCACTCACTCCTGTCCATTTCATCTCCTTTCACAAAATGGTCACCATGAACTCTAGCAACAGCCAATTGGTACTAATAAGTACTAAGTCCACCCAAGCTCTACCCTTGAACTGCTCTAGCATGAACTAGACAGTGCAATAGCAGTTAGTGCTAATATTTGTGCATCAGCATTTTTACACTAATAGGGCTGGATTCAGGAACCTAATTTTTTTAAAAAGCACATGGGTACTGTGACAGGCAGGACCCTGTCTCATCCTGAGACTCTGCTGCTAACCTTCATTATGCCAAGCCAGTGCCTATTCCCAGAGAAAGAAAAAGCATTATAAAGTCTGACAAGCAGGCAATAGGCATAGCAGAAAGGCAGATCATAAGACCTAAGGCAGCAGCAGCTCAGGATTCTAGTGTATTTCCCTATTATTCCTTATTCCAACCTGCAGAAAGAAAAAATCCCTTTAACCCTGCAGTATTACAGCCTGACACACACAGGGTAAAGACAGGGGAGGAGTCAGGAGAGCTGACAGCTGAGTGCAAAGGGTAGGAACAAGTGAAGCTGAACACTCTGCAGTGCCTGCCAGGAAACGCCTGGAGAATTTGTAAACCAATTTCTCCACCACGTTGGACAAGGCAACTAGAAACACCCAGGCAAGAAAGAAACTCATTTCCTAGGGAAAGGTTAGCTTGGGAGGGAGAGAATTCTGAAACAAGGTTTACACAAGCTAGCTGGGAGAAATGTGGCTTCTTACAGAGTGGGGGAGGGGAGCTACAAGATAGAAAAGGTACTGCTATGGAACTAAATGAGCAGGGCTTTGAATCAAATAACTTATATTATGACATGGAATGTAGTTATGAACCATAGGAAGGTGTATTTGAGGAAAGTATGTGTGAATAGAGCTGAGTTAGAAATTCTTCTTCACCCAGAGAGTGGTAGAAAACTGGAATGCTCTTCCGGAGTCTGTTATAGAGGAAAACACCCTCCAAGGTTTCAAGACAAAGTTGGACAAGTTCATGCTAAACTGATAAGACTGGACTCATTTGGAGCACTGGTCTTGACCTTGGGGCCACCGCATGAGCGGACTGCTGGGCAGGATGGACCATTGGTCTGACCCAGCAGCAGCAATTCTTATGTTCTTAAGTTATCTAACAGGTTACTCTAATTATCTGGATATTCAGTGTTTGTGTCTGGACAATCCATAACTGTTAGCATTTTAAAAACCACTGACCACCATAAGTTGAATATTGGACCTGTAATTTTCAAATATGTATTTGTATTTTCTGATGCAAAGCCAGCCCACAGAAATATGATGTATAAGATTCACAGGAACTTTTATTTCATGTAACTTGTACCTAAGTTTGAGAGTAAAACATTCTTAGGTACTGTAGTTTCTCTGTTAAAAACTTACTACAGACTGAATAAGTTCAAAGCCTTATACCCAGTAAGCTAGTAAAATTTGTCCCACATGATGAGACTTTGGAAAGGGATCAAGATGACTAACTGCAGTTAGGCACCTAGATCCCTTTGTTAGAAATTTGCTTCACACAGAGCAGCTAAATATAACTATGTAGTTTCACAACACAGCTATATTTAACTGTTTTTAAAATAAGCATTCTCAGTGGCATGTGTGGGTTAGGAAAGAAAAGAACTTGCATCTAATTGAGTTTTAAATGATAGTACAAGCCCTGTTATTTAAATATTTGGAATGTTCATATAACCAGCATTTCTACTACTGCTATGGAACGCATTGGTGAGACAGTTAAGGCTGTGTTCTGAACGGTTAAGATTTTAAAAAATGATTGAAAATACAATTGTTTGTTACAGCATTTTTGTGAAATGTCCAGGATTTTAAGTGTCAGAGTGAGTTATTTTAAGAATAGTTGCTTTTAAGATTTTGCTTTGTGATGCTTGTTCCTGAGTTTTTATGTTTGTACTCTGTAAACCATCTAGTTATAGATGGTATATAAATTTTTAAAATAAATACCGTATTTGCCGGCGTATAAGACGACTGGGCGTATAAGACGACCCCCCAACTTTTAGTTAAAATATAGAGTTTTGTTATATACTCGCCGTATAAGACTACCCCTTCTTCCGCACACCTTCTCTACCGCCCCGGGTGCAGCACAGCCGGCCAGGTCCCCTTACTTTTGTGGCACTTCCCCGACCGACCGACAACAGCCCCGGTCCGACAAACCTCCCTGCCCTTAACCGCGAATCTAAATTACCTTCTTACAGCTGCTGTAAGAAGGTAATTTAGATTCGCGGCTACAGGGCAGGGAGGATTGTCGGACCCGGGCTGTTATCGGTCGGTCGGGGAAGTGCCACAAAAGTAAGGGAACCTGGCCGGCTGTGCTGCAACCGGGGCGGGGCGGCCGCCCCTCTCTCTTGGTACCGCGAGGCTACTCTCCTTCTCCTTATCTGCCCTGCCTGCAGCACAGAGCCGAACGGAAGTCTTCCCGACGTTAGCGCTGACGTCGGAGGGAGGGAGGGCTTTGTTTAAGCCCTCCCTCCCCTCCGACGTCAGCGCTGACGTCGGGAAGACTTCCATTCGGCTCTGTGCTGCAAGCAGAGAAGGTAGGGAGAAGAAGAGCCGCGTACATCCAGAAGACTGAGCATCCAGCCCCGCAGGAGCCCCGCGACCCTCGGAGGCATCCCCATGGGATCCCCGCGACCCTAGGGGGCATCCCCACGGGATCCCCGCGACCCTAGGGGCGTCCCCGTGCAGCTCTCTAATGTAAAGTAAGGGCATGTAAACAGTACCCGGCGTATAAGACGACCCCCGACTTTGGGGAGGATTTTAAGGTACTGAAAAGTCGTCTTATACGCCGGCAAATACGGTACTTAATAATTTCTATAGCGCTACTTAGGACTCCTTTTACTAAGGTGCACTATATATTTTAGCATGCGCTAAATATTAGCGCGTGTTAACCCATGCTAAACATTACCACGTGCATGTTAGTCTATGAACACTTTAGCGGTTAGCACATGTGTATATTTAGCATGCGCTAAACGCATACTAAAACGCAAAGCATACCTTAGTAAAACAGGGGGTTAGGGTTACCATAGGGCCCTAGAAAAAGGAGGATGGATTTAGACATCTGGGTTTTACTTCCATTGAAAGCAATGAAAGTAAAACCAGGATGTCTCAATCCGTCCTCCTTTTACTGGAGCCATATGGTAACCCTAGTGCTACTAGGGTTACCCTCCTCCTAGATAAATTCTCCCCCAAAACCTCCACTTAAATAATCTCTTCCCCCCAAACACCAACCAAGTATTCAGATCCCTGAAATGTAACGTAATCTTATTTGTACTCTAACTGTAATCTATTTGTTATATCACACAGTAACGTACAGTCAATTTAATATCCAATTTGCAAGTTCTTCCAGAATTAATCCAGGTACCTCTTCTCCCTTGTAACCAAAAAAAATACCAAAAAAACCCCAAACTGTTGTAACTTCACTGGAAATGTCCAGTTAGCTCTTTTGTAATCCGCCTTGAACTGCAAGGTATAGGCGGAATAGAAGTCCCTAATGTAATGTAATGTAATATAATGTAATGTAATGTACTAGACATACACAGCGTTGTACAGCAAAACATAGAAGAGACAGATTTGAGAACACAGTAACTTTGCACTGTTCTGGCCTTTCCAGCATCACCCAGTCTTCACTTGTTTTCTTAGAAGTCATAGGTATGGAGATAGGGAAGCATATTAGGGAGGGTTAGATGAAGAAAGAGAGATTATTCTCTGCTTTGCTCTTTCCATCCCAGCATCCCTTTCTACCTTTCTGTTTCCCTGCATGCGGGTATATGAAACAGAGAGCTCTCAGATCACCAGCATATTTGGTTAACTGGCTTACCTATTTGCTCTGTATGCTAAATAATGGGGCTTTTACAGCTAGACTCTCTGCATGAACTCCAAGTATACAAATAAAAAGGGACAAAGTCCCAGCATATTTGTATACCTTTATAACTTTATCCAATTTCCAAACAGAAACTACAGTAGCAGTGTAATGTAATGTAATGTAATTTATTTCTTATATACCGCTACATCCGTTAGGTTCTAAGCGGTTTGAAGAAAATATACATTAAGATTATAAATGAGAAGTAAGAAGGTACTTTAAAAATTCCCTTACTGTCCCGAAGGCTCACAATCTAACTAAAGTACCTGGAAATTAATAAAGAAGAGAAAATAAAGATGGTTGAAAAAAGGAAAATTCTATGTGAATTTATAGGATGGAAATTAAACTGACAGTGAAGAACTGTATGAAAAATACATATGGAATGCAGCTAGAGAGGGTAGGTTACAATCTATTTATGGTATTTGTTTAATTGGAAGGTGTTAAGGTGGGTAATTTGGGGGAAGGTTATCTGAAGGTAGGTGAATCTTCTGGAGGTAAAAGAGGAGGGGTTAAGATATTTGGATGAATTTTTTGAAAAGCAGGGTTTTGATTTCTTTTCTGAATGTGGTTTCTCATTAAAAATTGGCTAAATGTGCACAGTTATAGATGTAGCTGTGGGCTTTGTTATTATGAGGATTACTGAAATGTATCTCCTATATAGACTTAATTCATGCACAGATCATTTTAAACAGGTTTTATTGCCATGGAAAAGATTTATGATAGTAAAAAAATTAGAGAATTATTCAGACATGAGTTTAGCTTACAGATCTGCCCACAAATATGCATTCATATATATATATATATATATATACCGTATTTTCACGCAAATAACGCGCACCCGTATAAAACGCGCACACGGGTATAGCGCGCAGAAATCACGATGATATGTACAAAAACTTTGGTATACCGCGCTCACGGGTATACCGCGCATGCTGCCCGACGCTCCTTTCGCCCGCCCTGACTTTCCGTGCGCTGTCCCGACTCTCCGTTCACCCCCCCTGACTTCCGTGCACTGTCCCCCCTTGAAGGTCTGTCCCCATCCTGAAAGCCTGATGCCCCCCCCGACGTCCGATACATCCCTCCCCCCCGAAGGACCGCCGACTCCCCAACAATATCGGGCCAGGAGGGAGCCCAAATCCTCCTGGCCACGGCGACCCCCTAACCCCACCCCGCACTACATTACGGGCAGGAGGGATCCCAGGCCCTCCTGCCCTCGACGCAAACCCCCCTCCCCCCAACGACCGCCCCTCCCAAGAACCTCCGACCGCCCCCCAGCCGACCCGCGACCCCCCTGGCGACCCCCACGACCCCCCCACCCCCCTTCCCCGTACCTTTGGTAGTTGGGCCAGAAGGGAGCCCAAACCCTCCTGGCCACGGCGACCCCCTAACCCCACCCCGCACTACATTACGGGCAGGAGGGATCCCAGGCCCTCCTGCCCTCGACGCAAACCCCCCTCCCCCCCAACGACCGCCCCCCCAAGAACCTCCGACCGCCCCCCCCAGCCGACCCGCGACCCCCCTGGCGACCCCCACGACCCCCCCACCCCCCTTCCCCGTACCTTTGGTAGTTGGCCGGACAGACGGGAGCCAAACCCGCCTGTCCGGCAGGCAGCCAACGAAGGAATGAGGCCGGATTGGCCCATCCATCCTAAAGCTCCGCCTACTGGTGGGGCCTAAGGCGCGTGGGCCAATCAGAATAGGCCCTGGAGCCTTAGGTCCCACCTGGGGGCGTGGCCTGAGGCACATGGTCGGGTTGGGCCCATGTGCCTCAGGCCGCGCCCCCAGGTGGGACCTAAGGCTCCAGGGCCTATTCTGATTGGCCCACGCGCCTTAGGCCCCACCAGTAGGCGGAGCTTTAGGATGGATGGGCCAATCCGGCCTCATTCCTTCGTTGGCTGCCTGCCGGACAGGCGGGTTTGGCTCCCGTCTGTCCGGCCAACTACCAAAGGTACGGGGAAGGGGGGTGGGGGGTCGTGGGGGTCGCCAGGGGGGTCGCGGGTCGGCTGGGGGGGGCGGTCGGAGGTTCTTGGGGGGGGCGGTCGTTGGGGGGGAGGGGGGTTTGCGTCGAGGGCAGGAGGGCCTGGGATCCCTCCTGCCCGTAATGTAGTGCGGGGTGGGGTTAGGGGGTCGCCGTGGCCAGGAGGGTTTGGGCTCCCTTCTGGCCCGATATTGTCGGGAAGTCGGCGGTCCTTCGGGGTGGGGGTGCGAGTGGTCCTGCCGGGGGGGGGGGATGTATCGGACGTCGGGGAGTCGGCCGGGCAAGAGGGCTTGGGCTCCCTCTTGCTCCGATCGTGGATGCGGGTGCGGGTGGGAGCGCGTGCGAGCGGTCGTTCGGGGTGGGGGTGCGAGCGGTCCTGCTGGGGGGGTGAATCGGGCGTCGGGCGGGGTGGGAACTATGTTTTAAAACTTTTGTATACCGCGCTCACGCATATAACGCGCGAGGGGTATGCGCGGTAGGTAAAAACGCGTATAACGCGCGCGTTATATGCGTGAAAATACGGTATATATATATATATATATATAAATGTAAAAATATCCATACTGAGTCAGACTGATGGTCCACCTAACCCAGTATTCTGATTCAAACAGTGGCCAATCGAAATCACAAGTATATATTTATGAACATAAATGCTAGCTGATCGCTAAGCAGTGTTCTGTAAAGGGTATACATAAATGGCATAGCACCTGACTGCAAAGAGGCATTCAGGTTAAGAACATAAGAATGTCCATATTGGGTCAGACCAATGGTCCATCCAGCCCAGTCTCTTGTTTCCAAAAGTGGCCTATCCAGGTCACAAGCTCCTGGCAGAAATCCAAATAGATTGGTGAGGCAAGATTTCCCTTGACTAAATCTGTGTTGGCTTTCTCTCAGTAATCCATGCTTACGTATACTGTATATTATATCAGTTTGTTCTTTATAATAGTGTCTACAGTACCATGTTGCCCAACACCAATGTCAGACTCACTAGTCTATAATTTCCTGGATCACCTCTGGTACTCTTTCTAAAATTTGTCATCACATTGGCCACCCTCTAGTTTTCTGGTACAATGCTGGATTTTAAAGAAAAATTACAAATTACTAATAGCTCTGCAAGTTCATTTTTCAATTCTATCAGCACTCGTGGATGTATACCATCCAGTCCAGGCAATTTGCTATTGTTCAATTTGTCAAACTGACCCATTGCATCATCCAGTGTTACAGAGATTTGTATGAGTTTCTCTGAATCATCAGAACTGAATACCATTTCTGGCACTGGTAATACTGATCGAAGCAAAGAACACATTTAATGTCTCTGCTATGGCCTTGTCTCCCTAAGAGCCCCTTTTATCCCTCAGTCATTTAGCAGTCCAACCAATTCTCTTCCTGGCTTCTTGCTTTTAATATACAAAAAAAATAGTTTTTGCTGTTTGATTTTGCTTCCAGTGCAACCTTCTTTTCATGGTCTCTGTACCTTCCGTATTAGTGCTTTGCATTTGACTTGACATTCCTTGTGCTGTTTACAATTATTTTCAGTCAGATCCTTTTTCCACTTTCTAAATTTATTCTCATCTTGGATATATTTTCAGCATTGTCTATGACTAAACTGCATACTAGACATTTTGAATTTTTGTTTACATTTTATGATATATTTTGTTGCTACTTCCTGTAAGTATTCTGTATGTGCATTTCCTGAAGTATTGTTTCTGCAAAAATGACATTCCCTGTGATTGTTTTACAAGAATATACAACAGGATCATTCTGGACAGTACTCCACCAATCAACTTAGGTTATCAATTTTACCCTTTAGACTTGTAACAAATTGCTCAATTTTTATCTTATATACTTTATCCAACAGTTTTCCTGCAATATCTCTGCTGGGTGGACCATGTCCTGGTCACAGTGACCGAGCTATATTAATGAAGCGTGGGTTTTTAATCAGACAGAAAGAAGAATTTGTCGCATAAATAAACTGGATAATTTTTTCATCAATTACCTCTTTTTCTAATCTGCTGGTTTTTATTACAAACTTATCTATGGTGGTTCCTGGATGGTAGTTGTTTGTTGTTGTTTTTTTGTCTTTCTTTCTTTCTTTTAGGTGCTTTACTCTGGATATGTTATGTATATGGTGTGACTGAAACACTATCCTGAGCAGATAACTCTGAAACTGTAGAACAGGAAGAGATCTTGAAGGTGGATAGTTTCCAGAATCCTTTAGGCTGATGATGATTCCCATAAACAAAAAAAAAAAAATCAGTGCTGCTATTTTATTATTGATATAATTTCTGCTTATTTAGTGTTACTCATTGTTTTCACTACCACTCAGTATTGCCAAGAAAATGAATATTTGATTGTTTCAACTCTTTATTTCATCATAAAAACTGTATCAAAATGATGGTAACATGGAGTAATAATAAATATATGTTTTTCTCAAATATTACAATTCCTTAAGTAAGTATTTAAGAAATATGATGAAATCAAAATGGTTTTCAACCTGAAGACCCTGCCTGTTCAAACATGTTCCTTTTTATCATCATCATTATCAAAGCACTTCTTATGATGTCATTTCATTTGGGCCATATGGCTTTGCATTTCTTTCTTGCAGCATTTGCATTTTTTACACATGCCTGCCTTATCCATAGGTAGAGGAACTTCATTAAAATCTTCCCAAACTATCTCTTTTATGACCTGTTACCATTATAGCTTTCTCTTCCAAGGAGAGAATAATATGATAAGCCAAAGATCCCAACACTTGTGGGGTATTCTGCTCAAAGGGTTTCACTTTTATTTTTACTGCCTGGTCCTTCCTCCTTATACTTAGCTACTTGTGCAGATTTATAAACTTAGCACTTAAGAGGTAAGGGGTTGATTCTAGGTACATCGATTTGCAAAGGAACAATGGAGCAAAGGCTTTTTTTTCTCAACTCCATGTATTATATAACATTTTTGCTGTGAAGCTGAAACATGTTATCTCTACAGACATAAATTCAAAGTTTTGAGAAATGCCAAACCAAACATCTGTGATAATATAAATAGAAAAATTGCCCATGATAATATAAATGGATTAACTGAATTCATTTACCCAAATTTTTAAACATTGCATGAATATACAGCCTCATTCTATAAAAATGAATCCTTATTTCATGATGAATAAATTTTGGACTATTATATATCTTAAGTAGAAAACTATATTTAGAGTTTTCCATAAAAAACATTAAAAAAAAATCAAATTTAAATAAAAAATATCAGCTTTTTTAATTTAAAAAAAAAATCATTGATTTTTAGCCATCCTTCAACAAGCTTTATCTAGATTTAAAACCTGCTGGTGATTTTCTAGCCAATGAGATACAGAATCTAAACAAATCTGTAGAAGAGAAATATCAACATCTTCTGGATCTCTGTAATGAAGCAATAAAATATTGTCTGCTGGGACATAAAAAGAAATAGCAAAATTGTTAATCAGGGCAGCCAATAGACTAAAAAAAATTGATTGCATAGCAAAGGTAAAAGAATAGACCCCTGAGGTACTCCACAATAGAGAAGAAGAACCAGGAACAACCAGTTTATTGGGGAATTTTATATATGGCACCAAACATTAACAGGAAAATTCTATTACCAGCATCTAAACTTAGGCATCGATAGGCACCCTTCCGATGCATATGTTAATTGAAAAATACCGTCAGAAACAGCAAAAAAATGACAGTGTTGAAGCATCTACTGATACCTAAATAAAACGCAGCTGGCATTGCAGCTAGGTAACTGCTTTAGGCCACTGAATGCCAAAGTAGGCATGTCCAATGCTGGAAGTGGCATTAGGTGAGCTAAAGCAGCTACCTAGCTGAAAATTCACAGCAAGATATGCAGCTGAAATATAGGCCCAGAAAACCCTGCCCAACATTTTAGCCCCCTATCTATGCTGCTGTAGGATCCTTAAGTCCGGAACTGTGAACAATGGTGCCAGCCTTAAACCATAGAATAAATGATTAATCACGGCTATGTCATAAAATAAGTGCCTTAAAAGATAGGCCTCCTAAATGTTATTGTAGCCTTACTGGCACGATTAAAATGTCCAAACTCACTATACTGTAAATTCTAGTGCCAAAATGAAAATAACTTATGTGTATCATACTACTATTAATGTTGATACTATCAGATGTACATAGCAATACTCCTTAATTCGTTGTATGTACAGCTTCTATTTATTGTATTTACAGTTTCCCTTTATTGTTAACCGCCTAGAAGTCGCAAGATTGTTGGCGGTATATAAGAATAAAGTTATTATTATTATTATACCACTACACACAGAGAAGTTATAAGATACTCTTAAAAGGTGCGGCAGATACTACTCATACAAGCGTCTGAATTTGAAACACTGTAAGTAAATTTTTAAAAACTATTTAAAAACTGTACGCTGAAGGAAACTCTGGCAAAAAAAATCAAACCGAGTCATCTCACATTTCTGTCTGATAAATAAATACGTGCATGAGCCTCAAAAGAAGATAAAAACAACTTACTAGGATATTTTTTTTTAAACAGTGTTTGGAGCTAAAAGGTCCTGGGCTTTCTGGAACAAAAAAATTGTGACGCTACGAATGTAATTTTATACTGTGCGGGGGTGCTCTGATGTCACATGAAGACATGAGTATGTGCCTCCTCAGCGGCCAAAGAAGGGCCTAACAGCTGAAAATAAGACCCTATTGCGTGTGTCAATGTAGGCGTACATGTCAATCTTGACATCTAGAGTGTTGCCTTTCAATTTTTCCATGAGAATGGCCAGCCTACCCTGCCTGTATGCAGACCCCAGAGGGGGAGGAGGAGCTGGAACTCTGGTGCACCCCCTTCCCCCCCAATTCCAAGAAGAAGGATATCTTGCCCTTGCGAAGAAGTTTCTGATAGTTACTGCACATCATGTCGTCGGTGCTGGGGCTACTCTGGTTCATTCTGCCTTCACCAGGCGAGTCTGTGCCCACCCACCCTCTAGCCACTTCTGCAGTGAGCTGGGGTTGAAGGTGCTAGGTGGGTGGGGGGACAGACAATGGGGCGTCCAATGCTGCTGGCCTCAGTGCATTGAGTGCGGGGCTGCTCTGAGTTCCTGCATGAGTCACCGGGGGGGGGGAGCTACACTATGCGGCTCATTTGCTCACAGGCCCAGTCTTCCACCCTATCCCATTTCCCAATCCCACAAACAAAGAGCCCTCGTGGCCAACAGTTCAGAGCTGTGCTCTCAAGCTCCGCTCCACTCCTACAATCCATCAAACAGCCAATCAGAACACTGAGCCATGCTCCCGCAACTGCCCACTGGCTGCGCTATGCTTGACCACAAGGCAACCAATCTGAATGCTGGGTCCCGCCCCTTAGGGTCTCAACACTGTGCCATGCCTCTCCTTTCACTAAGTGATCGTTTCGACCAATTACCAATCAGGAGGCAGGAGCTCCTTCCTTATATCGAGAGACCCTGATCCAGAGGCGGGAGAGAGGTATGGGTTGTGATGTCACACATCCCTCTCTTAGGTCTTTTGGAGGGGGAGTGGTTATATTCGCTCCATAAGATGCACCCTTATTTCCACCCACTTTTTTTGGGGAAAAAAGTACGTCTTATGGAGCGAAAAATTGTATCCAATAGTAGATAAGGTAAGAGGTGAATTTCTACATTTCTATGAATCCCTTCTCTAGAAAAGCAAATAAATATATCATTGGCCTAAAAATCTTTTCACTACAACTTCTATGTCTTCTGCAGCCTTGAGCAGCATATATATGAAACCTGTCATTGATCTGCCTCCTGCTTTGTTTCTTTGTGTGTGATAGACCTTGTGCTTCCAAGTTTGCCCCTATAGTTTGCTAGTGTTAAATGTTCATCTCTATCAAGCCGCATTTCCAGGCTAATTGCTTCATAAATACCATTCTACAGGTTTACTCTGCCAGAACTTCATTATGTTTAATTTATTCAGCAATTTTGCATTATATCACCTAAATTTGCATCGGTAAATCATAGTTCAAAGTTACAGAATGCTATTCTGGCCATTCTTCTAAATAATATTAACAGCATTAACTCCATGTTGTAATCAGGTTCCTCTCATTAAGCCTGGCATTAGCTCTTTAATACCAGTGGTAATCATTTGTATGCCTCCCCCTCCTCTATTTCTTTTATCACAATCTTAACTTGCTTTTCCTTACAATCATATAATAATATTTTCTTCCTTCTCTCTCTCACCCATTCAGTCATACCTCACACATTCATAATTACATTCTGCACACTTTCTATATGCATGCAAACTTATCATAGCAACATCTTACATACTGATATATTTTGAATAATGCAAGGCATGTATGCATCCTTAGTATGTTAGTCAATATATGTAGACTTACAGTATTATGATGCATAACAGTTCCACAAAAGGAATTTTCAGGTATATATCATATTCATGGCCAAAGGTAATATTGTAAGATCATCAGCTGGTTTACTTTTAACTGTTTCTTATATGCATTAATATGAAAACTACTGGTTGTTTCACTCGTTTCATATCATTATTAAATCTGTAGAATTGAAAAAGGGACCATCTGACCTAAAAATATAAAGCTAAACATTTAGGTCAATATTAAAAGTGATTTAACCAGCCAGAAATAGTTCCTGGCTGGTTAAATTCCCTATTTGGGCTAACCACTAATTTTCTGTGGCACTTTAACAGGGCCAGATTCTATAAATGGCGCCTGAGTGCACCTACATTGTAAAAAGTAATCCGTTCCAGGAGCATGCTCGTAATCCAAAATGCTCATTTATCAAAGCGAGTTTCCCCATAGGAAATAATGGAAACTCGCTTTGATACGTTCCCACCCCTCGAGGCCAGCGGAGTTGCTCTATCCCCCCCCCCCACGAGAACCGGCATTGCTCCTCCGAAGGCCCCCCCCTGCGATTCAGCACCCCCCCCCCCCCCGCCGCTTCTTACTGTCATCTGGGCCTGAGCACCAGCACCGGCATGTCCTGTGCATTGGTGCCCGAAGATCGGCCTCCTCTTCTTGCTGGGCCTGGAGCATCTGCGCATGCTCAAGGCCTGCAAGTTCACATTCTCTCTGAGATCTCCGAGAATCTAGGAGAGAGCGTGAACTCGCAGGCCTTGAGCATGCGCAGTTGCTCAAGGCCCAGCAAGAAGAGGAGGCCGATCTTCGGGCACCGGCACCAACGCACAGGACATGCTGGTGCCAGTGCCCAGGCCCAGATGACAGTATGAAGCGGCGGGGGGTGCCCAATCGCAGCAGGGGGAGGGTGCCAGATTGCGAGGGGTGCCGCTCGCAAATCGAGGCATGCTCGGTTTCCGAGGCACCGATTTTGCGAATGTTTGCTCGTCTTGCAAAACACTTGCAAACCGGTGCACTCGTAAACCGAGGTACCACTGTTTTTGTATCCATTCATGCAAGTAGTTGAGAAAGAATACAACATGAAGACAATTTTGAAAGGAATTTCTGTGTCTAAACAAATTGTATTGTTCTGGATAGTTTGTTACTGGTCATACAATAGTTCACTACTAGCGAGAGCTCAACACAGCATATGGGAGTTCAGACAATCAGTGAATGCCTGGCAATACTGGGTTATATCTTAAGGAACCTGAATGGACAGGATGCACATTCATGTTACAGATGGGCAGTCATGCAATACAGAGCACAGGTGGAAATAGTTGAGCGCCTGGAACCAATTTGGAAAGCTGCTGGTGAATGAGAGATAAACTAGACCATTAGTAGAGGCAGTAGAAAGAAGATGTCAAGAAAAGACGAATGCAACACAGTTCAGTAAAGTTCACTTTTTGAAATGTATCCTGGATTAAGTTGTGGAGTTGAAGCCTCAAACTAGATGATTATAGTATTCAAATAGTATACCAGTGACCTACGTCATGCATAGAAAAAGGAAAAATAGAGATGACTGTGACTAAACTCCCACGCCGACCCGGCCTCTCTCCCATGCCGCGGGATACTGGGATTCGGTTGGGGCAGCTCCTGATAGCAGTGGAGCTGCCCTGAGGTAGAAAAAAAAAGTGTGTTCGAGGCCGCAGGGGGCGTCGGGTGATGGAGCTGGACTCCCACACTGACTCGGTCTCTCTCCCCTGCCACGGAACGCTGTGTCTTGGGCGGGGCAGCAATGGAGCTGCCCTGAATAGAAGGACTAGCCTTTGACAAAATGTTTACCTGTGTAAAAAAACATTTTTTTTCCCCAAAAAAATTGCCTTCTTCTTCTGGTTCCAAGAGAGATAGAGCCTAGAGCCATGATGCTGCAGATTGTTAACATGAATTGATCATGCTGAAAAAGCAACATCCATACCCTTTAAGTGGAAGGTCTATCTGTTATTCAAGAGTAATACTTGTAGCCTGGTTCAAATATGTCATTGTACTATGCTCTGCAGCAGTGATCAGCAATTTTAAACCTTGACGGCCACAAAGCAAGCAATTATAGCCCACGTGTATTTATGGAGAATACCAGGGGAGTACTGTGAAACACTTCTCTCCTTCCTGCTGTTGCTGCTTTCAGCTCTGACTGCCAATGACAGCTTCCTCTTCTCATTGGCCTTAGAGGTGAAACTTCACCCACTAGACATCATCAGTTCATGGATTTACAGATCTGAAACTCTGGCTGCAGCAAAATAAGCTCCATCAGCTATTGAGAAAGGGTAAATGCTGGGAAATCCTTCCCTGTTTCTTGCTATTGGTAATCTGAATTCTACCTGCTAGAGAGTCACTTCTTTTTGCAGGCCCTTGATATATTTTTTAATTTTTTAATTTAACTTAATATGTGCAATACAATAACACATACTTCCAATACGTATAATGCAATAATAATAATTATTATACATACATTATTACAACTTAATGAGGACTATGTCTATTATAAAATAAGAACCTAAAATAAAACAAAAATTAAACATAGAATAAAATATCCATTTCAGATGGGAGGGAGTTAGGGAAGATTCTCCTTCAAATTTTTACAAAAACCATCCAGGGGGCCCCAATTTCTTAGTAAAATTAACAATATTATTCTGTTTAATGGCTATTATTTCCTTGTATTTTCTAATTATACTCAAATGATTCCACCATTCAGGAAAGTTGAGTTTGGAATTATCTTTCCAATTGATGATGATATGGTGGATAGCTAATGCAATAATCATTGTGTCAAATATTTTGGTATGCATTTGTATGATCAAGATATCAGGATTTGAGAAGCGTAGAATGATGGATTTGTACAAGATGGGAGGATTATTTTCTAAATGTGTTATAGAAAGTATTCTGGACCAAATATCTGTCCAGAATATTTGTACCATGGAACATTTATAAAGGAGGTGTTTAAGAGTACCGTCCTGCATAGGGCAAGACTAACATAAACCTGAAGAAACTGAATGTTTAAATTTAGCAATTTTATTAGGGGTCAAATAATCCCTATGCAGAATAAAAAAGGTTGATTGACAAATTGAGGCTGACATGGTGGAGCGTGCTGATAAAGACCAAAAAGAGTTCCAATTAGTTTCAACTGGAATTAAGTTCAATTTTTCCCCCCAAAGTTCATCAAAGGAAATTACCTCTTCCCTACCCAATTCATGCATAGTTTTATATAATTTAGAAGCTCTTTTTTTCTCTATTAAGAGAGACTATGTGAACTTAATAAAATTTGGTGAGTTAGGAGAAATATCTCTACACATCGGTCTTAGAGAGATGAAGGATTCTAAAATCAATTGCCAATTTTGTAATTCAAATTCAGGGAGGTCCAGGATACATTTCAGGTTATTTAACAACATAATTTCACCCTGAAAAGTTACTTGAGTTGAGCTCATATATTCTTTGATAGACAGGTCTCCTTAATTTCAGAGATAACATGAGATTCAATGGCGCTGTTATACCATAAAGGAATGTGGTCCCAATCTATATTGGTGTTGATCATGGTCTTATAAAATGTAAATATGATTGAAGCTGAAGATTTTAGGATTCATAAAGAGTTTGAATAAGGATATTTATCCATAAAAGGAAGTAAATGTATAGGCATAGGAGAAATTAGTAATTTCTCGAGTACCAACCATCTTGGAGTATTCCAATCATCCAGGTTTTGAAACTAGCACAGACTTTGGGTGAGTCTAAAAGCTAAGTGGTATCTTTTGAAATCTGGTAAATTTAAGCCACCTCTTAATTTATGCAATTTTAATTTGTATAGAGCTATCCTGGGAGGTTTAGATTTCCATAGAAATTTGTGAATTAGACTGTCCACCTTCTTATATAAAAACTCTGGGAAAGAAATAGGAAACACACTGAAAATGTAATTTAGTTTGTGTGCTAAAACCATTTTAATGGCTTCAGCTCTACCCCACCAGGAGAGAAAAAGGTGAGACCAGGATTGTAAGATGGTTGTTGTTAACTCAATGATGAATTTGGAATTTAAAGTCAGTGTTTTATTTACAGAGGAACTATACCAAATGCCCAAATATTTTATCTTATCCAGTTACCATTTAAAAGGATATTTTGAGATGTGATGTTTAAGTACATAGGGAGTCAATGGGAGAAGTGCTGATTTACATCAATTAATCTTGTATCCAGAGAATTTTGAAAATTCCCCAGTACAAGTTAAAATATTTGGGATGGAATCTAATGAGGTATAGATGAGAATATAATCTGCATATATAGAGAGCTTAAAAGATGAATCTTTAATAGACACCCCCTGATAGATTGATTTGCCCTATATGCTATAGCTATGGGTTCAAGAGCTAGGTTAAATAGAAGAGGAGAAAGTTGATATCCTTGTTTCTTACCTCTTTTAAGGGGAAAGAAATCAGATAATACACCATTAGCCATAATAGAAACTTGTGGATTGTTACAAAGAACTTTAATCATGTATATGTATATACATTTTTTATCAAACCCAAACCAAGATAAGGTGTGGAAAAGGTAGTCCCACTCAATCCTATCAAATGCCTTTGCGGCATCTAATGAAATAATCAAGAAAGTGTCCTTAGATTGAGCGGCATGAGCTAAAAGAGGCATGAATTATCACTTGGGTATCTATTTACTGTAAATCCAGTCTGATCTTTATGCAATAGGGTTGGAAGAACTACCTGCAATCTATTGGCTATGATTTTAGCATAAATCTTGTTGTCTATATTGATTAATGAGATTGGTCTGTAATTTTCCACTTTGGAATGATCTCTATCTGGTTTGGGAATCACTATTATGGTTGATTCTACAAAGGACCCTTTACATGACTTACCACGATACATGGCACTATAAAGGTATTGTAATTTAGAAATCAGAAAATGTGTTATAAAATTCTATATTAAAACCATCGTTACCGGGAAGTTTACCCATGGGCAGATCCTTAATAACCTCAAGAATTTCTTTACACTGAATATCTTTCCCCAAAAAGGTGTTATGTTCACTTGATACGGTGGGGTATGTTAAATTATTGGTGAAATTGTGAAACAAGAATTTGGAAAACTGGAATTCTGGTGTAAAGAGTTGTGCATAAAATTTTTGAAATTGGCATGCTATATCTGAGTCCGAAAGATAGGATATATTTTAATAGCTTTTTATTTATGAAGTGTTTTTCAAATAGCAAACATGTTCTGCTGTGATGGGAAAGCTATGCTATTCCTGGCTATTCATCAAATCAGATAATATGGCCATTGGTCACCAGTAAACATGATTAGAGCAGTAGGCTGAGAACCTTAAGAACTGGATTTAATTCCCACCTATAGTGCCTTTTGACTCTGGGCAAGTCACTTAACCCTTCCTTGCTCCAGCTTCAAAACTTAAGGCTCTTTTTTACGAAGCAGCGTTAGCGGTTTAACAGGCATAATAGCGCGCGCTAAACTGCCGGCCGCACTAGCCGCTACCACATCCTCTTGAGCAGGCGGTAGTTTTTCGGCTAGCGCAGGGGTTAGCGCGTGATGAAAAGTCCCATGCGATAAAGCCGCTAACGTGGCTTCGTAAAAGGAGCTCTTAGAGAGCCCACTAGTAGTAGTATAATATATGCAGTTTGGTTGTACCGCAGAAAGGCAGTATATCAAATCCATGATCCTGAACTCCAGTGGTGTACGAAAAGGGGGTCCACCCTGGGTGCATGCCCTAAGGGGGTATACAGCCGGCACAACAGGTACGGAACCTCCCACCCTACTCTGCCGCAAGACCTTCCTGCACCTCCCTATGGCTGCCAATTTACCCATCCAACGTCACTTACTGGTTCTGGAGTAGAGTCGGCAGCTGTGGGGAAGTGTACCTACTATTTTAAGGTAGGCACATAGTTCAAGGTCCCTACCAGAAAGTAGGCATGATTAAGGGCGTTAGGCATGATTAAGGGTGGATCATTGGCTTTTTTTTCCTCCCATGTCGGTGCTTGTTTTGGACTTAGGTGCATTTATCTAGGCCACAAAATCTCTGGCATAGATAGGGTTCACCCAAGGTTAGGACAACTACCAACCCCTAAGCCCACTTTAGGTGCCACTAAGCATGATTCTATAATGTGCACCTAACTTTTATAGAACTGCGTTTAGTGCTGCGATACTTGGCACCTAATTTTTAGGTGCCTTTTATAGAATTTCCCCTTTAGTATTCATAGGGGAAAAAAAACCCACTGCATCAAGGTGCAATTATCTTTTTGATGGCTTTCACATAGCTAACTTTTATATTTGTAGCAAACATGTGTGGGAACATGCAACTAACCTGCAGGAAATTTCATGGGCTGGTATTTCAGCCTCAGTTTTCCTGTGAAGCTAATCCATCTAGACCAGTGGTTCCCAAACCCTGTCCTGGGGGACCCCCAGCCAGTCGGGTTTTCAAAATATCCCTAATGAATATGCATGAGAGAGATTTGCATACCTGTCGCTTCCATTATATGCAAATCTCTCTCATGCATATTCATTAGGGATATCTTGAAAACCCGACTGGCTGGGGGTCCCCCAGGACAGGTTTTGGGAACCACTGATCTAGACTGATCATTGCAGTAATAACCTTTGGGCAGAAACCATAGCATGCAGACCCTCTAGAGACTGAATAGACATGCAGCATGAATCTAGAGTAGATATATGGGGTGGAGTTCTGAAAAGTTCTCAGCCCAACCAATCAATTTCCTAAAGTTTGATTGTTATTTTGCCACTGTAGCTGGAAAGAGTGTTATCTTATTTTGTTAAATGCTAATTTGCAGAAACTAAATTCTTTCTTTTGACATTGTTTCAGATCATTGCTTGAACCATATCCATGTCATTTTCTTCTCGGTTGGACTGAAAACATTTCAGCACCCCCTTGTACAGGGAAATACATTTAAAACCAATAGGAGGAATTTTTTTTATTTTCACTCAGAGGGCTGTGGTAAGAGCGAATAGCGTAGCTGGTTTTAAGAAGGGTTTGGACATTTTCCTGGAGGAAAAGTCCAGAGTCTGTTATTGAGAAAGACATGGCAGAAGTCACTGCTTGCCCTGGATCAGTAGCATGGAATATTGCTACTCCTTGGGTTTTGGCCAGGTACTAGTGACCTGGATTGGCTACCTTGAGAACAGGCTACTGGGCTTGATGGACCATTGGTCTGACCCAATAAGGCTATTCTTTCTTCTTACCTCTGCAGTCTCCTTAGATTTAGTCAGCTAGAAAAGCATAAACTGGTCTCAAGACTTCAGTGGTAAATTTTGACCAGTTTAAGTCGTTCTTTGGTGCAAAACAGCATGAATTAAATGCTAGTTTAATATTTCCCTTTATAATCTGTAGTTAAACACAGTTTTTATTCTTAAAGAATATAGACCTTTCCATAATGTCCTTATTCTATAGTATGCCAATAACAGTAATTAATACAATTCCACTACTGGGGGAATATTTAAAAATGTCATTTTTATGGACTGTTTTTGCTGGAAGCTGTGAAATACGGTTCCCTACAGAATAAGTGCAAAGTACTGTAATTAGAGCTGAAAAGGTGAATGTGGCCCAAGGTTTTAGCAGAAAGAAAAGCTACAATGCCTGCCAAAGCTAAAATACAAACAATACAAACAAGAACATTTTTCAGTGACGATAATTTAGTTGTCACACAGAGTAAAACCCACAATTTGTTGCCCTAGGAGGCATAATGGAAAACCTGTTGATCAGTGCTGTGATCGGCTCTGCAGGTTTGAGACAGAGCTATTTGCCATTCTTGCTATAGGCAAACGAATAATTAAATAAGTAAAGGTAAAACTGTGGTAAGAACATGACAGCATTAGGTAAGCCATGCTGGGTCGGCCAAAGATCCACTGGGCCTGGCATCCTATACTGAACAGAAGCTAGTCAGGGCCAAAGGGTTTGAATAATGTGTTTAGAGCAGACTTTCAGGACTGATTCCTTGGTTTAACCATGACTGGGATAATTCTTTATAAAGTGCGTGCTAGCATGTATTTGGCCAGAAAAATAATCTTTTTCTTTTTTTTTCTTGTCCTAAAAAGAGCAGCAGCAGGAGATCCCACCGTATCAAACAATACTGGAATTACATCTTCTTGCAGGACACATTGAGGGATACGAGTGACTAATGTATTCGCCAGGGTATGCCTGGCTGAGCCGCCGCGCGTGCGGATCACCGGACTGGATGGACCCCAGGTCTGATCCGGTGTAGGCATTTCTTATGTTCTAATTAGTGAAGGGAGAGTCTTCAGTCTTCACAACTCATAGCCAGGGGGAAAAAAAAGCCAGAATAAACCGTCCTCCGAGAAGAGGTGTCACTCTAACAAACCTACAAGGGTAATAGTTTGTGAAACATCCCCAGGCCACTCCCGTAATGAAGTGAATCCAAAAGTGCATAAAATCTTAGTACCAAAATCAAAATGGGGCCAAACTGCTGTTGTTCTATATAGGAACAATACTCCAGCATCCATAGTCCATACCATTGCAATGAATGCAGAATAATCGCAGTCACAAAAATGCCAGAATAAATTGGAAATCAGCTCAGTACATATCTCACTGGTTTTAGAAACTCCGAATTTTCAAACAGCTCCGCGTGCTACTTTAAGTCTAGCAGGGCTCTGTTTCAAAGGTTGATCCCTTCTTCTTCAGGGACTGTGGCTCTGTTTCGCTCTGTTGCAATATGTTTCCATCAATCTGTAGGTAGGTTTCCAAAAATGGCACTGCTGAAGTGAAAAACGCCTCCAAGTTCAACTGCAGAACGTCAGCAGATGTGATGACATCATTGAAAAATGTAGCAAACTGGTTCCCCCTGGTTATAAATTCTGAAGACTGAGGACCCTCCCTTCACTAATTATTTAATTCCAGTATTGTTTGAGACGGTGGGCCCTCCTGCTGCTGCTCTATTTAGGACAAGAAAAAAGGGAAAATGATTATTTTTCTGGTCAATTCGTTATGTTTTCCAATTGGGTTTATTGGATCATAAAAACATGTATTTGGAACATATGTGTGTTAATTATTATTATAATCCAACAAAAGCACTATAATTAAGTGTAGGTGCTTACTTCATATATCAATGTGGTAGCTAGGAAATATTTTCTTTCCTGCTATACAAGCAACCATATTAGATCTTAAGCGACCCTCAGTGGCACCACTCAGGACTCAAACTTTTCATTGTCCTGAGCTTTACGTGTCTGCTCGTCAATGGGTCTAATGATCTTTTTCATAGAGCTAGATATTTTTCTTAAACTTTATAACTTTTTATTCTTTTATATTTTTATAGTTTTATACTTAGCTTAAAACTGTGGCTAAGTCCTCTTGGCTCAAGATGTCAGTATTTATAAGGGATGTCAAAGCCGACATGTTTCGCCTAAATAGCTTTTTCAAGGCTTCATCCCTCTCTACCGCCGACAACCACTGTAACCATTTTGCAGTTTTGAAAATGGCCATGTTGGCTACTGGATTTTTGTGTATCTTTCACATAACATCCCAACTTGGATTTGGACATCATATCGAAAATGTCCCTCCACAAGTTACTTGCATATCTCCAGGTACGTTAGATAGAGAGGGAGACCACCGGGACAGTTAAGGAAAAATGCTTTGAGTACCTGAATTATTTGTAATTCACATAGAATTGTAAGATAAAATAAATAAATAAATTTAGGCCCAAGCACTAACATCAGCTCCATGGCTCGTACATTGTTCAAGCCTAAATTATAGGCATCTATCTAACCTGTTATGCTAGAATTCTATGATAGAAAATAGGCACTCACAATGGGTGCCATCTTGGTGAGGTTGCAGGCACCCATCCTCCTCTCCACTCTCTGCTCCTTTCCCCCCCCTCCCCCCACTGTTGCATGCGTGTACTGCATCCCTTCCTCCACCTCTATAATGTTCCTGGCATGAGCAACTTGCTGTCACGCAAGTATCAGCTCTTCCTCTGATGTCATTTCCTGGACCCGCACCTAAGAATCAACATCAGAGGAAGAGCCGACGCTGGCACAACAGCAGCTTGGGAGTTGCTGCTGACAACAGGAACATTACAGAAGTATGGGTGAACGGAAGTGGTGCACGCACAGCAGGAGGGGGGCAAGGATTTTCCATTCAAATGGAACCCGGATGGCTTTAAGTATTTGGGAATACAAGTATGTACTTCATTATCTGAAACCATCAAGGAAATGAATTTAAGTTGCTTGGCACTATAAAAGAAATTAACGCCCAAATGGTTATCTTGGTGGGGGCGCATTGAGACTGTGCGAATGACCATTGCTCCAACAATTCTGTATAATCTGATCATGATTCCTATCTATTTCTCTCTTGCTTTGTACAAAGATTTAGACAACCACAGATTGCTTTTAAGACCTTACAGCATACTAAAGACGGTGGCGGATTAGATTTTCCTCATTTTTGCAAGTATCATAGTGCTTATATCCTGAGACAAGTTATATACTGGCTAATACCTGATCAGCAGCATAATTTGCCAAAACAGTGCACGTTAGAGCAAAATTTGCTTCAACCATTTAGATTGCAAGATTTAATTGGTGTTACACTTTTGCAGAATTTGAAATTAAACTGCCTCAGACTCACTTCTGGGCTTACCTTCTGGTCCGGCATTATTACTTGTCCTTAGACCGTCGCTGGGGGGAGGCTTGGCTCTGTGATCCCTTGGATGTTCAATTTTTTCAGGCACCTCCCGCTTCTAACAAATTAGCTACCTGGTATCGGATTCTGAAGAATGCATCGGACCTGGGATCTATTGATCAACTGGCTTCCCAGTGGCAATCAGAGCTCGGCACTACCCTAGATCGTAAGGCCTTTCTTGATCTCTTTGCCACTGTGCACGCCTTGGGGGGTTCCACGGATTTTAGGGAAATGCAATTTAAAATTTTGCATCGGGCTTATATTTCTCGGGCTCAGGGAGCTCATATGGGCCTTTGGGAGGAAGCAGTTTGTACCAAATGCAATCGTTTCTTAGGTACCCTTACCCACCATTTTTTGGAATGCCCTTCTTCTGAATTATGGCTGCAAGCTCTCCCTTTTTTGGAGCGCATTCTCCAACGAGCTGTGCCCTGGTCTTATGGTTTTCTGCTCTTGGGAGATCAACGTGAATTGATTGAGGGGGAGGGCTCACGCTTCCCCAACGCAGGGTTCTCTACATGGCTGTCTTGGTGGTAAAAAAGCTCCTGTTGCAACATTGGGTGGATGATTCTGTGGCATCCTTTCCGCAATGGAGGGCTTGTTTGGTAGAGGTGGGGCGGTACGAGCTTCACCGTGTCCCTAGATCTGGGAATCTGACCCACTGCTGCTATCGAGATCTGTGGTAGCGGGCGTTGAAGGTCTGTTCCAGCTTGGAGTCAGTGGGCACGGAATCCTCCCCTTGATTTTTCTTCTAGAGGGGGCTGTTGCTCTCTCTCCTTTTGTCTTTCTCTTTTTGCTTTTCCTGGGTAGCTGCATCTGTATGTGTGAGGGAGTGAGCATTTGGGAGTATGGATGTCTAGAGGTTCAGGTGCGGAGTGTTTGTTGTGGTCTGTGGTGAGGGCTTGGGGTTTGTGTGTGTTTGTTTGAAGGGGTTTGATATCTCAAAATGTCAATTGTGATGAGCATCCTCCCATGGGGTTTTTGTACTGAGCACCATTTGTTGTCAATATCTTCCGTGCTGTTTCTGGATGCTTTGTTTTCTGCTTGTTCTGCTCATGGTTGTATGTTCCTTTGCAATTGTTAATAAAGATAATTGAAAAAAAAAAATTATATGATCTACTCATAGGGTGCTTATTGAAATTGACTCTCAGTTGGAAACTCCTTTTGGAAGATCAAATTTGTGCCCTCTTTGGGGAAATATGAATATCTGCATTGATGATAGACATATTATATGGAAGGAATGGCTGGAACTAGGCATATATACAATGGCAGACATAATACAATCAGATAATTTAAAAACTTTCTCAAAACTACATAATAGTCATCACATCAGATTTGCTCATAGCTTTAAATGGCTACAACTCTGCCATGCTATTATCTGCTCAAAAATACCACTGGTGTTGTGTGAACCAAGTATAATTTCATTGTGTAAAAAGATTATGGGATTAGGTCATGAAGCATCTAATGGGTACAAAATACTTGTACGACTGAAACAGTGAATGCAGAACATAGAAGGTCTATGTGATATATGGTCGCATGAATTGAATATTGCTCTGACTGTTTAACAATGGCAATTTATATTTCTCAAGTGACTTCGTTGTTCTCAATCTGCTTCTATGAAACAATCACGTGTGATGTGGACTCCTGTTAAACTGAATAAATTCAGCCCTGGATGTTCTCCTTTGTGCTGGTCCTGCTGCTGTGAGAAGGGAATGTTAGACCATTTGTTGTTCTATTGTCCTAAAGCAGGGGTAGGGAACTCCAGTCCTCGAGAGCCATATTCCAGTCGGGTTTTCAGGATTTCCCCAATGAATATGCATGAGATCTATTTGCAAGCACTGCTTTCAATGCATATTCATTGGGGAAATCCTGAAAACCCACCTGGAATACGGCTCTCGAGGACTGGAGTTCCCTACCCCTGTCCTAAAGTCTTGTTCAGATTCATGTTCAGATGTTGTTACATATACTGTAGATGTTTCTCTAACATATGCTGGAGCTGTTTTCAATATCTTTAATGCTTCTGTCAATATAACTAATGATCATATGATGTTAATAGCAATTCTTACTGCGATTGCTATTCAGACCACTTTTAAGAACTTGGAAGAATGTGTCCTTATTATCTTTTCAGTTTTGGTGGAACTCTGTATGCTTGACAGAGAAATATGAGGCTGCAGTTATGGAGAAGAGAGGCAAGAAGGCTAAATTTAATGAGATATGGTTACCTATACAAGGATATGTGGATAATAACAGATGAGTGTATGTTGAAAGAATGAATATATGCATGTGAATGGATGTTGATGGGTGATTGATTCCCTTTCTGCATAAGGGACTGGGGTTGGGTGGGTTGGATGGGTGTTTATGTTTTTGGAGCTTGTTTCATGTGATTTCTCAAATACCCTATGCCAGGGGTAGGGAACTCCGGTCCTCGAGAGCCGTATTCCAGTCGGGTTTTCAGGATTTCCCCAATGAATATGCATGAGATCTATTTGTATGCACTGCTTTCAATGCATATTCATTGGGGAAATCCTGAAAACCCGACTGGAATACGGCTCTCGAGGACCGGAATTCCCCACCCCTGCCCTATGCTATGGATGTGTTTGTATACTGTGGTCTTGCCGGCGCCTGTGGATAAGGTAGGCTCCGGTCCAAGCACACAAATACTCACACTTGACGTGCTTCCATAAAGTTGGAAGTCCTGCTGGGCTCAATGTTCATTGGTAAAGCATGAAAACAGAAATTCAAAAGAGTCAGTTTTATAATTCATGCTACAAGTCACTTTTATTGGCGCTTATATTGGGAGCCAACTTCCCTTCAGTCTGTACTCCAAGTCACCAATACAAATACTTCAAAACAAAATCAGAGTAGATGAAAAACAGTATGTCTCAGCTCTCATCTCCATACAGGTAAGTAACCAAAACACTTTACAAAAACGTTTGTCATCAGTGGCCAAGATAAATCTTCAAAACAATACTGCTATCTTCAAAAAGAGAGGCAGTTAGCAAGGTTGCTATTAGCACTGCCTATAGTGCTGTGTCCAAGCCTGAGAGTAAAATAGGCTTGGCCCCAGCCAGCTCCAAAGGAGTTGGTGGGGGAGGGGAGTAAGCGAATCCACCAAAATCTCTGTTAACACAGAATGCCCAAATGGCCCCACAATCCCATCCAGATGTACAGTGGATTCTCCCCACACTTACTTCCTCATTCTTCAGCATTCAAACACAAAAGTAAACTTAACAGAGCAGATTTCTGCAATTAAAGAAAACGTTTTTTTCTTTTCAAAAGTTCCCCTAAAGGGAGAGGTGCAGCACTGCTCTCTTTCTTCCCTCAACTGCCAACAGCTGCAGAGAAGCAGTTCAAACAATTTGCTCACCTGAGCTGGAAGAAAAAACCAAAAGTTTCACAAACATGTATCCTATTATTCTTCCATAGGCATACCTTCAGGACAAACTGCAGATTCCTGGCAATCCATAAATTCAAGCTCTGCTGGCTGGTTAGTCTCAGGGTCAGTATCAAACTCTAGCATTTCCACATCAACAGAGCTGTGAGGATCAGGAGCATTGTCCTGGATACCTCCTTCCTGAGCAGGCTCAGGGCAGACTGGCTTCTTTCCCCTCAGAGCAGCTTCTATTACGTTCAGCCGGGCACGCCCAGTTCTCTGAGGGGGAGGGCCAGCCTGCAGCTTCTTCCTAACTCTCCCAGGAGCAGCAATCAGCTTTTGCAGCTGAGAGTTGGCAGGAGAGGAGGGAGTGTTCTCAGGCTGTTCCAGGCTGTTACATTCAGCATCTTTCACTCCCTGGAGCTCAGCTACCTGAGAATTAAAGGGAAATGAACCATCTTCCCTATTCTTTCCCTCGGGCTTGCTACATTGATCAGCTCTTCTGACAGTTGTAATAGGATTAGACAAACCCCTGCCTGGCACAAACCGAGCTTTAAGGCTAGGGGTGTGACAATACGTATACATATTTTTCTATGCATATATTCTCTCCTGTTTGGATTTGTTATCGTATATTTCACAAATTTTAATAACATTTTGGAAAAGAAAAATAAAAAGGAGGGGGCAAAGAAAGAGCGTGAGGAGGTGGGATGGGGCAGAGAAGAGGGCAGGGGAGGGGCGACTCTCACACTCGCTATGCTACTGGGCACCCACTTTCTTTTATAGAATAGGTACCTTATAGGTGAACTGTTATAGAATTATCTCTTGGGGGCAATGTCTTCAAGACAAGTTTGGAGAACATTTTTCCCAGTACTTATTATTTAATGGAGGTAGTCGGAAGTCTTGCTGCATATGTCAAGTTCGGTAAGAAGCAGCTTTTGAGTTTAATTCTGCAATACAATTGCTATTACATCTAGCACTTTAACTTAGGGCTCCTTTTACTAAAGTGCGCTAGCGTTTTTAGCGCACGCTGAAGATTAGTGCACGCAAACCCCACGCTACATGGAAAATATTAATGCAAGCTCTATGGAGGTGCTAGCGTCTAGCGCGCGGGGCATTGTAGCGTGCGCTAAGTACACACTAAAACCGCGAGCACACCTTAGTAAAAGGAGCCCTAAGATGTTTGTATCCAGTGTGAGTTTTAAATGCAATGTTTCATTTTTTGAAGAACTTTTAATAGTTTATTGCACTTTATTGTTGCAAAGACTTATTTTAAAACTGAGACAATTTATTATTTTAATACATTTTGTATAATAAATATGGGGTCCTTTACCTAAGGCGCGCTAACTGATTTAGCGTGTGCTAATTGATTTAGCATTCTAGATGCTAAGGCACTCGTTATATTCTATGGGCACCTTAATATTTAGCACACGCTAATCTTTAGTGCACGCTAAATCAGTTAGTGCATGCTAAATCGATTAGCGCGCTTTAGTTAAAAGGACCCCTATATTTGTTATTTAAACAATATGCACGTACAATCTCATCCTGTTTAGCATCTGTAAGGGGAAACAAACACACACCTGAAAACAACACTGGTAAATTTTAAATGACTACAGTATATCACAGTTTAGAGGAAATCATCACTCAATCTCTGTGACCAATAACAGCACTGTTATTGCAAAACTATACTGAAACCACAAGGCAGAGGAGGCTCATTGATTCAATTATGCCTATGCCTCACAGGATTCACTGTCCCACATCAAGAAAGAAGCAAGTGCTTCCTAGTGAATCTCGTTTTCAGGTTATCTACAAAGAATAAGCATCATATAAAAAATGCAGGTGGTGCTCAAGTATTTCTAGATATATTGATTTGAATTCGCAACATTTCCAAACCGATAATTTCAGAGTACGGTGGAACCTTGGTTTACGAGCATAATTAGTTCCAGAAGCATGCTCGTAAATCAAAATATTCGTATATCAAAGCGAGTTTCCCCATAGGAAATAAAGGAAACTCGCTTGATACGTTCCCCCCACTCCTCCTGAGGCCAGCGGCGCTGCTCCCTCCCCCCCGCTCGCAAAGGCCCCCCCATGCGAACCAGCACCCTCCGCCCGAACAACTTGAACTTACCCCCCATCTGGCACCGGCACGCAGCCCACAGGATGTGCCGGTGCCGCTTGAAGAACTTCCTGCCTTTGCTGGGCCTTGAGCATGCAGCTGCGCATGCTCAAGGCCTTCTAATTCTCCCTCTCGCCGAGATTCTCGGAGATCTCGGCGAGAGGGAGAATTAGAAGGCCATTAGCATGTGCAGATGCATGCTCAAGACCCAGCAGAGGCAGGAAGTTCTTCAAGTGGCACCGGCACGTCCTGTGGGCTGTGTGCCGGTGCCAGACGGGGGGTAAGGTTCAAGTTGTTTGGGCGTGGGGTGCCGATTCGCGCGGGGGGGGGGCCTTTGCGAGTGGGGGGAGCGATGTCGGTTCTTGAGGGGGGGTGCTCGCAAATCGAGTCAACACTCGGTTTGCGAGACAAGTTTTGCGAGAATGTTTTGCTCGTCTTGCAAAACACTCGCAAACCGGGTTGCTCGCAAACCGAGGTTTGACTGTATCTCTGAGTATAGAAAGGAAAGAGGCTACAAAGTAGTTATCAAGAACAGAAAACATGGGGACGAGTGGAATGCATAGCAACATTAAAAGTATGTACAATTTATAAGTTTGAAAACATTTATTCTATACAGAGGGGACATCATAGTAAATTTAAGGAAATTTGGGGCCCATTAACATAATATTGCAAGTTATGATATATTAATATTATTTCCCTTTGGTTATGAAAGATTCTTACACACATCCAGGAGGGGAGGGGGAGAGGGAAGGTGGGAGGTGGGATTTAATAACTGTATATTATTTGATAGGAACGGAGTGCAGTATGTTATATTACTTGTTTGTTCATCTGTTTGCACTATGTATTTGATTTAAAATGAATAAAGAATTTATATATATATATAAAAAAGTATATACAATGTAATCCCACAAATCAAATATAGGCAGTCCCTGAGTTACAGACGCCCAACTTAAGTAAGACTCATACTTAAGAACGTTGTTGCCACTGAGCAGTATTTCAAAGAGCATGGACTCCTACACTTCTCCTGAAGCAGATTCAAGAGTGATGTATGGCCACATTAAGAACAGTGTGTGGTTGTGCATGCTGTGCCTTATTGGGGGGAGGGGGCCCTAGTGTAACAACCACATTGAACAAATAAGCTAAGTTTATGATTTTTAGGGGAATTAAATAATAATGAAATCAACTGAAATGAATGAGGTGATAATGAATTACACGGAATAGATAAATGGTGATGAATTGAAACCCTTGAAAAGACCTATTAGAATATTTATTTATTTATTAAATAAGCATTACATGAAATAGTATAAGGAGAAATATAAATAAAACAAAACAACATAAAAACTTAGAAAAAAAGATTTAAAAAACAGTTAAAAATACACGATTGGGTGAGCCAGTGACGAGTGCTGCCACACTGTACTGCACGATACTACAGCAGACAGGTGGTGTTCTGAGATTCCCCACGTGTGGTTTAAATATGCTATATGAGGCATAATATAGTTTTTTTTTTTTTACTGCATTTGACGATATTTAGGTTATATGCTAGAATAGAGTTTCCAAGTGTTTTTGAATGCCTAAGTGGTTTGTGCCTTAGAGGGAGCACTGGTGGGGACAGTTGGCCCTTTTGTCAGCTGAGAGCAGAGGTAAGCAGCAAGAATCTTAAAATCTATAATTTCTGAGTTACATACAAATCTGACTTAAGAACAGCTTTAAAAACATAACTCATTCTTAACCCGGGGACTGCCTGTATTGTAAGTACCTGCTACACAGCACTGCATCCCACCTAATTAAACTGCTATGACTGAAAACAGTGACATAAAGAAATAAGCACTGATGTACTCCAAACTATTTTGAATTGTACAGGCAGCAGAATGGGGTCATAGTGTAATCAACTAGAGTTTGGTACAGGAGCTGAAAACTGGTTTGTTTGGTCCTTCTAACTAAAAAGTATTCGGTTGCCCTTTTCAAAAATGTATTGCATGATGATAGAAAGTGGCTACTCTCACATCAGCAATCATTCATAGGAGTTATACTGCCACAGAACCGACTATTACAGTATGCTATGGACAGTACAGAATTGAACAGTTACAGGGAGATGGTGACATGCATTGCCATGCAAATGCTTCATTCACGTGAAAGAAATATTGCCTAATTCATTATCTTGTGTTAAAAGTTTTGCAGGGAACACACACCGACAGCAACATGTTAAACCACAGAAGTTTTAAAACCTTCATATAAATCATTGAGGCTATTCCCAGGACTTGGCAGAAATATTGGTTGTTAACTTTGGAAACATATTGTTAATTGTTGTTTATTGCACATTTACTCATACTATACCAACTTGTCTGGGAAGCAGGTAAGGGCAGTTTGTATGCTAAAATACAAAAGCAAGGAAAAAGAGCTACAAATTATGATAGAACAGCAGCCTTCATTCTATGAGGGGGTGCTGGAAAGTTCTCAGCCCAACCAACCAACGTCCTAAATTCTGAGTTTAAAATCATTGACTGAACCATATCCTTGTCATTCTCGTCTTGGTTGGGCTGAGAACTTTTCAGCACCCTTTTGTACAGTAAGGGCCAGATTCTGTAATTGCCACTGATATCGGCGCTGCCTTAAAAGTGGCTGCTGATTGCATGTCAATCACGCATTTGTCGGTTTCAGAATCACACCTATGGGAAAGATAGGTACCACAAATATAGGCCAGGAATTTCTGGGCCTACATTTTTTATGACTATCTTTGTATGAATCATGCCTATATAGGCACTTTAGGCCACCTAATACCACTTCTGGCACTGGCCATGCTTACTTTGGCTTTCGGCAGCCTTCTGCTGCCTTTGATTTAGGTATTGGTAGGTGCTTCAACCTCACCATTTTTTGTCTTTTTAATGCCATTCTTCAATTAACTTAGGCGCCTAAGTGTAAGCACCAGTTTTAGAATTTCCCCTTAAGGGAATAGATCAAGGTTCATACGAGGGTAAGTAGAGATATCATGTAGGCAAAAAAACATCACCACCCTCCAAAATGTCTGCAGTGAATGCCAGATTGAAATAACATTTCTCCAGTAAAGTCTTGTTTCTTAAAAACTGCTCAGTCCATAAATAAAGGGGGAAGTCATTTCATAATTTGGGGGATACAAAATAAAAGGCTGTATGCCTTGTGGATTCAAGATGTACATTTTCAGGTGAAGAGAGAATCAGTTGGTAAAAGTCCAAGGATTGTAACAATCTATAGGGGGTATATGGGATAGTAAAAGAGGCTAGGAGAGACAGAGATCCAGAGTGAAACAACCAAATGAGTCAAACAAAGGATTTTGAAAAATGCGTGGAATGAAAATGGAAGCTAATCAACGATTTTGTCTAACTTAGCACAACATGATGGTGTGCAAGAGTCAAGAGGGTAAAGAAGTTGAATATCATCTGCATAAATGAAAAAGATAAAACTGAGAGACTGAAATAGTAGAGTCAGAGGAGCAAGAAAGATATTAAAAAGTATTGGACCCAGGAAAGAGCCCTGGGGAACACCGGATTGAAGAGGATAAGAACTGGAAAATGTATTGGAATGCCATTGGAAAGAAAGATGGGAGTCTATAATAACATCCAAATATTGAAAAGAAAGGAGTTTATGGCCATTCAGAAGGGATATTATAAAAAATTTATGGAAGTTTGGGAACCATTAACTAAATATTGTAAGGATTGATTGATTTATATAAATGAGGAATACATACACATCCGGGAGGGGGGAGGGGGTATGTTTTGGCACTGGTTAACAGGTATAGATAGGTTGTTTACAGGTATTTTTATGAGGTGTTGGTTAATTGGAAATGGGTGGGGGAAAATAAGTCTTGTGTTTATTATATTAAGTTTATTATGCTGTAATGTTAATATTATATGTAAATGCATCATCTCTTCTGCACAATTGAAATTTTAAAAATGAATAAAGAATTTAAAAAAGAAAAGAAAGGAGTGATAGGCACACCAGAGTCAAAGGGATCAGCTGGCTGAGATAATGGTCTAGGACCCAACAGGCTGTGTTTAATTTTGCTTAAAAACCAATTTATTGTAGAAATAGCCTGTAGCCAGGTAGAAATAGCCTGTAAGCTTGATTGTAACGGGAGAAGGTTGATGTGAGAAGAAGTAGGAAAAATAAGAATATTGTCTGCATAGAAATAAAAGCTAATATTGAAAGTCTGAATCAAAGTAGACAGTGGACTCAGGAAAAAATATTTATAAAAACAGAGGAGGCAGTATAGAACCTTGTGGGGCATCACAAGGTAAAGGATGTGGAAGAGAATAGTCAGAACCTGAGTCTAAAGAGAAAGGATGCCCTTGTGAAAGAGATGAAATCCATTGCAAAGCTGATCCAGAATTCCCAATCGAAGATAGATGTTATAGTAGCAGGGAATGACCAATAAGGTCAAAGACCACTGATCGAGTGAGGGAGACAATTAAATTATGTCCCTTTTATCCATATAAGAGTGCAGCTCACTCAAGAGGGAGGTAACAGCTGTCTCAGTGCTGTGATTATGATGGAATCCAGTCTATCAGGAATAAAAGATCAAATTACTTTCACAAAAGTGCAGAAGTTGTGAGTAAACAATGTTCTCCTTCAACTTTGAGATTACAAAACAGGATGATAATTAGCAGGCACAGAGGGGTCTAATGCTAGCAATTCCATATAGAACTGCTGCTATAGTATTGATACTTAGCTCTCAAATATTTGGACCCAGATAGCCACTGAATCGCTGTTGGCTGATTCTCTGTTCAATTTGCAAACAGCGATTGATTCACTATCATGTGAATCGGGGCATGCAAATTCACCGACTCAATCGCTCAATGAGCGATTGAGTTGGTGCAGAGCCCTGACAGTAGTGACAGGAGAAGCAGCCTCCCGTCCCTGTTGTCAGGGCTTCTGCTTTTTTTTATGGGACAGATGTTCTGCATGACTTAAATGCGTACCATCTGTCCCATTAAAAAAGCCTTCCCCTGCGCTAGCATCCCCCTCCTCCAACCATTCCCTCCACCGTGAACCCCCAAAAATGGCAGGAGGCATGCCTATTCCCTCATGCCAAGAAATGGCATAAGGGATGCCCACACCCTCCTGCCACCAGACACCCGATGCCAACAAATGGCAGGAGGGATGTCCACTCCCTAGTTTCATTTTCAGTTTTCAGTTTTATTAGTGCTTGATAAATCGCTTATTGAATATCTAAGCGAAGTACAATTCAAGTAAAATAGAAATACAAATACACTGACTTTAAATAAAAAACATACTGGGTTAACATACATGAACCATGAGGGTTAAAGGGGAAAGTTACAATATATTTGTAGAAGAAAAAATACATTAAAGGGAAAAATAACTCAGGGAAGGGAGAAGAAAAAAAAAAAAAGTTGTAGGATGTCAAGCCTAGGGTCAAAAAAAAATTATAAGTCTGGGAGTCATATATTAAAAGCATCCTTGAAAAAATAAGTTTTTAAAGCTCTTTTAAAGGAAAAGAGGTCCTTTATGTCTCTAATGTACTGAGGCATAGAGTTCCACAAGGTAGGGGCAATAATTGAGAACATGTCTTGTCTTCTAGTTCCAATTATTTTTAGGGATGGAACTGTTAATAAATTGTTTGAAGCTGATCGGAGGGTCCGTGAAACGTTGTATGGAATAAGCATTCTAGTAATGAACTGAGGTTCATTATAGATCATAGATTTAAAAACTAGCAGTAATATTTTGAATGAAATTCGATATGCAATAGGAAGCCAATGGGAGTCTATCAGCAGAGGAGTGACGTGGTCAAATTTTTTTGCATTGTAAATTAATTTGATTGCAGTATTTTGGATGATTTGAAGCTTCCTTTTTTCTTTTTGCGGTATATTAAAAAAAAAGGGAATTGCAGTAATCGATTTTGGAAATAATCGAGTGAATCAATATGTTGATAGACTTAGGTTTAAGAAACTTGGATATAGAACGTATCATACGTAATTTATAGAAACATGACTTAACAGTATTCCCTATGTTTTCGTGAAATGAAAGCTTGTCGTCCACGATGATACCTAAAATTTTTAACGAAGAAACAGAATCTAAGGGAACGTTGTCTAGGAAAAAGGCAGTGTCCAATGAAATGTCCTTTTTCCAAGAAAATAGCATAAATTTTGTTTTTTTTATATTTAAGGCTAATTTGTTGGTGTTAAGCCATTTTTTTATTGTGTCTAAATGCATACCATCTGTCCCATTAAAAAAGCCTTCCCTTGCGCTAGCATCCCCCTCCTCCAACCATTCCCCCCACCGTGAACCTCCCAAAATGGCAGGAAGCATGCCCACTCCCTCATGCCAAGAAATGGCAGAAGGGATGCCCACACCCTCCTGCCACCAGACACCCGATGCCAACAAATGGCAGGAGAGATGCCCACTCCCTAGTGCCAGTGGAGTGCCCCCTCCCTCGGCCTCCCATCCCCCCTTGACCCCCCTCTTCCATGTTACCTTTCATTGGGAGCAGGAGGAGTCCCTCCTGATCCTCTGCCGGCAGCCGCTGACTGCAATGCAGGCCTTAGGCCCCACCACATGCATAATCTGATACACAGGTAGGGGCCTAAGGCTCTGATTGGGTCAGATGCCTCAAGACCCTCCCCTTGGGTGGAGTCTTAGGCATCTGAGCCAATCGGGGACTCCCTGAGGCTTCCTCTGTATATGCAAATGAAACATATACAAATTATATATGAAAAGCAAATAAAAACAAAATATTAAGTCAATAAATCAAAACTGTCACAATGATCTCCCCTTTTTTTTAAGGAGTTCCAGTTCATTTCAATTTTTCTGTAAATCTTTAAAAACTACTCTATTTGCCAAACATTTTGAAAATTAATTTTGAAATTTTGCTTTTATCTTCTATTTATCATTTGTAAATCATTCCCTGTTTATTTAATTGCTGTAAACCGAGTTGAGCCTTCTCAGAATGATGACTCGGTATACAAAGTTAAGCTTTAGTCTAGTTTAGTATAAAAAAGACAAGTCCAACAGACTAATATGTTGATAAATAAAAAAACAAAGCCCCCTTTTACAAATCTGCAATAGAGGTTTCTACTGTGGCCTGGAGCGCTAAATGCTCCAACGCGATCCAATATTCATAGAATTCCTATGAACCCTGGAGCAGCATCAGAGCATTAAGCACCCTGGGCCACAGTAGAAACCTCCATAACTGCTTAGTAAAAGGGGGCCAAAATCTACCATAATATGTAAAAAAGGGAACAAAATGAAGAAACATTTAGGGTCTCTTTCTCAAAGTTGTGATAGTGGGTCCTGCATGGCAAATGCGATGCAGCCCGTTCAATTCCTATCAGCTGCATCTCATTTGCCATAGATTTGCCTTGTAAAAGGGGCCCTTAATGTACATTATGACCCCTTTTTATGAAGCTGCATTAGAGTTTTTTTATTGCTGATAAGGCGGTATTAGCTTCGCTACTCAGAGAATTCCTATGATACTGCCGTGGCTGACGAAAAAAACCAACACCTAAAACAGCTTCATAAAATGGGGGTGGAGGGTTATATTAATAACATAAAAGGTGTGTAATAAAAATAATATGTATAAAGGAGACAGGATATAAAAAAATCTTACCAATGTATTCCTGTTATTTATGAAAACAAAAAGAGAGCTGTATAACAATGTCTTACCTAAATATAAAAAAAATTACACTGCATATCAATAAACTAATCTTAGTAAAACACATTTTAGTGTCCTGTCTGTGTATTTCTGCAATAAAGAGCTGATTTGATTATATCCCATTCATTTGCCTGCATTTTGCTTCCTTTGGCTGATCTTCGTGGGACTTTTCTTCTGAATCTTTTGATTACTTTAGTGTATATCCTAAGGCTGAACAGATTCAGACTCATTAACTTTTAAAGTTTTATTGTAAATGTATAATTAAAAGTAAAGATGTGATAAATGTACTTTTAAGCTTTCCCAATTATCTTTCTTTATGAGTTTTTCTTTATTTTTCTCATATTTTAATTCTCTACTGCCTTATACTAAAATCAAGGAATTTAAATACAAAGCACAAGGGTAGATGCATTTTTACTATTGACTTTAATAGTTTTCTTGTATATTTTGCTTTTTGCTTTCTCTTTCATCCTGGTAATTGTCTGTCACATGTGTACTTGTATGTTATTACAAAAACTTGCAAAACTAAACACAATTAAAAAATAACTTATTCATTTTTACATCCTAAGAGTACTGAAGATACAGGGCAATTTGACATCACAAAGGTTGTTTCTGAGCAGTGTTGGGAACAGATTTGGACTTCCATTCACAAATCACTAAAATTGGATGCAATTAAACAATCTATTTTTTTGTGTGTGTTTCATAAAGCCATTTGGACACCTTATAAGTTATCCAAAATGAATGGTGATAAATCTAATAAGTGCTGGTCGTGTCTAAAGGAGGTTGGCACTCTAATTCATCTATTATATTTCTGTGACCACATAAGTGAGTACTGGCTACGAGTATGGGATACTATCTGTATTTTATTGAATATCAATGAATCACTTACATTAAACATCATTGTATTGGGCCATTTTGAGCTTCAGCATTAAGTATCTGATAATCAATCAAAATTACTAAGAATTTTGCTTAATTTAGCCATCAAAATCATCTTGCAACACTGGAAGGATGCTTCTAGGGTGGAATACATAACTTAGTGGAACACTGTTTGTATAACTGCAAAATATGAGTGTGTTGTTACAGAGATATTCAAAACTCTAAAAAAATTTACTAAAATATGGGAGCCATTGGAATCTTATAGCCATGCGCCTGTTAAACTATAATGATTTGTGTGATAAAGGTGTACATTCTTACTGTCCTTTCTGATGTATTTATGAAAGTATCAATTATAATTAACAATTTGAATCGCTAATTTGATGTTAATGATGTTTGTTTAGTAGGGTTTTTTTTTTGTTTTTTTCATACATATGACTTATGTTGAATTGTATTGTATTGTATTGTGATTATATATGTATGACCTTTCTTTAAATACCAATAAAAATTATTGAACACACAAAAAATAACTTAACAATGCATGCAGCAATAATTAGAGGAGGTCCTCTCTGAGAGGACTGTTATAACAGAACTCAAATGATTCTTCTGATTTCCCATAGACACAGCAGAAGTATTTATCTACCAGTGGCCTAGCCTGGGCCAATCAGGCCTTAGGATTAGTGGGGATGGGCGGACCCGCTATGCCTAAGGCCTGATTGGTCCAGGCTTCTAGAGCCTGGGCCAATCAGGCCTTAGATTTAGCGGGGATGGGCTGGGAAGGGGCGGGCCCGTCTCATTTCCACGAGGCGGGCCCGTCGGCTGGACGGCAGCAAGACCCGTCCAGCTGACCAACATGTAAAGGTTAGTTGGGGGAGGAAGGTTAGTTTTTTTTGGGGGGGGGTCGTAGGGCTTTCCGGCAGGAGGATTGGGCATCCTCCTGCCCACGATTACCAGTTTGGGAGGGAGGGGGGTTCCGGCAGGAGGACTGGGCATCCTCCTGCCCGCGATTACCAGTTTGGGGGGAGGGGGTTCCAGGGGGATTCCGGCAGGAGGACTGGGCATCCTCCTGCCCGAGATTACCAGTTTGGGGGGTAGGGGGGTTCCAGGGGGGTTCCGGCAGGAGGACTGGGCATCCTCCTGTTGGCGATGGGACAGGCGGCTGCGACCGCGGCCGCTATACTTATTGCAGCAGGGAGATCCTTTGCTGCCATAAGTATAGCGGCCGCGTCTACTTACAATGTAGACCAGCATTTTGCTGGCCTACATTTTAAGCGTCTCTTCCTCTACTAGAGAGACGCGTAGGGCCACCTAGGTTCGCCTTAGGCCTTGGCCTTAGGCGTCTTGCGGGTCTCCCTAGGCTCCCGGAGGTGCCTTCAATATAGGCGGCCTGCCTGGGGAGCATTTTTTTAAAAAACGTGCATCCCGATTGGCTGATTAGACAGCTGTAGGACACCTACAGCTGCCTAAAATCGGGACGCACTTTGGAGAATCAGGCCCTAAATGTTCTTTTGTTTTGTTTTTTATTTTATAAATTGTATAAATTGTATTTCTACCCTTTACCTATTTGTTCCAGTTTGTATTAATAGAACAAAATGATTAGTCTGTATAACTATGTCTTATTTGTATTTGTCATCCCTGGCTTTCATTGTATATTAGATTTATGTAATACGCATTGAAATACTGGATATTGCGTACAATCAAAATTTATTAAACTTGAAACTTGATCTACCACAGCCCGGGGTGCTAAATGTTCTGATGCTGCTTCGACGTTCCTAGGAATTCTATGGGCTTTGGAACAGCGTCAGAGCATTTAGCGCTCTGGGTCACAGTAGAAACATCTATCACGGTTTAGTTAAAAAAGGGGGTGGGGCTAATCTGTGTTCTCATTCCATTTCCTCTTCTGAAATAATTTGATAAGAATTTTGCAATTGTAAAGATATACAGGTCCTTTAATAAAGCTATGCTGCCTAGCAGTGCCCCCTAAGTGCTGAGTCACCCATGTTGCAGTGCATCTTTGTAAAAGCCTGCTTTTGGCACACAAAGAAGAAGAGAAGGGCCCTATAGGTTAAAAGAGATGAAGAGACAACGGTGGCATAAAGTGAAGATGGGTCAAGCCTCAAGAGCATATAGCAAATAAGAAGCCCTCAGTTTTCAGAAGGAGGGTGAATAGCATTGGCTAGAGCAGCGGTCTCAAACACGCGGCCCGCGGGCTGCATGTGGCTCTCCAGGTTTTATTTGCGGCCCGCAGTCTGGACACGATCAACAGCATTTCTCTTCCCCTTTCCCTTCCTTTTGGAGCAGCAGCGTGTTTGGCCAGCTCATTCCGTTCAAAGCCGCGGGTTGGCGGCTCCTCACGCTATCCACTCCTGCATCGGAAGCCTCTCTCACATCACAACATCAGAGAGGCTTCAGACGCAGGCACGGATCTCGCAAGGAGCTGCCACCCACGGCTTTGAACGGAACGAGCTGGCCAGACACGCTGCTGCTCCACAAGGAAGAGAACGGAAGGGGAGGGGAAAGAGAGATGCTTCTGCTACATAGGAAAGGGGGACCCTAGGGAAATGCTGCTGCTGCTGTACAGGGAAAGGAAGAGGGAAGGAAAGGGGAAGAGAAATGCCTCTCCTGCACAGGAAAGGGGGAAGGGAAATGCTGCTTCTGTTGCTGCTGCACCCAATTGGGGAAACAGTGGGAAGGAAGGAGAAGGGACAGGAGAGGAACAAGAGAAGAAGCCAAGTTCATGGGAGGGAGGGAAGGAAAGGAGATATCAGACCATGGAGGGGGAGGGAGAGATGCCAGGGCATGGGGGAAGGGAATGAGACAGATGCCAGACCAGGGGAAAGGAAGGAAGGAGGGAGGGAGAGAAAGGAAGGAAAGAGATGCCAGACCATGGAAATATAGGAAGAAGAGGGAGATAGGAAGGGAAGGTAAGACATGGAAACGTAGATTTTGAAAAGAAAGCAGAAAAATTGAACATTAAGTTAATGCCAAAGATGGATGCAAAATAAATAATATATAAACTGACTTCGCATTCAACACATTCAACGCATTCAAACAAAATATATTATTTATCAAAGCAATTTCTGACTTCTTCTAGTTTTCACTAGTGACATCCCCGCCATCTCATAAGGAAAGATGGATGCAAGGCAGAAAGTGAAGACGGAGAGAAAAACAGTCAAAGGACAAGAAGGCCCTGGAAACATAGTTGAAAGCACAGAAAAATAAAGTCACCAGACAACAAAGGTAGGGAAAATGATTTTATTTTCAATATAGTGATTGAAATGTGCCAGTTTTGAGAAAGAAAAGATATTAAACTTTAAATGTGAGGGCTGCAGAAAAAATAGAGTACTTTGAGGGCCGCAGAAAAAATAGTTAATGTCTTATTAAAGAAATGACAATTTTGCCTGAGGTAAAACTCTTTATAGTTTATATATCTTTCCTTTTAACTGTTAAAGGAAAGTTTTATAAACTATAAAGAGTTTTACCTCAAGCAAAATTGTCATTTCTTTAATAAGTCATTAACTATTTTTTCTGTGGCCCTCCAAGTACCTACAAATCCAAAATGTGGCCCCGCAAAGGGTTTGAGTTTGAGACCACTGGGCTAGAGCAACCATGAACTTCCGGGTTAAGGTGAGAGTTAGGCAGGAATAGCGTCCAGGTGGGTATGGGGTGGGGAGGGGAGGAAGGGAGGAGTAATTGGAAAGGTATAAGATAGGAAGGGCATGAAGTTAAAAGAATAGGTGAATGAGGATTGGTGGAGCGGTGAGACAAATAAAGAAGGGAATGATTGCCTTTAGAGGGCAACTGGTGGGGTGGGGTGGGGGAGGGCAGCAAGGAATGGATTTGATAAAATGAAGGATTTTAGATGGGAAGAGGTTTTTGGGGTTTAGGTGGTAAGGTTGGTGGGAGGCTCCGAGGGATGAGAAATGTGTGTGAATTCAGTTTATTTACATGGCACGTGCGGTCTTTTGCTCCTGGTGGTGTCGGGGTTACAGTATTGAGTGGGTGCTTCCAGTTTAATGTCGGGCACTGTGACCCGACCCTGTGTAAATTTCCATACATCTGTAGCCAGTGTACTGGAGCCCATCCGGTCTTTTGCTGCAGTAACCCAGGTATTGGGGGCCAGGGGTTGGTGGCTCAGGCAGGGTTGTCTAGCTCATCCAGAATTCTTGTTCAAGGTGCCATCACCCATTAATCTCTGTATTGAGGAACTGGCTGCAATAGTAGTGGTAGAGGTAGGGTAGTGAGGCTGCAGATTTGTTGTGGAAGGTATTTTCGGAGGGTTTTCTGATTCCATTTCAGGGTCCTCATTTAGCTCATGGGTGTCACAGTGCTCCCTCAGTTGTTCATTATAAGTCAACAGTTTATTAAATGCTTCAGAAGGAGCTGGAGCTTGTGCATATTGCAGAGCCTTTTGTAGCCCCACCACTGGAGGATTTTGGTTTTGTCCTCCTTTGGCGTTATCCTTAAAAAAGAACCAGGGAAGTTTTGCCTTATTTATATTTTTTCCTACCAAAGGAGTAAGAGTGTTAATTCTTTTATTGATCTAAGTCTCTGTACAATGCAGTAGGAGTCCTTCAATGGTGTAGTTTCTATATTGCATCAGTTGGGATCTGAGGCAGTGATGTCTAAAGTGGCCATTGAGTCAGCCTTCTGTTTGCTACCGATCCACCCTGCATCCTGCCATTTATTAGGCTTTCATTTCGATGGGTACTATTATTTTGTTCGCTGCTTGCCAATGGGATGCTCCATGTCGTGCATATTTTGAGTAATCCTAAGGGATCAATGGAAAAATAGCTTGTTCAACTAATCATGCCACATGTAACTTGATATGAGCAAACTGTTTAGCAGCTAATAAATGTGTTTACCAAGACTTCAAACACCCAAGACACTACTAGAACTGATTTTGTGTCTTTACTGGGGTGACGTGTTCATCATCGATCTTGTTTTTAATGCAGATAATGATACCATATTGTATCTATATGGTGCTGTACATAATAAATAATTTAGAAGAGCACTTAGCTTGTGGCCCGATGGCTACCCAGCTGTTTCACTGGTATGTTTCCTCAGGGGCAAAAGCTCTTCTTATCAGTGTTATTTTATACACTGTTATAAATACCCTTACTGCACCTCTGCGGATGCGGAACAGCAGAGGTGCAGTAAGGGTACTTATAACAGTGTATAAAATAATACTGATAGCTTATGCCCCTGAGGAAACATATCAGTGAAATGGCTGGGTAGCCATCGGACCACAAGCTAAGTGCTCTTCTAAATTATTTATTATGTACAGCACCATATAGATACAATACGTTATCAGTGTCTACATTACAAAATCAAACAAGACTAATGATGAACATGTCACCCCAGTAAGGACACAAAAGCAGTTCTAGTAGTGTCTTGGGTGTTTGAGGTCTTGGAAAACACATTTTTTAATCTTTATTTTTATTAATTTGAAAAAATATGACAAGTAATACACTTGTTGCATAAATACAGAAAGTAAAAACATCAAAAGAAAACAAGATAATGTGGCATTTCAATTATTATCCTTCTTAGACCACAAATTTAGAAAAGGAAGAGAAATACAACAAGAAACCTAATTTATTAGGAAAGCTATGCTTAACAACCCCACTTATCTTTTAAATCCAGCAGATCATATACATTACATATCTCTAGAGATCATTTTAAGGTCTAGAAAGACTCTCAATTGTGATGGTAAAAAGAAAGTGTACTTGGTCCCCAGGTAACGAATCAAACATTTACAGGGATATGCCAAAAGATAGGAAACCCCCCAACTTTTGTTTCATCACGCATAGAAAGAAATTATTTTCTGCGGTCCTGTTATCTTAGATACATCCGGATAAATCCAAATTCTTTGTCCTGAAAAATCTTGGTAAACACATTTATTAGCTGCTAAACAGTTTGTTTATATCAAATTACATAGTGCTAATTTAGAGGCCTTCTTGACCTTTGTGAATTGGGTGGTACAGCAGGTTGAGGGCTGGGACACAATTGTGCATTACCTTGAAGATTTTTTATTTACGGGACCAGAGAGGAGTGCACAGTGTGTGGAATTGGTAGTAGCTTTTGAAAAGGTGGCTGAGGCCTTGGGGATTCTGTTGGCAGCTGAAAAATCAGAGGGACCATGCTTTCCTTGTCATTGAATTGGACTCTATCAGGATGGAGTTGTGCTTACATCAAGGGAAGGTGAGAGACTTGGCCACTGATATTTCACAGGCCCTGGGAAAAAGTAAATTGTCTTTGCGCAAAATACAGTCACTGGTGAGCAAGTTTAATTTTGTGGCTCAGATCATTCCCATGTGGCGCGTTTTTGCTCATTGTCTGGCCTTGCTGATGTGTGCCTTGAGGAGGAAGCATTACTTAGTTCGCCTTACGCAAGATATATGGGAGGATTTACTGCTAGGGTGACAATTTTTGAGTGGGTTTAATGGAGCCAGTGTGTGGCCACATCCTTATGTTTCTAATGCGGATTTAAATTTCTTTACTGATGCTTCTAGGGGTAGGGGCTTCAGGATCTATTTTTAGGGAGCATGGTGTGCCCAGGTGTGGCCAAAATAGTGGTGTGCAAATGTGACCTTCTTATAAATTTTCCATGTTTGGGTGGCGCTGATGCTCTAGGGTGGTGGGTTTTGCCATCATCACATGGTATTTTATTCTGATAATGCGATGGTGGTTGGGGCGCTCAATCATCAAACAGCACAGAGTCCTATGTTGGTGGAAGTGTTTCACTTCATTGTATTGCAGTGTTAGGAGTTGAACATGTATTGTCAACTAGGCATATATCTGGTATGCATAACAATACTGCTGATGCTCTGTCTCATTCACAGTGGGCCCAGTTTCGTGCCTTGGCTCTGGTAGCGGAGCAGTCAGCAATAGACATGCCTCAGGAGTATTGGATGTGTTTTCTGCAGAGATCTGGACTTTGTTAGTACAGTCATTATCAATGAATACCTGGAAAGCATACAGCACTGGATGGGCTCACTTTGGGGATTTTCTAAGTTAGCATAGGTGGGCCATTGTCTTTCCACTGCCAGTGAGCTGGCTCAGTGCTTTTATGGTACATACCAAATGGCAACGTGGTCATTTGGACTGATGTGCTAGTCTTTGGCTTGGGTTTCTATTCAAGGTTCAGGGGGTTTGCAACCCGCAAGCCAGTTTCCTCATGAAGAAACTTTTGTGTGGCTATTTTTGTGGGCCATCAATTTGTCCTGTGTAAAGTCAGAGGCTACCAATAGGGCATGAGTTGCTACTGCAACTGCTCTATATTCTTGGGGATATCTGTCACTGTGATTTTGAGGCTGGGCTCTTTTGTGTGGCTTTTTCAGTGACCTTTTTGCGGGGCATTACAGGTAGAGAAACTGGTGGCATCTCATAAGCAAGCCCAGGGGGATACTGGGATATTGTTTCAGGATGTCCTCCTGAGTACTTGGTGCCTCAGATTATTCCTCCGGAGATCTAAAACTGATCAGTTTTGGCAAAGGGCATGGGTGATTTTGTAGAGGTCACCATCTTTATGGTCTTGCCCAGTGAAAGGTGGTAGGGGACTATCAAGGGAATGACAGACAGATATGATGGTTGGGTCAGTGTTTAAACACAGCTTCAAATAAGTAGGTTTTTAGTTTGGTTTTGAATAGTACCAGAGACGGAACCTGATGTAGTGAGCCAGGCAGGTTGTTCCAAGCATGTGGTGCAGCAAGGTAGAAGGGATGGAGATAGGAGTTGGCAATAGAGGAGAAGGGTACAGAGAGTAGAGACTTGTCTGATGAACGAAGTTCCCAGATTGAGTATAGGGAGTAAAAAGAGAGGAGCGATATTGAGGAGCCGCAGAGTGAGTACACTTGAACATCAGTAGGAGGACTTTGAATCATATGCAGAGATGGAATGGGATCCAGTGAAATGACCTGAGGAGAGGAGTAATGTGGGTATAATGACCCTGGTGGAATACAAGGCATGTAGCAGAGTTCTAAACAGATTGAAGTGGAGAGATATGGCATAACAGTAAACCAGTGAGAAGCACATTGCAGTAATCCAGAAAAGAGGTGATAAGGGCGTGGATGAAGGTTTTGGCAGCATGTTCAGAAAGGAAAGAATGAAACAACATATTTTGGCAGTCTGTTGGATATGAGAGAAGAAACATAGAAACATGATGGCAGATAAAGGCCAAATGGCCCATCTAGTCTGCCCATCCGCAGTAATCATTATATCTTTCTCTCTCCAAGAGATCTCATGTGCCTATCCCAGGTTCTCTTGGAATCAAACACAGTCTGTTTTTCACCACCTCTTCCGGGAGACTGTTCCATGCATCTACCACCCTTTCTGTAAAAAAAGTATTTCCTCAGATTACTCCGAAGCTTATCACCTCTTAACTTCATCCTATGCCCTCTCATTGCAGAGTTTCCTTTCAAAGGAAAGAGACTCGACTCATGCAAATTTATATTATGTAGATATTTAAATGTCTCTATTATATCTCCCCTCTCCTGTCTTTCCTCCAAAGTATATAAATTGAAATATTTAAGTCTGTCCCCATATGCCTTATCACGAAGACCACACACCATTTTAGTAGCCTTCCTCTGGACCGACTCTATCCTTTTTATATCTTTTTGAAGGTGCGGCCTCCAGGATTATACACAATATTCAAAATGAGGTTTCACCAGGGTCTCATACAGAGGCTCCTCCTTTATCCTACTGGCCATACCTCTCCCTATGCAACCTAGCATCCTTCTAGCTTTCGCCATCACCTTTTCAACTGACCTGTTTGGCCACCTTAAGATCATCACATACAATCACACCCAAGTCCAGCTCTTCCGTCGTGCACATAAGTTCTTCACCCCCTAAACTGTACCGTTCCCTTGGGTTTTTGAAGCCCAAATGCATGAGCTTGTATTTTTTAGCATTCAATTTTAGCTGCCAAATTTCAGACCATTCTTCAAGCTTCACCAGGTCTTTCTTCATGTTATTCACACCATCTCTATTGCAGATTTTGGTATCATCCGCAAAGAGGCAAATATTACCCGACAACCCTTCAGCAACGTCATTTATAAAAATGTTAAAAAGAACAGGCCCAGGAACATAACCTTGAGGCACACCACTGATAACATCCCTTTTCTCAGAGCAATTTCCATTGATCACTACCCTCTACCACCTTCCGCTCATCCAGTTCCTGACTTAGCCCATCACTTTGGGGCCCATCTCAAGGGCACACAGTTTATTTATTAGACGCCTATGTGGAACACAGTCAAAGGCTTTGCTAAAATCGAAATACACTACATCTAGCGCACATCCTCTATTCAATTCTCTGGTCACCCAGTCAAAGAAATTGATCAGATTTGTCTGACAAGACCTACCTCTAGTGAATCCATGTTGCTTCCAGTCCTGTAATCCACAGGATTCCAGAAACTTCACCATTCTCTGTTTTAAAAGTGTTTCCATTAATTTGCTTACCACAGAAGTCAGGCTTACCGGCCTGTAATTCCCTGCTTCTTCCTTACTTCCACTTTTGTGGAGAGGGACCACATCTGCCCTTCTCTAGTCCTCTGGTACCACTCCTGACTCTAGAGACTTGTTGAAAGGTCAGTCAGTGGTACAACCAGAACTTCCTTAAGTTCCTTTATTTTAGCTAGCTCCTCATGAACACAACCCTCTGAAAATCAAACAGGGTCTATTACTCCTTTATCCCTATTCACGTTTGTCTTCTGCGGTCCTGCTCCCAGTGCTTCAGCCATGAACACAGAACAGAAATATTTGCTAAGCAATTCGACCTTTTCTTTATCAGCTTCTACATATTCCTCCTCTTTACCTTTGAGACTCACAATGCCATTTTTGCACCTCTTCCTATCACTAATATATCTAAAAAAAATGTCTTGTTTCCCCCTTTTACTGTGTCAGCTATTTTTTTCTTCCATTTGCATCTTTGCTTTCCTAACTACACAACCAGCCTCTCTTAACTTTTCCAGATATTTTTGCCTATCTTCCTCTTTATGTGATTTTTTGTAGTTTATGAAAGCTAACCTCTTATTCCTTACCATCTCAGCTACTACTTTGAAAACCAAAACGGCCTTCTTTTCCTCTTACTTTTACTTACTAGCCTCACAAAAAGGTTTGTCACCCTTACAATTGCTCCTTTCAGTTTTTCCCACCACATTTCCACTCCTTCCAGACATTCCCATCCAGACAATAGTTCCTTGATGTAAACCCCCATCCGAACAAAGTTAGTTTATTAAAAGTCTAGAACCTTTGCTTTTTATTGAACCTTCTATATACTCATCCTAATATTAAACCATACTATGCAGTGATCACTGGATGCCAGATGATCATCCACTGTAACATTTGAAACACTTTCCCCATTTGTAAGCACTAAGTCCAGTATGACCCCATCCCCATGAGTCAAAGATGACTCAGGTTGCGAGCCAACAAGGCAGAGAGAAAGAGGGTGCTATTCACTGCTATAGATAATGGGGGAAGGTGAGAAGCGGGTTTAGGAGGAAAGATAAGGAGTTCAGTCTTGGCCATGTTTATTTTTAGATGGTGGCAAGACATCCAGGTAGCAACATCAGAAAGGCAGGCTGAGACCTGGGCTTGGATTCCCATAGAAATTTCAGATGTGGAGAGGTACATTTATGAACACCAAGAGAAGAAGTATAGATGGAAAAAAGAAGAGTTCCCAGGACAGATTTCTGAGATACGTCAATCGATAGTGGAAAGTCAGCAGAGGAGGATCCTCCAGAGCTTATGCTAAAGGTGCAACGGGAAATAACAGAGCCTTGAAACCCAAGTGAGGACAGCAATGAGTAGGCAGTGATCTACGGTGTCAAACACCGCAGATAGATCACGGAGGATAAAGATGGAGTAGAGTCCAATGGATTTGGCCAGAAGCAGGTCACCGGAGACTTTAGCAAGGGCAGTTTCCGGGGAGTAAAGTGGTGGAAGCAAGGATAGCTTGAGCTGAAAGGAAGTCAAGACAATGGCGGTGGACAGCTCATTCTAGTAGTTTGGATAAGAAAGGGATAAAGGAGATAGGGCAATAATTGGAGGGGCAGGTAGGATACAGCAATGGCTTTTTCAGGAGTGGTGCAACTACAGCATGTTTGAAGGTGTCAGATATAGTCATGTTGAAAAGGGATAGGTTGAGGATTTGGAAGATAGAAAGGATGACAGTAGAAGAAATGGTGATCAGTAGGTGAGTGGGGATGGGATCAGAGGAACGGGTAGTGAGTTTGGAAGAGGACAGAAGATGTGAAGTTTCATCTTCAGTGATTTCCAGGAATGAGGAAAAGGTGGCAGGGTATGACAGAGGGTCAGCAGGGCAGGCTGGAGGAGGGAGAGATGGAGGGAGATCAGTAAAGAACCAAAGGGTAATTTTGTGAATCTTGTCATGGATGTACTCGGCCAAGGTCTGGGGAGAAAGCAAAGTAAGAATTGGAGGCGAGGGCACCTTTAATAGAGAGTTGAGTGTGGCAAAGAGGTGGCAATGGTCGATCTGAGGGAATCAGTTAAATGGGTGTAGTAGTCTTCTTTTGCAAGTGAGAGGGCAGCTTGGAAGGAGGGCAGCATGAATTTGAAGTGTACGAAGTCAGTGTGAGCGTGGGATTTCAGTCAGTGGTGTTCTGCAGACCAGGCACAGGAACATAAGTGGAGGTCAGCCAGAGCTGGGGTTTGGCACATCTTACAGGGCATGACATAGGAGGAGTGAGGGTGTCCAGAAGAGGAAAGAATAGTATCATAGGAAGAAAAATGAAAGGAACACAGTTCATCTGTATCTGAAGGACTGAGAGGGAGGTTAAGGAAATTTGAATTTAGCATGGCTCTCTTTGATCATCCCTACTTTATAGTTAGGGTAGTCTATACTTGAAATCTGTTTTTTAGCTATCTTTAGATTGCAGCAAATGCTCAGTTTTGCTAGAAATGACAACTTATTACTTCTAACAAACACCAGCCCCCATAATATACAACTTTCTTAATTAAAAACAATACAAAACTATACAAACAAGATATTTTTAGAATGAGAAAGGTATGTCCATAAAGAGTTTTTCTTAAAAACAGAAGATTAATGTTTATAAGAAAGAAGAAGCAATACATTTTATAAATCATTACACATAAAGAATACTTATACAAACTTAAAAAAAAAAATGTGTTCAAAAATGTTTATCAAACAAGGATATAATACAGTAGAATCACATAACCCAAATTGGACCACAATTTGGACTGTAACCAGGTAATTCACCTTAACTGAGAATAACGATATACCAGCAATATTATAATTTATTTTTACAGACATTTCTTTTTTAACAGATAAAATAGACGTGTTGTTTTAAAGACAGAAGAAACAGGAACACAACCTATGCAGAACTGCTGAGGATATAGAAACAGCAAAAGTGGTCCAAGGAGGAAGGGAACCCAGAAGTGGAAGCATCAAAATTTTTATTGCAGCTCAATACAACTTGGCCAAGTTTTGGCATAAGCCTTCATCAGGGATTTAAAGCCATAAGCATAGTAGAGTGGTGAATTTTACTATTTGTTACTAATAATTGATGGAATAGAGCACAGTTGTCATATGTATCTTAATTTTTCAAAATGTTTAAAATCATCTTTCATCTTATTTATTCCCTTGGCTTATCTGCTTTGTTTCCGATATGTGTATCATCTGCAAAGAGTCATACTTTTCTTTCTCCTATATCCTTTACAAAGACAATTGGATTAAGCACTGATCCTTATAGTGTTCCACTCGTCACTTTACCTTCACCATGGTGAATCCTCTTAACTAACACTTTCTAAGTTCTGTTGTCCATTCTTTTTCTTATTTCAACTCCCAGACTGGCTACCTTTCTCCCCAGTGTTTTTTATTTGGATAGGCCATATTTACCACCACTTCTCCCCAACTCTTCATCAAATAAATCAAATGAATACATTTAAAAAGTTTCCACATAAGAAAAATTGTAATCAAAAGCAATGTAGTACAAAACTTTCTTCAGAACATCAATTACCGTATACGAGGGGGTGCTGAAAACTTCTCAGCCCAATCAAGAAGAGAATGCCGTGGATATGGTTCAATCAGTAATCAGAAACAATGTCCAAACAGAATTTTGTTTCTGCAAATTGGCACTTAACAAAATAAGATAACACTCTTTTCAGCTAAAGTGGCAAAATAACACTCAGAATTTAGGACATTGGTTGGTTGGGTTGAGATCTTTTCAGCACCCCTTCGTACATCATTGATATTAAACTAAACTAACAGTACTTATCTTATCTCCACTACTTTTTAATATTTTCATGTCTCCGCTCTTAACATTGGGACAGTCAATAGGTTTCACGATATTCGCGTATACGGATGATGTTCAACTAATTCACCCTATAAATCTCAGTAATTCAGCCGAAGTATCTAATATTAATTTGAAATTATAGAAAATAAAATATTGGCTAGATGACAATAAATTATCATTAAACATTGAAAAATCAAAATTAACGATTTTCCCTTGTAAGGAAGGTTTAACAACTCAGGCGCCATTGAAACTCAATTCACTGTCAATTAAAATTGTTAACTCTCTAAAGTTGTTAGGGGTCATTTTTGATAAGAATGATTAGATCGCTAGCCAAACTCCTAGAACCTGCATCTTTAAACATTCTAATTCATTCCCTAGTAATATCTTGTACAGATTACTGTAATGCTTTGTTTAAGGGCATAACAAAAAAGGAAATCAGGCCACTATAAATCTTACAGAATACAGCCGTAAAAATCATATTCAATGCCAAAAAATACGATCATGTATCTCCCCTTCTCCAAAAAGCTCATTGGCTCCCAGTTGAGCACAGAATAAATTATAAAATCCTTTTATTGACCTTTAAAACCGGTTCAAGTAATCAACCTGAATTTATTAACAGTTTAATCACACCTTACTGTCCATCCAAAGTCCTTCATTCTGCATCTCAAAATATTTTAACGATCCCTTCTTTAAAGCACATCAACACTATTAGATCTAATAATTTTGCGGTAACTGCTTCATATCTATGGAATTCTACCCCTAACCATCTCTGTTCAGAAGTATCTCTTCCTCAATTTAAAAATAGGTTAAAAACGTTCTTATTCCAAGACACTTTTGACACCTAACTGTCCTTTTCAGGGCTAAATTTTATTTCATTTTATTTTTAACCCCCCCCTCCTATCATACCTTACCTTTTATGTTTACTTTACTTTAATTATTGTAGTTCCACCCTTTCTCCTCTTGTTCCTGTCCATTTAAAGTTAGCGTCTTACTTGTTTTTTTAACTCTTTATGAGGACCACGTGTGTAAATTTGTATTGTTTGCTCCTCATTAGTACTTGTTTGTACACCGCTTAGAAGTTTGATTGAGTGGTATAAAATTTTTTTAAATAAAACTTGAAACTACTTTCCTGCTTCCTTCTTATTCCTAATCTTGTGAAGTGGTGAAATTTCTCTTTTTCTGTCTCTTGGAATCTCTTCAAACTCAAATGACAATCTGAGCAGAACTGCTCTGGGTTAAATACTACCAGACCCAATAGCATTGTGTGTTATTAATTTGTACTACTATATTGAACACTCTCTGTGGTTAATGGTAAAGGATTTGCCTTACTATCTCCTATGTATTTGCCTCATGCTTTACTCCACCGTTCTCTCCTATTGTATGTTTAAATGATTTTTATTATTCCAGCAGTAAGAAGCAAATACAAACAGTAGTACCATTCAGGAAATAACATTTTCAACAATATAATCAGTTCCCCTCCCATCCCCCCCTCCCCTCCCCTCCCGAAGAACCATGGCCATTCCAACAGCTGAGAGTGGGAATAAAATCTTAAAGATTCAAAAGTCTACTGCGAGCACGCGGTGTAAGGTCCTGCCAGAAGTGCTCCCACACCTGACAAAATTTGCGACCCGGGCCAAGAGTCAAGTCTCCCACCATGCGTCTCTCCAGTGTTGCGTGCACTATCATTAGGGATCTCCATTGTGCATATGACAGGGGATCACGGGAGAGCCAGTTGGTGAGGATGGCTTTTTTTTCCATCAAAAGGGCTCTGGAGATAAATGCTGACATTCCCCTGGGTTTGGGCGAGGCTATATTATAAAATCCAAATAACGCCCTTGGTTGCGGAAGCCATCGCCGTCCCCAAAGCAATGTGGTATATAGGCCCAGATGTCTCCAAAACTGTTGGATTGCGGGGCAGGCCCAAAACATGTGACTCAAAGATGCGTGAGCCTGATTGCATTTCGGGCAAGAATGTGACGCAGTAATCCCCATCCGGGCTGCACGTTCCGGTGGAATGTAAAGTCTAAGAACAATTTTCAATTGCATTTCCCAGTGAGTAATATTGGGTGACACCTTCTGAATGTTGTAACTGTTGAGCAGTCAACTGGCAATGCAAGTCCTCAGCCCACGCTGTCGCTAATATATCCAGATTCGTACTTGGTTGGCAATCCCGGATCCCCACAATATGAAATCGTAGAGGAATCCTCTGTTGTGCTGAAAGGCTGAAGAGTTCCGAAAGCGCCTCCCTGTAGATTTCAGTAAGGGCAGCCACTGGGAGGGACTGAACATAGTGACGGATCTGGTAATAGGCGAAGAGATCATTAGCCTGTAGGTCAAAAGTCTCTCCTATTGTAAATCTGAACAAAAAGTAAAGGTACAAGATCCTTGGGACCAGGCATATTTCTATTTTTTAAGTTATAAAAAATTTGAATTTTGGCAAGATAATGTTAAGTCAGAAAAAGACAGACCATAAAACTGTCACAAACTTTTTTATTTCAAAATAAGGCAAAAATTAAACACTTCAAGCACTTCAAACACAAACAGATACACCATAATCAAGCTTCCTCAGTCCCTCAACTGTCTATGCTTTCTACAGAGATAAATGCTTCCTTTTCTGCGTCTCACTGCCACCCTGAGTGGAATCTGCAGCTCTCTCTGCCATTTTTCCAGCCCTCCGATTTGAATTGCACAAAGAACAGGAGAAACACACACACCTGCGCTGGTTTCAGTGTATGTTATTTCGGGGAAATTGACTACTTCCGGTTTGCATCAAATTTCGGTTTTTGGAGCTTTTTGGTTTTCAGAATTTTGGATAAAGGATCTTGTACCTGCATATATTTTTAAACATTTTGGTTTTTTTGAATCCTTCTTGTCTCTTAACATCTTCTCCATCGGTTCTTCCTTTTTAGGTCTTCTGTTATAAAAAAAAAAAAAACACAACAGTTTCAACCCCTGCCTTTACTGATTGGTCAATAAATGACTCTCTTCCTGGTCTAATTGCGTTCGGTGCATCCCTTTGTTTCAAATGGTAACTTTGTCATTCTTCCTCTTTTCGTTTTACATTACTTTTATTGACTTCTAGTCCGCCTTAACCTTTCAGTTCTAGGCGGATTACAATAAGAAATATCTGGCCATTTTCAGAGAATTACATTTTTATTCTACCGGTCACAGGATTAACATAGCTTGACATATTTCCTAAAAAGCTGTTAAAAAAAAAAATAAATCTAATATATACATTTGTCATGCCCCTTGTGCGCCTGATTAGAGAATGACACGGGGACAAATTTTTCCCCATCCCTACAGGAACTCACCTTCCTGTCCAGGCGAGTTATTTCCCTGTCCCTGCCAGCTCACTCCTCAACCGCACATTCCTGAATTCTATTCCTTTTGCTCATACTTTTCTCCTACTGAACCATACTCATCATTTCTTTCTCTTCTCTTCATAGCATGCCTGAGACAATGATTTGTTGCCATTTCAGTGATCCTTTTTATTGCAGTCCATAGTTCCTCTATACTCTGGCATGCTGTTCAACTTGAGAGAGCATTGTTAGTGTATGGCCAATGAATAGACATGAACCAAATTAAAGTACTGTGACAGAGAAGTCAATAAGTTACTGGAGATTATGCCAGAAGGCTTGAAATATAAGACTGGATTTAAAGTCCCTTACTGTGTAACATTGATTTCCATGAAGGAAAGGATCATTTGACAAGGAAAGAATGGTTCATGAAGCATTCATTGAAATGCTAAGCCAAGGAAATAAGAGAAATATGGTTCTTGTTATAATTCTTTCAGGCACTCAGTACTGGTGAGTTTATACCACAGTTAGCATATTCCGTAGGCCACATTGCTCTCTGGAAGGAAGATGTATGACTCAGATGCGGCACTGTTACAATAATCATCTGAAGGTCTAAGAAAGACCAGCAAGCTATTAGAAGATTTTTGAGGTCCTGTGGTAGGCCGTGCATATCTCTGCATGACAGTGACATGCATTTCTTAGCATGCATTCAGTTTACCGGCATAACTTTAAAAATGTAGGGGCTGGTGTAATAAGCTTTACTGTCCTAAAGCACAGCACAACACATGATTTGGGTTTCTCTATTCTATCCTTACTCCCAGTGCAGATAAGGTTTTTAATTTAGACAATTTTAAAGTAAAATCGTTAAGCTAAAAGTAACATAGATGGCATGCAAATTTAATGTATACCTGTGGAATTAGGAATTGCTCCTGATGTGGAAAAAAAAAATCATTCAGAATTTTGGAACAGTTTTTTTACGCTCAGAAACTTTACTCTGGTTCGAAGCAGGATTATCTGAGGTGAAGTGCATTTGTTTTTCCAACTGCATTTTGCAGTATTGATTCAGGCGATTATTTTGTCATAATTGGATTATGCCAGTTCACTTTATATCTGTCTGAATAAATGCAATCTGAAAAGACTGCAACTCATTCAAAACACCATAGCAAAATTGATATTTGGTAAGCATAAATATGATCATGTGACCCCTTTGTTTATGATACTTCATTGGCTTCTCGTGTTCTGGAGAATTCAATTCAAATTTACTTGTGTGATTTTTAAAATTTTATATGGGATATTTTCCCTTTTAATTCCTGTCCCTTTCAATTCATATTTACCTTTTCATTCAAGAAATATTCACAAATATAAACTTGGTTAAAAGAATCAAAACTATATTCAATTTTTGCAAATCTTTTGCTTTCTTATCTGCAAAAATTTTGAATGTTTCCTTCAGAGATTAGATTACTTTCTCAATTAACAACCTTTCAAAAATGTTAAAAACATATTTATTTCAAAAATCTCTAGCTGATTCTTCCATTTTAAGATGACTGTAGGATAGCAATTATCTTTTTTCTAGATGTACTCATGGAATTTTGTTAACCATGACGAGCCTTTTTGCAAGGGATAAATCGGTATATAAAGTCAAGGACTGGATTGGATTGGAGAGGACCTGAGTGGACTTTGTAGGTACCCTATCTGAAGGCATGTCTTTCAGATAGCATTCAGCATATCTTACCAGTAAAAACCTCATCATTGGTCCAGTAGGATGTGCTGTTTGTTATCTGAAAGATGTGTCTCTGAAAGACCCCCCAGTTTTTTTTTTTCTGATAAAGGATAATAATTGAGTAACCTACATTGTGTTGATTTAAATACAATTGAGAGTGTTTTACATTTGAGGTTTGCTGAAAGGTTGTGTTCCCCCATGTATATTATTCATCATATTCAAAGTGGAGTATTCTGTTAAGGGTCCTTTGTGCAGAGCACCCTTTACAGAATATTATCTTATCTCGGATCTTAACAGTGCTTAGCTTTGGGCTTCATCTACTGAATCTGGCCCTTCATCTACTGGATCTGGCAGCTGTGTTACTGACAGTCTGGTAGCATAGTGTCCTTTCAAAGGTCACACAGCTGCAGTGTTAATTTTAACCCCACGATAACTATCCCGCATCCCCAATTAGGCTCGTACACCCCCCAAAAAAGCTCTCTGACCACTATTCGCATCAACAATCCCCATTGCACATCTCAGTATATAGATGAACATAAGAACATAAGAATTGCCATCTCCGGATCAGACCCTAGGTCCATCAAGTCCAGTGATCCGCTCACGCGGAGGCCCAGCCAGGTGTAACCTGGCAAACAAAAAAAGGTTAGTCACCCATATCCTTCTATGCATCTTTCGAGGAGATGTGCAGCTAACTTGTCCTTAAAACCAAGAACTGTAGGTTCCGCAGCAACCTCTACCGGAAGAGCGTTCCAGGTGTCCACCACTCGCTGCGTGAAACAGAACTTCCTGGCATTTGTCCTGGGCTTGTCCCCCCCTGAGCTTCAGTCCATGACCTCTTGTCCTGGTCACATTTGACATCGTAAATAACTTTTTATCCTGCTCTGAGGGAGAAGAGCCTATCAAACAATTTTACAGTGCTTTCAATGCATACCATATATCAATCAGATTTAAAATTGACTGCTCCACAGAAACATTTAACTTTTTAGACACCACAGTTTCTATCAAAAATGACTATATACGAATATCTATATATAGAAAACCAATCGATGGATGTAGATACTTCTGACATTTCCAGCTTCACACACATAAAAATCTATTAAACTCATTCAAGACATATGACACCACCATATATGCTCTGATCCAAGAGACAAAAATAACTTCAAATTCCTGAAAAAAAGACTACAATTCTAGCATAATCTCCAAGACTATTGCCTCTTCCCTTAAAACTCCAAGGTGAAATGTAATGCAGTACAAAGAAAACAAAGCCACAGGGATAGTCTCCTTATAGTGATGTATAATCCAGAACTGGAAAAACTGAGGAGAATCATAAAAGATTTACAGCCACTACTCCAGGAGAATGAGTTACTGAAAGAGATATTCCCAGCATAATCAATGCTGGCTATCCGACAACCACCTCATCTGAAGCAAAAATTAATGAAAAGCAAACTCCCAATAGATTCTCAACACATCTTTGCAATAGACCACGCTGCATACTATTACTAAACTTTGGAAAGCACTAATGCTTGCTTATCTCAGATTAAAATTCACTACTGTGGGGCACGTTCAGGCATCCTTCAGTTGTTTTGGCATCTGCACTAGAGTGACACAGTAACATAAGAACATAAGAATTGCCGCTGCTGGGTCAGACCAGTGGTCCATCGTGCCCAGCAGTCTGCTCATGTGGCGGCCCCCAGGTCAAAGACCAGTGCTCTAAATGAGTCCAGCCTCACCTGCGTACGTTCCAGTTTAGCAGGAACTTGTCCAACTTTGTCTTGAATCCCTGGAGGGTGTTTTCTCTTATAACAGACTCCGGAAGAGCGTTCCAGTTTTCTACCACTCTCTGGGTAAAGAAGAACTTACGTTTGTACGGAATCTATCCCCTTTTAACTTTAAAGAGTGTCCTCTCGTTCTCCTTACCATTACAACAGTGATACCATGATTACTACGGTAATGGGGACTGTGTCAAAGAACTGCCTGGTGTTGTAGGGGTGATTCCTGCTTCACACCTAAGGTTAGGCCTCACTCATGTCAAGCAAGCCTTAACCATCATTCCTGCATGAACCATCGTTGCTGCCTGATGCATTCTGGATGTGTTTACAAGAACTGTGTGTCTCCAGTCAAGGACATCTGCCTATTCATACAGTCCCAGCTCTTATGAACCTGGAGGAGTTATGAACTATGCTATGATCTGTGTTTCTGTGCTTATCATCTATGGCGCCTTCCAAGGCCTCTGCACAAGAAGACTATTCATTCTTACTGTTCTGCTTTGATTGGTCCTGGAGGGTCATCTGACATAACCTAAGGAGAAAGGTGTTTGAGGAGAATTAGACTATGCTTGCATGTGGGTGAACTCGGATCTAAACTTAGGTTTTTCTGTACACTGCAACAATAAGAACTGATAAAAGTTACCTCTTGTGACCTGCTCTCGGACGAGAGTGAAGACGTATAACTGTCTTTTAAACAGATCTGGTTTATATTGCAAAAGGAACTCTACCTAATATATATTACAGCTTTGTCGGTGACAAATGGACTTGTCTGGCCAGAAGAAGTTTTATCATCTGCTACGCTGAGAAAAACTGAAGAATTCCATCTCCTGGATCTGCTGAGGCATAATCTAAAGGGTGAGAAAAGGAATGATCTCTTCTTTCAGCTGGGCTAGATAGAATTGTATTGGTTATGGATAGGAATGTTAAGTCCCCTTGTGATAAGGTATAATAGATTGCTGCTATTATCAGGACTTAGTATTATAAGGAATTATACTTGTGTGTAAGAATTAGTCATATTTACTAATTTAATTAGTGATTATTGTGTAATAATTGTGTGCTGAATTGTGTGCTGATATATATATATATGTTAGTATTCAGATATATTGTGAACAATAATTAATTATTATTTACTGCAGGCTTGTGAATTATATTTTTATATCTATAATAAAATCTTTCATATAGCTTTGGTCTCTAGTCGTATAAGATGGCAAAAATCCGAATCCTTGGGTGTAGTTATGGGATGTCCTAGAAACGAGATGTACATGTGATTTGTTTATGTTGCACTAATTAGTTATACCCCATAAATCTACCTACAGTATTACCATAGTACCGATGGACTGTTCTGCAGTATTACCCTGTGAATTGGAACTGATACTGTGGTAATGGAGGCAAGCCATTCCTCTGCAGATCTACCTTTAAAAATCCCGGTGGTCTAGTGGCCTCCTCGGGGGGCAGGAACAATCCCAAGTCTTTCCTTCCCTCTGCTGAAGCTTGACTCATTGCTAAAGACATTTTCAAAATGGCTGCCAAGACTTCATGCAGCAGCCACTTGATACTTATTTATTTAAATTATTTCTAGCCTGCCTATCTACAAATCTCGGCGGAGAACAAAATCGCATACAAAGTCATAATTACAATACAGACAAATACAAAACAAACAAATATAAAGCAGAATAAAACAGCAAAAAGCTGCTCTGGCTCACACTGCCGCATAACTAGCACCCAAAAAGTGCTCAAACAATACAGTTTTTACCCCCTTTCTGAACAGCAAAAGGATACTTCCATGAATCTCACGAGACTGCAGAGGCAGGAAATACTAGAGATCTATCCTGCCCCTGATGAGACCACTAGAGCACCAGGATTGTAAAGGTAGGTCTTGAGAGGGCCAGAGAGAGGTATCAGACCAGGGAAGAAGAGAGGGAGGGAAGGGAAAGGAAGAGATGCCAGATCAGGGCAAGATAGGAAAGGGGAGAGATGCCAGGGGATGGCAGGAGAGAAATGCCAGGGCAGGGAAGAGGAGAGATGCCAGTCTAGGAAAGGGAAGGGGAGATAAGCCAGATCAGGGCAGAGAAAGAAAGAGATACCAGGGAAGGTATATCAGACCAGGAAAGGACAGTAAAGGGGAGAGATGCCAGACCAGGGAGGGGAAGGGCAGGAGAAAGATGCCAGATCAGGGAAGGACAGGAGAAAAATGCCAGGGCAGGGCAAGAAAGAGATGCTAGGAAAGGGATGAGATGCCAGACTAGGGAAGAGAAGGAGGAGAGAGAGATACCAGCCTAGGGGAGGGGGAGAAAGATACAATACTGTGGTAAGGAGAGGAGAAATTTGACAGATCATCCAAAGGGGAAGATAGAACATGGGAAAGAGAGGGGAGAGATGGTGCACAGGGATGGATGGGGAAAGGAAGAGAGATAGAAGAAATGCTGTTTATGGATAGATTTATCATCTCCCCTGCCATGATAACAATCCCGATGTGCTGCCAACCACAGCTTTCCGGATCGCTATTGTGGCAGGAGAGATAGCCAATCTCTCCTGCGCGATTGCCCTCCCCGACATGACTGGGGCAGGAGGGAGCCCAAGCCCTCCTGCTCAAACAACCCCTACCCTCCTCGACACGACTGGGGCAGGAGGGAGCCCAAGCCCTCTTGCCCCGATGCAGCCCCTCCCCCACATCTGGCCTCACTGCACCCCCAATCGGCCCCCGAACACCCCCACCTGCTGACTCGCGAGACCCCCTGCCGACCCTATGACTCCACCCCCACATCCCACCCCTGTACCTTAAGAACGTTGGCTGGACGGATGGGTCCCAACTCCGGCCAGCTGGCAGGCCCACCATCCTCAGAATGGTGGGCTTTAGGGCCTGATTGGTCCAGGTGCCTCAAGCCCCACCCACAGGAGGGACCTTAGGCACCTGGGCCAACAGGAATTGGCCCAATTGCCTTAGGGGTATGGCGGTATATAAAAATGAACTGTTATTATTAGAGGAGAGCATTTGATTCTAAATGGTTTGAAAGTTAATATATATGACATGGGAGTTGAATTATGTCCTCGTGGGGGGCACTGCCACGAGTAGAGGTGGCTTGAAGACACTGTGGACCACCGGAGAATGTACAGGAATGATAGGTGAAGAATGGGGCTAGTTCGATACTAATTAGCACCAGGAAATTGATTCGAGAAAAAGTGGAAAAATTAATTGAGAATTGGTTGTATGTTAAGTGGTATAATAAAATTGATTATTGAAAATGATGTTAATAAAGCTGCGGCCAACTTTTTGCCAATTTAAAGAGCATATTTGAACTATTTAAAAGGGGTGGGGGAGAATATGAGAGGTATATGAGAAGTGTGGCTGATGTACGGGTCCCAATGTTATGAGCTGATGTATGGATTTCTATATGTAATGCAGAACCCAGCATGCCTCAATCAAAATACAAATTAGAAAAAAATCCCCACTATAGGCTTAAAATGTTTATTTGCAATACCTTAGGCCCATAAAATTACATAAAATCATCTTTCTGCTTTAAGTGGGGAGATGCAGGGAAGAAAATTAAGATCTGAAGCAAAACAACAAAGTCCACCAGGAAAATTCCACAGGCAAAACAGGGGAAAGAAACAAGGACAAAGACTGTGGAAACGATGATCTTGACTCACATTTTATTAAAAAAATCTTCACTTAAAGGTGCAGTTCAATAATCCAAAACAATGATACACGGTAGAAATATTGTGGTGTGGACCCGACACGGTCTGTGTTTCGGTCATAAACTGGACATAAACAGTAAGTATGAGATTACAAATATGGAAAAAATGTCAAGCACTAACCGTGCTGTGGATAAGAGTGCCAATGAAACTGGAGAGCAAATACATGAAAGGAGAGAAATGTGAATGACTCAAATATGTGAAATACTATTCAATAGTGATAAGAAAAAGTGGGTGGAAAAAGCACTGAATATTTTATTGGTGTGTATATATGACCAATGCAGAACAATCGTATAGCGAAAGCACGATGAGGCTGAATAATTGCTAGTTCTGTGTGATCTAGGTGATGGTGACAGGGCCATAAGAAAGGTTGTGCCGAATGACATAAATGAGTCCAAAAATGTGAAGAAAAGAGGGAGGCTGTTGCTGAAAAGTGAAACATAGATAGAATAAAAGAAACATACCATTGTATGGTTGACCACAAAGAGTAGTATGCTGGATAGCAAACAAGATACTGTGTACTGGGGAAATACACTGAAAATACTATATAAATATAAATGCAGAAAAAAATACATTAAAAAGCAGAAGATGTATTTTGAGTGAAGATGCTATAGGGCAGCGCAAACAAAAAGGTCATGTGAAGTCAACTAATGATATTAGTAAACTAATGTCTAATGAACAAAGGAACAAAAAACAAACTACAAACTGAGTGCTGAAACCAAGCTACAATGTATTGAATGAAAAGGTGTACTAGGACTGCATGCTAGAAGGAAAGCAGAGAATGACACCGGCGCTGCCAGTAGCGGGAAGTGCAGTGGCGGGTTGCAGCCCCGTGTGTATAACACACGACAAAAAAGTTAGCCGACTAACCACACCATGTGGAGAGGTGGAAGGGTAATGCATAGACTCCATGACTAATGAAAGCTGCCCCTGACTGGTGCTGCAATTGCAATCGAAAGGACAAAAGGACCAAATGGGTTTGAAAATGACAAAGAGCGCCAGGGTCAAATTATTATTATTGTTATACGCATTGAAAATACTTGATATTGCGTTCACATCAAAATTTCAATAAACTTGAAACTTGATAATCATCATAAGAATATATTAATGGCTTACTTTAGTAATGACTTACTTTAGAAGCATTGCTGGATGAGCGTGGCCACCTAGTCCGCAGAAAGAAAAATGCCGCGGGAAGAGTGAGCAATAAAAAGCGGCACGGTGGTGACGTAACTGTGCGCTGGATGTGTTGATGTGACTGCGTGATGGAATGCAAAGTGGAGATACCAGATTGAGTGAATATAGCACACCATTGTGACTTACGATAAAAACGGAAAAAGTAAAATAAAAAGTAAAAATGAAAGTGGAATCTGAATGTGACCGACAGATTCCAAAAGCACCGAGAAAGAACAAGCTCCGATCCCGTCTAGGGAGGAGCGCGGCCAAATCAGCCGAAGCCGGAGCGATAGGATGGGAGGGAGGAGAAGGGAGGGGCCAATCAATGGAGGAAGCGGGGGGGGGGAGTTAGGGGATAGGGGTGAACGGAAGGGAGGTCGCCCTTTCGTACGGCGATCCCAAGAGAGATGCGGCTTCCCTTCCTCCCACCCTCGACTACAATCTGTTCCCTCACCTTAGGCGCCTCCGGCTCCCGCAGCGAACAAATCCTGTGTCCTCTCCAATGGCTGCACACCGGTGTGTGGGACCGCCGCCCATGGGGTGCCTGCATAGGGGGGGAGGGGGTTTCGCATCGGGAGGGGGTTGGGCCGCTGCCAGGTGGGGAGTCGCCGGCCGGTGCAGACTGTGCCGCGGGCCGCTGGCCCCAACGTGGTCGGGAGGTGGGTTGCGCCTGCTGGGAGATTATCTTCTGCGGCCCATCTCCATCGGTTTTGCGGTGCCGCCGCCATCTCCGGCTGCGCGGCGCGCTGGAAGGTGGGTGGCTTGGTTTAGGCCGCTCTGCACGCGGCCATTGAGATGGGACAGATCCGGTGAGAGTGCCTTTAGCGGCCACGCGGCGGCCGCAGTCAGCGGCCAGCGGCGGCAGGCCACAAGCTCCCCCGATTTCTGTGCTGCGGAAGCCAATCATCAGAGTCCATGCAGCAGCTGGCCACGTGCACCGATTCGGCCGGCACTGTCGGCACTCACCGACCCGAGGCTGACCTCCGTGTCAGCGTTCAACGCAGCCGGCCGTGCTCGACTCCCTCCGTCCGATTTGCGCAGAAGGGGTGGGGAGGCCCGCCCCACCCCGGCTTTTGTCCGCCGCCCTGGTTGCGGCGTGCCTTCGCCTCCGTGCCGCCTGCCTCTACCGCTGTGGGGAAGGGAGCCGATCCTGTTGGGGGGGCCGCTGCTCGCTCGGAGAGGTTGGTGCCCCTCCCCCACATGGCCCGGCGGGACTGTGGCCACTTGGGGGCTGTAGGTGGGCCCTAGTCCTCCCTGTGGATCCTGTCGGAGCTGTCCACCCACGTGGCCCCTCTCTGCTTGAGCCTGGCTGAGGAGTGCTCCATTAGTGGAATGGGTGGGCCCTGGTCCTCCCTATAGATCCGGCAATGAGCTGGCCACTCGCGTGGCCCCTCTCTGCTTGGACCTGGCTGGGGAGTGCTCCATCGGTGGAGGTGCTGTGCCGGTGTCCCAACTGGGCTGTGATTTTGTGTGGCGGCTGTGCTATTCATGTGGATGGGCTTGGTTTGGTGTGAATGCTCGGCTGGTCGTGCTGGGGAGCTTCCTTGCTATTGGATGCTATTGAATGCTATGCTATTAGGCAATTATATGCTATTTAATAAAATGCTATTAAATGCTATGCTATTAGGCAATTATATGCTATCTACAGCTATTATATGCTATTTAATTCAATGCTATGCCTTTAGGCAATTATATGCTATGCTATTAGGCTATTATATGCTATTTAATAAAATGCTATTTAATGCTATGCTATTAGGCAATTATATGCTATGCTATTAGGCTATTATATGCTATTTAATAAAATGCTATTAAATGCTATGCTATTAGGCAATTATATGCTATCTACGGCTATTATATGCTATTTAATTAAATGCTATTAAATGCTATGCTATTAGGCAATTATATGCTATTTAAGGCTCATATGCTATTTAAAGGCTCTTATATGCTATGTAAAGGCTCTTATATGCTATTTAAGGCTATTATCTGCTATTAGCTGCCATTATATGCTATTCAGATCCCATCATATGCGATACCTACAACTTAGCAGCAATGCGCTCTTTCTCCAACTGGAGTTTCTGATGGCTTGAGTCCTATATTGCATTTTATGCGTGATCCCAGAAGGAGGGCTTTACTAATATTAGGGCCTGTCTCGGGTTCCAATCCACGTATGCCTGTACTGACTGTCTTTATTCTTTTAGTACTTATTATAGCCATGCCTGCTCAACGTAAGCCATGATCAAAACCAGTACTGCAGAAAAAGCCCACGGCTAAGAGTCAAAGAAAGAGTAGGACCACACGCGCCACAACAACAGCGGTGGCTTCTACGGCAGCTTCTACGGCCTCAACAGCGGCACCGGCTTCTGCGCTTCTACGGCCGCACAGCCTCAACAAGAACTGGCCGACTTAATGGCTTTGTTCCAGAGGCAGACAGAGCAACACGGGGTTCAAACAATGCACCAACAACTCCTAGAAGGGAGGTCAACATTCGTCCCAGGTGAGCCACCACAAGCTGCTCCAACACCGACACATCCATTCACATAATACGCCCTCACCTCTCACGGGGGAGACCATGCCCTCTGCTAGCGGTCAACCAGGGGACCATGTTAGACTAGCACGAAGTATACGGGAGGCACTGTCGCTCTTTGAACAGTCTAGGGCTCAACCTCCTTCTGAAGCAAGTAACACATGGCCCCTAGTCCAAACAGACCCCCTGGGTAGCAGAGAAAAGGGTATTATCACATGTGGGGTAACCACGCTCGCTTCAGGAGTCGTAGTATCAATCCCTCTTTATAAGACTCTTCGTATCCATCGTATCAAATTTTTCTCCTCCATTCAGGTATGAATTCCTCCTTAGCCAGTGAACAGGAGTAAGACATAGACCTTACAGCTTTGAGCCCTCATATTAGGCTTCCTCGAGGTTTCTCCTTGACCATGGCTGGCCCTTATGACGGGGTGATGCTACGGACAAGGGATGTGTTGACCTCACTTCATGCGTACTTCATGTATTAACTGTTTTCGTGCCTCACTTACTCTCTTCATCAGGACACGACCATGATATCATCATTTCCCACCTTGCTTATGACCTTATTACCTGAATATGATTCTATCCTTAGCAAGTTGCCAGTGCAGAACGGGACGTAAGACGTAGGCCTTGAGTCCTCATTTGCCTTCCTTGAGTTTTCTCCTCGACCATACCAGACCCTTATACGGGGATGCTACTGACAACAGATGTGGGCGCACCTCTTGTATTAATTGTGTTCTTGCCTCATTCATTCTTCATGACCTACATGGCCAGGCTATCATTTACTGACCACCTTGCTGACGACCTTATTACCAGAGACCTTAGCCTGGCGACCAGCTAACATCACTCACAAGCATCAAGGAGATAAGAACGTGAAGAATCCCTTACTCGGAAGGAGAGTCACCATCTGGGAGGTGAGATCGAACGCCACGTAAGCAGCTCAACACATAGCGCGTGTCTTTAATCGGGGAGCGACATAAGGGTTATTATCGGGGTTTACACCGGATTTAAGGATACAGACCGATACAGAATGGAGTTATATCACAGGCGGTACAGTACAATTCAGAGGGAATAGGCCTTGGGTTGTCAGGGTCTACATTCGGGACATTTTGCATGAGGTAAAACTTCATAGTTTATGGATCTTTCCTTTGGCTAAGCCTCGATGGTAATGTGATTTGTAGTTGCAGAGACATTTGGTCAAGATGCTGTTTTATTGCTTTTGTGATTGTGATGGACATGCCACGGGCCTCAAAATAGTACCTGAGGGGCCGCATGTGGCCCCCGGGCCACAAGTTTGAGACCACTGCTCAAGATCTTGCTCACCTTAGAGTGGTAGCAAACTCAGTGATCTACATTCGGTTATTCGGGCAAACCAGGGATCTACATTCCGTTTATACATCAGTGTTCGGGAAGGATGCTGCCTCGATTTTGTGTCGACAGGACCGCATGGAATGCTCAAGGCCCTTCATACTTACGTTTTACATTACGGAGTTTACCTTAGGGTTTACAACACTTCAAGAAATGCTGAATGACCTTCACAATTAGGGTTTACATTTCCTCAAGTACCTGATGGCTTGCGACATTAGGTTCCAGTATTTACTGGTCCCATATTCCTGTATTATTGGGTTGACGGGATAATGAGGGTTATAGGTACAGGGTTATAGGTACATGAGTACAAGGCACCTTGGGTATGGGTTCAACAGTCCATTATGCTCTTCGGTACATTGCCTGTGGAGGTTCTTCAGTACACTGCTGGGGATATGCTCGTCAGTACGTTGGATATGTTCATCAGAATGTTTGGTTTGGGGAAGTTCATCACTATATGCTTATCAGTATATTATGCTATTTCGTACATTACTTGCGAAAGTTCCATATGTTTCATCAGAATGCTTATCAGGGCAGTGGCTTGGGGAAGTACAGCTGTATATGCTTATCATTGCTTTGGATGCTCATCAGTACTCTAATCAGTACAATGGGCTGGTGAAGTTCAACAGGATATGCTCATCAGTACATTGGATATGCTCTTCCGTCCACCCCAGCGACCATTGTACAGTTAGGCAATAAAAGGTAGATCCGATTCTTTATCCTCAGCCTGCAGGCTTCCCCACGCTACCTTATTGTTTATCCTCAGCCAGCAGGCTTCCCCACACTACCTTATTGTTATCCTCAGCCAGCAGGCTTCCCCACACTACCTTATTGTTATCCTCAGCCAGCAGTCTTCCCAACACTACCTCAGGCTCCCACTCTACCTTAAACGGATGGCTTCCCAACACTACCTTATCTGGTCCGATTGTTTTACTCAGCCAGCAGGTTCCCACGCTACCTTATCTGGTCCGATTGTTTATCCTCAGCCATCAGGCTCCCACACTACCTTATCTGGTCCGATTCTTTATCCTCAGCCAGCAGGCTTCCCCACTCTACCTTACCTGGTCACATCTTATACAGTTTATACCCAGTTAGTAGGCAAAGCTGCGAGCTCTCACACAGCCGTGGAGATAACTCGCAACAGACCGATTGTTTATCCTGAGCCATCAGGCTTCCCCACAGTACCTTATTGTAGTCCCATATATACCCTGCTTAGATCTCACACAGCCGTGGAGATAACTTGTAAGAAACGCAATAAGTACTGGGCAAAATTTATGCCCGCCTGCAATAGGACAGCTGTCTGCGTCGGTACCGCCTGGATGGGGTACACTGCTCCGACATTGCTCTGGATATATTCACCAGTTCACCAGGATGTTGTCATTGAGGCTATGTGAACGTGCGGGGCCACAGCCATGACACTTGGGGGAACCCGCGATTAGAGAGGTTTCGCTATCACAGGTAGTGGCAGGTAAGCATAGCATATGGATAGAAGGCATACATCTTTACTGTGGTTAAGACATGGGGCACGTCGCCTTGCTTGGATGGCAGGGAGGCCAGGCCATGATCTTCACAGCTACGTACCGCTGACGAGGGGACACCTCCTTGAACGGGAAGGGTCCGGTGAGCCGGGGTTGCTTGTACGGCACCCCACATTGTGCGGGGATAGAGAAGCATATGTAATGTAATGTAATGTAATTTATTTCTTATATACCGCTACATCCGTTAGGTTCTAAGCTATGCTGTGCGCCTGATCATCGGTTGGTTATATGTTGCCTGGTGATGTACCTTGTGTGTTATGCCATTGTCAGAAGTGCGGTTACAGTGTACGGGTCATCACCGTTCATGCTTGATTATTATGTTCAGTTGATAACAGTTGGATGTAATTGTGCTGTTATGGCTGCGGCCAAATAAATTCCACATGAGTCGATAAATGCCTGAGTGTCATCATTGTTCCACGTTAGTCCATGAGGGGTAAGAGCTACAGTGCTGAGTGCACGATTTGGCGATATATGATTAATGTAAGATGTGTAAATGATGATAAAAGAGGGGCTAAAAAGGGAATTTAAAAGGAACGAACCATGGAATGATGAATACCGATGTATTGAAAAGTGTAGTGAAACTGTATAAATAAAAAGCTACAAAAACTGAGGTAGTGCATAAGACAGCCATGCATGAAAAACTATGTGCAAATGTGAAATGAATCCTATGTAGCTATGCTAAAAGAGGGTGCAAATCAGTGATGATCGAGTAGGAATTACCATGTGTTTTGTGGAGGATAAAGTAGATACTTTTCTTGACACAATCACTCTCGTGCCACTCTCTAATCTGCACGTGCTTCCCATGCTGGAGGTGTGTTTTGAGGGCAGAGAGTAGTCATAGCCGGTGCTAATTGGTTAGCGCAGCTATTTTGTTGTGAGCTAACCCGTTAGTGTGGTTATCACGTGAGCTCTAAGGCTGATTCTATATTTGGCACCTAAAATTAGGCACCGACTAGGGTAGCGCTAAGCATAATTCTATAAAAGTGAGGTGCTCTTTATAGAATCATGCTTAGCGCTACCTTAGGCATCGCTAAGTAACCTAACTTATTTATGCCTGGGTTTTCTTGGCCTAATACTTAGCCTAAGTCCAAAACAGGCACATACATACAAAACACGTCCATGATCTTCCCATAGCCACTCCGACTTTATGCCTAACATCCAATTAAATCCAATTAAAGATAATTATGGGTCAATTAGTGCAGATTTAGCCTATTAACCAATTAAGAGCTCCTTTTACTAAACGGCGCAAGAGGCTTTTAGCGTGGGCCAGCGAGGTAAATGCTTCAAAGCTCAGAGAATTCCTAAGCATGCACCCTGAGGATTGTGCAGCCTGAGTGTTCTACCTGGGCTTGTGTTTATGCAATAGCTAAAACTATCCTTGAGGAATTGTGGATGCTGCCTTCACAGCATTTCAGACGTGCTCCGTCTTAGGACAACTGTAAAGCCAAACTCTGGTATCACGCTGCTTGGTGCCCCTGGGCCAGATGCTAGAAGTTTCTGTAGTTTCTGTTGCAGCAAAAGGCTAGTGATAGATTTTGATGGGTCTCTAAGTTATCAAACTTTCTAGTAGAGTACTTCATTTAGTGATGTGCAATAAAGAACTTATACCAGTTGTTAAGATGTCATTAATAATCATAGGTGCAATAATAAAAAAAAAAAGTATGAATTAGTTCCTATGAGATATATGCCTGCAAATTGCAGCAACAAATCACAGCATGCATAAAGAATGCTCATTATAGTGGCATGTAAGAAAGCTGTTTTAACAACTGTATTCTTTATGGTGAGGCTCACCCTAATTACCCTTGCCGATTCCTGAGGGAATATCTGTGGAACATTTGACATTGTGATGTTCCAGTTAAGAGAGGAGGAGGGGAGAAATTTCTTTCCAAACCTGAAAAATGCTGGGCTAAAAGCTTGGTTTTCAATTAGGTCACTTGAATTAATGAAGGGAGAAATCATACTTGCAAACAAATAGACATTATGTTTTCACATCACTGAATGATTAATTGGATTGATGAACCTTGAATGCCATTGCAGAATTTTGTAGAGAAAGAACGTTACATTGTCAATTGAGCTTGCCTACAAAAATTAAATCTTTTCTCTGTTTACATTGTAAAGCTGAATTGTACTAAATTGTATTAGAAAAACAATTGATCTCTAATAAATTGGCAAAAATGACACTAAATGTTACAGTGGCAGCTGTCATTACATACCGGCAGAGAACACTGGTTGATACCTGTCAATTTCCAATGCATGTAGCCACCAAAACAGTTGACAGATGAAAAATCACCAATGATTTTTACTCATCTGTGTTGCAAAGAAAAGATTACAATAATACCATAGATAATTTGATTATAGGAGAGAATTGCACAGCGGCAAGCAGTGGCGTGCAGTGAGGGCATTCAGGGGATTCTGTGAATCCCCAACTCTACAGCCTAACCTTTTGTGTGTGTGTGTGTGTGGGGGGGTACTTTTTGCTTGATGCAGTTTCATTTGTTGAGTAAGCAGCCTGCTCAACTAGACTGCATCACACAAAAAGTAACCCCCCCCCAAAAAAAAAAAAAAAAAAAAAGCAGGGCCATTGGGCTGGGGATTTTCCCAAACCCCCTGAAAGCCCTGACAGTACTGATCTGAATTTGATTGGCTGAGCAGCATCTACCTGTTGCCTTCTCAACCAATCAAATTCACAGCATAGATTCTTTGTAGAGAATTGTGGTATATAAGACACTGTATTGTACAGCCATTGAGCTAGCATAAGTGCTTGTAGCTAGAATTAGACACATAAGTGTAGACTTAGGCTTGTATTCTTTTTTTAATAAAATCTTTATTAAAGCTTTCACACAGGCTCGTATTCTATAACAGCAATTGCACGTAAAACAGCTATTAAGAATTTGCGCTTAGTGAACTTCAGCCCAGTGTCTAACTTTAAGCAGTCTTTTGAGAATTACCATCTGAGCAGGCTGTGTGGTATAGAAGGAGGAGGACCTGCTGTGGGGGTAAGAAAATCAGTAGATTTTGTGTGTGGAAGAGGTGATAGATAGAAAGAAGTCTATGTGGAAGGGAGGAAGCAGAAATATGTTATGCTGAGAAGTAGGGGTTGTGAATGGAAAGGGATGAGAGTCGCTTTGTTCCCTCTAAGCTGAGCAGGTGTCCTCCAGCTGCATTGCTACCACTAGGGGGTGGAATATTTTCAGTCGCTAAGGACAGGTATGTTCCCTGGAGTCCTGCAGAACTTGCCTGTCCCTCACAATTGAAAAATGTGACAGTAAAACAGCACCCTCTATTGGTGAGACTGTGGGTGGAGGACTCCTGCTCAGCTTAGAGGGAACAGTGCGTAGCGGTTTTAGTGCGCGCTTCAATACCGCACGTGCTAAATGCTAATGCCTCCATAGAGCTTTAGCGCACGCTAAAAAAGCTAGCGCACCTTAGTAAAAGGAGGCCTACGAGTGTGATGTGCTTGTGTCTGAATAGGGTGAGTAACTGGGAGCAAGCTGTGAGTGGTGAGGCAAAAGATTGATGAGGATGCCTATGTTATCATTCTAATAAATCACTGTATTTTTTTTCTTTACAAGAAAAGTGCTGAATGAATAGAATGGATGTAGTGGAAAGAAATAGAATTTAAGAAGCCATGAGATATATGCAGATCATTATTTCCAATGATAAGCCTGAGTTCAACCAAGGTTTTGTGTTGCAACAGCAAGAGTAATAGGCTAGACTAGGTGGGTCTTTCGATCATTACCTCCATCAATACTGTTTGAGGTTGATATTCAAAATGATTTTTCTAGGTAATGTCAAGTGTTTCCTCAGCAAATTGCTTATTTCTTTATTTAAAACACATATTCTGCTCAGTCACAAATGCTATAGGTCAGGGTTGCTCAAATGGCAAACTGCAGTCTGGACCCCAGAGCCCTCTCAAGTGCATCACCAGGGTACTAGTGCCTCCATCTCCAACTGTTACCTTCCCTTCTCTACCACTGAGAAGATGTTTCTTCCTAGATTGGCTGAAGCATCAAAAGTGATGTGAACAAGCACAGAACCAGCTTTCTCTGTGCACTCTTGCTAGTTCTGCTGGTCATAGCCCACCAATGCAGGAAGTTTACTTCAGAGGGGATGGGACCGGCACAGTTATCATGGAGAAAGCTGGTCTTGCACATCTTTGTGTCACTTTCAACACTGACTGCAAATGGGAGAAGGGGACTAGAATTGGAAATGGAAGAGAAGTAGGAGAAGGAGCTGGAGCTTGGGGCTGAAAAGGGGGTGATGAATATTGAAGAAAGGGGCTGGAACACGAACAGAGAGCTGAAAAGGGAAGGAGGAATGTGGAAGAACAAGATGGAGCTGGAAATTGGGGCTGAAAATGGAGGGAGGAAGATGGGAGAAAGAGCTGGAGTTAGAACTTGGGGTTGAAAGGGGGGTAGGTGAGAGAAGGCGGCTGGAGCTGGAATAGAAACTTGAAAAGGGAGGGAAAAGGTGAAAGAAGCAACTGGATCTAGAACAGGGGGTTGAAAAGGGAGGGAGAAAAGTGAGAGAAAGAGCTGGAGCTGGAACAGAGAACTGAAAAGGAAGACAGAAAGATGGGAGAAGAAGCTAGAGCTGGAGCTGGAACTGGAGGCTGAAAGGGAGGGAGGAAAGTGGAATAAGGAGCTGGAACTGGGACCTGAAAGGGAAAGGAGGGAGAACAGAGCTAAAAATGGAAGGAGGATGTGGGAGAAGACGCTGGAGCTGGAAATGGGAGCTGAAAAGGGAGGGGGAAGATGGGAGAAATAGCTGGAACATTTGCACTGGATGTTAAGAATTGCACATACTGGGATCCAAGATGGCGACTGAAGCGGAGGTGTAGCGCTAAGTTCCATGTTAACGTTTGCTCTGACCTCCTCCCTTTGGACATTTACCTTTAGCGTCGGCTTGGTAAGCTCTCTTGCTAACTGCTATTTGCTTCATTTTCAGTGGTGTGCAGAGGGACTACATTTATAATTTTGATGGGAAAGAGGAAGGGTGCTCAGCGGCCAGGACTTCCGGCGGCCGCAAGCTCCAAACAGCTGATCCAGACAATGCTGAACATCGGAGCGATGCATCAGCCAGTGAGTGCTCCCCAAACTTTGGGAGGAATGCCGAGTCAATAGGCAGACCTTAGTGACGATTGAGCTTCATTGAGCCTGATCCAGAGGCAGACACCTCTCCAGCCTGGGAGTTGGATATCTACCTTGGAGGAGGTGAAGCAGCCCACCAGTGGGGGAATAGTGCTGCTGAGCCCCGGAGGAAAGATGGAGGTGCTGGAGTTGGAGAGTTCAACCTCCATTGAAGCCAGACTAACAGTGCCCGAAATGGTTTGGAGAGATAAATGAGCCTGCAAATATTAGCATGGATGACCTATTTCTACTATGGACTCCAACCTTAGAAAAGCTGTATTTATGGTTTGTTCAGACTATGCTCATATTAGCTCCCAGGTAAAAGTGCAAGGAGATTCTATAAAAGAACAAAATGAGACTATTAAAAAACATGAAGAGCAACTCTCTCAAATAAAATATTTGGAGTCAGAAAAGATAAAAGAAAGATCTTTAATTCAAAGAAAATTGGAATTTTTGAAGAATAAACAAAAAAGAAATAACTTGAGGCTATTAAATTTTCCAAAATCTCCAATAATTTCTCCTTTGGAAATGTTGCAGAAATATTTAAAAGAGATATTGTGGGTTTGAAGAAATCATCTGCCTCTACCCCAAAAGGAGAAAAGGAAGAACAATAGAATAAATTAGACTTAACACATTTTTTGGAGAGTTCTCTAGAAATAATCACTGAAAGATCTACCCTAATTGTATCATTTGCTTTGGAGTTTGATAGAGATTTAATTTTTCGCACCTCTTTTTGACATATGAACAAATCTTTCCTGGGCTCAATAGTGAGAATCTTTTCAGATCTTTCTAAAGAAGAACAAAAAAAGAGAAAGGATTTTCTCTGTTATAGAACAAGGACATTAGCTCATGGTGCATTTTTTTGGTTGAAATTTACAGCTAAATGTTATGTTTCCATTAATGGGAAGAACTTTCTATTTTTTGAACCAAAGCAACTATCTGAATTTATAACCGCTAGAGAAGGGGGAGGGGTGGTCATAGCTGTAACATCTCCTTCCATAGCTTAAATGAACTGGCTGTTTGGGTAGTAGAACTGAGTACCGTATTTTCACGCAAATAACGCGCACCCGTATAAAACGCGCACACGGGTATAGCGCGCAGAAATCACGATGATATGTACAAAAACTTTGGTATACCGCGCTCACGGGTATACCGCGCATGCTGCCCGACGCTCCTTTCGCCCGCCCTGACTTTCCGACTCTCCGTTCACCCCCCCTGACTTCCGTGCACTGTCCCCCCTTGAAGGTCTGTCCCCATCCTGAAAGCCTGATGCCCCCCCCCCCCGACGTCCGATACATCCCTCCCCCCGAAGGACCGCCGACTCCCCAACAATATCGGGCCAGGAGGGAGCCCAAATCCTCCTGGCCACAGCGACCCCCTAACCCCACCCCGCACTACATTACGGGCAGGAGGGATCCCAGGCCCTCCTGCCCTCGACGCAAACCCCCCTCCCCCCAACGACCGCCCCCCCCCAAGAACCTCCGACCGCCCCCCCAGCCCACCCGCGACCCCCCCTGGCGACCCCCACGACCCCCCCACCCCCCTTCCCCGTACCTTTGGTAGTTGGGCCAGAAGGGAGCCCAAACCCTCCTGGCCACGGCGACCCCCTAACCCCACCCCGCACTACATTACGGGCAGGAGGGATCCCAGGCCCTCCTGCCCTCGACGCAAACCCCCCTCCCCCCCAACGACCGCCCCCCCAAGAACCTCCGACCGCTCCCCCAGCCGACCCGCGACCCCCCTGGCGACCCCCACGACCCCCCCACCCCCCTTCCCCGTACCTTTGGTAGTTGGCCGGACAGACGGGAGCCAAACCCGCCTGTCCGGCAGGCAGCCAACGAAGGAATGAGGCCGGATTGGCCCATCCATCCTAAAGCTCCGCCTACTGGTGGGGCCTAAGGCGCGTGGGCCAATCAGAATAGGCCCTGGAGCCTTAGGTCCCACCTGGGGGCGCGGCCTGAGGCACATGGTCGGGTTGGGCCCATGTGCCTCAGGCCGCGCCCCCAGGTGGGACCTAAGGCTCCAGGGCCTATTCTGATTGGCCCACGCGCCTTAGGCCCCACCAGTAGGCGGAGCTTTAGGATGGATGGGCCAATCCGGCCTCATTCCTTCGTTGGCTGCCTGCCGGACAGGCGGGTTTGGCTCCCGTCTGTCCGGCCAACTACCAAAGGTACGGGGAAGGGGGGTGGGGGGGTCGTGGGGGTCGCCAGGGGGATCGCGGGTCGGCTGGGGGGCGGTCGGAGGTTCTTGGGGGGGGCGGTCGTTGGGGGGGAGGGGGGTTTGCGTCGAGGGCAGGAGGGCCTGGGATCCCTCCTGCCTGTAATGTAGTGCGGGGTGGGGTTAGGGGGTCGCCATGGCCAGGAGGGTTTGGGCTCCCTTCTGGCCCGATATTGTCGGGAAGTCGGCGGTCCTTCGGGGTGGGGGTGCGAGTGGTCCTGCCGGGGGGGGGGGGATGTATCGGACGTCGGGGAGTCGGCCGGGCAAGAGGGCTTGGGCTCCCTCTTGCTCCGATCGTGGATGCGGGTGCGGGTGGGAGCGCGTGCGAGCGGTCGTTCGGGGTGGGGGTGCGAGCGGTCCTGCTGGGGGGGGTTAATCGGGCGGGGTGGGAACTATGTTTTAAAACTTTTGTATACCGCGCTCACGCATATAACGCGCGAGGGGTATGCGCGGTAGGTAAAAACGCGTATAACGCGCGCGTTATATGCGTGAAAATACGGTACTCTACTCCGCTAAATTTTTTTTTTTTTACAATTTTCCTTGTTCTTGGATCAATATTGTAGACTAAATAATATTGTTGTTTTTACCTTTTCTTTTACTGTAGTTAATCATTGTGATTAAGATTTTAATTTCTAATCCTTATGCAAGTTTATACTTGTTTATGATACTAAAAATTCTAATAAAGAAATAAAAAAAAAAAAAAGAATTGCACATACTCATTCTCCAAATTATAGACATCTTGAAACTAAAGAACAAGTTTTATCACTCTCACTGAGGTATGTTACTCATTTTACTAGCATTTCGATTTTGGAATTTTGTGAAAAATGTTTATCTTTGCAATAAAGATTATGGGGCTTGTTCTTTTTAACATTTTTATAAACGATACTGCTGAAGTGCTGTCAGGCAAGATTTTCCTCTTTGTGGATGATCTCAAAATTTGCAATAGAGTAGACACACCGGATGGTGTGAATAACATGAAGACATAGCGAAGCTTAATGAATGGTCTGAAATTTGCCAGCTAAAATTTAATGCTAAAAAATGCAAGGTCATGCATTTGGGCTGCAAAAACCCAAAGGAACAGTACAGTTTAGGGGGTGAAAAATTTATGTGCACAACAGAAGAGCGGGACTTGGGTGTGATTTTATGTGATGATATTAAGATGGCCAAACAGGTTGAAAAGATAGGCGAAAGATAGAAGGATGTTAGGGTGCATATAAAGAGGTATTGCCAGTAGGAAAAAGGAGGTATTGATGCCCCTGTATAAGCCTTTGGTGAGATCTCATTTAGAATATTGTAAGCCCACTGAGTGAGCAGAGGGCTCATAATATTGGCGAGCCCAGCAAACATTAATAGGTTTAGGTGTGGGGAGGGTAGGAAGGGGTCTTCGGATGATTGGAAGAAAGATTGGAAAGTGAGGCGGGGAATAAGTGGATTGATGGGATTGGCAGCAATTTAGAAGGATGAAAGTCGTGGGTAATGAGGTGTGATTGGTGGGAGAGATAGGGATAGAGATAGGTGGAAATCGGGCGGGAGAGTTGTTGTGGTGTTTATCTGAGGGAGGTGGGGTGTGAGGAGGGTAGGCGTGTGAAGGGAGAGAGAAAAATATAATTTTGAAGTGGAGTGGGTAGTGGAAGAATTTGGATAGTTGGTTTGTTGAGGAAGAAGTGAGTTCGGGTGAGTGAGGTTCATTAATTCATTTTGGGTGGACGCGCTTCCGTGCCTCTGGCTGGTGTGTGAGGCCGAATTTGCCTTGGTGCGGTGGGGTGAGTTCGTGCTTCAAGTCGGCAACGAGTTTAAACAGCAGCGAGTTTGAGCTATTTACCTTGTAGCTCGTTGTCTGCTGTGTCGGGCTGTGTCCGGCGTTAGCTGTACCTTCGGTCGCGGCCGAGGCAGCATCGTGGGCTGGCTGAGGAGCGGTAGTGCGGTGGAGCGCATTAGCGCCTCAGCTGAATTGTGAAGTAGGGCCTTATTTGGGTCCTGTCAGCTGTGTGCGGCTGGCTGTGAGAGCTGCCTGCAAGGACTTCAAGTTTCTGATCGGTGTGTAGCAGGCATTTATCTTGGTGAGTGAAACGGCTTTCTTCCTTTCTCTGTGCAGGAATTAATTGTTTTCTTGGTGAAAGAATTACTTTAGTGGAGCAGTTTATATTTCACTTGTGAGCTCATTGCTTCCCGGTTTTCTTTTGGCTACTTTACGTATTATAGTGCCTGGTGAAGTGGACGGCTGGGTGGGGGAGGTGTGGTTCACATTGTGTGATTATGGCTCCTAAGAAATGTACTTCCAAGAAGAATGTGGGGGGAGAGAAGAGCGCACCTGGTGTCAGGAGGGCCTCTCGGAAGGCTGCAACAGCTTTAAGAGTGACAGATCTTGCTGGTAGCAAGGGGCAGAGAGTGGCGGCCAGCTCTTCTAGTTCTAAAGGTGTGGGGAGGAAGAGCAGGTCTGCTACGGTTAGTGCGGCTGGTGTGGTGCGCTCAGTGCCAGTGGCTGAGCAGTTAGCGGTTTCAGCAGAGGCAGTGGAAAGTGCAGTCCCGGGCACTTCACAATCCCAAGCTGCTTCAGCCTCACCTGTTGTTCCTGCTGGTGAGTTTTCTCGCTGTTTGTCTGATATATTGGGTCTGGTTTCTGGAGGTGGGGAAAATTCTGCTGGGTTGGGTGCTGCTGTGGGCGCTGGTTCAGGTGGTGATAGGGTAAAGTCTTTGGGTAAGCGATTGAGGAATAAAAAATTTTTGCATCGCCTTCAGCATGTCGTGAAACATTTAGATAGGGATCGGAGGAGTAGGAGATCAGGAACAGTTGATCCTATGCAGGTTTGGGAGTCCTCTGACTCGTGGGACTCTTCCCATTCTCCATCATCCTCTTCATCTTCTGATGTAGTGCCTGTGGGAACTGCAGGAGGACGGGGTGTTGGTTTGGATGGGACTGCAGGTGGTGTTGCCCAGTTTTCTAGATTGGGGCATACTTTATGTGAGATTGCTCCTTTAGATGGACAACTGTCTCAGAAATGGAAGAGAAAGATTTTACGAATGAAATATGTTGATGTCTTTGCATTATTAGAGCATGAGCAGGAGGGTATAGATAAGAAAAAGAGTGACGACAGTAAGGACGAAGGGAAGAAAAAGAAAAGTAGGGTTTCTCGGACTATTTTTAATTGGATGTTAGGTTTTCATGTTTATGCTAGTGTTTTAGGTGGTGCAAAACCTGGTTTATATCCTGGATTACTTCGTTATGCTGATTTGATTTTAAGAGCTTACAGGACATATGGGGGGTGGGCTTGGTTAAACTATGATGAGCATTTCAGGCGTAGCCTTGCTCAGGATAAGTCGGAAGCCTGGGGTTATCGGGATGTTGATTTGTGGTTGACGGAAATGACTTCTGTTAGACCGGCGTTTTTTCGGGGTGTACCCTCCTCAGGAGGCTCTGTGCCCTTGGGGAGGGGTGGATTGGGGACAGCAGGAGTTGGTAGAGCCGGGACCAGTGGTGGGGGATCAGGTTTACCTGGGTGGCAAGGTGGGCAGAGAGGTGGGGTATTGGGGTCCGCGTGTTTCCATTTCAATTCCGGTCGGTGTGACCGAATTGGCTGTAGATTCCGACATTTGTGCAGTCAATGCACAGGTCCCCACCCCGCTATTCGGTGCCCGGGAGCATGGGCTAAAGGGCCGACAGGAAGATCAGCCTGGTCCGTTGCCCCAGGTGTGTCTGGTCAAGGCTCCGTCACCCGTTAATTTGCAGCAGCTTTCGATTTGGTTGGATATTTATCCAAATCGGGTTGCTGCGGGCCTGCTGTTTCACGGTTTTGCTGAGGGTTTCCATATACCTTTTGACGGTCCTATGTTGTCACACCGCTGCGTTAATTCACCTTCAGTTTCTAAGTTTGCAGACGTTGTTAAGGACAAATTGGATAAAGAAATTCAGTTGGGCAGAATTGCGGGGCCTTTCCAGACTCCTCCTTTTGTGAATATGGTCTTGTCTCCATTGGGTATCATTCCAAAGAAGGAGCATGGGAAGTTCCGTTTAATTCATAATTTATCTTTTCCGTTGGATCACAGCGTGAATTCATTTATCGATCCCCGTCTCTGTTCAGTTCAATATGCTTCATTTGATTGTGCATTGGATATGCTACGGCAGTTGGGTCCAGGTGCGTTAATGGCGAAAGCTGATATTGAATCGGCTTTTCGTTTATTGCCTGTGCATCCTTCTTCATTTTATTTATTAGGTTTTCAATTTGAACAGCATTATTACTTTGATAAATGTATGCCCATGGGCTGTTCGGTGTCCTGTTCCTATTTTGAGGCTTTCTCCACGTTTCTGCATTGGGTGACTGAACAGAGTTCTGGGTCGGCCTCTATAGTTCATTATCTGGACGATTTTTTGTTTGGTGGGACAGTGGGGTCAGATCAGTGTGGGGTTTTGTTGGATACTTTTCGTGGCATGATGCAATTTTTGGGAGTTCCTTTGGCTGAAGAAAAATCTGAAGGGCCTTGTTCTGTCTTAGTTTTTTTGGGCATAGAGTTAGATTCTGTGCGCATGGAATCGCGCTTGCCGGCGGATAAAGTGAGTGCATTGCGCATGGAAATTGATAGGGCTCTTCTGAAGCGTAAGTTGACCCTCACTGAAGTGCAGTCTTTGGTGGGGCGTGTGAATTTTGCCTCTCGTGTTATTCCGATGGGACGGGTTTTTGCTCGTCGCCTGGCCTTTTTGACAAAAGGGGTACATAAGAAATTCTATCGGATTCGATTGTCTCGGGCTGTGCGGGATGATTTGTTGATTTGGAAAACCTTTTTGTCAACATTCAATGGTGTTCGGGTATGGCCACAGCCTGTGGTGTCGGCTGCTGATTTGCAGTTATTTACAGATGCAGCTGGTGGGTCAGGTTTCGGAATTTATTTTCATGGGGCATGGTGTGCAGAGGCCTGGCCGGAGTGGTGGCGGGCTCGTGGATGGTGTGACAATGTGGCTTTTTTGGAACTCTTTCCAGTCTGGGTGGCCTTGGAATTGTTTGGACACAGTTTGTTGAATAGAAGAGTCCTTTTGAATTCTGATAATGTGGCAGTGGTGGAGGCGGTAAATAGGCAAAGTGCACATTGTCCGCTTTTGGTGGGCTTATTGCGCTTGGTGGTGCTGTACTGTTTGCAGCTGAATTTGACTTTGCGGGCGAGGCATGTACCGGGCTATTGTAATGATCTTGCTGATTCTCTCTCTCGTTTTCAGTGGGTCCGTTTTCATGCTTTGGCCCCGGAAGCAGATACTGGGCCAACAGCGATGCCTGCAGAGTTGTGGCAGCATTTCCTGGTATCTTCACGTCTTTGTTGAAGGATTCATTAGCTGCAAGTACATGGAGAGTATACAGTGCTGGCTTGCGGCGTTTTGAGCAATTTTTGCTGCAATTTTTGGGGCCTGGGGTTCCTGTGATAGACGAGGGTTGCATTATTGGTTTCATTTTATTTGCACATTCAGTGGGTTGGTCAGTGGGTGTTCTGAATCAAGCGCTAGCTGGGGTGTCTTTTTTGTGCAAGTTGCAAGGATGGAAGGATCCTACTGCTTCCTTTTTGGTTAAAAAGTTAAGGGTTGGGTATGTTAAAGGGTCTGCTCACACCCGCAAGGCTTTGTTACGGTTGCCTATTTTGCCTGAGCATTTGGTGGCTATGGGAGCTGCACTTCAAGGGATTTGTTTGTCTCCTTTTGAAGTCATTCTTTTTCGTTTGGCTTTTTCTATAGCCTTTTTTGGGGCCCTTCGAATTAGCGAGTTAGTGGCTCCTTCCAGGCGTGCACTGGGTTGGACAGGGATTTTGGGGTCTGATGTGGTGTTGTCCCCATTGGACTTGCGTTGTTGTATACGACGCTCTAAGACAGATACTATGGGAAAGGGTAGTTGGGTGCGTTTGCATAAGTCAGCTCAATTTTCGGAGTGTCCAGTGGCTTTGGCCCACATGTATGCTCAGATCAGGCCTGCTGAGGGTCTGTATTGGTTGGTACATGCTGATGGGACTCCGTTAACTCGATTTCAATTTTCGGCAGTCTTTAAGAAAGCATTGGGCAGGATGGGCTTAGATTCGTCACACTTTGGTACTCATTCTTTCAGAATTGGGGCAGCGACTTTTGCAGCACATAAAGGGGGATCCCCTGATCTTATTAGAAGAATTGGGCGTTGGGCTTCTAATAGATATTTAGGTTATGTACGTCCAGTTTAGTGCTAATTGTGCTGTACATTTCTGTCTTGTTTTTCTTTGTTTAGTTCACATCCGGAATTTGCCAGTTGATATTTGTATCTGGCTGTGTGGGCATTCATTCCTGTTTTGGGCGCATAAGCATGCAGCTGAATCCAGATGGGGGTTGCATCTTGGCCTTGCTGGTTTGGGTATCGACATTCACTGGATGGGACTGCGAGGAATGCGCTGGAATCAACTTTTGCCCACTTTATTGGAAGCTACACGTTTTTCCTATCCTGATCTAATTTTGGTGCATTTGGGTGGGAATGATTTATGTTATGTTAAGGGTGTGGATTTAATTAACCAAATGAAGAGGGACTTTGTGTTTATCTTCTCACATTTTCCTTTAACTCGTATTGTTTGGTCTAAAATTATCCCTCGTTTAGTATGGAAGGATGCTCGTTCTGAACGAGGTATTGAGCGTCTGCGTCGCCGTGTGAATGTGGATGTGGCTAAATGGGTTGGATGTTTGGGGGGTATGATACTGAGTCACGATTTGTTGACTGCAGATTGTCCTGGTCTTTATCGACCTGATGGAATCCACTTATCTGATATCGGTTTAGATATTTTCTTAAGCACATTGCAGGATTTGTTAGAATCTTTATACAAGGAGTAATTTGGCTGCAGCTCTAGTTTTCAGTGGGGAGTGGTGACAAGCTTATGCTGTCACCACTATGGCGGAAAGAGGAAGTGTAATCCTTCCTGGCGGCCAGAGATTTGGGAAAATAAGTAATGATATTATAATGTTGTCGACTGTGTGCGGCACCGCCACAGACAGATGTGAGGCCGGGCGACACCGCAGGTCTTGCGAATGGGTTTGTTTGAATTGAATTTAAGATATGGGGAGTTGGGGGGAAGAGCAGCTAGGTCGTGACCGACTAGCTGTTGGGAAAAGAAACTGGAAGGCCGCCAAGGAAGAGAGGGATAAAAGTTGATTATAATGTTATTTGTTTGAATGAATTAATAAAGCTGCGGCCAAATTTTCTGCCATTAAGTGTGAGTAGTTTATTGAGTGTTTATTTGTGTTATTTATTTGCATGGTGCGAGTCCAATTGTTATGTGTACAATTTTGGAGATGGCACCTTCAAAAAGATATAAAAAGGATGAAGTTGGTCCAGAGGAAGACTACTAAAATGGTACATGGTCTTCATCATAAGAGGTGTGGGGACAGACTTAAAGATCTCAATATATATACTTTAGAGCAGGGGTCTCAAAGTCCTTCCTTGAGGGCCGCAGTCCAGTCGGGTTTTCAGGATTTCCCCAATGAATATGCATGAGATCTATGTGCATGAGATCTATGTGCACTGCTTTCAATGCATATTCATTGGGAAATCCTGAAAACCCGACTGGATTGCGGCCCTCAAGGAGGGACTTTGAGATCCCTGCTTTAGAGGAAAGACAGGAGAGGAGAGATATGATAGAGAGGTTTAAATACCTACGTGGCATAAATGTGCATGCGTTGAATCTCTTTCATTTGAAAGGAAACTCTGGAATGAAAGGGCATAGGATGAAGTTAAGAGGTTATAGGCTCAGGAGTAATCTAATGAAATATTATTTTACAGAAAGGGTGGTAGATTCGTGGAACAGTCTCCTGGAAGAAGTGGTGGAGACAGAGACTGTGTCTGAATTCAAGAAGGGATGGGATAGGCATGTGGGATCTCTTAGAGAGAGTAAGAGATAATGGTTACTATGGATAGGCAGACTGTATGGGCCATTTGGCCTTTATCTGCCATCATGTTTCTATGTTTAGTGATCAATTATCTTTGCATTGCTGTGGCCACGAGCAGGTTAATGATTTGCACTGTAAATATCACTATTAGTTTCATCTGGTAATGTATCTGAATATCTGGTTTCAATATGTTGTCTCATCAAGCTACAGTATTTTCTTGTGTAATTGTTATACTGCATTTACTACTAATTGTGTTATGCTTGATGACCTAAAAATAAAGCACTGATGAAAGTAAGATGTCTGAATTCACACACTTATGTTTATTATAACACAAAAAATCTTGATTTGATTTGGAAGGATACTTCCTTGCAAGGTTCAAGTACATTACAGATTATGCTCTGAACAGAAAGACCGATCAACACTCACTTCATGGAAGTAGTCTGAAGGGGGTAGTGAGGGAGGCCATAAAGTTCTCACAAGTTCAAGCTTTTCCTTTACATGTAACTGTCAAATCGCTTTTGTTCCTAGGGAGGGAATGCTCTTGGGAATTTCTATCTTACATCTCCCTCAGCAGTTTGGGAGAAAAGGAAGGAAATTATTTCCAATTAAAATAATGTGAGAGTTCTCTTTCATGTATTACTTCAGTGAGATGCCAGATAGTTTTACCCAGAGAATCTTTCTTCAGATAATAACTTTTTTCCTTTTATACTATTAAAACAAATTTTCCAAACTCATTTTTTAAAAATAATAAGTTCTTTAAGTTCAATTATAAAATAATAGCAGATGCTCTGCAGGGAATCTGTTAGAGAAATAAGTTTCTTTTCTATTTCTCAATTATCAGCAATGTGAACATAGTGCCAAGGAAGAAAATACTCTCTGTTTTAGCTTTATTTTTTATTTTTTTTATCCTTCCATCCATGCATCCAACTTCCAAAGTGCTATTAATGGTTCCAAGATGGCCATTCCTAGCGATACAAAGCATTTGACCTGAGGGTTTTGTGCGATGACCTAGGACAGGGGCAGGCAATTCCAGTCCTTGAGAGCCAGAGCCAGGTCAGGTTTTCAAGATATCTACAATGAATATGTATGAGATGGATTTGCATGCACTGCCTCCTTGAGAGTAAATCTATCTCATGCATATTTACTGTGGATATCCTGAAAATCTGACATGGCTCTGGCTCTCGAGGACCGGAATTGCCTACCCCTGGCCTAGGAAATCAGGTGGCATATTCCCTCAAGTGACTCACTTCTTTAGAATGGGTACCATATTGGTATCCTGGTATGCCAGATGTGATTGATGTGATTTGCTGAGCTTCATTGGTTTCCAGTAGAATGCAGAAACCAATTTAAGATTGTAACTTTAGTGTATAAAGCTTTGTATCATTCTTCACCAAAAGTGGTGACTTCACTATTAGAGCCACTATTAGAGCCTTTCCGTTCTCTGAGATCGCAGTCTGATAATTTGTTGGTTGTTCCCTCTCTTTGAGTCATAACTAAGGCAACTATTCGTTGCCATGTTTTAGTGTTGTGTACCCTCAATTGTGGAATTCCCTTCCTAAATCAGTTTGTTGTATTCCTATGTTGTACATTTTTGAAAAATTTGAAAGCCTATTTTTTTTTTTTGTAAGGCCTTTCACCACATTTGATAAACTGTTTTAATAGTAATGCTTAATGTGTTTAGGGCTGAAGAAATAACTTGTATAATTGTTTCTATGTTATGATTTATATATATCTGTAACCCACATGGAATTTTGGACATGCAAGATATAAATGTTTTACATAAATAAATAAATATTACTGTTACCATGGAAGAGCTCAACACAGGGCAGGGAAAAGACTGAAAGGAGTCCCTAAGAACATGAAATATATACTCAGCTGTATACTAACACCATTAAACAAAGAGTACATAGAAAGTATAGAAAAGTAACGTTGCTTATTTAGATGGCAAAGGAGATTATGTCAGCTGAAAGATCTTATATAATGTAGCTTCTGAAAAGAAGAAGACAAACAGTAGAGATGTCCAAGAAATAATAATAATTATAATAATAATTTTTATTTTTGTATACCGCTTTACCCGGGGAGTTCTAGGCGGTTCACATCAGTTAATCAGAGTTACAAACAATGAAGTCATTGAAATTAACAGGTGAGGAAAGTACAATAAAAAGGAGTAGGAGGAAATTCCTGGCCATTAGTGGGTGGTGATGAAAGAAATAGAAGTCAAGTGTATTAAGAGTTCAGTCTGTGGAAAAAGTGTGTTTTGAGTTGTTTTCTGAAGTCAAGGTAGGCGGGGGCATCGAGCACAATTTGGGCTAGCCACGGGTTCAGTTTAGCCGCCTAGAAGGAGAAGATTCTGTCGAGGAACCTTTTGAAATGGCATAATTTTAGTGAGGGGAAGACGAACAGGTGAATTCTGCGGGTCAAGGTGCTCTTTTATTTCAGATCTCTGCTTTTATTAATGTATTGGCTTCCAAAGATTCATAAGATGGCTTCTGTAAAGAAAACAGATAACAGAAACTTAACAAATATACCTCTTCTTTTACAAAACTGCACAACAGGTTTTTAGCGCCGGACGGCATGCTGATTGTTTTGCACTGCTCCGATGCTCATAGGAACTCTTTGACCATCGGAGCAGCATCGTAGAGCATTCAGTGCTCTAGCCAGTGCTAAAAACTTCTTGCACAGTCTTGTAAAAGTGCGGGGGAGGAGGAGAGGATATTTCAGAAGCATGCAACTGAGAATCTATTCCTCACGTCTGCTTTGGTTGTCTTTGTTTCTCATTGCTTTAATCCATACTGCAGAATAAGTTAATACCTAAGTCTGTTCTTGCTCTTTATTCTGTTGCTTGCATGTCGGAAACCAAAGTTTTGCAAGAGAGAACAAATTATTTCCTTTTCCTTTTCTTTTTTTCAAAATTTCTGATTAATTAGATCTTTCTGTATTTTTCATAGCACAATCTTTTGTTAACTGCATTGAACTTATGGCTATGAGGTCTAGAAATTTGTTGTTATGTCATGTTATATATATGGATTGAACCTATCAATATTCTGCAAAGAGTTAAAAAAAAACCCAAAAAACTATAGGAATGCTGTTTGTGATCTGTCCTTTTGAATGTATTTTGTGGTTTTGAGGAGTACAACATGTGGTGACTTTTGTACTTGATTCATTTGTTTTTGTGTGTCAGAGGAGTTTGAAAAGTGAGGTGCCCTCAGTGGAATTACAGGACAGGGTTACTCCATTCTTCCAGCGGGACAGGAAGAAACATGTCGGGTGGCTCAATTCCCATACCCTTTCACTACATCTCCTTCTCACAGCCAGTACCAGTCCAACTTTCTCCCACAGTATTCAGTACACATTCCCTACAGATGAACTTCTGAATATCTATAACAGTTCTCAAGGGAATATGTCCTTGGCTTAACTTTATGCTCATTTAATAATGATTAGAGACAACACATATTCAAAATTAGTTGTCTGGACAAAATTAATTTTGAACTAATAATGTTTAACCTGCATGCTGTGATTTAATTTCATAGACCTGCCTTGTGTCAAGTAAAGAGTATTAGCTCTGTGATGATGGGAGCTCCCTCATGCTTCCATTTATGACCTTCTTTCATTGTCATCTTCCTATATCCTACATCTAGGGATGTGGAACTGGGAATCTCTAAGGGCTAGATTCACTAAGCCCACCGATCCGACCCGATCCTTGGGCAATCCAAGGCAGGCCAACTGATCCACAATGAGCCCTCATGCAAATGGGGGTGATCGGAAGCATGCCCCTCACCGACAACACGGATCGCTGGAGAGTGATCCCGACACATGCGCAGATCATCTACTTTGCCTGTAGATGGTCTGCGCATGCGTTTGCTGTCCATGCTTTTATTTTTACTTGCTAGCCCATGATTTTAACTCGCGGGTTTAAAGTACTGGCTCGTGCTGCAGGGAAGGCAAGCAGGAGAGTCGGGGCAGAGAGAGCGGGGTGGCAAGCAGGAGAGTCGGGACGGGAGAATCACGGCAGAGAGCAGGAGATACTTTACTGAAGTCGGCAGAGAGTTGGGGGCAGAGTTAGCGGGGCGGCAAGCAGGAGAATTGGGCAGAGTTTCAAGTTTCAAGTTTTATTAGGATTTTATATACCACCTATCAAGGTTATCTAAGCGATTTTTACAATCAGGTACTCAAGCATTTTCCCTCTCTGTCCCGGTGGGCTCACAATCTATCTAACGTACCTGGGGCTATGGAGGATTAAGTGACTTGCCCAGGGTCACAAGGAGCAGCGCGGGGTTTGAACCCACAACCCCAGGGTGCTGAGGCTGTAGATCCAACCACTGTGCCACACACTCCACAGAGCAGAGAATTGGGGCAGAGAGCAATGCAGCCAGCATTGGGGGTGGCCTGCATAAAATAGGCGGGGCAGAGAAAGCGGGGCAGAAAGCAGGGTTTTTGCTCAAGCGATTGGTCCTCACCAGTCGCTTGTTTTTGGATCGGTCAGCCCAGTCAGTGTGCCTTCTTTAGTTTAGTGAATCGCGTTCTTCCTACTTTGCATTCATTTCCCCTCATTTGCATGTGCAAATCAGAGGATGATCGGCACAGAGGTTAGTGAATCAGGTCGGAGGAAAATCGGGTTGGTACACGATTGCAAACACGATCGGTGGGCTTAGAGAATCTAATCCTAAAAGTGGTTCATCCTCCCCTTCCCCTCATGTACTAACCTTTTATTTTCTTCTTTTCTATTATATATTGTACTTCTCCCCTCTTCCCCAATTGTTTCTTTAAGTCCTGTTAGTGCTCAGTCTTAATTATGCTCCCCCTAAATTTTAAAATTTTGTAATATGATTGATGTAAACCACTTTGACAATTTGATAGGCGGTATATCAAATGTTAATAAAACTTGGAGACATCATTGATTTTGACAAATCTGAGAAAAATGCAGGAATTTGTTAAGATTTTTTAAAAAAGCTTCTTTAGAATAAAAAGTTTTGTATCCAGTAAAAGCCACAAGGTTCTTGGGAAATCTGAAGCGGATTTGAAATAATGCATTATGGGTTGGTTGACCCACTTGCATATTTTCAGACCTGCATTAGCTTTTTTTTTTTTTTTTTTTAGATCTGTTGAATTATTTTTCACATTTCAGCCAATCTCAAGCTACAGCAGGAATCCCCCCGAGACTGTCCACGGCAGGAGGAATGCTCAATCCCTCCTGCTGCCACCCCTGAACCCCCCCCCACTTGAAGTCCCTCTTGTTCACTCCCTCCTGATGGAACTCCCCAAAGACCCCCACCAACCACAATAAGCAGAAAGGATGCCCACTCCCTCCTGCCAGCAGGCCTCCCAAACCCATGACCCCCCCCCAATCTTTGATACCCCATCTCAACGTCACCCCTACCCCCTGTACCTTCAGTAATAAGGCCGGCCAGAGGGATGCCTACTCCTTCAGGCCAGGAGGCCTGCTCCTTTCCAACAGTGGGCCTTCCCTTTTGTGGTGCATCCTGGGATGCAATGGGGAGGGGGCCTAAGGCCCTGATTTGTCCAGGCACCCAAGGCCCGTCCCAGTCTGGGATGCACTGGGAGGGGCCTAAGACTCCTATTGGCCAATCAGAGTCTTAGGCCATGCTCATTGCATCCCAGAATGCACTGGGAAGGAGGCCTATGACTCTGGTTGGCCCAGGAATGGTCTTAGGCACCTTGGCCAGTCAGGGCCTTAGGTTCTTCCCAGGATGTACCAGGAAGGGGAAGGCTCACCATTGTGAAAAGGTGAGCCTCATGGTCATAGGGAGTAGGCATCCCTTCAGCCAGCCTTACTACTGAAGGTACAGTGTGTGTTGTGTGTGTGGGGGGAGAGGGTCAGGGGGTTGGGGTGCCAATTAAGTAGTGAAGCAATAGCCTTAACACTTCCATTTTGGAGGTGGGCATGTAATGCGTAATTCTGTAATGGGGCAGCTACATTTATGCATAAATATTTAGATTATGTACTATCACTTATCTGTATAAGTGTACACTTAATTACACTAGTTACATGTGTTGGTGCCATATTTACACAATCACAGTGATACTAGGTCTATGGCTGGTGTAACTCTCCGTGTGTAAATGTAAGACACTCTAATAAACAGGTTCCACTAATATCCCATAATGGAATCTGAGTGTCCAGACACCAGTATAGAATAGGTTCCCACCATATGAGATCAGGATGCCTAAATAGAGGCTCAGTTATTGAACTGCCCCCAAACTTTGAGTGAGGATATCAGTGTATAAATAGGAGCTTTGTAAAATCACCATTTACAAGTGTATATGTTATACAAAGTCAAATACAATGTAAATAAAACTTTTTATATGTGGATATTTCTAAAATAAGGGGGCAAATTATCAATGTGGGCTACCGTTAAAATGTGTTATTGTACTGTTAACCCCAGTTATTAGTAACTAGATCTCACTGTATAAAATAGGACCTGGGCTAAAATAGCACAAGTTAGTGGATAAATAACATGTCTTCTTGATAGCCACTATGGCCAGGATTCTCTAAACGGTGCCGTTGTCAGTGGCTACCTTAAAAGCGGCCACCGATGAGTGTCAATCATGCGATGGCGCTGTTTAGATAATCATGCCTTCGGGAAAGATAGGCGCAGGAAATGTAGGCCATGGTTTTCAAGGCCTACATTTCTGGCACCTACCTTTGATGTGAATCGCATCTACGGAGGTTCTTTATGGTATCTAACGCCACTTCCAGCATTAGCCACACCTACATTGATGTTAGGAACCATAAAGCACCTCCAAAGGTGTGATTCTGGTGCCATTTTTTTAGAGACCAGTAGGCACCTTTAAATTTCTTATAAAAGCACTTTTAAACAGCGATTTCATCTTAACTTAGACGCCAAACGGTGCCTAAGTTAAGACGCTGTTCATAGAATATGGGCCTAAGTCCCTAATAGTTTTAGGTATCTAAATTCTTTGAAAATTAATCTTTATGCTTCTTTCATTTTGCAAGCTATTGTAGCTTTATATTGGATCATACAGATTAAGCTGCAAGTTCTTTTCTCCATCCTGACTGACTCATATAACATATATCTGGTTTTTCCAGTATTTAAAAAAAAAAAAAAAAGAATTGTGGTAGCCAGTGACTGGTGAATTCTGAGGGTGAAGTTGGTCCTTTGTATTGTTTACAGAAAAGCCTATTGGTTTTTAATAGTTAAAAAAAAAGCATATTCAATTATTTTCCACCTTCTTCTGCTTGCATTTATGCTAAGAAAACACTAAGAACAAAAAAAAATGTGAATGTTTAAATTTAAGAGCAAAATTATTGGCACAATATGAAATGTGGCCAATCCCTCATTACTCACAGTTTGACTATAGTTTCATGTGCTCTTCATCAAGTTGTGAAACTTTGATAGAAATTTCTTTCCCTCCAGAATTTGTTCCATCACTGGATATTCTTTGCGGCTGTAGAGTGTGGTAAGAACCTTAATTTAAAACAGATTGCCTTATGCCACTGCAGGGCCTATGCTACTAAAACTATTATTATGCTTGACACAGGACCTTGAACTTTGGAACATGCACATCGAGGATATTTAAGGTATTGTGGTGGTATTGTGACAGTTAATAAAATAATCAGCTTTTACAAGTGGCATAATTGCTTTGGATAATTGGTTTACTGGACAAAACTGCAGATATACTAATTCAGGTTCCCCAACCAGTTAAATCATGAATGTTGAATAACTTGATGGACAAATCTTTTTGGACTGAATTTGAATTCTGACTGAAATGAGGGGAAGGAAGCCAGAAGTTCAGACCAAGTAATTCAAACTGAGACAGATGCAAAGTTGCATTTGATAATTGCAGTTTTACTCTGAAATTTGAATCAGTAATGCTTAGATTCCAGTCACTGACTTCCTCTGGATGGATCCTTTGATCCAGTTTGGTCAAATTTCAATATTTTAAACATTTTGATAATTTATACAATCTTTACTGTAAATCTATTCTTTTCAATCAGAAGGATGCCTTAAAAGAGCAGGGAACTTAGACCACTATTTAGGAAGATCCAAGAAAAGTATTTACCCAGCATGAATCAGTTAAGAACATAAGAAAAGCTATACTGGGTCAGACCAATAGTCCATCTAGCCCAGCTTCCTGTTTCCAACAGTGGCTAATCTAGGTCAGAAGTACTTGGCAGAACCCCAAAAAGTAGCAACATTCCATGCTACAAATCCCAGAGCCAGCAGTGGCTGCTCCCACATAGAAACATAGAAACATAAAAACATAGAAGATGACGGCAGAAAAGGGTCATAGCCAATGTTCCCTCTAAGCTGAGTGCATGAGCGATCGCTCACTATTTTCAGTGGCATTGCTCATACTTTTTTTCATGTCGCTCAATCGAGCACGGGCGGAGGTGAGAGGAAGCGGTGGTGGCGGTCTGCCCTGCTCACGCAGGACCGGTGAGATCAACATCAATAATTTCCTGCCGGTTCACGCAGGACCGGCAAGATCGACGAGCTGAAGTTTGCGCAGTCCGACAGTGTGCTCTCTCCCCTCCCAGCAGCTCTCCTTACTTACAAGCGCAGCGATTCAGGAAGGAAGCCTTGGGGCTTTTGCTGAGTCGCAGCCGTCTCTGATGATGCAACTTCCACTTTCCTCAGAGGCGGTGCGACCCAACAAAGGACCCAAGGCTGCCTTCCTGAATCGCTGCGCTGGCAAGTAAGGAGAGTTGCTGGGAGGGGAGAAAGCCACTGTTAGAGGCTGGGAAGCTGCTGGGCATGGTGAGAAAAAAAGGGACAGCTGCTCCTGGGCCTGGAGAGGGATAAGGAGAGATGCTGCTGGGAGGGGAGGAGGTAAAGGAGTCTGGGAAGCTGCTGGGCAAGGGGAAAAAGGGACAGCTGCTACTGGACCTGGAGAGGGATAAGGAGAGATGCTGCTGGGAGGGGAGGAGTGAAAGGAGTCTGGGAAGCTACTGGGCAAGGGGAAAAAGGGACAGCTGCTACTGGACCTGGAGAGAGATAAGGAGAGATGCTGCTGGGAGGGGAGGAGGGAAAGGGAAGGGAAGAGAGTTACTGCTGGACAGGGGGAAGAGGGAAGGGAGAAGAAAAAAGGAAGGAAACAGCTGGCAAGGAGATTAGAGGAGGGGAAGGGGAGAGACAGGAATGAGATGGGAAGGGGTATCAGCAGAGAAATTGAGAGGGACAAAGATGTTAGATCTGGTGTAGGAGAGATAAAAATGAAGAGAGCAGTGAATCTGGAATGAATCATGTAAAAACGAGAGAGGGGCATAGGCTGGATGGAAAGGAGAGAAGGGCATAGAAAGAAGACAAATACCATATGGAAGGGGGAGAGGTCAGACAGTAGATGGAAGGGGCAGATGCTGGATTGAAGAGACAGAGAAGGCAGACGCTGGAAGGAAGAGAGTGAAAAGAAGATGAAAGCAGAAACCAGAGACAATAAAAGGTAGAAACAAATAATTTTATTTCTATTTTGTAATTTGAATATATCAGATTTGAAATATATATCCTGCCAGAGCTGGTGTTAGAAATAACTTGGGGACTGCAAAGTCCAGGCAGTGGCTTAGGGCTCTCTCTGACCAGGGGGGCAGTTACCCTAGTTGCACTCCCCTAACCCTGTTCCTGCTATGTGTGACTGAGGTATTCTGTTAGCATGATATTTCTGTAATAATTTGGCTTATTCAGTTTTCTTGATAGAAGAGGGGATATATTTGAAGGGGAGGGGAGACAAGGGTTTTGTTGATCCTTGCTCTATATTATTTGTATTTATAAAATGACAATTGTACAGAATATTGTTTCTTTTTATAGTTTAATAAAATACATTCAGTATAAAATCATAACTGAGGCTTGTGCGAATGGGATCAGATGGTTTGCGAGGACTGAGCTCGCGGAGAAGGGGCGGAAACAGGTTTTTGGAAAACTGCAAAGAATCGAAGAGAATATTTGTGAAGATTGAAGAACTGATGATATTACGTAATTAAAAAAACTTTAAGTAAATTGTTTTTCTTCTAAGTTTTGAGTATTTAACCCTCCCACAATCTCATGGGCACTCGTCCTCCACGCCTGCTCATAAATTTGTGGAGTATGTAACTTGTCACTCATGCATATTTTTTTTCGCACACACCTCATCAATCCTTAGAGGGAACATTGGTCATAGCCCACCAAGTCTGCCCACTCCAATGACCAACCCCCCCTTGATTTTAACCCCCTAGAGATCCCTCATGTGTATCCCATTTCCTCTTAAAATCCGGCACATTGCTGGTCTCAATCACCTGACGCGGAAGATCATTCCAACGTCGCCATGAAATTTCCCACCCCTGATTTTCAGCGGATGCCCTCTTGTGGCCAAGGGACCTTTAAGAAAGAAAATATCATCCTCCACCTCAATACGGCCCGTGATATATTTAAACGTCTCTATCATGTCTCCTCTCTCTCTACGTTCCTCGAGTGAGTATAGCTGCAATTTATTCAGCCTTTCCTCATACGGGAGATCTTTGAGTCCCGAGACCATCCTGGTGGCCATTCGTTGAACCGACTCAACTCTCAGCACATCTTTTTGATAATGTGGTCTCCAGAATTGTACACAATATTCCAGATGAGGCCTCACCATGGATCCGTACAACGGCATTATAACTTCGGGCTTCTGGCTAATAAAACTTCTACGGATACAACCCATCATTTGTCTTGCCTTCGATGAAGCCTTCTCCACTTGATTGGCAGTCTTCATGTCCTTGCTAATGATCACCCCCAAATCACGTTCTGCCATAGTCCTAGCTAAGGTCTCACCATTTAGTGTGTAAGTTCTGCATGGATTCCTGCTGCCAAGGTGCATGACCTTACATTTTTTAGCATTGAAGTTTAGCTGCCAAGTCGAGGATCAATGTTCCAGTAGAAGTAGGTCCTGCGTCATACTGTCTAGTAAAGTGCTCTCACTTACTATGTTGCATAGTTTGGCGTCATCAGCGAATAATGCCATTTTACCCTGAAGCCCCTGAGTCAGATCTCCTACAAATATGTTGAAAAGGATCAAGCCCAAGACCGATCCCTGCAGCACTCCACTGGTAATCTCCGACGTTTTTGAAGGGGCATTGTTCACCACCACTCTCTGAAGTCTACCGTTTAGCCAATCATTGACCCATGCAGTTAATGTTTCTCCCAGTCCCATTGATTTCATCTTGCTCAATAGTCTGCGGTGTGGGACGCTATCAAAAGCTTTACTGAAGTCCAAGTACATGACGTCTAAGGACTCCCCCACATCCAGCTTCCTTGTTACCCAGTCAAAGAAGCTAATTAGATTGGATTGGCAGGACCTTCCCTTGGTAAATCCATGTTGGCGGGGATCCCGTAGCTTCTTCTCATCCAGAATCGTATCTAATTTATGCTTAATTAGTGTTTCCATGAGTTTACTCACTATGGATGTGAGACTCACCGGTCTGTAATTCTCAGCCTCTATCCTACAGCCCTTTTTGTGGAGTGGGATAACATTAACTGTTTTCCAGTCCAAGGGGACTCTTCCCGTACTCAAGGAAAGATTGAAGAGCATGGATAACGGCTCTGCCAGGACATCACACAGCTCTCTAAGCACCTTGGGGTGTAGATTGTCTGGTCCCATGGCTTTGTTCACTTTGAGTCTTGATAGTTCGCAGTAGACGCTGCTGGGTGTAAATTCAAAATTATAGAACAGGTCTTCTGAGCTTTGCCTTGCTTGCAATTGTGGACCCGACCCCGGCGCCTCGCAGAAGTATTCGTTTAGTAGTTCAGCTTTATCGGAATCTGATTCTGCATAAGTCCCATCTGCTTTCTTAAGGCGTACTATCCCATCTGTGTTTCTTTTCCTAACACTGATGTACCTGAAGAAGGATTTATCCCTTTTCTTAATGTCCTTTGCTAGATTCTCTTCTATTCGAAGCTTGGCCTCTCTGACTGCCGTTTTGACAGCTTTGGACCTGGCCAGATAGTCTTATTTTGCCTCTCCTCTTCCTGATTGTTTGTGTCTCAATAGCAGTAATTGGGCATTTCCTCCAGGAATTTGTCCAAACCTTTTTTAAACCCAGTTAGGGTAATCGCTGTTACCACATCCTCTGGCAATGAGTTCCAGAGCTTTTCGTTGAGTGAAAAAAAAATATTGTATTTTAATTGATTGACATAGGGTTACCATATGGTTCCAGAAAAAGGAGGACAGATTGAGACCTCCGGGTTTTACTTCCATTGCTTTCAGTGAAAGTAAAACCCGGATATCTCAATCCGTCCTTTTACTGGAGCCATAAGGTAACCCAAGATTGACACCAGGATTTGGGACATTTAACATCTTGTTTACAAATTCAAATCATGCTTGCTTTTCATGTTCTAAGGGCTTACCACTACCTGAAATGGACTATTAGTCTCAAATATGTTTTCAATGGACACAAGCCCATATGAGTAAAATGATTTGTAACAATTATCTGTCATTGGCACATTTAAAAGCCCAATTTGTGTAGGATATTATGGAAGGAACTGACCTATCCAGGCCAGAAGATGCTCACTTCCCCTATATTATATAAAAGGCTTTGCCCAGCAAAGATCCTCCTATAATATACATATAAAGATACCCATAGGATATAATGGATGCCTTAGCATTTATTATATGCTAATCTTTAGCATGTGCTAAATCAGTTAGCATACCTTAATAAAGGTGGCCTATTGCCATCTAAGTTAGAGCACTGTTCCTAGAAATCAGGACCATAGTGGTGTATTAGCCGGTATGTCTAATAGAAGCTGTCATTAAAAAAATATTTTAGATAAAAAGTGTCCCAATCTCTTAAATTATCTTGGCTGTAGACAGGAGCATCACAGGTTCCTGGCTACAGCAACAAAAATAATGGGCCCCAAATTAGGCCTATCTGGCAATGGGACTGGTGGGGGTACATTCTGATTTTTTGTGCTTAGTGCCATTTATACTTTCAGTGTTGGTTATTGATTTGTTTGCATTTTCTCCAGCATGCCAGCCTTATTTTCAGGAGTGGAGGGTTTTATTTTAGACCCCTGAAGATCAACTGAGGTCTTTTTCTCCACTTTTCTTTTTTCTCTCTTTATTTATATCTGTTGCAGTAGGGCTATGTTTGTGTTTTTTGTAGCTTACAATACCTAATTTTGGAGCCCTCTCTTCCCCCTGAAATAATATCTATTTCAGGTTTTTCAACACCAAACGCGTCTTTAGAGGTGAATTCTCTCCTAATGTTCTATCCAATCCCCTCTATATTTTTACATTTTATTTTAATTTGATGTATTTTTTACCACCTCTTGTACCTCTCTCCGCTATCATGTTAGTCTTGTATTGTATCTATAACTTCCCCCCTCCCCTTCCACATTTAATTATGTGCTTGCTATTTTTTCTGTTTTTAAATATTTTTATTGACTATAAACCTCTAGCTAAATTTTGATGGATGGTATATCAAAGAAATAATAAACTTGAAACTTGAAACAGGAACTAATAACCTTAAAATAACTGTGTATAGCTATTTAAGTGGGCGATTTGAACAGGCTTTGGTCTCTAGTGGAGTAGATGGTATTAGGTTACTCCTGTTTCCCTATGTACATTTTTGGCCTACCCCTTTCTACTTTCACTTGGAGTGTAATCACAGTCAAGAGAATGTATACTTTAAAGAATAAGTACCCAATGACATCTTACCCAAATCTCTATTTATTGTCATCAGAAAAACACTTCATCACCAGTTGTTTCTTCATTTCAAAGACACATATATACATTCTGCCCCTGGATCTCTACATCTTACCACCATTTGTTCCTATCCTGTCAGGCTCCTGGTTCAAAATGCCACCTATAACTCCCTAATAATTATATTAATAGGAGTCCATTTTTCAAATAAAGAGCACACACTGGTATAGCTTTATGTGGAAGATTTTGGGTAGGCGGTTATACAGCATATTGGACCATCAGAGTATAAGCTGTTTTTATCAAGCAAATAAGTGATGCGCATACTTATGTGCTTTCTCTGCTTAGAAGCCCTCTCATAAATTATTCTCACAATATGTATTAATTTCACTAGTAAAAATTAAATTAAAAATATACAAGGTCTCTGTTGATGCCTTTTATTGTTTAAAGGGACATGAAACAGAGCCATAACTACCAAGCTTCACTTTGCATTGCTTGTTGATATTTGCCACAAGTTATCTCTGTGAAATACAATTAGATTCCAGCAAAAACCATATCACAGAGTACCTGAAAAAAGGACAAAGCTCTGTAAAATCAGCATTTACATAACCCTGAAAATAAAAAGCAGTACTGTAGGCAGCAAATATATTTCTACATCCAAAAGGGCAATCAGGTAGATTCCAGGAATGAAGGAGTCAGGTTCTTTAAAGAGGAAACTGGGTTGTTTGTGAATTTACTGAACAAGATGAAAACAAAATTTAACAAATCTAGATATGTGTGTCAACTTAAAACAGAATGAATTATGAAAATAAAAATTGGTTTGATGGATAGGATTAATGTGTTATGGTGCTTGTTCTTTAAATTATGTGTGTGTGACAGTTGTTTTGTAGGAGACAGTAATGTGTTATAAGCCTTTGTTGAATGATCCTAAGAATGAGATATTTGAGGTAATTAAAGGCTGGTTGATTCAGTATTGAAAGGAGGCAGAATTACCAATAAAGAGGCTTCCTTTCTCACTAATAAAATTTCTAGTACGCCATATATTTATTTCTTACCCAAAGTGCACAAAAATGTAGAAGCCCCTCCAGGGCGACCTATTGTTTCCACTAGAGGGTCAGTTCTAGAACCTGTCTCATCTAGTAGATAAGTTTCTTCAGAAAGCTGTAAAATCAATACCTTCCTTTATACAAGATAGTTCTCATATGATCTGTCTATTGGAAGATTTGAATTCAGTTACAGATAGCACCTTTTTAGTAACTATACGGACCTAGCGGCCCTCTATACGAATATCCCTCAGAGGGCAGCCCTATGGGTTATTGCTGAGACTTCAAGATAATGATGATGGTCACCACAGAATACCAGGAGAGTTTTTGCTACAACTGGCTGAATTAGTAATTACAATAAATTATTTTTGGTTTAAAGGATCATATTATGAACAGATCCATGGAGTGGCTTCTCTCTATATGGCGAAATTTGAAAAATTGGTGGTTTATCCCTCTCATTTTTTTCAACAAATTTCTTGTTGGAAACAATTTTTAGATGATATATTTTTTTCTTTGGATGGGCATTGTGGAAGAGCTTTTAGAATTTTTTAGATGGGTTAATAATCCAGATTCTAATTTAAAGTTTGATCTTTTATCAATTGAGTTTTTAGATCTTCAGATTATGAAACAGCATAGTAAGCTATGTACTACTCTTTATAGGAAACCCATAGAAATAAATAATTTATTGTCATTTCATAGTTTTCATCCATACTACCTCAAATATAATCTTCCAGTTAGTCAGTTTTTGCGACTCTGAAGGATATGTACATCTATCCAAGACTTTAAAAATCAATCTAAAATTCTGGAAGAGTGGTTCTTATCACGAGGGTATCCGAAAAGTGCAGTTAGGAAAGCTTATTTAAGAGCTAGATTCGCCCAGAGGCATCTTCTTTTTCAATATCGAAATATGGAAGATTCAGACAGATTAGTTTGCATTATGCCTTTTTCTACTCTTTCAAAAGAATTTATAATGATAATTAAGAAACACTGGCATGGGTCCAGTTTCACCCAGTACTTAATGAATTGCCAAATGTTGCATACAGAAGATCAAAGAACATTGGGAAACTTATGCGTACTGTAAAGTATGAAAGACTGGATGAGGGTGATATCTGGGGTAATCATGTGAGTTGTAATGGATGTCAATGGTGTGAATTTAACATACAAAGTTCCTTATGGACAGTTACAGGCTCTGACTGTAAGATTTATTCCAGAGATCACACTGACTGCAATAGCAACCATGTGATATACATTATACAGTGCCCTTGTGAAAAGATTTATGTTGGGAGAACAGCTAGACAGATTAAGATTTGTTTAAATGGACATAAGTCTTGGATTGTGACTAAAAATGAGCAAGCTCCGTTAGTGGCTCACTGGCTAGAAAATCAACATAGTGTGGAAGCATTGAAATAGAGAGTTATAGATCATATTAAAGTTGGGTGGGAGTGAGGTAACCTGGAGAAATTCCTTAATTACAGGGAACAGAAATGAATTTTTGAATTAAATACCACTATTCCCTTTGAGTTGAATGCTGAACTGGAGTGGATGATGTTGCTGTGAAAGTGGGTGTGTTTTGTTGGTGAGCTCTGTGATTGGTTGAATGTGAAAGAGTGTGTATAAGAGGGAGATCTAAGATGCAGAGGCCTTTTTAGATCTGCATGGAGATAATGGTGTGAAGTATTTAAATGATGAGAGAATAGTTTAAGTATATTTCTTTATATGTAAGCTTAAATTTCCTACATAAGCTTCAGGGTGCACTGAAAGTTTGTTTAATGTTTTAGGGCAGTGGTTCCCAACACTGTCCTGGAGGACCACCAGGCCAGTCAGGCTTTCAGGCTAGACCTAATGAATATGCATGAGAGAGATCTGCATATAATGGAAGTGACAGGCATGCAAATCTGCTCCATGCGTATTCATTAGGGCTATCCTGAAAACCCGATTGGCCTGGTAGTCCTCCAGGACAGGGTTGGGAACTACTGCCCCTAATTCACAATGGCAAATTAGAAAGAGCTATATCTGTTAACATTTTAAAAATAGAAATCTTTTGACTCTTTTTTAATCTTGGGTTAGATCAGCGGTCTCAAACACGCGGCCCACGGGCCGCATATGGCTCTCCAAGTTTTATTTGCGGCCCGCAGTCTGGATTGGATCATTCTCTTCCTTTTGGAGCAGCAGCGTGTCTGGCTGGTTCGTTCCGTTCAAAGCCGCGGGTTGGCGGCTCCTTGCGCTATCCACTCCTGCATCGGAAGCCTCTCTGACATCACAACATCAGAGAGGCTTCAGATGCAGGCGCGGATCTCGCAAGGAGCTGCCACCCGCGGCTTTGAACGGAACGAGCCGACCAGACACGCTGCTGCTCCAGTGGCGTACCGGGGGGGGGGGGGGGGCGGTCCGCACAGCTGGCCATCCTCCACTATTCTCCCTAGAGTGCGGCTCGTCTAGAGCAGTGGTACCCAACCTGCTTCCCTTCCCTTCTCACCGCTGCCATCGGGGAACAGGCCGGCACCATGCTCTTTGATCTCCCTGCTTCTCTCGCCGCCCGACCTCAATTCTGACGTCGAGAGGACGTTCTGGCTAGCCAATCGCTGCCCGGCTGCCCAGAACATCCTTTCCGACGTTAGAATTGACGTTGGGCGGCGAGAGTTGGTCAGCCCCGTGGAGAAGCGTGGAGATCTCGGCCTGTTCCCGATGGCGGCAGCAGCAGCAGCCCATTCCCTGGAGGCGGTGGCATGGGGGAGGTCAGGAAGGAAGAAAGAAGGGGGGGGGACAGGGAGCCAGAAATAAAGCAAAAAATGGGACACGGAATCAGAGAAAGATAGACATAGAGAAAGAAAGAAAAAGTTGGGGGAGGGAATGAGGTCTGGAGGAGAGGAAGCATACAGGAGGCTGAAAGAAGGGAAGAAATATTGGATACACAGTCAGAAGAATAAAGTGCAACCAGAGACTGATGAAATTACCAAACAAAGGTAGGAAAATGATTTTATTTTCAATTTAGTAATTGAAATGTGCCAATTTTGAGAAAGAAAAGATATTAAACTTTAAATGTGAGTGCTGCAGAAAAAATAGAGTACTTGGAGGGCCGCAGAAAAAATAGTTAATTTCTTATTAAAGAAATGACAATTTTGCATAAGGTAAAACTGTTAAAGGAAAGTTTTATAAACTATAAAGAGTTTAACCTCATGCAAAATTGTCATTTCTTTAATAAGACATTAACAATTTTTTTCTGCGGCCCTCCAAGTACCTACAAATCCAAAATGTGGGCCCGCAAAGGGTTTGAGTTTGAGACCACTGGGTTAGATGGATACAAGTCCTTGTCCCATCTGCTGTTACAGCTCTGGTCTATCGCTGTGAAAGCAGCAGTTTTGCAATTCATCTGCATGGTTAGGTGAATAGACCAGTGATTCCCAACCCTGTCCTGAAGGACCACCAGCCAGTCAGGTTTTTGGGATAACCCTAATGAATATGCATGAGAGAGATTTGCATATAAAGGAGGTGACAGGCATGCAAATCTGCTCCATGCATATTCATTAGGGCTATCCTGAAAACCTGACTGGCTGGTGGTCCTTCAGGACAGGGTTGGGAATCACTGGTCTATTCACCTAACCATGCAGATGAATTGCAAAACTGCTGCTTTCACAGCGATAGACCAGAGCTGTAACAGCAGATGGGACAAGGACTTGTATCCATCCAAGGACAGGGTTGGGAACCACTGTTTTAGGGGATGTTTCTTGAAACAGCTTCTCGGTGAAACGCTGAATTCATGTTGGAGCCACATTCAGTATATCAACTTTAAGATAAGTTTATTTATGGTTTATATACCACAAACTATTTAAAACATTAAAAATCATGATAATGATAAGTAAGTGACCAATGAGGAGGCTGACTATGGTATAACTTGAACTTTACATGAAATATGAACTCCAAGTGTAACCGCTGAGGTCACGGAAGAATTGTATCTGAATGGTGCTTTATTGAATGGATGAGAGATTTATAGAAGAATTGAAGCAAGCAGTATAAGAAGATAGTACAGAGGAGAGTGTGACATTTGTTTTTTATTTATATCTATTTGTTTGCACCCAGAAGAATATTTATTAATTCTAAGGCCATATATATATAGTGATACAATCCAACATGACACATGCGATCAGTATATTATGTGTGTAACCAATATGTGAACCGCTTAGTTTTATGCGGTATATAAATTTTTAAATAAATATATTTTCTTGGAGTTTTCAAATCCCATAAGGAACATAAAGTAACACTCAAAAGGGAAGCACTCCCATTGTTTTTACATCGTGACTCGTGCTAGATCCTTCTCAGGAAAGCAGACACTGTTTCTGCTCTGTGACATCTATTTAGGTCTCCTTTTACGAAGCCGCATTAGCGGCTTTAGCGCACGTGATTTTTAATCACGCGCTAACCCCCGCGCTAGCCAAAAAGCTACCGCCTGCTCAAGAGGAGGTGGTAGCAGCTAGCATGTCCGTCAGTTTAGTGCGCGCTATTACCCGCATTAAACCGCTAACGTGGCTTCGTAAAAGGAGCCCTTAGTCATTTAGAATATTCCCCCATGTAACCCCTTCTTAGTAACCCCCATGTAACCCCCATGTAACCCCTTACTACTCTGCGACTTCATCAGGAATTAAAACATCAATTGCTCAATTTGAAATCCCCGTTCATTACTCATTGTCCAAATACATTGGACAAATACATTACTCATCCTCATGCTATATGATCCACGTTTTGGGGAACATTATATAACTGGTGTAGACAAAGAAGCATTGAAAAAAAATTGACCTGGAGCACTATTCTAAAACAGAGCTCTAGGTAGAGCACTTTGTATAGGATAGTACTTAGAGATGATTTCTTCACTCCTGCGGTTGAAGAACAGTGGTATAGATAATTTGGCAGCAAATAGCTGAACATATAATTAGATGATTTTAAAAAAAAATATTTTGGACTTATTTCTTGAGAATGGACTTTAGACGCTGCCGATTTTGTGCGACTAGCTCCTTAGGCCCAAAACAGATTTAGACATTTTTTTTATTATGCCCCTCCAAGTTTGCATTAGTGGTACCATTTGGAAGTGGATTGAACGCAGAAACTCAATCTTCGGTTGTAGGTTATATATAATCTGAGGCACAAAACATCACAATAATAAGATGCCCCATAATATGGCTGCTGGGCACCTGTGACCTCCCCAATGAATGCCACAAAGCACCTTTATTAGTATTGCCTCTGGTCACCATGACTGACCTCCCTAAGAGGGCCACTAGCCATGAAAAGATCACTCAAGATTGCCACCATTATGTAGCCTCTGGCCTCATCCAATATGGCTGCCTCCTGTTTAAATCTTCAATCCTACCTCCTTTTTTTCTTTACAGAAGTGCACAGAGACATGAGATAGGGCAGTGGAGCCACCCCAATGCAACAAATGGCCTGGGAAAACTGCAGAACAGTTATCTGATTGGCCCAGCAAATCTCTCACACCACATCCTCTCTGCTACCCTTCATGAATGACTGAATGAAGAGGAACACTTATTAATGTCGCTGCCAGCAGCACTTACCCCCACCCCCTGGCAAGGGAATCTCCAAATTGGAAGAATTTGATGGATGCTTTATCCATTCCACTGCCACCACTCTCGCTGCACTAGCCAATGTGAAGGCAGCATCAACAGCGAGGTCTTATGCAATCACTACTGGAGCTGTTAAGCAGGTCAGCTGCACCTATTTTATGCTTTGTCTTGTTTTGTCAGTATCTTACCCTAATTTGTCATGTTTGACTTGCCTCTGGCATCTTGGCTTCCACCAGTGCAGCTCTACTTTTCCACTTCTCCTGGTGTGCCTTGAATAATGGCCGCATTGGGAGAACCGACTTTTCATATACCGTAGCATACCATTCATCCTGTGCTCCTTCCCGACCCCCTATAATAATAATAATAATAATAATAAATTTATTCTTATATACCGCCAACAATCTTGCGACTTCTAGGCGGTTTACAACAAAGAGAAACTGTACAGACAGCTACTTACAGAGTATGGCAGTGTTCATCTGGTAGTAACAGCATTAACAATAATAACAACAGGTTGTATACTGCAGGACCATGAAGTACCATGCGGTTTACAATGAATTAGAAAAATTCCATAAATTGAATGGAGCATTCATTGTTAGTGATTAGGGGTTAGCAGTTTACAAGATCAGATTTGGGTGGGATTGCGAAGGGGGCTATTGTTCTTGTTCGTTACCTAGGTATTTCGAGAACAGGAATGTTTTTAGGTGTTTCCTAAATTCTCCATAATTGTTTGTGAGTGTGATTAGTTTTTCTAAGTCTTTGCCCCATAAGGCTGCTTGATACGATAGAAGTTGTTGATGGTATCTCAACTTCTATCGTATCAAGCAGCCTTATGGGGCAAAGACTTAGAAAAACTATAATCCCATCCATTACTGCATTACCCCTCCCCACCACAATCCCTTCCCCTTCCTACCTGAGCTATCTTACTTTCCCTTCCTGCTTTGTTCCCCCCCCAATTCTAGCTTTTATCTTTCCTTCTGCCCTCATTCCCTTTTTTCTTTTTGAGAGCTTGGTGAGTCGTCCCCCCCTTTTTTTTGTGGCCAACCTCCACCATGAATTCCAGCTGGCATCTTTATTAATTTCACTTCAGTTGTACTTGATGGTCTTAAGTAGATTTCACACATTTTAAAAATAAACACCTTTTTAATAATAATTTTCGATATGTGAGAAACTGTTTTCCAGAAACCTTGCTCATGAGAACACAATTGCCTACTTCTATATATTCTGCTATTTATAGTTATCTTTTGCCTCATGGATGATATTAAATGGCACGTTTCTTTACTTCGATATTCCATGGGAACATGTCTCCATAGGCTGCAAGAGGCACCACAAAACACCTTGCCCAGCATTTATTATTATAAGTAAAACTCCAGCTATTTTTCCATCAGGATCACTTTTCCAAGTGATTACATACAATATCACTACCAATTAAATGACAAGCTATTTAATTTATCTGTCGTTAACACACAAACGAACCTCGGGATTTTAGTTGCACAACTATGATGATATGCTTTTTCAAAATTTCATTTGGAGTCAATTTCAACTAAGGAGGCCTTTTGTCTAGCCCTTGCTTTGTGCCTCATTCGAGTCTTCCTCAACTGCGGCTGTCCCAATTTGCCTTGCCATTTCTTTGTTCACTAGCTGCCATGGTTTTTGCAACTTGCGACACAGATGAGTACACAGATGTATAACATTGCCAGCTAACACACGGCCTCTATACAACTATGACATTTATGTCAAGAGCAGAGAAATATGTCTGCTCAAATACTATATGCTTCTTCTAATCCTCTAGAAATATACATTTTGATAGCCTGCACATTTTACATCATTCATTAGGAATACATTTTATGTTTCATATATCCCCAGCCCAGAATCAGAAAAGGGGGTTAGATTGTTGTGATTGTAATGATTTAGAATGCCTCTTTCAACTGTCTTTGTTTTCTGTGTACCAGTCATGATGATTTTCTACTTAATTTCCTTTTCTAAATATTATTATTACCATTAAATTGGACTGCTTCTTTTTTATGTGACTCATGACTCACATCCGCTCATTTGAGGGGATGATTTTACACCTTTGTGAAAGAATGGAAGCATCACCTTTGAGAGCAAAAATGTAAGTACAATAATGATAGAGGGTCTTATGAGTATCTATAATTGGTGACAACGTATGGCAGCTTCACATCAGGCACAAAAGTACAGTGAGGGGGTATCTTAATGAGGATGGAGTGTAGGGAAGTCAAGAAGGTTTGCTGTAACTCTGAGGTGAGAAAAAAAAGCAAAAAAACCCTACACATCTGGTACAGTTCTAGCAGGCTTCTTCAAGATTTCCACTTTTCAGCATAAAACTTCTACCTGGGCCCAGTCATACTAATCCAGATATGCACTGTTAAACTGTTAGAGAAATTAGGGGAAGCCTGAGCAGCAATCCATCACTTCTGTTCCCATTCCTCACAGGAGCTACAATAATCAACTAAGCTTGTAGATCTGCTAGATTTAATTGGTTTAGTCAGACCCTTCTCTCTATTGGAGTTGGGCTGAAAAAAACTGTAATATTTTCAGGTTATGAAGACACATCAACTGGCAATGGTAAGATTCAATTGCATATCACATAAAAATCTGATTTTCATTACGTTAAGAACTCTACATGGAAATGTATATGGAATAAACTATAAAACAACATTATTAAGACGGGCTCCTGCAAAGATATTGGTAAGACAGTGATAAATCTAACTGTAGTGACCATACAAAAATATAATCTGACTGGTAAGCCGTTTCTAGTTATCATGTACTGTAATATGTTTTAAAAAAATTATGTAAGTGAAAATAAAAAAATAAAATGATGCATAAGGGGTTGCTATTCTCAGTGACACAGTAAGGGTAGGGAGGACACAGTCCACCCTGGACGTTGTCATGGTGGGATTGCCAGCACCAGTCCTCCTCTCTGTCCCTTTCCACTTCCACACATGCTTACCCCTTCCCTTCCCACATACCTCTTTAATGTTCCTGGTGCAAGCAGCAACTCCAACCTGCTCATCACGCCAGCATTGGCTCTTCCTCTGACTTCACTTCCTGGACCCGCACTAGAGAATGACACGGGGAAAATAATATGTCCCCGTCACTACCCCGTCATCGGACCACAGTCCCCTTCACCGCTCTGTCCCTGCCATCCCCTTCACCACACCGTCCCCGAACCCGCAGTCTCCTTCACCACCCTGTCCCTGTCCCTGCTGTCCCTTTAACCGCCCCGTCCCTGCAGCATCCACTCTTCCCTCTCTCCACCTCACTGCCCTTCAGTGGCCCAAGAATCTCCCTCCCCCTTACTTTCACGGCATAAAGAAACTTAAAGGAGGGAAGGCGCGCGGTCAATGATCGCGCGTGCGGCCTCTTCCCTCCCTCTGGCCAAATCTATCTCCCTTCCTCCCTTCTTCCCCCTTACCTTCGCGGCGCTTTAGAAAAGAAACTGATGCTGGCAAAGCCTGCCTGTGCCGCCCTACAGTTGCGTGTGTGTGGGCGGAAGCTTCTCTGACAATTGTCATTTTATAAACACAAATAAAACAGAGCAAGGTTCAACAAAACCCATCTCCCTTCCCTTTCGCAAATATCCCCTTCACTATTGTGAAACGGAACAAACCAAATTACTACAGAATGCTACATAGAAAAATCAAGCTAACAGAATATTTTAGTCACACATGGCAAGAATAATGTTAGGGGAGTGCAACTAGGGCAACTGCTGGCACCCTATGATTCATTGCTGAGTCTCCTAGGTATGCCCAACAGCCTGTGCTGAACTATGTCAGCAGTAGGAGAAACGGGGACATCCCAAATTCCTCAGAAGTAGATGCAGACTGGCTAACAGGTACCCACTGGGATTGGCTTATCAGCTGCAGACTGAAGTCTGTGAGTTCTCCAAGCAGGCAGAGCTGAATAACAGCTCCGAGTATAAGAAATCCTGAAAAAAGGGATGAAAAAACACCAAATAAATGAATAAACAGGAGGGAGCAGGACAAACACACTCGTGCAGGCACGCATGCAAAAGGGAAAAACTATAGGTGGAGCTAAAGAGCACATTGAAATAGAGCAGAGTCACGGAGAGAAAATCCGGACTGGATTCCTTCTGCAGATTGCATGCAGCCATTGGGATACTACCCACTTGTCTAGAATGTCTGCCTTATTGCATTGGAATAACCTGTTATCCTGTGCAATGGAACACAGATCCCTCTACATTCTAACTAACCATTGACCTGTCCAACTGCATGCAGAACCCTCTGCATGCTAACTAGCCATTGGCTTGTACAACTGCATGCAGATCCCTCTGCCTTCTAACTAGCCTTTGGCTTGTACAACTGCACACATTCTAACTAACTGTTCACCTATTAAGTAGATTCCTCTGCCATCCGCCTTCATTTGATGAGTGTTGCACGCAATATGATTTATACTTGGAAGGTTGTTTTCGATTTGGGCAGATGTTAAAATGAACACTGTTCCTATGTAACACACAGTGCATATGTTGAGGATAAATAGTCTAACAAACTTTATTGTCCTTTATCTTCAGGTAATCTTAGGATGCCACAGTTACAACAGCAAGATCATCTTTGTAGGTTAGAAACTGCATATGTTACATATACCAGCTTACATACTCCCACTCATCAATGCTATCATTCTCTAGACCCTTATGTCCTCATGCAAGCTGTGAACAGTAGCCAGTACTCAGTGGCGTACCTAGGGTATGTGGCACCCGGGGCCCATCATTTTTTGACACCCCACCCCCCCATGTAAAAAAATTTTTTTTTTTTTTTTGCAATAACCATGAAATGGAATAAATGGTCAGAATAGAAACAGGCAGTGAAAATTTTCTTTTATTGAACCTCATATATGTAACCATTATTCCAAACATAACATAACATAAATTATGTCTAAATTGTCATGACATTAGAAGTACATATGGAGTAGTTGCAGGTGATGCTTGGGACAGTTCTGATTGTGTTAGTTCGGTTTTATGTGTTTTTTGAATAGAAGGGTTTTTATTTCTTTTTGAAGGTTTTGCAGTCTGTGGTTGATATCAATTGGTTGTAGAGTTGGGGGTCGAGTGTTGCAGCTCGAATGGCTAGGAGGTTGTCGAACAGTTTTTTTCTTTTGACGTTTTTGGTTGGAGGGTGTGTGAATGGTGCACAAGTTCTCCTATGTCTGTTTGAAGTGGATTGAATTATTTAGCTGAAGAAATTAGTTACCCCCCATTCCACACACATTAATTCTCTTCCATTTTTGTTCCCATTATAAAAAACACTGATAAGTTCCCAGAAAAAAAATACATTAAAATAAGAAGTGAAAACAAAGGCCCCTACAGATGAGAACATAACATAAGAATAGCCTAACTGGGTCAGACCAATGGTCCATCATGCCCAGTAGCCCATTCTCATGGTAGCCAATCCAGGACACTAATACCTGGTCAAAACCCAAAGAGTAGCAACATTCCATGCTACCGATCCAGGGCAAGCAGACACTTCCCCCATGTCTTAATAACAGATTATGGACTTTTCCTCCAGGAATTTGTCCAAATCTTTCTTAAAACCAGCTACACTATCTGCTTTTACCATAACTTCTGGCCACTTCATTTTTAAGTTTAGATCTTTCCTTTCAAACAGAGACCTTGCTAGATGTCAAATACAGCACAAGGTAACTTCACATGGACTTAGCTGTGCAGGAAATGTGAATCTCCTCATACACCCACCATATAGTGCAAAAATGTGCAAAGGTCTGTTTTTTTCTTTCGATCACTACATAGCCTAATGCCACACAAGCAGCGCTGTTACAAACATATTCTGTAGGTCAATGCTAAGGATAACAAAGTTTCCTTCCTTGGACCAGAAGGAGATAAACCACTGGAAGAGATCCCAAAACAACACCCAAAGACCCACTCAGTGTGTGAATCAGTTGAGTGGAGTGGACTAACTGGGGGGTGGAAATGGGCCCGGAGTTTGCTCAGCAGAATTTCCCAGACCACCTCTTCCTCTCAACACATTGACACGCTGCCACCATCACCACTAGGAACACCTCACTGGGTAGGCCAGCTATGCTATAAACTTTATAAAACACATTATTATATTTTCTTATAAAGCACATATTTTAACTGACCTCTCTGACATCCTCAGCCTTTCCATTCACAAAAATAGAAGGAAGAAAAGTTCCCATTTCCTGCTGTCTCATGTCCCCGGCCTATACAATATTTTTTTTCTGCAGACCCTTCAAAAGTCTGACCAAATCCTCGTTTCACTTGCATTATAAAGTACTGAGGATGCCATCTCTCCCCAATCCCAGGTCCTAAAGTCTAAGACAGTAGCGCAAACTAATGCTGCCAGATACAGGAAAAAAAAATTTTGATTCGATTCAGCCCTATTGAATTGGTTTTTTCAATTCGATTTTCCTGCCCAGTTGGGTGATTTTTTTCAAAACTCCTGGTGGGTTTTATAGCTTTTTCACCCCCTTTGGCTTCTCCTAACCACACTGGCGCTGTGGTGTAAATAAAATAAAGAAACAAAAAGGACTTTTCCTCTTTCTGTTAAATCCTAGCTCACGTTTGCAGTCCAACACCAGCTCTGGCAGGATACACATTTCAAATCTGACATGTTATAATCACAAAACAGAAAATAAAATTAATTTTTCTACCTTTTGTTGTCTGGTTATATTTCAAATCTTGTTGGTCCAAGGCTCTGGTTTTCTTCTGATAACTTGCTTGCCAGGGTCTCCTTCTTTCTGCATGCTAACCATCCATCTGCCAACTCTGTCCTCCCTTTCCATTTCCCTTCCCTTCCCAGGAAGTCTGGTATCTTTCCTTTTTTTCATCTCCCTCCACAGATCCACCTTTTCTTAAATACCCTTTCATCCGGCATCTCTCCCTCCTTCCCCACCATCCCAGAGTCCACCATCTCTCCGTTTCTTTTCCTAATTACCCTCCTATCCAGTATCTCTATCCCTCCTCCACACCATCCCTTGTGTCCAATTTCTCTCCCTTTCTGTTCCTTCCCTCCCTAAATCCCATGGTCCATCATCTCTCTCCCTCTCCTCTATTTTCAGACCCATTATTTCTTCCCCCCCCCCCCAAAGTTTGGCATATGCATGTCTCTTTGAACACCCCCTTCCCTCCGTGTACTTCTAAATCATGGTCCCCCCCCAAAGGCCTGTCCCCCCTTAAAGGTCTGCCTGTCCCACCTTGAAGGCCTGCACCCCCTTGAAGGCCTGCACCACCCCCCTCGAAGGCCTGCACTCCCTTGAAGGTCTGCACCCCCCACCCGAAGGCCTGTCCCCCACTTGAAGGCTTGTACCACCCCCTTGTAGCTTCTCCCCCCCTTGTAGGCCTGTCCCCCCCTTGAAGGCCTGCCTGCCTGCCTTTCCCCCCCTTGAAGGCCTGCACCCCCTTGAAGGACTGCACCCCCCCCGAAGGCCTGCACTCCCTTGAAGGTCTGCACCCCCCCCGAAGGCCTGTCCCCCCCTTGAAGGCCTGTCCCACCCCCTTGTAGGCCTGTCCCCCCCTTGTAGGCCTGTCCCCCCTTTAAGGCCTGCCTGCCTGCCTTTCCCCCCCTTGAAGGCCTGTCTCCCCCTTGAAGGCCTGCACCCCCTTTGAAGGCCTGCACCCCCCCTTGAAGGCCTGTCCCCCCCCTTGTAGGCCTGTCCCCCCCTTGTAGGCCTGTCCCCCCCCTTGTAGGCCTGTCCCCCCCTTGAAGGCCTGCCTGCCTTTCCCCCCTTGAAGGCCTGTTCCCCCCCTTGAAGGCCTGCACCCCCTTGAAGGTCTGCACCCCCCCAAAGGCCTACACCCCCCCCGAAGGCCTGCACCCCCTGAAGGCCTGCCTGCCCCCCTTGAAGGCCTGCACCCCTTGAAGGTCTGCACCCCCCCCCGAAGGCCTGTCCCCCCTTGAAGGCCTGCCTGCCTGCCTGTCACCCCCTCCCCCTTGAAAGCCTGCTTGCCTGCCCGCCCGCCCCATCCTGAAGGCCTGATGCCCCGACCCACCCCGAAGGACCGCTCGCCCCCCTGGCCTCCCCGCACCACCTATGAACAGCCGCAGCAGGATCGCGAAGTCAGCGTCAGCGATCCCTGCGCTGCTTCCTGCGCCACGGTCCCGCCCCTCCTCTGACGTCAGAGGAGGGGTGGGATCGCGGCGCAGGAAGCAGCGCAGGGATGCTGACGCTGACTTCGCGATCCTGCTGCGGGCTGCTTCACAGGTGGTGCAGGAAGGTCAGTGGGGCGAGCGGTCTTTCGGGGGTGGCGGGGGACTGAACGGCAAGGCCGGGAACACCCCCTTAGGGCTGGTACCCGGGGCGGCCCGCCCCCCCCTAGGTACGCCACTGCCAGTACTCACTTTTTATTTTAATGAAACATAAGATTTGAAGTTGCTCACATTCTATTATGCTGATTGGGTTTATTAGATGACTAGGGTAATAGGCTATATACAGTAGATATAAGTATAACAGAACAGAGTAAAGGTATACCAACTGCTGCTCATACTCCTGAAGTTTAGGAAACTGTGGTAGTCTCCCAATGCTTTACGCCAAGAAGCCTTATCACATAGTTGGAACAGGGGTAAAAGCAGTTCAATTATTATTTATTAAACTTGCCATACCACCTACACCAGTGGTCTCAAACTCAAACCCTTTGCAGGGCCACATTTTGGATTTGTAGGTACTTGGAGGCCTCAGAAAAAATAGTTAATGTCTTATTAAAGAAATGATAATGTTGCATGAGGTAAATCTCTTTATAGCAGGGATGCCCAATACGTCGATCACGATCGACAGGTCGCTCGCTCAGGCGACCCCAGTCGATTGCAGAGCGGGTTCCCTTCCCTTCTCTTTTTTTCCCCTCCTGACTAGCCCGCTCCTGAATTCTGCTGCTGCCGCCGCTGCTCAACATTTAAAAAAACGGCTTGAAGAACTTATGCTCCGGGGGCTAACGTGTGCTTGTACCGGCTTCCCTTCTCTTCCCTCTGAAACCGGAAGTTATATCGGGGGGGGGGGGGGCCGAAGAGAAGGGAAGCCGGCATGCACATGTTAGAGCCCCGTTCGCGGGCTAAAGCGGGAGACAGGTCAGTTAAGCTTGCGATTTGCTCTTCTTGCTGCCAGTTCCTGCCTACTTTCTGTTTCCTCAAAGGCAGGACCCAGCAGCATTTTTTCCAATAGGTCGATCTTGGGCCGATCAGCCTTCCTCTCCCCGACGTCAATTCTGCCGTCGGAGAGGAAGTTCTGGCCAACGGAACTTCCTCTCCAACGGCAGAATTGACGTTGGGGAAAGGAATGCTGGTGGGCCCGAAGCAGGGAGAGCTTGGCCGGTGGCCTGATATCCGATGGCAGTGGCTTGGGGGAGGGCAGGGAGGGAGAAAGAGGGCAGGCAGGGAGACAGAAGGAAAGAAGAGAAACAGAAAAAAAGAAAGGGGGCATGAAGAGAGAAAGAAAGAGAGGGCAGGGAGAGAGGAAGAAAACGTTGGGGGGGGGAATGAGGCCAGGAGGAGAGGAAGCATACAGGCTAAAAGAAGGGAAGAAAGATTGGATGCACAGTCAGAAGAAGAAAGTGCAACCAGAGACTCATGAAATCACCAGACAAGGTAGGAAAAATGATTTTATTTTAAATTTAGTGATCAAAATGTATCTGGATTTATATCTGCTGTCTATGTTTTACACTGTGGTCCCCTTTTACTAAACCGCAATAGAGGTTTTTAGTACAGGGAGCCTATGAGCGTCGAGAGCAGCGCTGGGCATTCAGCACAGCTCTCTGCGCTAAAAACTGCTATCGTGGTTTAGTAAAAAGGGAGGGGGGTATTTGTCTGTTTTTGTATGGTTGTTAGTGAGGTGACAGTGCATAGAGTCATCTGCTTTGACCTCTTTGAAAAACCCTGGAATAGGAATGATGATTAACATTTTCTATGCGTACAGTGTGCTTTGTGTTTTTTTTAAAATTTTATTGTTGGTAGATCATTTTGACTTGGTCATTTTAAAAGTAGCTCGCAAGCCCAAAAAGTGTGGGCACCCCTGCTTTATAGTTTATATATTTTTCCTTTTGGCTAAGTCTTAATAATAATATTGTCATTTATAGCTAAAGAGACATATGATCAAGAAACTGTTTTATTTTACTTTTGTGATTATGATAAACATACTGAGGGCTTAAAATAGTACCTGGCGGGCCGCATGTGGCCCCCGGGTCGTGAGTTTGAGACCACTGACCTACACCATTAAAGGATCAAGGTTGTTTACAATAGCTAAAACACAAATATATAAAAAAATGAACACTATTAAATTGATAGGAAAGAGAATCATTCATAACAAGATTTATTATGATGTTGGGACGTATATGGATGTTTGATTGAGTTGGTGTGTTCATAGGGAAGTAAATTTCAAAATGATGGATGCGGCTTGGTTGGGAACAACCCGCTGTGGATCACCACAGAGTATTTTATTCTTACTACTGGTATGTTTAGCTTGCTAATATTAGTTATCTCTGTATAGCATTGTTCATGCTTGTTTTTTTGCATTTGCTGGTTGTACAGTCTATGCTGTCATTCACACTAATAAAAATAATTAAAAATAAATAAACAACAAGATTTACACTCAAAACAGACAAGATATTCCTGCATTAACCTGTCACCCCTCATGCCATCAACTGGTTAACTCTGGAGCCACTGTCGGTTCATTTGCCAGACAGGCATGGCTGCATATTCCTGCCGTGAGTTCCTGCTGTAGTCTCATGAGACTACAGCAGGAACTCATGGCAGCCATTTTGTTTGTGGCTCTGCACAGGGCAGGAGCATACAAAGATCGCTCCTGCCCTGCTTCATCACTAGACCATCAGGCTTTAAAAGTAAGTTGTGGAGGGGTCCGGGAGGTGGGAGGGAGCCGGGGGTGGGTCAGAGTCAGCCCTACAGTTATTTGCAAAGTTTTGATATTTGTGGGCTGGCTTTGCCCCTAACCCGTGAATATTGAGGGTAAGTGCATTGTGTCATAGTATTCACTATTGCTCAAAAGTGTACATCATTGCTGAAATAATGTGCCCAAGTAGGATATCCTATTGCTTTGCAGTGCACACTACTTAGCATTACAGTACACCCTAGTGCAACAGTGTGCACTAGTAATGATATTCCCTCAAAATAAAGCTAAATTAACCAAAATAAAAAGTTTTAGCTTGCACATTTCTTATATTCATAGAGCTATAGCTTCATACATAAAACAAGAAAATAATAAAGGAAAGGCATAATGGAGCTCTTCCATACATTTTCAGCTGCTGTTTCTTTCTGTTAAGTTAGAGCTTATGGTTCTGCCCAAACCACAAGATAAATAATAATAATAACAACACTGTGGAGTAGGTGATCTTGATGCAGGCATTTATTTAAATCCAACATAAAAACCATTCAGGTACAGCACAAGGGAACAATAAATACTATGGACCCAACACGGTCCGTGCTTTGGCTAAAAATACCTTCTTCAGGGGTCCTAAAAACAATATAGGGTTCTATTTGCTTATGGTTCTGCTCCTTCTCTGAGATGTGTGCAAAAGCAGAAGTACAACTTTTCAATTACTATTACTACTATTTATTATTTCTATAGCCTATCAGATGCATATTAAAACCTTTCGAGCTGGTAGGCAACAAACTTGGTTAGGTAAATGTATTCAGCAAGCTATGTTATCCTATTGCAGTTTTCGGAAATTAATAAAGACCACTTTGTTCAATAAGTTTATTACTTAGTGAGTTTTATTATTGAAATTCTATTTTACAAATAGTTGTATTTTTTAATCGTATTATTGTATTTGTATGATTGTCCAGCTCTTTTTAGTGTAAACCGCCTAAAACTTTTGGTTATGGCAGTATAAAAAAATAAAGTTATTAATTCCATTATTAAAGACAACAAACTGGGAGATAGCAGGCAAAGCCATTTATGCAAAACATTATTCCTATTTTAACTGAGAAGTGATGGAATGGATAGATGAATATAGAATTATACTATTATGCATGAATCCATAATGCCTGGAGAATCACAGTGGCATTTTTGTTATGGAATTTCTTTTATATTAACGTTTTTCTCTCTCTTAATTACCAAGCTTTCTGATTCACTTTGATGCTAAATAACTATTTTGGAACATGAATCTTCCAAGTTTCTGTAGTTCCCTTTCTACTGAAAAGTGTGAAGGGGCATAATAAAAAAAAACCGTCTAAGTCCCCTTTTGGCCGAAGGCCTTAAACGTTGAAAGTAGAAGCAGGGAAAATGTCCATTATGAAAAAAATGTCAAAAAGAAGGTTTTTTTTAAAATAATGGCCTGCCTCTACGTTCAGCTGTTTAAACATCCAAACCACCACTACGTCTACACTAACAACATATAATCAACCTAAAAAAAGCCTAACTCCCAAACGCCCAAAACAAGAGCTTTCAGGCAAAAGAGGAGCCAGTCCTTCGCCTAAAAGCTGGATTCTGTAACTGGTATATGTCAAAAACAATACCGGTTACAGAATCCACCCCCCCACAATGATTGAGGCAGGAGGGAGCCCAAGCCCTTTTGCCCTGCCAGCCCCGAACGTTCCCATTGGAGTAGGGGGTAGGCAGGTTGCTGGGGCCGCTGAGCTGTAGCTCAGCGCCCCCTTTTCGGTACTTACACATGTTTTGACTTGGTCTGTCAAAACGTATAAGTACCGACTTGGCAACCTGCCTAAAGTTTTGGTTATACCTGCTGCACGCCTAGGTCTAGGTCGGCCTACCTCCCACCCAACGCCCCCCTTTCCCCTCCTCTAAAAATGCCTCTTTTCGCTCTATGCGTTTAGAGGCAGGGGAAAGGCCTAAGCTGGTTTTAGATATGTCTAAAACCAGCTTTGATTATGGGTACTTGGATAATCAAGCTTTTTGATCGTCCAAGTACCCATTTAGGCCACTTTTTAGATGTTTGGTGTGTTTTTTTTTTTTATTATGAGCCCCTTATTGTTTTATGCAACCAAACAACCAAACAAAAAAAACACAATACAAATAACCTTGCAACCTGATGTAACAAAACTAAATATTTCGGGGTTAGGTGAAACCAATGAAATAGAATGTTGATAAATGTAAGAGAATAGTTAGATCTAAGAGCAATTTCACTTTTGAGTCTTTTGTGCTGTTTAGATTTGTAAATTTGCATAGCCTCTTTATTTTATTGGGGGTTTTGCATCTTTTAATCAATAATTTGTTCTTATTTTTTTGTTTGGTTTTACTCCACACAATATGGTGAATAAGACAAAAATGCAAGCAAAATAAGAGGCAGACAAGATGTTCAAAAACAACCAAATAGTTACTTTATTAGTACAAATACTTAAATACCATAGAGTCTATCAAATATGACGAGTCTTTTTTTATGAAAGTCATAAGTCTATGAACAAGGACCTATCTTAATAAGACAGGTCTTCTGAGTAGTCCCAACTAGAATCCCAGTTTTGGCATCCAGGGATGCCTTCCTCAGGGGATTGTGTGAGCACTGTTGTAGACAATTGGGCAGTTTAAACTTGTAGACAACAGTGGCTCAGCCAGTGAGGGACAGCGTCTTCCACAGTAAAATCGTGCCAAAAGACCAAACTGGGATCCTTGTTGGGACTACTCAGAAGACTTGTCTTATTAAGATAGGTCCTTGTTCATAGACTTGTGACTTTCATAGAAAAGACTCGTCATATTTAATAGACTCTAAAAACCATAGAGTTTTATGGTATTTAAGTATATTTTCTACTAATAAAGTAACTAATTTGGTTGTTTTTGGACATCTCATCTGCCTCTTTTGGTTTGTTTGCATTGCCGTATTTTGGGGGGCAGATCTCTTCTTTCTCTTTTTGTTTCGAATAAGACAGAGCCATATTAAAAAAATGCATTCAAAGGCACACATTTCCATTAAGTAATGTTAGGGAAGCAAAAAGATGTTAATGAAATGCAATGCCAGCTAGATACAAATTTTGTAATAGAGATATCTTGGACTTTGGAGACATTTTCTCTCCCCTTGTTTCTTTCCTTCCACTTCCAACCAAGCTTCAGCCGGGCAACTGAAATTATATAGCAAAATGTATGAGTTCATTTCTCCTCAGAGACTTGAAAATGATAATGAGCAATAATCTTGGCACTTTAGTAACTTTTACAGTAATAGGAAATTGAAATCCATTTAGTCTTAGTTTTTGAAATAATTGGAGTAGAGTTAAAGAAAAAAAAAAGATTTACATAGTGATATTAAAGGAAGAAAACCTTTTTTTTCTGCTTGTCTTTCCACTGGTCACCCTACAGTTCTATGGTGCTACATTACTCACTAATGCACCTGCTTAATGTCAAGACTCAAATTATGTGATTGTGCTGTAACATGGTAAAGGAATTTATTAGACTGTTTTGCTATAAATGAAACATGACATTTGGATTCCATAAACCAGCAGCTGAATTCCTTTTCTTGAATTGTCCAACAATATGTATCTTAAATATCAAGAAAAGACAGTGCTTAACACTGAATATAATTTTACACAAATGCAGATGGAAGTATAAAATCAATGCTAGCAAAGCAGCTAATTTACAGCGATACCCATGTTAAAAGCTGTCTACCCCACGCTTGCTGGGTGTTGAAAGGTTCCTTTTGATTTATATCTTCTTTTCTCTTGAAATGTTCTAAAACCAAACTTTAAGAATGTAAACAGAAAAATAAAAAATCTTTAGCTTTAGGGCAAGCGCCTGCTATCATGTAGTCCTTCCTAAGGGGGTTTGGTTACGTTTGAATGCCATTTTTTTTCTTCACTAGAAGGTATTGTAGTAGCTTATGTTACCTACAGCATTTTAGTCTCTGTGAGGTGCTAGAGCTTGGACGCAGGGTAAGCAAGAACTCTTAATGACGCCAATTACAATGTGTGAATATCATTTGCACCTTCATGCTAACTTGCAGGCAAGTAACAATGGCAGAAAACACAGACACAGAATTCCATTAAAAAAAAAAAAGTTAGAAAGGCAAAGTGCTTTTAATTAAACAATGCAATTTTATGTCTCACTAAAAAAAACAACATATATTTATGGTATACAAATTTTTATAATCATTCTTAAGGACATCCTCCTACCTCTAGAGAAAGAGAGAGGTGGGAGGATAGGAAAAATATTAGAGACAGAATTATACAGTATATAACTAGGGTGACCGTTTGACTACAGGTATCTTTGTACTATCCCATTGTCAATAGCATAGCATGTTTAACATAATACGGCTAGTCTTGGCTCATAGCAAGAGTCCTAAAATCATAGCAAAAATGTAACTTAGAAATAAAAGTTCTGGACACTCTATAATTCTTAAAAAGCAGGAAAGCATTTATTTTTAACTAAATCCATGGTTGTCTACCTCAAAGCTGACATGTCAGTTCCTATCATAAACATCCTGCTGGTTTGTGACAAAGTTGGAAATCTTGCTTTTGTATCATGCAACCATAAAATTACTTTAAAAGTATATTTCCTGTGTTTCCAGTGCCTTGCCCCACCTGGTATTTGTTCGGTTTGGGTTAGAAGGAGCAGGCAAATCAGTTCAAGTTTTTCAACTTCTATTTTAAAGTTCGAGCTGGAAAAGTTCCTGAAAAAGCCTGAGTGAACTGACTTGTCACTTCCTGACCACATGGAGCCAGATGGTCACCGTAAGGAAACCTGAGTTAAAATAATTGACACTGTGGCTGTTCATCAATGATGCATTGCATATGAACACATTTCAGATATCAAGGTACAAATCAATTGCTCTATTTATTTTTTTAATCAAGATTAATTTTAAAAAAATATGATCTTCTCTTTAGTTTACATAGGAATACAAATATGTATATTTTAAATAATTTTACACTACCTCATGATCAAATACTGGCTTCGAAAACAGGACAGTTGGCAATTCACTACAATATAAGCAATTATGGCTCCCTTTTACTAAGCCGCGGTAGAGGTTTCTACTGCAGCCCGAGGCACTAAATGCTCAGAAACTGCTCCGACGGTTATAGCTTACATTCATGAAAGGAGACAAACACTACTGTTAATATATCTAAGAGTCTCTTGATGAAATATAAACTAAAATTTTAGAAAAAGAAAGCCTCTCATTTGTACCTACATCAAGATACGATGTGTTTAATACATTAGTGGAACAATATAATTTCACAAGGAAAATCAAAATAATTACATTGCTAAACAAATTGCTAGTAATGTAGACCTCTCTATCATGAAAAGGAAAGCAAGTGGAAACCACCTGCAAGTGTGAATCCCCTTAAATACACTTTTGAGCAGTTTGCGACAAAAGATATTGTAGAACTAGAACAAAAACAATATTTTTTTAAAAAATAAGTATTTTGCAACAGTGCAAAAGAGAACAATGTCATCCAGAGACTATAGGACAGTGGTCTCAAACCCTTTGCAGGGCCACATTTTGGATTTGTAGGTACTTGGAGGGCCGCAGAAAAAATAGTTAATATCTTATTAAAGAAATTACAATTTTGCATGAGGTAAAACTCTCTTTATAGTTTATAAACTTCTCGGCCTCTCTCCCCGAAGGCCTGCATGTTTCCCTCTCTTTGCAGCGTCCTCCATCTTCCCCCTGGCCTTCTGGTCTTAGTTTCAGTTAATTACCGCAGCCAGAAGAGACGATCACCGGTGCTGTAGCATTCCTTGCAGGCTGCCATCGGCCTCCGCAGCACGTTCCCTCTGCCGCGATCCTGACCCACCTCTGACGTCAGGGGCAGGATCGTGTCAGAGGGAACGTGCTGCTGAGGATGACGGCAGCCTGCAACGATCGCTACAGCACCAGCAATCCTCTCTGCAGGCTGCGGTAATTATCTGAAGGTAAGAGTGGGAGGCCAGGGGGGAAGCCGGAGGACACTGCAAAGAGCGGGCCGCAAAATAGTACCTGGCGGGCCGCATGTGGCCCCCGGGCTGCAAGTTTGAGACCACTGCTATAGGATTACACAAGAATACCTCCCCCTCCTTCACAAAGCTGCAATAGTGGCTGCCACATGGGAAACACTCTAATTCCCATTAAATCCCTACGGGCATTGGAGCGATTACCGCAGCTTTATAAAATGAGCCCGTAGCGATTAAGCCAGCTGATAAGGGTGGTGCGACTGTGGTCATGGACAAAGACAAAATACATATCCAAAACAGAAAGACAATTAACTGATACCGCTTTTTATTTAAAAAAAATAAAAAATTAAAACAAGACCCTACACCACACATTAAGAAAGATATCACATCCCTGATTGAAATAGTCTGTTTGAGTGGTTTCATCACCCGTATAGAAATTGATTTTCTTCCAGTACACAACCCTGTGACACCTGCATATGTGAAACATCAGGAAAAAAGCACCACAAATTAATAAAGCAAATAAGTGAGTTAGAAATGAATCAGATGCTGCATATACAGATTTAAATATCCCTCATAAACAGTATCTGTTTTCAGGCATCATCAATGACTCAATTCTCACTGTGTGCTACACAGCATTGTTCCATCAGATGAAGAACAGATTGACACAAAAAGCGCTGCCGCACCATTATGTCTTCCAAATATCACTCATACATCATTTCAGATAAACATCACCATTCTCTTCATATTGAAATCATCATCATCATAAAATTGCTGAACGGCTGAAACTATTGCAACACAGTTCCAAGCTACTAACTTAATAATTCCTGCCAATACAATGGCATTTGTAAGATCACCAATTTTCCTAAATTAGTATATACAATTGACATTTTGGAAAAAGAAATATCAGTACTTTTGTCAACTGTGAGTGTGTGGAAAGCTGATTGATGGATTACATTGAATACTTCTGATTTAATTATGTATTTACACATTCAATGAATTCAAATGCAAAACTTTTGCTTCTCCAGCTGTCCAGAATATTTGTACATTTTCTAAGGGGGGGGGAGGGGAGTGGGAGGGAGTGGATAGGAGGAGGTGTGATGCACCCTTAGGAAGATGGCACCCGAGGCAGACTGCCCCCTCATCCCTCCCCCCTTTCCTATATCACTGCCTAGACCTGCATTAGAGCCCTTTAGGATGCATTAAGAGCTAAAAGGTGTGAGCAAAATCCAAACAAGTAACATGGGTTCTCCCCATAATGCAGTTTGACACCCAGATATTGCAGGTAAAAAGTACCTAGGCTGGGAGAAAGTGCTTGAGGGGTAGTCTGGATGAGGATTGGTCTCTGGTTTTGCACATAGATTTTGTTCTTGTTTTCTGGCAGGGTGATTGTGTCCAAAGCCAATCAACTTCAAGTACTGCAGGAGGCCATGGAACATCATTTCTTACAAGCCTTGGAGCAGCAATGGAAACAACAACCATTGATGCAATTAATGGAGGCCAATGAAAAGAACTGCATTTGTTAGCAGACAGAGTCCAGAAAGCAGATGGATGACAAGACAATGTGGTGGGATGGGGAGCTACGGGAATTGCACAAGGTAGAGGGAACTGGACTAAATTGGGAACTTGTGATGACCCAAAAACATTTCTCACTACCTTAAACAAGTCGCTACGGTAGCCCATTGGCCAACAGAACAATGGGCCATTATGCTGACCCTCTACTTGTCTGGGGAAGCTCATGAGACCTACCGGGCATTAGATGCCAATATGGCTTTGGACTGGGCAAGTCACCTAATCTTCCAGTGCCCACCACTTTGAACATCAGATTTGAAATGCCAAAGCAATGTACATTTCCATTTCCCCTTTAAAATTTCTGGGCAATAGACTATAATCTGCCTGGTACTGTTTTTAGGTTCTAACTGCTGGATTTGCCATTGAAGCTCACTCCAGCCTATCCTAACCATGCTGTCACTGGGCGCTACGTTTTTATTAGCATATCCATGCAAATGTGTTGTGAAATATGCAGATTTAAAATATGTTTTCTTTGTCCCAGAACAATTGAGAACCTTTTTGGATTTAAAGAAAATTGCCTCAGTGTAACTGATAATTAAAAAAGGGTAGATAATACAATGTTAATACCTATTGGTAATTAAGATTATTCCTTTAAATTACTTCTCTTTTTTTTCTGCTTTCTCCCCTAAGAACTGTAATTAATGTAATATTTGTATATTATATTCTAGCTGTATCACTATAACAAGAGGTTGTTCTTGTAAATTCATGTTAAAATGATAAATAATAATTTAAAAAAGAACAATATCACAAAAGGAATTCTCTTGATGGACAGTAGGGGGGTCAAGAGTCTAGAAAGGTAAAGTGAGGAATGAGGGACCATAAGATGAAAGTAAAAGGGGATAGACTAAGAAGTAACCTCAGAAAATACTTTTTCACTGAAAGAGTGGTGAACACGTGGACTGTTCTCCTTGTGGAGGTGGTAGAGATGAAAAGTGAATCGGAATTCAAGAAAGATTGGGATAAATACATTGGATCTTTAAGGGAGAAGAAGAGATAGTAGATGTCATGGACAGGCAAATTAGAAAGACCATATGGTCTTTGCCTTCATTTTTTTCTATATTTTTATTATAAGCATCTGTGACTGACTAATCAATATTTCTTAGTGGACCACATAAATAGATAAAATGAAATAAAGAGTTAAGCAAATATTTTTTTTATAAAATCAATACAAATATAAAGTCCTTCAATCAGAATTTAATTCATCAGAATAACCTCTTTTAAGTAAATAAGTTTTCAATAGGCTTCAGAATGCTTTTAAAGTGTTCTTCTAGCGTAAGACTACTGGCAGATTATTTGTGGCCCTGATGCTTCTGGAGAGAAGAGTAATGCAATCTGAGAGATTGATAGCAAGTTTTATTTTTCATATACAACAGGAGTTATTAATCTCTGATACTACAGGAGTTACCACAGGTGAGTGAATCCCACTGTAAAATAAACAGCATTCAAATACAGTATTTTACCACAGTTTAGTAACCACTCTTCTCCATTAGAACCAGAGCTTTGATTGGGTACAGTGGTGTACCAAGGGGGGGGGTGTGGGGGGGGGGGGGGGGGGGGCGATCCGCCCCGGGTGCCAAGCCCTGAGGGGGTGCTCCTGGTCCGGTCCGGTTCCTCCCCCCCTGCGCCGGGTGTCGCGTCTGGAAACAGCCTGCAGCAAGATCGCGATGCCAGCGATCTTTGCCTGCTTCGGCTGTTTCCTCCGCCACGGTCCCGCCCCTCCTCTGACGTCAGAGGAGGGGCGGGACCGCGGCGAAGGAAACAGCCGAAGCAAGCAAAGATCGCTGGCATCGTGCGATCTTGCTGCAGGCTGTTTCCCCAGGGAAATGAAGCGGGGAGGCCAGGGGAATAAGCAATGCTTCGTGGTGGTGGTGGTGGTGGTGGTGGTGGGGCCGAGTGGTCCTTCGAGGTAGGGGGGGGCAGCAGGCCTTCAGGAGAACAGGCAGGCCTTGGGGGGTGGGTGACAGGCCGTCAGGGGTGTGTGAAGGCCTTAGGGGGGGGGACAGGCCTTCCAGGGAGGGCACACACCTTCAAGGGGGGGACAGGCAGGCCTTCAAGGGGGGGACAGGCCTTCGGGGGGGTGCAGGCCTTCAAGGGTGGGGCAGGCCTTCGAGGGGGGTGTAGGCCTTTGAGGGGGGTATAGGCCTTCGGGGGGGATGCAGGCCTTCAAGGGGGGACAGGCCTTCAGGTGGGGGCAGGCCTTCAAGGGGAACAGGCAAGCAGGCCTTCAAGGGGGGACAGGCCTTCGAGGGGGGTGTAGGCCTTCGGGGGGATGCAGGCCTTCGGGGAGGGGGTGCAGGCCTTCGGGGGGGTGCAGACCTTCAAGGGGGGACAGGCCTTCAAGGGGAACAGGCAGGCAGGCCTTCAAGGGGGGGACAGGCCTTGGGGGGGTGCAGGCCTTCAAAGGGGGGGGACAGGCCTTCAGGGGGGGCAGGTCTTCAAGGGGTGCAGGCAGGCAGGCCTTCAAGGGGGGGACAGGCCTTCAGGGGTGGGATGCAGACCTTTAAGGGGGGGGACAGGCCTTCAGGGGAGGGGGGCCCTGGTGTAGAAGTACACGGAGGGAAGGGGGAGGGATTCAAAGAGACGTGCATATGCCGGACTTTGGGTGGGAAGAAATAATGGATCTGAAAATAGAGGAGAGAGAGAGAGAGATGATGGACATGGGTTTTAGGGAGGGAAGGAACAGAAAGGGAGAGAAGTTGGACACAAGGGATGGTGTGGAGGGGGGTGATAGAGATACTGGTTAGGAGGAGAGTTGGGAAAAGAAAGGGAGAGATGGTGGACCCTGGGGTGGTGGGGAAGGAGGGAGAGCTGCTGGATGAAAGGATAGTTAAGAAAAGGTGGATCTGTGGAGGGAGACAAAAAAAGGAAAGATGCCAGACATCCGGGGGAGGGAAGGGAAACGGAAGGGGAGGACAGAGTTGGCAGATGGATGGTTAGCACGGAGAAAGAAAAAAGGAGACCCTGGCAAGCAAGTTATCAGAAGACAACCAGAGCCTTGGACCAACAAGATTTGAAAAATAACCAGACAACAAAAAGGTAGAAAAACTAATTTTATTTTCTGTTTTGTGATTACAATATAGAACAAACAAACCAAAACTGCAGACTTGTACACGGTGCAGGCAAATTTTATTTTGACAAATAAATCTTAACTAAAAACCTTTTACCAGGCGGGGGACCCAACACGGTCCGTGTTTCGGACAACCTTCATCAGGGGTCCATGGTGATAAAGAAAAAAAGAAAAATATCACAAAAAAAAGCCTGGAAAAATAGCGTTTGGTAGTACACCGGGGAATCGCCAAAATGCAATAAAAGTTTGTCACAGTGACAAATTTTTCTTTTTTTCTTTATCACCATGGACCCCTGATGAAGGTTGTCCGAAACACGGACCGTGTTGGGTCCCCCGCCTGGTAAAAGGTTTTTAGTTAAGATTTATTTGTCAAAATAAAATTTGCCTGCACCGTGTACAAGTCTGCAGTTTTGGTTTGTTTGTTCTGGTCTGTTTTTTCACTGCAGACGAAGTTGGACCTTTGGTTCTTCTTTTTTTGTCTTGTGATTACAATATGTCAGATTTGAAATGTGTATCCTGCCAGATCTGGTGTTAGACCGCAAATGTGAGCTAGGATTTAACAGAGAGAGGAAAAGTCCTTTTTGTTTCTTTATTTTATTTACACCACAGCGCCAGTGTGGTTAGGAGAAGCCAAAGGGGGGGTGAAAAAGCTATACAATAAACCCCCCAGGATGTTTGAAAAAAAAAACACCCAATTGGGCAGGAAAATCGAATCGATAAACCAATTAAAGAGGCTGAATCGAATCGAAAATTTTTTTTCTTGAATCTGGCAGCACTAGTTTGCACTACTGTCTTAGACTTTAGGACCTGGGATTGGGGAGAGAAGGCATCCTCAGTACTTTATGATGCAAGTGAAATGAGGATTTGGTCAGATTTTTGAAGGGTCTGCAGAAAAAAAATATTGTATAGGCCGGGGACATTAGACAGCAGGAAATGGGAACTTTTCTTCCTTCTATTTTTGTGAATGGAAAGGCTGAGGATGTCAGAGAGTTCAGTTAAAATATGTGCTTTATAAGAAAATATAATAATGTGTTTTATAAAGTTTATAGCATTGCTGGCCTACCCGGTGAGGTGTTCCTAGTGGTGGTGGCGGCAGCGTGTCAATGTGTTGAGAGGAAGAGGTGATCTGGGAAATTCTGCTGAGCAAACTCCGGGCCCATTTCCACCCCCCAGTTAGTCCACTCCACTCAACTGGTTCACACACTGAGTGGGTCTTTGGGTGTTGTTCCTGGGTAGTTGTTTTGGGATCTCTTCTAGTGGTTTGTCAGTATCTCCTTCTGGTCCAAGGAAGGAAACTCTGTTAACCTTAGCACTGACCTACAGAATATGTTTGTAACAGCGCTGCTTGTGTGGCATTAGTCTATGTAGTGATCGAAAGAAAAAAACAGACCTTTGCACATTTTTGCACTATATGGTGGGTGTATGAGGAGATTCACATTTTCTGCACAGCTAAGTCCGTGTGAAGTTACCTTGTGCTGTATTTGACATCTAGCAAAGTCTCTGTTTGGAAGGAAAGATCTCAGCTTAAAAATGAAGTGGCCAGAAGTTATGGTAAAAGCAGATAGCGTAGCTGGTTTTAAGAAAGGTTTGGACAAATTCCTGTAGGAAAAGTCCATAGTCTAAGACATGGGGGAAACATCTGCTTGCCCTGGATCGGTAGCATGGAATGTTGCTACTCTTTGAGTTTTGACCAGGTACTAGTGACCTGGATTGGCTTCCATGAGAATGGGTTACTGGGCATGATGGACCATTGGTCTGACCCAGTTAGGCTATTCTTATGTTATGTTCTCATCTGTAGGGGCCTTTGTTTTCACTTCTTATTTTAATGTATTTTTTTTTCTGAGAACTTATCAGTGTTTTTTATAATGGGAACAAAAATGGAAGAGAATTAATGTGTGTGGAATGGGGGGATAACTAATTTCTTCAGCTAAATAATTCAATCCACCTCAACCAGACATAGGAGAACTCATGCACCATTCACACACCCTCCAACCAAAAACGTCAAAAGAATAAAACAGTTCGACAACCTCCTAGCCATTCGAGCTGCAACACTCGACCCCCAACTCTACAACCTATTGACCTCGACCACAAACTACAAAACCTTCAAAAAAGAAATAAAAACCCTTCTATTCAAAAAACAGAAAACCGAACTAACACAATCAGAACTGTCCCAAGCATCACCTGCAACTACTCCATATGTACTTCTGATGTCATGACAATTCAGACATAATTTATGGTATGTTATGGTATGTTTGGAATAATGGTTACATATATGAGGTTCAATAAAAGAAAATTTTCACTGCCTGTTTCTATTATGACCATTTATTCAGTTTCATGGTTATTACAAAAAATATTTTTTTACAGGGGGGGGTGTCAAAAAATTATGGGCCCCGGGTGCCACATACCCTAGGTACGCCACTGATTGGGTATCAAACTTATTTGCATTCTCCCAGGATTTTTTCCTTTGCTTTATATCCTCATTTCCTTCCCTGTGGACACTCCTAGTTTGGTCAGTAACAGAACTAAAGTGGAATCACTTGAAACAGAAAGCAGCAGAGAGAAGTAGAGAAACAGTTATCTAGAAACTCAAAACAAAAGGAGGGAGAGAGTAGAATTGGTTGATGACTCTTCTGAGGACCAGACAGGCAGCCCATGGATGTGTGCTGATTGCCAGAAGCCTAAATACAAGGCATTACAGAAATGTTGCCTGCATATTAGGTATTCTAACTTTTTCTTATTTATCGCTGGGTTTTACTAAGCGCTAAGGTCTTTAGCACAGGCCTGCGAGTTAAATGTTCCAACACTCATAAGAATTCTATGAGCATCAGGGCATTTACCTGATTGGCCTTCTCTAAAAATCTCTAGTGCTGTTTAGTAAAAGGAGCCCTATGTTTGACTGTGTGTGTGTTTTCTAATCATTAGGTTAAGGGGAATATAAATGCACAAATAAATAACTACCCCATGCAGCTCATTCATGCAGGCCTTATCAATATTGCAAAGTATTACCTTGATCAGAGCAGTAGAGGCCACAAGGCACTGGGAGCATAATTTCAAGAAACAGGAGCCAGGTACTACTCCAGCCTAATGCTTAGTAAAGTGGGCTAAGATCCAGGGGAACTGGGATTTGATTTCCACGGTGATACTTTGTGAGCATGATCAGGTCACTTAGGGGCCTTCTTACTAAGCTGCAGTAAACACAAATGCATGCTTACCGCAGGGCATGCTAAGGTGTTCAACAGTAATTTTTGAATGTTCGTATATTACCCAGGCGTTAAAAAATAAGATGTATTTTTGTGTTGGAAGTGGGCCTGGGGCGAGTAGGAGTGTTCTTTACTAATCGGTTACCATAGCTACATTGCCTTGCACTTACACATGTTTGTGTGAGCCCTTAGTGCAGGGGTGTCCAACCTTTTGGCTTCGCTGGGCCTCATTGGCCGAAAAAAATGTTTCTGGGGCCGCACAAACATGTAAATGCTGCAGCAAGACAGAGGGAGCCGGCAAGACGGTAAACACCCAGGGGCAGCATAGGAAAACACTGCATCACCCTCGACTGGGGCCGCACAAAATACTTCACTGGGCCGCATGCGGCCCTCAGGCCACAGGTTGGACACCCCTGACTTAGGGTATGATTCAATAAACAGTATACCTACTGTGTGTCATTCAAAGTTAGGCACCATTTATAGAATTGCACCTAGCAACACCTAAATCAAATTATTTATTTTTAGTATATTTAGTATTTATATACCACATATAACCTAAATGGTTTACATTCAGATACTTATGTTCTAGTGACCAACCATGCTCTGCTAAAAAGGCTTGGGCAGATGAAAAATAACCTGGCAGGCATATGGTTTTCAGGTTCAACATAGGTCAGGGAAGTCACATATTAATGCAGATTTTTTATCGTGGGAAGGGGGAAGTTTTGGATATCTCTGTAGGCCCGCGGTAGACATGTACAATGAAGGACAGCAAAATGGTGGCCTAGATTGTAAGCAGATGTGGCCGCTGCGCTTATCGTGGAAAGAGATTATTAAATATTTGATTAATCGCTTATTAACATTCTAAGCGATGTACAAAGTATAAAATATTAAATTACAATAGTTGAAGGGAAACAGACAATGTAAATACGACTGACAAGACAAATTAATGATACAGAAGGAAGGGAGTAGGTAAAGAAATACAATTTTAAAAAATAGTTAAGGAAACGTATAAGGGCAAAACAACATTAGGGAGGGGGAAGAAATAAAAAACAGAAAGTTTAAAGCATAGGGCTAAGTAGAAAACCCTAATCTAATCCTACATTCTAGTTATATTAGCTATCAAATGCATCTTTAAAAAGAAAGCATTTTAGTTTGCTCTTAAATCTCTCCAAACCTGATTCTTCTTGTATATAAATTGGAAGTAGATTCCACGTTTGAGGGGCTGTAACAGAAAAAATAGAATGTCGCCGTGTATTTATAGATTTAAGAGAAGGAACTTTCAAAAGATGCTGGTCAATAGATCTAAGTGATCTAGAGGGAATATAGGGAATCAATATATAAATAAAAGAAGGTGATTTGTATAGAAGAGATTTAAAAGTTAGTAGACTTAGTTTGTACGTTATTCGGTGAGCAACTGGAAGCCAATGCGCTTCCTTAAGTAACGGAGTCTCGTGATCAAATTATTTTGCATTATTTATGAGTTTAATTGAGACATTTTATATGATCTGTAGACGACGAATTTCTTTTAGAGCAATTCCTTTGAATAACGCATTACAGTAATCTAATTTTGAAATCACCAGCAAGTGAATTAGTATATTTAGAGATTTGGGGTAAAGGAATTTGGAAACAGAGCGAATTTGCCGTATTCTATAGAATGTGGATCTAACAATACTACTAATATGTTCGTGGAAGGTAAGCTTGCTATCGAAAGTAACCCCAAGGATCTTAATGGTACTAGATCTCCCTGCTGTGATAAGTTTAGTGGCCCTCAGCCGTGGTCACCCATCCCCTCCATACATTGCCGGCAGGAGGGATGCCCAGTCCCTCCTGCTGGAATCCCCCCCCCAAACATTGCATGACAGGAGAGATGCCCAGTCCCTCCTGCCCGGCACCCATGAACCCTCTCCCAAACATCACGCGGCAAGAGGGATTCCCAGCCCATCCTGCAGGAACCCTCCCACCCCCTGTACATCATCAGCAGGAGGGAAGCCCAGAGAAGAGGGACTGACAAGTAGAGTTCCTGTTAAGTACTACAATATGTTAAGCTACAGTAACTGCAGATTAGACCATGGTTTAGTTAAAGGGCACCATCGATGGTTAACATAATGTGATATTTAAGGACAATTGGACTTAGATCACATGACTCCACTTGGCTTTGAACTGAAGAACTGGGATGCAGTGCTTGAAGAGGAGGAAATGTAAACAGGCCATGGAAAGGAGGAACCAAAACTCAAAATCCTCAAAGTTGCTAGACAATGACCACTAGAAACAGGGCAGGATTAATCCATTGAGGGCCCCTAGGCACACAAGTCCACTGGGCCCCCTGCCCCACCAAACCCCACCTCATATCCCACCTAACCCCGCCCCTCCCCACCGTGCCTCACCCCTGCTCCACCCCCATTTATTTACCCATTTTCTTCTTTACTTCTTTATTTCCACTTTATTTCTTTTATTTTAAAATTCTAAACAAACAAAGATTGCCATATCAGTGTCAGTGTACAGTTTTTCTATGCAGCCTCCAAACATCTCAGAACAAATACCCCCTTCCTTCCTAGAAGAGATCCTCAGCTGGCAGTGCTTTGGAAAGCCCACCAATATATATTTTGCATTTGGGTAGGAGGCATGGGGCATGATGGGAAAAAATTTTAGTTCCCGTCATTTTATTGGACTAATACATTTCTCAATTAACTTTCAGAGGTTAAAACCTCTTTCTTCAGATCAGTAAACTATATTGCTGTTACAGTATCACGTCCTGATCTGAGGAAAGGAGTTATGGTCTCTGAATTAGTAAAAAATGTATTAAAATTAGTTCAATAAATAGGTTCACCTTATTTCCATTTTCTTTTTTTTCTTTTAGTTCAGAATTTTTATTGAAAGTTTTGAAATACAGTAAACAAAATGGAAAAATGCAGGTCAAACATGTAACCATGAGCAAATACATAGCGAGAAGCTAAATAGCAAACATTCTATAGATTACATAATAGAAGGAAGTCTATAGATCAAGTAGAGAGAGAAAAGAATAAGAAAAGAGAAAGAAGGAATAAAGAAATGAAGAGTGGAGATAAAAAAGCATGTAATGGTTATAATTATAAATGTCAGAGTATATCAAATGATCTTGTGAAGAAATTTCCAAGGTGATATAGCGGAAACTGCAGACATTGTAGAAATATGACATTTTCATTTTCTATTAATAAATGATTATCAACGCAGCTACAATAATACTTTATCCTAAAGCAAAAATAAATAAATAAATAAATAAAATATAATTTTTTTTTTACCTTTGTTGTCTGGTTTCTGCTTTCTTCATCTTCTCATCATTCTCTTCCTTCCATCTGCCTCTTCCATATGGCATCTGCTTTCTTTCTGTGCCTCTTCTAGAAACTGTCTGCCTCTCACTTCCATCTCTCCCTCCCCCCCATTGGTGTGGCATCTATCTACTTCTCTCTGCTCCCCCATGGAGTGGCATCTTTCTTCTTCCCTTCCATCTCTCCCTCCCTCCCAGCAAATTTTAGCATCTCTCTCTCTCCTCCTTTCCTCTCTTCAGATCTGGTGTCTGTCTCCTGCCTCCTTTCCTTCTCCTCCTAGGTCTGGTATCTGTCTCCTTCCCTTCCCCACTGCTCTAGCATCTCTCTCTCTGCTCCCTTTCTGCCCTGGTCTTCATTCTCAATTTATTTTCTGCCTATCTAAATTCTTTCTTACCATTCAGTCCTCAATTTCCCTCTTTCATTGTGTCTACCTATAGCTTGCCACCTCTTTTCCTCACCCCTTCCAGAATCTAACTCTATCCTCTTCCATCAATTCAGATTGTGCCCTTTTTTCTCTCTCCTCCCCACTTCCTTCCAGCATCTGCTCCCCCTCACCCCCTTCCATTCAATGTCTGCCCCCTCTCACACACTTCCATTCAGTGTCTGTCCACCCTCTCACCCACACTTCTATTCAGTGTTTGTCCCCCTTTCTCCACCCCTTCCATCTACTGTTCACCCTCTGTCTTGCCCATTCCATCCACTGCCCTCTCTGCCCTTTCCATCCAGTGTCTGCCCTCTCTCTTCCATATGGCATCTTCCCTCTTTCTATTTCCCTTCAATTAACTGTCTGTCCTGTGCCCCTTCTCTCCTTTGTACGTGATTTATTTCAGCTTCACCTCCTCTCCATTTTTCTGTCTCCACCCCTTCCCCTATGCTATGGCATCTCTCTCTTTTCTTCTCCTTTCCTTCTCACTCAACCCCATGGACTGACATCTCTCTCCTTTTCTTCTCTTCTATATTTCCTTTCCCCTTCATGCTCTGGCATCTCCATTCCTTCTTTTGCCTCTGGTCTGACATCTGTCTCCTTAGTTTCCCTTCCCTACCCCCATCTTTCTGCTCTCGTTCTCTTTTATCTCTCCTTCCCCCTCCATTATCTGTCATGTTCTCTCCTTCCTTCCTCTCCCTCCCTTCTTCCCCCTGGTCTGGCATCTGTATCCTTCCTTCCTTCCCCCTCCATGGTTTTATCTCCTTTCCTTCCCCTCCCTCCCTTGATCTCCCCACACAATTGTGTGCATCAGCATTTCTCTCCCTACCCCCATTGGGTACATCAGCCTTTCTCTCCCCCCTCCACCCCCATCGAATGCCTGGTAAGGTCAGCTTCCTTTTTACATAATTAAAACAACAAGGAGGGCTGCAACATAAACATATTAAAAACAACAATATAAAATAAATACAATCATATAGGCAAAATCCAAGTCAATTTGTGGGGATGGGGATTAAGATGTTGTAAGAAAAAAATCCTCTATTAATTACACCAAGTTATATAGAACAAATACATGCCTTAAAGTAGTTTGAAAAGTACATACTAGCAAGGTTTCATCCTAATTCAGTGTCAAACAGCCACTTCAGTTCATGTGGACTTATACTATCATCCTCCTTGAGCCAGCAGCAACAAGGACCCACTCCTCACCTGCAAGCTTTCTCCCAGCAGAACTTCCCCATACCAGCGCAGCCTGGGCCTAAAAGCAGAGCATTCGCTTCAGCTCCCTCTTACTTTGCTCCGAGCCCATGGAGCTGCAAGGAATGCTCACCACCCTAGCCAGCTGCCCCGACTCCATTCCCATCTGCAGCCCAACATCCAGCAGTCCAGCCCTCCCACGGTTTATCACCAGCCTGGCTTGGTTGGCTGGTTTGTTGTTTTTTTCTTTGCCTGGCTGCTCCGCTTTCTGCACCCGGCGGCAAGTCGTGCTACAGGTGCCTGGGTAATGCCACCCTGAAGTTGCGCTTACGGGAGAGAAAGCAGGAGGGAGGGAAGCTGACCTTACCAGACAGTCGGGGTCCTCCTGCCCTGTTTGCTTCTCCCCTAATGCCAGCCCTGGGCCCACCTGATATTTTTGGGTCCTAGGCACATGCCTACTAGGCCTATCCATTAATCCAGCCCTGACTAGGAGTGAAAGGAGTGGTGGTTGTTAATTCCCTTCTGAGGGATAAGGAGGCATCCATCTATAGACCAGACATAATTTCTCAGGAGGTGTGCATTTTTCTAGGTACCAAATTTTAAGATGTTACAGAGAGCTTGCCCAGACTCATTAAGACTAATGATGTTATCTGATGCTACTTATCCATGTTAGCACAAAAGATACTACTTTGTACCTCACCAAATGTACAAATAGTGAATTCATGGATCTGAGAGAGAAGGTGAACAGACAGGTGTGTACAAGGTTTTTTCATAATCCTCCCTGACAAGAGTAAAGATCACGGCACAGATTTTTGAGATGAATGTGGCTGTGCAGATGGTCTTTTCAACTTTTAATGCTTTGGAAATAAACATTTGATTTAATCACACCTGGATGCCAGAAGTTTTTTGGTCCACTTCTGCTACTTCTCTCAAGTTTTCTCATGCAGGGGTTTTTCCTTCCTATTTCTCTGGATTTTCTGATCTATTTTGCACAGATGGTATCATTGAGAATATTTTGGCTTCCTGGACAATGGAATGCATTTTCCAGTACCAATATGATATCCATCTATCAAGAAGGGAAAAAGTGTTTTCAGCAGCAGGCTTACTAACCTAGTGATGAGGGCTTTAAACTAGAATTGTTGGGGCTAAGTGATAAAAGTCCCCAGTTATGTATAAGCCAATGTCTTGCAAACTGGAGCTGCAGCTGGAGGGATTCTGGAAATGTGTGGACATCAACGTGATGTCACGCGCATGCATGACATCATTGCGTCAATGTCTGTGCATGTGTGGGGGCCATCCAGATGGGGCCCCACATATGCACATGCCTCCAGTGGCGGGGGTGCTGGAAGAGGAGAGGTACCAGTGAGGAGGAGAGGCACCAGCTGATTGTCTACAGGACATGCCTCTCATCACAAGAGGCATATCCTGTAGGCAGGCAGCCGGTGCCTCTCCTCCTCGGCACACAGTTTTGCTATGCACTGGTATAAGCCCCCAGCTAAGTAAATCATTAAATACCTCTACACAAATATGAAAAAGGAACAAGTTCTGCTAAGCAATATATTAAAGCCTGTAATATGGGAAATACTGTTTTAGATCTAGTGGCCATATTAGAAGAGGCTGATTTGGATTTAGTGATGGTGTGGTTTAATATTAACATAGGTGGGGGAGGGTTCAATCTAAAGTGAGGTTTCTAGACGTCTAAAAAAAAACTAACTATGCTTAGATGGGAGATTACCTCAAGGAAATATTGGCTGGATGGGAACATCTGGAAGAAGTAAGAAAGCTACCACCCAATTAATTTTATTTTAAGTTTCAAGTTTATTAGATTTTAATATACCGACCATCAAACAAATATCTGGCCAGTTTACATTAAATTTTAAAAAAAGTAAAGAAAAAGAAATTGAAATGATAAATATTTAAAAGTGCGTAGAGTGGACATAAAAGACATTAACAAGACAAACTTGAAAAGCTAATTATCAAGCCAATTAAGCATATTAATTAATTAACAACCCTCACCCCCTTTTTACAAAGTCGCATTAGGCTTTTTTATCGCCAGCCACGGCTGTATTAGCTCCGACGCTCATAGGAATTTTATGAGTGTCAGAGCTAATACCGCCGTGGCTGGTGATATCAAAGCCTAATGCGGCTTTGTAAAAGGAGGGGGTAAGTTAGGCACCTAGATCGGCTCGGTGTGCCCTAACTTCAGGCGCCATTTATAGAATCTGGGCCTTAGTGCTAATTCCAGTACCTTTTGAAGCTAGACATATATCTGTTGAAACCTGATGCAAAAGCTGGCTCCCATGTGAGGCAGGCTGAGGCAGTATTCTGTAAGAATGTGCGCAAATTTGGGGAATGATCTTGCCAGACCTATACCCTTTCCATGGCCCTGCCCCCTTCTGAATTATGTGCTATTAGAATTAGGCCTTGTTAATCCAGGTTTTACACTAACAGCCTCAGAATCGGAGCCTACGCACAGCTGTTGAATCACAAACTGAGATGGTCAGTGTAGTATTCCTGCTCCTTGCTCCAGTCATCGGCCCTATTTACTTTTTTAATTATATGCTTTTTTTCAAAATTTCCTTATCATTCACCTTTTCTTAAATATATACTTTTTTCATAATTTTCTTAACGTTATTTTATATTAATTGAAGAAACTTTTCTACAGCATCTAAATGTACTTGATTTTCCAATGTGCACTTGTTCCTTATGTTGAAAAAAATTGACAAAAAATAACTTATCTCAAGCAGTCTTCTCTGTTGAAATACTTCGGGACAACTAATGTCACATCTAATGCCTGTCTGCTGACGCGGCCAGCGTTTTGCGGGGTCTATGCTCATCTACTACGTCAGGGCCAATACCAAGGCATCATCACTACAAATAAAACAAACTGTTAAATCATTCATTCTCCATATTCAGTCACTCCAAAATTTTACCAGAGCGATACTCACTTCAATAACTCATTCAGTCAAAGATTTTCAAACAGTGTCAAGTTAGTGTAAAGCCTGGATTAACAAGGGCTGGAAACACTGATGTGTACTGTTCAAAATAAGTGGTATTCTATATATTTTGTGATTTGTCATATTTAAACCACTTGGGTTAGTTGTTTTAGGTTGTCTATTAGAATTAGGCACCATGTCTTATAGCATAATGTACAACACTACAAATTGTAATAGGTGCTAATTAACATCAGTAGTCAGTTGTTAACCAATTAATTTTGTGCATGTGTCTTGGGAGAATTCTTACATATTGGCATGCAAATCTAGTTGCTATATATAGACTCCGAGGGTAAGTAAGTAATCGCTAAACTTAGCACCCATCTAGCACTCATAAGCGTAACTGTAACAGTCACACATATAAGTGCTAGTATTACCTTAAGGCCCTGATTCTAAAAACAGTACCTAGGTGCCATTTATAGAATCAACCTAGTGGTGTCTAAGCAGTCTTTGGCACCGGTAGAGGTTGAAACCTTAGGCATGCTCCCATGTAGGCAGCTAAGTCAAACCACACCCAAAATCCATCCAGAATCTGCCCATAACCATACCTACTTTCTGGTAGGCACCTGGGCCTAAGGTCTAGATTCACTAACCTGCCTGATTTACTCCGCTCCATGTCCAATCTGATGCAGGCCAACTGATTCACAACGGGCATGTATTCAAATGGGGGCAATCGGAGGAAAGTCCCCCACCGACTACATGGATCGCTCTCCAGCGATCCAGACGTATGCGCAGACCATCTACTTTGCCTGTAGATGGTCTGCGCATGTGTTTGATGTTCGTGTTTTTTAAAAAAATTTACTTTTTACTCATGAGCCCGTGGTTTTAACCCGTGGGTTTAAAGCGGGTAGAAACCATGGGCTCGCGCTGCAGGGAAGGGTGGAGAATCGGGGCAGAGAGCAGGGCTGAAGATTGGGGCAGAGAGCAGGGCTGGAATATCGGGGCAGAGCTTGGGATACAAAACAGGGCTGGACGATCGGGGCAGGAGAGCTGGTACAGAGCTCGGGACAGAGAGCAGGGCTGGAAGTTGGCAGGGATTTCAGGGCGGCAATGGAGCAGGAGAGTTGGCAGGGACGTGTGTGACTGGTCCTCAGCAGTCACTTGTTTTGGGATCAGCCAGCCCAGTTGGTGTTCCTCTTTTTTTTTTTTTTTTTTAGTGAATCACTGCCTGCCTATATTTGCATGCCATTCTCCCTCATTTGCATGCGCGGATCGGAATCGGATCAGGAGGCAGGTTAGTGAATCGGGTCTGGGTCACAAAAGGGTCGCTAAGTGGTCGGGACTTGATCGGTGCAAATTGATGCCTTTCTTTAGGTGACCTGTTATAGGATAAGGTAGTGGATTCATTCTTTCACCTTGATCTAAAAGCATTCTCTGTAAATCAGATTATTATTCACAAAATGCCATTTACCTTGCTTGCTGCAGTTGCTGTTTTCTTTCCTGAGCAGCTGAATATCTTTTACAGATGATTAGTTTTCAACAGCTCTAGCTAAAATTGCATATCAATTTTGATGGGACATGGGAACAAAAACAATTGTACAAGTAAATAAATATTTCATTTACTAAAATTGTTTAACCTAAATTTGCACCATAATAAAATCATGGTTTTAAAGATGTATGAGTTGCATTTAGCATCATTTCATTCCTCAATCCACCTGAAGTGTGAAGTTATTTCAGAGCAGCACCTAAACCTTCCTTACTTAAGTACTTCTCTAAGTGAAAACAAGCTACAAATTGGATGCAAATCACAAAATTTGTTTTCTGTATATAGTAGTACATTTGCAGTATTTTAGACACGATTACATTTTTTCAAGTCTATTTCACATTACAGGTCTATTTTAGAACAACACTTTTCTCAGTTGCTGGTCAAATAGATTTCAAGAGTCTTAGAATTTTAAAACAAAATCACTTATTTGATAATCTAAAATGGAAAAATGCCCAATGAGTCAAATTTACCAAATCTTGGAAAAATTTCAAAATATTCCAGTGCACTGTATGTATAAATTTTCTGCTTTGCTATACGTCAATTTTCTGCAAATACTTAACATTCCCTTTACTGCATACCAGATTCCTAATGTGTTTACTTTAAAATATATTGCATAGAGATAGTATTTGCATATTCTTTTTTTTTTTTATTACTTCTTGATAGAACTAGAGGTAGGTTATAAAAGTGGGCAAAAACCACTTCACAGGTCACGGACCTGGTGGGCCATCGCGGGAGCGGACCGCTGGGCGAGATGGACTTCTGGTCTGACTCAGTGGAGGCAACTTCTTATGTTCTTATGTTCACACTCATCTATTTCTTCTTGAGCTTTTTAATTTATGGGGTGCCACAAGGTTCGGTGCTATCCCCTCTTTCATTTTATATCTTTCTTACCCCATTATCAACTTTGATCCAGAATTGCAATACCAAAGCCTTTAACCATGCAGATGAGATTCTCCTGATTTTTTTCCATTTTCACCCTAGATTTAGGACCTCTTCAGTCTAGTGTTGATACAATTGCAGCATGGTTAACATTCTGGGGACTTGTCCTTAATCCTTCAAAAACAGCTATATGTTGGATTACTGATCTACTTTCTATTACTACAGTTTAAATTAAGCTTCTCAGCTCTGATTTGACCCCAATATTGGGGTATTGTTTGACTCAGCATTATCATTTGAGGCACAGGTTTCCCAGGTGATAAGGAAGGGGTACTTCTGGCTCAGAAGAATACGCTCTGTCAGCTCCACACTTGACTCCGCTGTCATTCACCTCCTCATTCATGCATTTCTAATTTCTAGACTAGACTATTGTAATTCAGTTTACTGCAATATCAGTCTTCTTTAATTCATCATTTGTAAACTCTACAAAATTCTATAGCTAGGATGTTATACAAGGCAAAATCCCATGACTGTGTTACACCCCTTTTGATAAGTTTGCATAGGTTACCTATACAATATAAATGTTAATTTTAAATCCTATGTCTGACCTTTAAGGCTCAGAACAAGGGTAGGGAAGCTGTCCAATAAAGTATTGCACAAAAACTAGAGATCAAATAGAATCAATATGAAAAAAAAGATCTCTACATATTCACATATTTCAAATATCATGAATATAGTAATTCACTTACACTCAGAATTGTGTAATCTGTCCAAGAGCCGAAGCTCCTATAGCCAAATCCACCACCCAATCATTGTGTATGGAATAGTGACATACAATAAAGAGTATCTATATAATGATTATTCAAAAATTGTATCATCATTCAAAAAATGCTTGTAACTTAGCTTTTGGGGCATGAAAGGGTCCCAATAATAATCACTATATAGAAACTCTTTATTGTTTGTCACTATTCCATACACAGTTATTGGGTGGTGGGTTTGGCTATAGGAGCTTCAACTCTTGGTCAGATTACACAATTCTGAGTGTATGTGAATTACTATATTCATGATATTTGACCTTTAAGGTTCTACATTTAAGCACCCCTACATTAAACATCCCTATCCTGTGTCACGAATCTTTATACTCCCTCACATACTTTACATTCTGTAGATTTTCACAGATTGATTTTCCCTTCTCCCAAGTCAACCCATTATGAGTCCACCTGTACTGCAGCTTATTTTTTTCTTATCCCCTTCATTATGGATTAATCTTCTCCCATACCTTCATACTGAAATATCTTTCCCAAAATTCAAATTGTTACTGAAGGTGCATTTTTTCCAACTCACCTTTAATACATCACTCCCATTATAAATTTCCCAAGTTCAGATTGAGAGGCCGTGGAAGGGACTGTCATGTTCGGTGTAGCTTCATGAGATTGCTATTTTAATGTTCTGGCCTGAGTGAATGATATGAGTTCCATCCTTTTATAATGGTATTCTTTTCTACACTTGATTTTATAGTGTTTTGTAAACTGTTTTGAACTTTTGTATTTGTGGGATATCAAATGTTTTAATAAATGTATACATATATAGTAATTGGTGACAGATAAATGGATAACACATAAGAACATAAGAGCTGCTATACTGAGACAGACCACAGGTCCATCAAGCCTAGTATTCTGTTTCTAACAGTGGCTAACCTAGAGATCCCAGAGAATAAAACTTATTTTATGCTGTTTAACCTAGGAATAAGCAGTGAATTTCCCAAAATCCATCTTAATAATGGCTTATGGACTTCTTTTCAAGGATTTTATCAAACAATCCGCAAATATCCACTTCCCTTTGTTTCAAAAGATCTTGTGACATTCTATCTGTTACATGTCTTCTTTCATTGAATGAAGTCTGTCATGTACCTGAAAAGGAAAGCAAAAAAACCCAGTTTATATAACTCTTGTTGTATTGAATCGCTTGTTTCAATTAAAAGGAGGTGGTGACAGTCCACCATTTTCCAACAGCAGACTCCTCATCACAGGGAATTAACCCCTCCCCCTTTTATGAAGCCGGGTTAGGGTTTTTTATTGCTGGCCATGGCAGTAAAAGCTCTGATGCTCATAGATTTCCTATGAGCTTTTACTGCCCGCAACAAGGCTTCATAAAAATAGGGGGAGGGAAAGAATTACAAATCTCTGCTTCAGGAAGCAGATATAAGTATGGCTCTTCAACCAGGCCTTTAATGGAAGAAGTACCGGTAACTAACTTGCTAGACACCCACACGTGACACTGGCTGCAGGACATGTTTATCCACTCTTATCCTAGCTGAAAATTCTCAAGCACCATTCAGACCTTATATGCAACTTCTTTAAATTAGTCCCCTTATTTATTACTCCTGCTACTCTATCATATCAATATGTTCCATCTTTGCTTACACCTATGCTGTCTATTAAAATCTGTTGCCATGTATTGTGTCAATATTCTAATGTAGCATACTATGCCATACTTCGATTGTAATTTGAATATTTTTACTGCTGTAATTGTTTATTGCATATATTTGACTTACTCTTGCTCTACACCACCTTGAGTGAATTCCTTCAAAAGGTGGTAAATAAATCCTAATAAATAAATGCTACATTCACAAAAAAGCAAAGGGGGCTATTCCATGACCAGGCAGCAAATTGTAGCTACCATAATGGGGCACACATTACCCAATGCTACAGCAGCATATAGGCACACCTAAGCAGTTATAGAATACTAACATAAAGCCATGTTGGTGTACCAAAATGTAGGTGTATCCACTTATGGCAGCTCAGTGACTGGTGTAAGTTGGCACATGCAATGCACAAAACTTGGTGACATGCCCATGGCCTGCATCAGTTCTGCCAATGTGTATGCCTCATCTCATTCCAAGCCAACCCTTTTGGCTTCTGCCTCTCCTCTGCTACATGTCACAATGGATTTAGCTTACTTGATGTCAATACAAGACAATATGATGACACTAACCCAGGTCCAGTTGGTGCCATGTGAAGACTACTACTACTGCTGCTGCTACTTATTGCTTATATAGTGCTGACAAGCTGTAGAAGCTAAGGCGGAGCAGAAAGTGATGATTCCTGCCCTAAAAATCTTACCAGCGGTAGGGGGGAATCTTGGAGTAAGTGGGGGGGGGGGGTCTGAGGAAAGTTATAGGGATTTTATTTTAAAATATTTAGTAGAAGCTTGGTGGGAACAGCCAAGGCATCCCTCCCCCCCGCCTTTTTTTTTTTTTTTTTACTAAGCCTGACATCGCAGATCGACATGGTAAATGCTCCGACATCCATAGGAATTAAATGGGCATAAGGCATTTTCTATAAGACTTATCCCCTCTTTTACTAAGGTGCGCTAATCAAATTAACGCGTGCCAAACACTAAGGCGTCCACAGCCTAATGTGCACGCATTAGCGGTTAGCGTGCGCTAAATCGATTATCGCGCACTAATTGGTTCGCACACCTTAGTAAAAAAGCAGGTTAGTAAAAGGGGCATTTATCGTTTTGTTTCATTTTTCAGTGGGATTCTGTTTTTCTTTGTTTCATTTATTACAGTAAACAAATGAAACATACAATAAATGAAATAATAATTTTAAAAAAACCAAACAGTCAGTGCACCCCCTAATTTTTATCAATTCTCTGTACCCCACTCTACTTCTATTACATATGATTTCCAATTATTTTTCAAGTTTATTTAAAATTTGTTTAATCGCCCTATCATATATTCAGGGCGATGTACAATTCTAAAAATGTTTTATAAAAGTACGCAGGGAAACAAAAAGTTCATATAACAAATACATGACTTTCAAAACAGACGGGACTAGCAAGGTAAATAGGATAGAAATACAATAATTGAAGGCAGATGATACAATCAAGGAAAATTACAAGAAGAGGGATTTTTGTGTTGTTTTGTGTTTTGAAAAAGGATGGATTTTTACTTTGGTGTTGGTGTTTTTACGATGTCTAGCAGTCAAATGCATCTTTAAAAAGGAAACATTTTAACTGACTCTTAAATCTACCATCGTTTCTTTCCTCCCTTAAGTAGATTGGCAAGGAATTCCACAATTGGGGGGCCACGACAGAAAAAATGTATTGTCTTCGTGTATTAATGGTTTTAACTGATGGAACAGTTAGCAAGCTGTAGTTACTATCCCCTATTAAAAACTCATTATGTTGATGAGTTTATAAGCAAAGATGTTTTTTCCATTTTTACAAATATGTACCCCAACTTTATTCAGCAGACTCTCTCTCTATATGTGTTTCCAGGATGAGTCTATCGTTAGCTATGTTATAATCCTTTAATGCAGGGGTGTCAAAGTCCCTCCTTGAGGGCCGCAATCCAGTCGGGTTTTCAGGATTTCCCCAATGAATATGTATGAGATCTATTAGCATACAATGAAAGCAGTGCATGCAAATAGATCTCATGCATATTCATTGGGGAAATCCTGAAAACCCGACTGGATTGCGGCCCTCGAGGAGGGACTTTGACACCCCTGCTTTAATGGAAGGATAGGAGAAAACGACCTGGCTGTAATACAACTAAAATGGTTTACGCATTTTATACAGATGCAGATATTGTCTCTGTCTCTAGTAGGCTCACAATCAAAGTTTTTTTTACCGGGAGTAAATGAGATTTAGGGGGAGTGTCCTAATAGCTAGAGCTGCTGCTTCAGCACCCTGCAGTCGTGAGTTTAATCCCAGTCTACTACCAGTTACTTGACCCTCTGTTGCCCTAGGTACAACTGTTAGATTGTGAGCCTGCTGGGACGGATAGGGAAAATATTTTAGAGTACACTTCTCCCTCCGTATTCGCGGTGATTAGGGGATTGACTGACCTGCGAATACGGAAAAACCGCGAATAACAGCTAGCAGGCTCCAGAGGGCAGAAAGACACACACAGAGTGCCGGGATTGAGCTGAAAAGGAGAAGTGGACAGTTCGGAAGCAGCTGCAGGCTTGCACTTGAAAACCTTACCTGCTGCTCGCTGAGGCTCACTCCTGGAGGCATAGGCTCTAAGCAGTGCTCCTGTTGCACCACGCTGACAAGCCCTTCTGCTTTCCACATACGGGTTGCTGTGGCCACTTTAAATTCCTAGTGATGAGAGGAGCCCGACTTTCTGTCTCATCGCAGTCCGCACTCCAGCTGTGTTGCCATTGAACTGCTACACCAAGGCGCATACAGCCTGACCCGCAACCTAAACCCCGGACCCGCAGCGCCCACTCACGTGCCGCATCCCAGTGCTCCCATTGATTGGACGGGATTTTTGAAAACCCTCTACCTCTCCCATTGGGCGAGAGCACCGACTGTCAAACTGGCTTTGGTGCTTCCGTATCTCAAGCTCGGTGGAGCCGGCACTGCCTGTACGTTTGGGGTTTGCAAAATTTTTATATCGGTGATTGGATGATGTAATTTGGGGGGGTAGAGCCAGCCGACGAAAAATCGCAAATAAGCGAAACCACGAGTGCTGGATCCGCGAATACCAAGGGAGAAGTGTACCTGATTACTGTCCAGTGTATTGTAAAACAACTTTGGGTGAATCACTTCAAGAAAAGGCAGTTAATAAATCCCAATAAATAAAAAATAATAAACTATGATAAAAATTAGTTTTAACGTGCATCTTTACGCAGGCTATTCCTGTGTGCTAAGGCCATTTTTCCACAGGTGTAAATTGGTCAATTTTTCTATTTTCCCTATTAATGGACATGCGATAATTATCCTATTAATGTATGGCTATTAGTGCTTGAGCCTCTACAACCATCCATCATGTAGGCAGTAAGACATTAGGGCCCGTGTTAATCACGTGACTGTGCCATTTATAGAATCGCAGCTTTGAAAAAGGTAGAAACATAGAAACATAGAAACATAGAAACATAGAAATAGACGGCAGATAAGGGCCCACGGCCCATCCAGTCTGCCCACCTTAATGTCCCTCCCCTACCTTTGCCCTGTGAATAGATCCCATGTGCCGATCCCATTTTGCCTTAAAATCAGGCACGCTGCTGGCCTCAATCACCTGTAGTGGAAGACTATTCCAGCGATCAACCACTCTTTCAGTGAAAAAGAATTTCCTGGTGTCACCTCGTAGTTTCCCGCCCCTGATTTTCAACGGATGCCCTCTTGTTGTCGTGGGACCCTTGAAAAAGAAGATATCTTCCTCCGCCTCGATGCGGCCCGTAAGATACTTGAACGTCTCGATCATGTCTCCCCTCTCTCTGCGCTCCTCGAGCGAGTATAGCTGTAATTTGTCAAGCCGTTTTTCATATGGTAGATCCTTGAGTCCCGAGACCATCCGGGTGGCCATTCTTTGCACCGACTCCAGTCTCAGCACATCCTTGCGATAATGCGGCCTCCAGAATTGCACACAGTATTCCAGGTGGGGCCTCACCATGGATCTATACAATGGCATAATGACTTCCGCCTTACGACTGACGAAACCCCTTCGAATGCAGCCCATGATTTGTCTTGCCTTGGACGAAGCCTGCTCCACTTGATTGGCAGATTTCATGTCCTCACTGACGATTACCCCCAAGTCTCGTTCTGCTACCGTTTTTGCTAGGATCTCGCCATTAAGGGTATAAGACTTGCATGGATTCTGGCTGCCCAGGTGCATAACTTTGCATTTTTTGGCATTGAAGTTGAGTTGCCATGTCCTAGACCATCGCTCCAGTAGGAATAGGTCGTACATCATGTTGTCGGGCACTGAATCTTCATCTGTTGTGCATTTGCCCACTACATTACTCAGTTTGGCGTCATCGGCGAATAATGTTATTTTACCTCGAAGCCCTTCTGCCAAGTCTCTTATAAAGATGTTGAATAGGATTGGGTCCAAGACTGAGCCCTGTGGTACTCCACTAATCACCTCCGTCATTTCGGAGGGGGTGCCGTTCACCACCACCCTTTGGAGCCTACCTCCAAGCCAGCTCCCAACCCTTTTCGTCAATGTGTTACCTAATCCTATAGAACTCATCTTGCTCAGTAACCTGCGGTGTGGTACGCTATCGAATGCTTTGCTAAAGTCCAGGTACACGATGTCCAGGGACTCCCCAATATCCAGCTTCCCCGTCACCCAGTCAAAGAAGCTGATCTTGTTGGATTGGCAGGATCTCCCCTTAGTAAATCCATGTTGTCGGGGATCCCGTAGATTCTCCTCATCCAGGATCTTATCTAATTGGTGTTTGATTAGAGTTTCCATTAGTTTGCTCACTATCGATGTTAGACTCACTGGTCTGTAGTTTGCTGTCTCCATCTTTGAGCCTTTCTTGTGGAGTGGAATGACGTTAGCCGTCCTCCAGTCCAACGGGACGCTGCCTGTACTAAGGGAGAGGTTGAAGAGCGCGGACAGTGGCTCCGCCAAGACATCACTCAGCTCCCTAAGCACCCTGGGGTGCAGGTTGTCCGGCCCCATTGCTTTGTTAACCTTGAGCTTTGACAGCTCACCGTAGACACTGCTGGGCGTAAACTCAAAGTTACTAAACGGGTCAACTGAGCCAACCCTTGTCTGTAGCTGAGGGCCGAGCCCTGGTGCTTCTCGGGTGAAGACTGAGCAGAAGTATTCATTTAATAGTTGGGCTTTTTCCGAATCCTTTTCCACATAGTCTCCGTCTGGTTTCCTAAGACGTACAATCCCGCCTGAGTTTTTTCTTCTATCACTGATATACCTGAAGAAGGATTTATCTCCCTTCTGGATGTTCTTTGCTAGAGACTCCTCCATGAGGAATTTAGCCTCCCTGACTGCTGTTTTGACGGCTTTTGATTTGGCCAGGTAGTCTGCTCTAGAGTCCTGCTTCCCTGATTGTTTGTAAGAGATGAATGCTTTTTTCTTCTCCTTGATCAGGTCTGAGATCTCCGCAGTAAACCACTGTGGCTTATTGTTCCTTCGCCGTTTACTTACTGATTTTACATAGCGGTTTGTTGCTTCTTGTATGGTTGCTTTCAAAGTCGACCACATGTCTTCCACGTTATCGGTTTCTTCTTGGCTTTGTAGCGCCTGGTGAACGAAGTCTCCCATTTCTTTGAAATTTGTGTCCTTGAATTTGAGGACTTTGGTTAGTGTAGTAGATTTAGTGAAACCTTTCCTGATATTGAACCATACCATGTTGTGGTCACTGGAGGCCAATGTGTCGCCCACCGAGACCTCTGTGACACTTTCTCCATTGGTAAGTATCAGGTCCAGTATTGCCTGATCCCTTGTCGGTTCCAACACCAGTTGCCTGAGGCTTGCTCCTTTCATAGAGTTTAATAGCCTCCTGCTGCTGCCGGAAGCAGAGGTAAGTGTAACCCAATCCACATCAGGCATGTTGAAGTCACCTAGCAATACTGTGTCCCCATGCAAGGTGATATTTTCTATATCTTCGATTATTTCCATATCCAGGTCATCCTGTTGTCTTGGGGGTCTGTAAATTATGCCAAGATACAAGCATTTGTCCTTCCCTCTGGCCAAATTAACCCAAAGGGATTCCCCAGTATACTGGACATCTGAGATTCTCGTGACCTTAATGTCATCTTTAGTATATAATGCTACACCCCCTCCCATCCTACCCTCTCTGTCCCGGCGAAGCAAGTTGTAACCCGGTATGACCATGTCCCACCCGTGGGAGTCTGTGAGCCAGGTTTCGGATATCGTCACCACATCCAGGTCGGCATTCCTTATTTCTGTTTCCAATTCCAGGATCTTGTTTCCTAAACTGTGTGCGTTGACGTACATAGCCCTCCATGTTATATTTTTGTTATGTCTCAGTGGGGATATTCCTGTTTGAGCTATTTGAACACCTTTAGCATTGTTTGTGTTATTTGTGCTTTCCTGAGGCTCAGAACCACAATGTGTACTCCCCATATACCCAGAACTACAGTGTGTACTCCCCCTAGACCCGGAATTACAATGTGACCCATAAATATGATGTGACCCTACTCCCGACTCAAAAGTGTGTGCACTCACCCCTGACCCAGAATTTCGGTGTCTACTTTCCTCAGCCTCATAAATGTATTGGCATTTTAGTTCGCCTGGTATATTGTTTGTGCCTGTACCCTCCCCCGACTTACCTAGTTTAAAGCCCTGTGGAGTAGGCGGACTAGGCGGTGTCCAAGGACATTCTTCCCTCTTCTGGTTAGGTGTAGCCCGTCGTGTCCCTGTAGTCCTTGCAATGCTTCTCCATGGTGCAGAAACCCGAAGTTCATCTCCTTGCACCATCCTCGCAGCCAGTCGTTCGCCCTTTGTATTCGATCCTCTCTGGCTCTGCCCTTGCCCCTCACTGGGAGAATCGAGGAGAAGACTACCTGTGCATCCATCCTCCTCAGCTTCTCCCCCAGGGCCCTGAAGTCTTCAGGTATGCTGTCCGGGCTGCTCCTTGCGGTGTCGTTGGTTCCGACGTGGATTAGAACCATGTAGGTACAGAAATGTAGGGCAGGGTTTTCAAGGCCTACATTTCACGCCTACAGAGGCACTTTATGACGCTTAATGCCACTTCAAATATTATCCATACCTACAATGGTCATAAAGCACCTCTGTAGGAGCGATGCAGGCACAGTTTTTAAGGCTTCAGTAGGCACCTACATTTTTTCCTTTTAATCTGCTTTTTTATTTTTTAAATGGCAGTTTCAACTTAAGTTAGGCACCAGTAGGGCACCTATGAGTGCCTAACTTAAGGTGCTGTTTAAAGAATATAGGCCAAGGTACCTATATCGGCAAGCCTAACTGATCTAGACCAGTGGTTCCCAACCCTTTCCTGGAGGACCACCAGACCATTCGGGTTTTCAGGCTAGCCCTAATGAATATGCATGGAGCAGATTTGCATGCCTGTCACGTCCATTATATGCAAATCTGCTCCATGCATATTCATTAGGGCTAGCCTAAAAACCCGATTGGCCTTGTGGTCCTCCAGGACAGGGTTGGGACCACTGATCTAGACACCTAAATTTTTTAACTGGTTCAATTATCATTGTTAATTGAACAGCACCATTTTTTAAAAATCCAATTAAAAAATTAATTTGGGGGTAAGTGCCTAACTCAGTAGGTGAGCATTGTGATAGGCACCTGTAGGCGCCTACCTTAGGTGCCTAATACTGTATACTAGTGCCTAAGTCTTTGATGCCCATTGGAGTGTGTGGCACAGTGGTTAAAGCTTCAGTATCAGCACCCTGAGGTTGTGGGTTTAAACCCACACTGATCCTTGTGATCCTGGGTAAGTCACTTAATCCCCACCCCCCATTGCCCCAGGTACATTAGATAGAGTATGAGCCCACTGGGAACCCTTTTTTTCTCTCCAATAAGCAAGTCCATAGTGCCCTGCCAACCTGGCTCTCTCTCAAACCCAAGTGGTTCTCTGATGCTGTGTCCTCCCACAGAAACCTATTCCTGTGATGGGATGTGTATCCCTGTTGTTTATAATGTTGTTTTGCCCTTATACGTTTCCTTTACTATTTTTTAAAATTGTATTTCTTTACCTACTCCCTTCCTTCTGTATCATTAATTTGTCTTGTCAGTCGTATTTACATTGTCTGTTTCCCTTCAACTATTGTAATTTAATATTTTATACTTTGTACATCGCTTAGAATGTTAATAAGCGATTAATCAAATATTTAATAATCTCTTTCCACGATAAGCGCAGCGGCCACATCTGCTTACAATCTAGGCCACCATTTTGCTGTCCTTCATTGTACATGTCTACCGTGGGCCTACAGAGATGCATATGGCCATCTAGGTCCACCTAAGGCTACTTTCGTGCCAAGCCATGCCTACACCTAGCCTTAGGCGCCCACAACACTGACTCATCAATCCTCTCTCACCTTCATACATATCTTCCCCTCCAATTTGTTTTATCCTTATTTGCTTCCTTTCCTTTTTAAATTGTAGTTCTCCCTTTTCCCATATGTTCTAGTAAGTGATTCGTGTTTATGTGTCTTGTTATGTTTTTAATTGATAATCCTCAAAATTTTTTGTGAAACACACTAAATACTTGTGAAATTGGCTATAACACAAGACAAAGTATCCAACTGGATATGTAGGAGAAATACTATAAGGATCTCAAGCGCTCACAGCTAAAAGCCCGATATATTTTTCAAGCTGATAACCATAGGGTGAGCTATCATTGGTCCTATGAATTCTCCTATTAATTTAATTTTTTATTTTTTATCAAAACATTTTTATAGATTTTAAATGTATTAAATATGGTACAAAACCTATTTTGCTTCATAAAAGTTGTCTTGCAAATCTATTTTTGATTCGTTTACTGGTCTTCATTTAATAAGTAATAATAATAATAACTTATTTTTGTATACCGCCATACCCAGGGAGTTCTAGGCGGTTCACAACAAATAGATGAGTTACATACAGTTCAGTTGAAAAAGAAGAACATAACAAGACAATCGAAGGGTCAAACTAGTTTACATTGACAATTTAAGTAAGGAAGGACTAATACAGAGCATATACGGTATTTACCGTAAAAGAGTACAATTGAATTTGTGAGAAGGGGGAGCAAAGCATATTGTATGAGAGGAGGGGGCAGGGATCATTGGGAGGGGGGGGGAGGAGGGGGAAAAAGTAAAGAAAGGTAGGCCGTGTTGAGGGGGGGGAGAGAAGGATTTGGTCTGATGCAGAGAAGAGAGTTCGATCTGTTTTGTAATGAGGAGAGGGGGAGCGTTAAGGCAGAAGAGGGGAGCATTAAGGATTTGGTCCATTGAAAAGTAGAGTTTTGAGCTTTTTTCTAAAGTGGAGGTATGAAGAGGCGTCAAGTATAATTTGGGCGAGCCATGAGTTTAGTTTGGCCGCTTGAAAAGAGAAGGTTCGTTCAAGGAATCTTTTAAGATGACATGCTTTCAGTGAGGGGAAAGCGACCATAGTTATTCTGCGGGAGCTCTTATAGTTCAGGTTGAAGTGGGGGTAAAGATAGTCAGGTGACATACCCAATACGGTTTTGTAGCAGATGCAAGAGAACTTAAATAGGACCCTGGATTCGAATGGCAGCCAGTGCAACTTGTGGTAGAAGGGGGATATGTGTTCCCATTTCTTCAGGCCGAAGATAAGGCGGATGGCAGTGTTTTGGACCAATCTCAGCTTCTTGGTGACTTTCTTGAAGGCGCCTAGATAAATGATGTTACAGTAGTCCAGGACGCTAAGAATAGAAGCTTGGACCAGCAGACTAAAGGAGGTTTCGTTAAAGTATTTTTTAATGGTGCGGAGTTTCCAGAGTATCGAGATGCATTTTTTAAACACTAGGTCAGTATGTTTCTCTAGTGAGAGATGTTTGTCTAAGGTGACTCCTAGAATTTTTAAGTATTGCTCGATACAATAGTCTAGGCCATTGATATGTATCGCAGTTTCCTTGATTTTGTCGATTGGGGATGCTAAGAAGAATTTAGTTTTTTCTGGGTTTAGCTTTAGCCTAAACGCTGTCATCCAAAGTTCGATCTGATTTAGGGTGAGAGATAGCAAGTTGGGTAGCTCTGAGGTAAGGTAGGAGAGCGGAATGATTATGGTGATGTCATCTGCATAGATGAAGAATTTGAGTTTCAAACTCTGCAGAAGGTTTCCTAGGGAGGCAAGGTAGATGTTAAATAGGGTGGGGGACAAGGGGGAGCCTTGTGGGACCCAACAGGGGTTGACCCAGCTGTAAGAGGTAGTGTCGTCCTTGAACACCTTGTAGGTTCTTGTTGTCAGGAATTCGTGGAACCAGTTGAGAACATGACCTGAGATTCCAATAGATGTTAGGCAGTCTAGTAGATTGGCGTGGTCAACCAAGTCAAATGCGCTACTCAGATCGAGTTGCAATATAAGAGCGCTTGAGCCTTGGCTGAATAGTTGATGAAGGTAATCAAGCAGAGAGGCTAAAATTATTTCAGTACTGTGGCCTGACCGGAAACCGGATTGATTGTCATGTAAGATATTGTGTTTTTCTAAGTATGTGGTGAGTTTGGTGTTTACTATCCCTTCTGCTATTTTGGTGACCAGGGGGATATTGGCGATTGGTCTAAAGTTGGATGCATTGTTAGATGGCTCTTTAGTATTTTTCTTAATTGGCAAAATCATAATGTGCCCTTGTTCAACTGGGAACTTCCCAGAGGTTAGTAGAGAGTTGATCCAAGTCAGCATTTTGGCCTTAAAAAAGACTGGGGCCGATTTCATGACATTAGGGGGGCAGGTATCTAATCTGCAGTAGGAATTGGCATACTTATTGTAGTATTTACTGAAAGTTTGCCAGTCTATGGGTGAGAATGTATTCCAGAATAGATCGGCTCTAAAATCGTCTGAATCTAGAAGAATGGGGTAACACCAGTGGGGTTTTGTTGGGTCAGTGAGGGAGGACCTTAGTTTTTGTATTTTGGAGATGAAGAAGTCCGCCATGCTGTTTGCAGTTAGAGAGGGCTCTTCGGGTGTGTCGATAAATGTTTCAATATTGTATAGATCATTTACCAGCTTAAAAAGGTTGCTACTGTTGGTTGAGATGTCGCCGATTTTGAGGGCATAGAAGTTTTTACGTTTTTCTTTGGTCTGAGTTTTGTAGATTTTTAATTTTTGTCTCCAAGCGATTCTGTGCTCTTGTGACCCTGATTTTAGCCAAAGTCTTTCCGATTTTCTTAGGTCTCTCTTTAGCAATAGCAGTTCCGTGTCAAACCAGCCCTCTAGGTTTTTAAGTCTCTTTCTGCGGGTTTTAATGGGAGCCATTTTATTTAGGATATTGATGCTATCATTAATCCAGGAGTTCATGAATTGATCGGTTTGTATGTTTTGTTCTGATATGATCTCATAGTGAGACCAGAATTCTACGGGATTTATTTTACCTCTGCTAGTATGGAATTTTTTTATTTCTCGTTTTTGGGTTATTATTATTTGTTGGGCTTGTGGTTTTTAGTTGGCAATCGAGTTCAAAATTGCAGAGGCTGTGATCCGACCATAGAGAGTCGGTCCAGTGTTCTTGTTTCCAGAATATTTTGGGGTTAGGGAGCTCTCTTGAGGAGAAAGTGACTAAATCTAATTGATGGCCTCTTTGGTGGGTTTTAATTGGTGGAGGTTTGAGGTACCCTAGTGAAGAGATGAGTGACTAGAGTTCTATGGTTTCAGATTGGTCTATTTTTTCAGGTGGATATTGATATCTCCACAAAGTAGGTTGTAAGGGCTAGATAGAGAGTTAGTTAGTAAAAATTCGGAGAAGTCATCCTTGGCAAGGTTCCATTTTTTTTGAGGAATGTAAAACAGAGTTATTGTTAGCGCAGCCGCTAGGGATTTGGACGATAGTGAGAGGGAAAGAATTGCTAGGTTTGGAGTTGATTTTGAGCTTAGAATAGAGCAGTGTATGTTGTCTTTGAAGATCATGGCTAGGCCTCCCCCCCTGCCCCAAGTTCTAGCCAGCGATAAAATTTTGAAGCCTGGGGGAAGGCAGTCTTGGATAATAATATCGTTATCGGATAGTAGCCATGTTTCTGTAAATAGAGCGAAGTCAGGGTTGGTTTCTTTCAGCCAGTCCTTAATAAGTAAGGCCTTGTTTCTCATAGATCTTATATTTAGGTAAAAGCCATGTAGGTTCTGGTAGTTGGCCGGATCAATTGGATAGATGTGTGAGTAAGTTAGTTTTTTTAGTGATCGTTGTTTTTTTATGTATGGTTTGGTCGGTAGAACAGGTATTGGGAAGGGGCCTGCATCAGAGTAGTCGTATAAGGTGCGGTGAGAGATTATAGGGGTGCTAGTTTTAATCGCACAGAATGTGGGATTAAGGACAGGGATAGGGGTTAGGGTGAGAGAGTTGATTAGGCAAATTCTGAACCAGATCAGATAGAGTAGGAATAGTGGTAGCCACGGTTGGGAGTTGGGGTGGGCCATGATACAGATTTTATGTAGGAAGTTGGGAGGAGAGGAACACCGTCCAGCAGACGTAGGGTTAGGGCGACAAGAAACTGTCTAGCCGAAGGGGGATGATGGCTAGAGATACCTTGAAAATGATAGGCAGTCTGACAAAGATGGTTACTTATCGTCTAGAGGTTCAGTTAGTTCAGTAGTACTCTCCCATCCAACAATATAATTTATAGAGTACTTAGCTCATGACGACGGAAGATCTCTGTTTCGCTCATTGTTTTTTTAAAAGAGCTTCATCAGGGAAAGCACCAGCAATAACGCATGCTTGTTTATGCCAACAGCGTTATAAAGTTAGCATAATGAGAAACTGCGTGTCGCAGAGGCACGAAGTGCCTATCCTTATCTCTCGCCGCCTCTGCGACACGCAGTTTCTCATTATGCTAACTTTATAACGCTGTTGGCATAAACAAGCATGCGTTATTGCTGGTGCTTTCCCTGATGAAGCTCTTTTAAAAAAACAATGAGCGAAACGGAGATCTTCCGTCGTCATGAAGCTAAGTACTCTATAAATTATATTGTTGGATGGGAGAGTACTACTTATTAAATGAAGACCAGTAAACGAATCAAAAATAGATTTGCAAGGCAACTTTTATGAAGCAAAATAGGTTTTGTACCATATTTAATACATTTAAAATCTATAAAAATGTTTTGATAAAAAATAAAAAATTAAATTAATAGGAGAATTCATAGGACCAATGATAGCTCACCCTATGGTTATCAGCTTGAAAAATATATCAGGCTTTTAGCTGTGAGCGCTTGAGATCCTTATAGTATTTCTCCTACATATCCAGTTGGATATTTTGTCTTGTGTTATAGCCAATTTCACAAGTATTTAGTATGTTTTTAATTGATTACACATTTCTCCACTTTTATTGTAAATTGTTTAGAATTTTTGATAAATTTGAAACTTGAAACTTGCACGCCTCCCTAGGCTCCCGGAGGTGCCTCCAATGTATGCGGCCTATCTCGGGAGGTATTTTTTTAGAAAACATGTGTCCCGATTGGCTGGTTAGGTAGCAGTTGGCCGCCTTCAATCGGGACACCGTTTATAAAATCCAGGCAGTTATGTCCATAAGTTTGAAGAGCTTTTGATTTTAGGAAAGACTTTTACGTTAAGTATTTGGTTTTTTGTGTGTTTTTGTATTTGTGTGAGTGAGTGGGCAAATAGATGGCAGATGAGCTTCAATGTAGAGAAATGTAAGGTCTTGCACATAGGGAAAGGGAACCCCATGTATAGCTATACGATGGGAGGGAGGGTACTGGGGGAAGGCAACCTAGAAAAAGACCTGGGGGTATTGGTGGATAAATCAATGAAGCCGGCGGCACAATGTGCAGCAGCCTCGAAGAAAGCGAACAGAATGCTGGGCATTATCAAAAAAGATATCACTACCAGAATGAAGGAAGTTATCCTGCCGCTGTATCGAGCAATGGTGCACCCGCACCTGGAGTACTGCATCCAATACTGGTCGCCGTACCTTAAAAATGATATGGCGATATTCGAGAGGTCCAAAGGAGAGCAACAAGGATGATTAAGGGCATGGAGAACCTTTCATATGCCGAAAGGTTGGACAAGCTGGGGCTCTTTACCCTGGAAAAGCGAAGACTTAGAGGGGACATGATAGAGACCTCTAAAATCATGAAAGGCATAGAGAAGGTGGAGAGGGACAGATTCTTCAGACTAGTGGGGGTCAACAAAAACACAAGGTCATTCAGAAAAATTGAGAGGAGACAGATTCAGAACAAATGCTAGGAAGTTCTTCTTCACTCAGAGGGTGGTAGACTTCTGGAATGCACTTCCAGGAGAGGTGATAGGACAGAGTACATTATTGGGGTTCAAAAAGGGACTGGATGACTTCCTGAAAGAGAAGAGGATAGCAGGGTACAGATAGAGGGTTACTTACGGGACATTAAGTAAATGGGATATAAACATCCTAGGTAAGGAGCACTTACAGGTCATGGACCTGGTGGGCTGCCGCGGGAGCGGACTGCTGGGCACGATGGACCCCTGGTCTGACCCAGCAGGAGCAATGCTTATGTTCTTATGTTTTTTGTATACCATTATGGACTGTTTGGGATATATGCAGTGTATAAATAAACATTTTGCATTTGTATGAAGCATTTGTTTGATAAATTAGAGGGGTTTCCAGCGGTAATTTGGGCTACTCTGAGCACAAATTGGGCTACTTTTTGCCATGAGTTTGGCTGGAATATTTTTTTTGCCATCTGGCAACCCTGTAGCTTCTGTGTGAGATCAGAATCAATTTTGCTAGAGAGCACATGGTTTAGAGCAGGACTGTGCCCCCTTCTGTTTTTACACATTGAATTTTGCCAGCTTCTAAGTCATCTGGTGTTGTTAAGTTTAAAGTACAGAATCACCATCTTCACAGAGAGTAGTGAAATACACTCCCAGTGTCCCAGCCCTTGGAATACTCTAGTTGAAGTGTGGATTTGGAAGAGAGCAGAAATCCTTAGACCTATAGAACTGTGAGTCTATTTACGTCTTTGTTTTAATTACAATAAAGCAAGCTTGTTTGAGGAATTGCTGAATCCAGTCTGGTGATCTTATTTAAGTTGCTAATTCAATGAGTTAACTGTCTGGAATCCTCTGCATAGCCCAGTCTCACTCACTCTCTTTCAAAACCAAAGAAACAGTGCTGGTCTCAGATTTTTTATGATGTTATCAGTCAATCGGATTTGGAAGTACAGCTGGGAAGTATTTGTGACTCCTGCTGCTTTTTCTTTGTCTTTTCCATTTTCAAAAAAAAAAATAAAGTTTAACATATAACAAGTGATTAAATAAAATACAATGAGATTTTACAGAACAAATGATTTATAAATGTAAAACATAGATGCAGAGAAGACTAAAAGCATCTACCGTATATACTCAAATATAGGACGAGATTTTGGGGCCAAAAAAATGGCCCAAAAATGTGGGTCTTGACCTATATGGTGGAATAAAAATTCACTAATGTAATGTAATATATTTGGGTCATCAACCCAACTTCCTCCCAGATGATACAGTAGGTCGGGACAGGAGGGATGCCTCCTGTCTCTCGGCCAACTAACTTTTTTTTAACCCCCTACCTCTGGCGTGCTTACCTGCCATTTTTAATCCCTGGTGGTCCAGTGATGTATGGGGCAGGAGCGATTTTTCCACGCCCTGCCCTGTGCTGAGCCTCTCCATCCCCATTTCCTTTTGGCAGCTAGTGGTGCACCTGAAAGGGCCAAGCTCTTCCTGCTTCCTGCTCGTCCCGCAAGAACTGGCAGCGGCCATTCAGCGAGCAGCACAGGGCTGAGCAGGAAGCAGGAAGAGCTCATCCTTCCTGTCCCAACCTACCATTAGATCACCAGAGGTAGAAAGGTGAGGCAGGATACAAAGCCTGGCATGGAGTGAGGGGGGATGGGTGCAGAGCCTGGCAGGGAGTGAGGGGGGCTGGGTATAAAGCCTGGCAAGGAGTAAGGGGGGTATATACAGAGCCTGGTAGGGCAGGAAGGGAAGAGGGCTGAGTGCAGAGCCTGGCAGGGAGTGAGGAAGGCTGGGTGCAGAGCCTGGCAGGGGAGGGGACACTGGCTGCAGATCCTGGCAGGGCATGGCACTTGAATATTAAACCCCGGTCTTATATTCGACTCAACCATTTTTCCTCCTTTGGGGGGGGAAAATTGGGGGTCTCTACTTATATTCGGATCAACTTATATTCAAGTACATATGGTATGTAGACAATTTTAAATATACATATGTAGCCGTACAATTAGGTAAAGACCAAAGATTAGGTAAGATTTGATTAGAACTCATTTTAGTAAATTAAGCATCACAAGCAATAAGTAAAACATTAGGATAAGTAATTGTACTTAAAGTTACCATCTGAAATGTAACAATTACCTCAAAAATGAGGAGACATATTTTGTTAGTTTTAAAGGGAATTCACTTTGCATTCATATTTATGAATCATCATGACCGTAGCCCACCAAAAAGAGGTGTTTAATAATTGAGCTTACTTCCAGTGTGAAAGAATCATTTGCAGAGTAAGAGTCATAAGAATATCAAGTAACTTAGAATGCCATTTATCCAGTACATCAGGCAAAGCAAAAGAACGAAAGAGAACAATATCAAAAGATAACTGAGAAGAAATAGGAAGTATAGTGCATATGGTTTTCCATACTGATCTCCAAAATGGTTGAATATTTGGGCAGTCATAAATCATATGCTTAAGGTCACCTAAATTTCCATTACAATGCCAGCATTTATTTGAATTTGTTAAATGGGCCCTATGTAGCTTGCTAGGAGTCCAATATGCTTTACTGAAAAAAATACATATTGACTGCATTAAACTGGTGGATATTGTAAGACATTGTGTATACTTAAAAAAAATTATCCATTGGTCATCAGATCCTGACCAAGTAGATTCAGATGTCCAAATGCATTTAGTACACGTATTAGTAGTTATAGTTGATGATATAAAAAATTTATAATAAAGTGAAGTTGTATGACCTTGAGTAATTACTACATGACAGAGTTCCAAAAATTTTGATCTTAAAAGGACATTAGGATATAGAGGCCATTTTAAATTCTTTAAGCAGTGCTCTTCCAAAATTGGCTCTACTTTATTTGTCAGGCTCAAAGGGGCTTAAGCCCATGATTCTCTGAGGCAAAAATTCAACTGCTGAAGTCACAAAAGCAATGTGGAAGTCAGTTAACAGTTATCCCCTGGACAGCAGAATGCAAGACAAATCCCGAAGAAGCATGGGATTTGTCCTTGATTAGGAACCAAGGGAGGGGAACAATTATCAACATGGGCTACCAGATAACATGTGCTGTTTTACTGTTAACCCCAGTTATTAGTACCAGATCATATTACATAACATGGGACCTGTGATAATAATAATTATTTTATTTTTGTTTACCGCCATACCACATAGTTCTAGACGGTTCATATACAATAAAATAAATTATACAATCAGTAAGTAAAATACAATTGACTAAAAATGTGTTAAAATCAACTAAAATAATCAAACTATAAAAACAATATACTATTTACCAATCAGGATTCTAAACATCAAATTATAAATTTATCAAACAAATCAGTTTTTAGCTGTTTCATAAAGGACATATATGAATGAGCCTGAGAAATGATGGTGCATAACCATAAGTTCATTTTACCTGCCTGAAAACCAAGCAGCATTAGTTAGTAGTAAAATAAAATCTTAACTGTAGCCCATATTGACAATCATACCCCCAAAGCTGATCCAGTAGGCTCTTATGGGGGTCTATCTTACCTTCTGCTGCCAGATAAGTATTAACTGGTATGTTGCTTGACCATATAGTGCCCGTTGCTTCAATATCAAGTCAGTGGGGTATCAAGGGTGGGGTGGGGGGGTGGTCTGCCCCGGGTACAGCCTTAGGGGGGGTGCACAGCCGGCCCAGTCCCTATCGCGCTCCCACTCTCCCAGTGAGAGCAGCAAACCTCCCTCCAGTAGCGTCGGCTGCTTCGCAGCTTTCTCCTCCTTCTGCTGCATCACTGATGACATCATCAATGACGCTTCACCAGCAGGAGAAAGCCGCGAAGCAGCCGACGCTACTGGAGGGAGGTTTACTATTTTTGCTGGGAGGGTCGGAAAGGTTCACTTGGGAGGGGAGAGATAGGAGGGTCAGCGGGGGTTCAGCTGGGAAGGGGGAGAAGCGGTCTGCCTCAGTGCTCCAAGGCCTGGCGCCATTACCTTCTTCGGGCAGCAGCAGCTTTTACAATTTGCTGCTGTTGCCGGCTTCAGGCCTTCCTCTCTGCCGGGTCCTGCCTACTTCCTGTTTTCATGAAGACAGGAGCCGACAGAAAGGAAGGCCTGAAACGGGCAACAGCAGTGAATTGTGAATGCTGCTGCTGCCCGATGAAGTTCAGGACACCAGGCCTTGGGTGACAGAAGGAGGAAAGGGAACAGAGGGGAGAGAATTGGGGAGAGTGTTGCTGTACTCAACTGGAGGGAATGAAAGGAGATGCCAGGGCTTGGAGGGAAGAAGAGACGCCAGGGCATGGAGGGAAGGAGGAAGGTATGCCAGATCAAGGGAAAAGGAAGGGGGAAAGGAAGGAAGAGATGTCAGAGCATGGAGGGGGAAGGAGAGATGGAAGAAAAGGAAAGGAGAGAGATGCCGGGAATCAGGAAAGGGATGATGCCAGACCGTGAGGTGGGAAGGAAAGAAAGGAGAAGAGAGAGATGCCAGAGCATAGGGGAGGGGGTGGTGACAGACAGAGAAAAACGGAGAGGTGACAGAGTTGAAATCAATCATGTACAAAGGGGAGAAGGGGCACGGGATAGATAGTTTATGGAAGGAGCATAGAAAGAGGGAAGATGCCATATGGAAGAGAGAGAGAGAGGGTACACACTAGATAGAAATAGCACAGAGGGCAGTGAATGGAAGGGGCAAGATAGAGGGTGAACAGTAGATGGAAGGGGTAGAGAGAGGGAAACAGACACTGAATGGAAGTGTGGGGGAGAGGAAGGACAGCTGCTGAATGGAAGTGTGAGGGAAAGAGGGAGCAGATGCTGGAAGGAAGTGGGGAGGAGAAAGAAAAAAAGGGCACATGCAGGATTGAGGGAAGAGGATAGAGTTAGTTACTGGAAGGGGTGAAGGAAAGAGGTGGCAAGCTATAGGTAGACACAGTGAAAGAGGGAAATTGAGGACTGAATAGTAAAAAATAATTTAGACAGAGGCAGAAAATAAATTGAGAAGGAAGACCAGGGAAGAACAGGAGGAAGGGAGCAGAGAGAGAGATGCCAGAGCAGGGGGGAAGGAGAGGAGACAGATACCAGACCAATGGGGGTGAAAAGAGAGATGGAAGGGGGAGGCATACAGTTTCTGGAAAGGGCATAGAAGGAGAGAAGATGCCATATAGGGGCAGAGAGATGGCAGACAGTGGATGGAAGGCGTAACAAGAAGATGAGGAAAGCAGAAACCAGAGAAGACAAAGGTAGAACAAAATGTTTCTATTTATTTATTGCTTTAGGAGACGTGTCACTGTTTCTGTGGTATTGCATTGTATGCAAAGTCCAGCTTCTTGCTGGTTCAATTTAACCTTTGTGTATGTATTTCTATTTTATCCCCCCTTTTACAAAACTGTGGAGCGTTTTTTAGCACCAGCCGTGGTGGTAGCAGCTCTGATGCTCAGAATTCTATGAGCATCAGAGCTGTTACCACCGTAGCTAAAATCCACACTACAGTTTTGTAAAAGGGGGAGGGGTAAGTTTGTGATGACATTCCATACTAGGTGAAGGTGTTTTTTGTGTTCTGTGTGTTCGAAAGACATGGTTTTCTGTTAGGATTGACTGCAGGATTGATCTGTACTAGTCTGGCTTGTTTAGTTTTACAATGGGTATATTGCTGTTGTACTTTTCACTGCAGTATGTAAGATGCTGCCTTTTCCTAGGTACTCATGTGTGACGTGTGGCTTGTTACTAAAAATCATGTTTTTCGTACAGATAGGGGGGGGCAAAAAATGATGGGCCCCGGGTGTCACACATGCTAGGTACGCCACTGCATCAAGTGACTAGTTTCTTCTTCCAATGGTCATGAGTTTAACCCCTGGTGAACCTCACATTAACCAATCAACAATAAGTACTATTTTCCTGGCCCCACAAACAAAACAAAGATAGTGAATATAATTTTGGTTTATTCAGGATTCACATTCATTCAGTTCGTTTAGAGGTATACAAATCCAAATTGGATTCAATTTTCATGTTTGACCATTCATCTGAAAACACATGCACAACCCTACTTTTTTGTGAGAAGAACAGAGAGAAATAATTGCACACATTTACGGCCTCTTTTACAAAGCCGTACTAGTGGCTGCCGTGCGGCAACAGCCCCAAAGCCCTTTAAATCTCTATGGGCTTCAGGGCCGTTAGCAGAGTGCAGCTGTTAGCGCAGCTTTGTAAAAGAGGCCGTTAGTAATTTATCCAGCATACGCAGAATATCTTGTCTCATGTCATAACAAATATTCTCAATCTTTTGCTATAAATCTCCTAAATATATGTCTTTTAATGGTAAGTTTGGTGACCAATATTCAACCTGGGAAGGCTGAAAACAGATTGAGCGAACTGAGACAAATGAAAGCAAGTATATGAGAAATAGTAAAATGTCTTCCTCCTTGAATTACTTGTGTTGTCTATTTGTATACCCAAGCTATTTGTACTAGACTCTAATTATCATCTCGCATTGCAGGTTAAGCCTCCTCCTGTTTAATTACGTTATGAGTCACAACAACCTCTGCTGGAAAAGTCTAAAAGAAAATAAAATGCAGTATTGTGATTGTAGTAAAAGTGAAAGCTATGAATTATAGTAGGCAAAAATGAAATAAATACATAAACAAACAACTGCTTTGGAGCAAAAAATAAAAAAAAATAATTATCAATCTCTTCAGGCTGATACTGTTACCAGGTAATAGAAAAAACCCAAACATTTAGTTAATGAAGAGATGTTATTGATGGCAGGGACATTTTTATCATCCTGATTTTTTTTTCAGCATTTGCACTTGTGTAGGATGCATAATCAAGGACAATTTCAGCTTAAAAGGTGTCGTGATATCTTAGTGACGCACGTACAGATAATATGAGATGATTTAGACGATTGTAAGCGATCAAGCTGCTGCTCTTAGAGTTACTACATGCACCAGACATGAGAAGTGTTGGCACTGAAACTTCTTATATATCCATCTGCTTTGCAGGGAATGTTGTAGGAAAACTCACTTTTTTTTTTTTTTTTTTAAAGCTATCACCATGTGCTTCATGTGAATAATTCCAAGATGCTATATTCATCAGAGATAGCAACAGTTTATTATTTAATACCACCTGGACATGAAACCTGAGTTAGAACCCCATTTTCAATATTGCTTCTTATTGGTTTATTTATTTTTACACATCCAGAGGGGTGGGGGTTGAAGGGAGGGGAATAAATATTGATAGTGATATTTGGGTAACTTTATTCTTTATTTGTATTGTATATTAGGATATATTATGATATTATTATATGCAGGAAAATGAAATTATTGAATGATATTTATGTTACCTGTATAGATAATAGTGTAATATGTGGAATATCTTTTGTTCTTTCATTTGTATGACACTGTTTTTGATTAAAAACCAATAAAGAATAAAAAAAATGCTTCTTATTTCACAAACTGGTATTCATTTTTTTAAATCTCAGGGTATGAATAATGCCACTTAGAGGATTGAAAGGGCATAGGTATCTTTTTGTGTCTTTATAAAATGCTAGAGGAAATCCTACAGCAATCACGAGTACAACAAACCCATGTACATCAGATTGACGGCATATGTAAATATATGCTTAACCTATGCTATATCCAAATCAGGCCCAGAACAAGCTTACATTGAATCTACTTTCAAGTATGTATGATCTTTATGTGTGGAGTAATTACATTATTACATAACATTAGCATTCACACTCTGTCACATGCAACTGAAAGCTAAACACCATCAATCAATAATCACACAACTCAATTTTATATTTAAATCTTTTTATTAAACAGTGACAACAGCAGATACAACTACAGCAGAAAACAAGATTTACAATAACAACTAGCTACCACGGAGGACTGGACTCTTATGTCCTCCACGAGTATGAGCAACACCCCCCAACACACAGAAAGAGCCTCACCCACCCCCACCAAGAGAAATGCTAGAACCCACAAACGGGGAGATAGATGTCAAACAAGTATACCCGATCACATTTGGAGTCTATTCAGGATATGGCTATGACTCGCAGTGGACAAAATGTTCAAGTATGGAGTCCAAATGTTGACAAAGTCTCTGCTCCGGCGACGAGAAGAACAGGCCAAACGGGCCTCCCAGCCCATAAGTTCATGAAGTCGATTCCTCCAATATTTGGTCACAGCTTTATTATCTATCTTAATATTATCTCCACTTACAATACAATCTGTGTCCCAAAGCAACAAATCTCCAATGCATATTTCACGTACACCCAGGGAGCTATTCGATGTTGAAACTAGCTCCCGATAAGTCTTTAAACTTATGACACCCCCCCAAAAAACATGACCCATGGTAATGCCAGACCAAGTTTCCCCTTCCTCCAAACATGACCCACGGTGACACCAGGCCATGCTTCCTCTCGCAGAAGTGTCACCTATGAGTGTTACATTTATTTATTTATTTATTAACTGCTCATCTCCCAGCTCCAACTAGACCAAACTCCATTTTCCATCCTGCTCAAAGCTGCAACCACCTCACCCAATCCCAAAAGCTCAACTAAACCCACATAAGTCCATCTGTAACCTGTAACCCCCCCCCCAACACTGACACAATACATACCACCAGCACACATGGGAGGGATATTGTTTTTTCCTTAAGAGACTACTCTACTCTTCTCCTTTCCTCACAAAACTCCCTCCAACCTGCCACAAACATCCAACCAATCCATAACTGTTCCACCCCTATCACCTCAAAAGCCTCCCCAATCCTTTTTCTTTCTTAAAAACTCTATCTATTAACCCTTTCTTATCTCCTCTTATAAACTTATCAATCTTTATTCTATAGACCCTTGACATAACTTCATATATTCCCCTCACCCTCTGCCCCACCCCCATTTCACCCACACGACCATCCAATAAATATTACCAGCAAGTGACCTCAGTTCAGTTAATGTTATATCACACCAGATGAATCTGGTGTTCTTCTTTATATTAATATTTATATTCCACCATTACCTGTACAGTTCATAAAGGATTACAAATTACCCCCTCCCCTTTCACAAAACCGTGAAAGAGGTTTTTAGCGCTGGCCTGTGTGTTGAAAACTGTGTGCTGCTCTGATGCTCATAGAGTTCCTATGAGCGTCAGAGAAGCACACAGCATTTAGTGCGCTAGCCAGCACTAAAAAACACTTTTGTGGTTTTGTAAAAGAGGGGTAAGTTAACAACTTAGTGAGAAATATAGCTAAATAAGCACAAAAAAAAATCCACCATACCATAGAAGCAATAAAAAATAGACATAAATGATAAAATTTAGCCACATCTAGGTAATACGAGGGATCTTTAAAAAGTTTCCACATTTTTATATATTTTTTTAACACTATCACTTCACTTTTCCACATAATCACCCTTGGATTGGGAGCAGCAGCAGAGGCAGAGCAGGAGCAGTGCAGAAGGCACTCAGGATGTAGGGGCGTGCTCCACCCCTCCCCTTCGACTTTGCACCGTCGGGTTTCGCTTGATCTGTTAACTTCTACTCTCCACCTCCCAACTTGGACCGGGAGCAGCAGCAGAGGCAGAGAGGGAGCAGTGCAGAAAGCACTCAGGGTGTGGGAGCGTGCTCCACCCTTCCCCCTCAACTTTACACTGTCAGGTTTTGCTCAACTGCTACTCTCAACCACAGCTTTCATTCCCAACTGTTACGCCCAACCACAGTTTTCACTTCCAACATATATTCACACACTACCAAGGCTCTCTACAGCATCTACACTAAAGTAATTCTTACTCCTACCCATCCAGGTACAACACAAGAAGAACAACTTTCTCACAGCCAACTATTCATCCCCACTACTCGACCTCCCCCCTCCAAAATGAAGCTAATCCCACAAACACACACCCTGGCCACCCTACTGATAATCCTCCTCATTACCAGTTGGAAAGCAGTAGCAAACAACATACCAGCCCCATCCACATGCTCTACTGCAAACAAAATCCAACACCACAACAGGAGAACCCCCAATAGTTAGAAGCTCAAACCACCAAACCAGAACTCAACATCTCATCACCTTAGCCTGGAGAACAAGACCACTTCCCAAGACCAAACCTCAACCTCCTCCTAAAACACTCATCTACCCTGAAACGACTCACAATTTCCAAATACATATCACCACCCTAACATGTGCCTACTTAAACATCAGAGCCTTAGGACCTAAAACAGAACACATAAAAAACTGGATAAAAACCGAAAACCTAGACTGCCTTTTCCTCACAGAAAGCTGGTAACCTCAGACGCAGATCCTAGAATAACAGAAGTTTGCCCTCAGGGATACAAAAGAACAGTGACCTACAAAGAGAAAAAAAGAGGAGGAGGACTAGCAATCTTAATCAAGGACTCCCTAACCCTAAATATACTCGAAAAAACATCCACCCCACAAATGGACTTCCTTGCCTGCCATCTCTCAAGCACCACTCTTAAAAACTCACTAAACTGCATGCTCTGCTACATAACACCAGGAAACTGGACCACAGTAAGACCTGAATTTGAAAACTTCAAATACCAAAACTCATTAACAGCAGAATACAACCTCCTGCTAGGAGACCTAAACATACACCTTGAAGACCAAGCATCCAAACCAGCAGAAAACTGTCTATCATTTCTCAATGCCTTATCCTTCCAAATCCTAAACCCTCAAACCACGCATGAAAAAGGACACCAACTTGACATCGCAGCCTTCATGACCCATCAACCATCCTCCCCAGAAATTCAAACACCTAATGGAACTTGGTCCCCATCCCTCTGGTCAGACCACTACACATACATATTCAACATCAACTGGACCAAGAACGAAATCATACCTAAACCCAAAAAAATAAACCTCACGCAAACACATCAAACCCCCCAAATTCTGGACAAAAATAGATGAAACAATCCAGGACTGTGACCCCAAGGACTTCATCTCACAGTGGAACAATCTGACTATCAACATCCTTGATGAACTAGCCCCACTACAAACCAAAACTAGAATCAGCAGAAGATCAGATCAATAGTTTGACAATGAACTACTCCTATTTAAAAGACAATGCAGATGACTAGAAAGAAAATGGAGAAAAACTAATCTAGATCACATGAAAACCACCTGGAAAAAAACTAACAAACAATACTACTAAAGGACACGAGAAAAACACATTACACTAATCTAATAGGCACAGAAACCCAAGATACCAAAAAACTATTCCAAATATTAAAAGACCTAATAGACACCAAATCCTACATGACCACTAACAATACCCCACCCCCCTCAGCCACCCTCTTAGCAGAACACTTCAAGAACAAAATTACAAATGCCAGAGCCACCCTCAATTGTACTCCATCCCACCTAAATGAACTCACAATTCTTCCCACAGATAATCAACTGCAGCTGACAGAACATGGTCTCAATTCCCCAACATACAATGGTCTGAATTCTATAAACTCTACAAAAAGTACAGCCACGCATCCTGTGACCTTAACCACTGTCCATCATATCTCCTTACAACCTCCAGCACAAAATTCCGTACTCTACTTCTGTAATGGATACAAACCATGCTCACTGACGGCCTTTTCCCAACTGACCTCAGCAAAATCATTATCACCCCAATCCAAAAAGATCCAAAAGGACCAACAGACCAACCATCCAACTACAGACCCATTGTCTCAATACCTCTATATGTCAAACTGACAGTGTGGACTAGTAGCCAAATACCTCACCTGACCATAATATACTTCACCCCACGCAATCTGGTTTCAGATCCAACTTCAGCACAGAGACATTACTATGCTCCCTCATTGACACAGCCAGACAACACTTCAGCACAGGAAAAAAAATGCTTCTCATACAACTAGACCTTACCTGGTAGCCCATAACATCCTACTGCAAATTTTGGATGCAATAGGCATCTCAGATAAAGTATACTCTTGATTTGAAGGCTTCCTAAAATCCAGAACATACAGAGTAAAATCAGATAAAGAAAATCTGAACCTTGGCCCAACCCTTACGGCGTACCACAAGGATCCCTACTATCCCCTACACTCTTCAACCTATACACTGTACCTCTTAGAACATACCTAGATAATCTAGGCATCATCACCTACAGTTATGTAGATGACATTACCAATCACATACCTTTTGATCAACCAAAGATCGCCATGACAAACACACTACACCGAACACTAGAAACTGTAGCAACCTGAATGAAAGATCACAAACTGAAACTCAACACAGACAAAACTAAATTCATCCTCCTCGAAAATGACAAAGTCCCAACCATAACCAATATAGAAATTATCACAATCAACTATCCCATTCAAACTACCATAAAACTACTAGGAATGACTATAGACCAATACTGCACCATGCAACTGCAAATAAATAAAACAATACAGAAATCCTTCGCAGTGATGAGAAACCTAAGACAAGTCAGAAAATTATTTGAAAAAATACAATTCCATCTTATAGTACAATCCCTAATCCTAAATCTACTAGATTACTACAACATCCTCTACCTCCCCTGCCCTGCTACAATGATTAAACAACTACAAACAATCCAAAATACAGCTCTGAGATTCATCTACTCATTGAGAAAACACGACCATATTACAGAAGCATACATCAATTCACATTGGCTACCAATCCAAGGAAGAATACTATTTAAATTCTACTGTATGTTATTTAAAGCCTTAAACGGAGACAGCCCAACCTACCTGAACAACCGCCTCATCCAAACCACCTCAATCAGACATAGAAAAACACCCCCCCCCCATTCACACACCCCTCTATCAAAGAAGTAAAATGGAAAAAACTATACGATGGCCTCCTGGACACTCAAGCAGCTAAACTAGATAACCAAATCTCCAATCTATTGATAACGACACCAGACTACAAGACGTTCAGAAAAGAAATAAAAACTATACTCTTCAATAAATTCCTGAAACAGCCCTAACTTCAAACTTACCGCCCTTCCCCCCTCCCTCTTCCTGCCACACAGAAACTACATAACCTACTCTTACCTCTCTAGAAAGGACAAATGTTCTTCCATTGTAACCCTCCATTTTTTATCTCTTTTGTAATCCGCCTTGAACTGCAAGGTAATGGCGGAATAGAAATATCTAATGCAATGTAATATAATGTTTCGACACATTTTTCCCATGACATTCTACGACACGCCCTCTTACCACTTCTTCCACCCCAACCATTTTCTGTGAAAACATGAAAGTGCGGAAACTTTTTGAAGAACCAATTATGTGCTGCTCTGTCATTCAGTTTGATCCTGAAATAAATATTAGAAAAAATGAAAGATCAACATTTTGAGATCTCCTCCAGTAGGTGATGTATTTTTACTGGATTAAGGTGGAAAATTATCAATGTGGGATTCTGTTAAGATATTTTATTTTACTGTTATTAGTAACTTTGGTTTAATTATATAAAATAGACCTGTGCGAAAATAACATGAGGCAGTGGTAAAATAATACACTTTAATGGTAGCTCATGTTAATAACTATGCCCCTAAATTAAATATATTTCTGGCTCTCTTTTGAGAGCCATATGGCCTCTATTACATTAAAAGAAAACAGGCAAGTTAATGAACAGGATGATATTGCTTGAATATGCTAATAGATCACAGATTTCATTACAAAAGTGTTGTGAAGTTGTACCCCTGCCCAATTAAAAAAGGGGAAAATGGCAAATATATAGGCCAATGGTTCCCAAGTCTGGTCCTGGAGGCACTCCAGCCAGTCAAGTTTCAACTTTCCACAATGACAGAGATTTTCATACACTGCCTCGACTGCATACAAATCTCTCTCATGAATATTCATTGTTGAAAGTTTGGAAACTTGACTGGCTGGAGTGCCTCCAGGACCAGACTTGGGAACCATTGGCCTATATCAGGGGACATAGCGCTGCTGTGCAGAAAGAGACCCACATTCAGTTCCCAAATCTAGACCCCATTCTTTAACCATTTTCCCCTCACACGTTACTTTACATTACAAGTTACATTTGTAGCCTATTCTCAGAACAGTTCCAGATGAGAAAAAAGGAAAACTGAGCATTCTCAGTAAGTTGATTAACATATACTAAAATCACATATTCATATTAATCCAGATAACATATATTTCTGGAATAAAAATGCTTTCAAGGATTTATGAAATTTCTTGCAATTGGTCATACATTTTAAAGTTATTGGTAGAAGATTCCAAATCTTAGAAGCCTAAAAATTAAAAGTTGTTTTAAAAAAGACTTCTTATGCAGTATTTAGCCTTGGACTCACTTGGATACTGAAGAGATTTAAAAAAAAGTTTGGAAGAAGGATTAAAATTTTTGATGACATTTTAACCATATCTGGTCCCATTCTAATTAATTCCCCCCCCCCACCACCTCTTTTACAAAACCATAGCGTGGATTATAGTGCCGGCTGCGGCAGTAACAGTTCCGATGCTCAGACAGTTATTTTTTGCTCTTATAGAAATATTACATTACATTAGGGATTTCTATTCCGCCATTACCTTGCAGTTCAAGGCGGATTACAAAATAATTAGCCAAGATGTATTACAGCAAGAACTTACAAAAAAAAAAAAAAATAGCCTCAACTCTTAATTTACATTATTGTCCTATTGTAAGTATGAGAGGACTCTTTCTGCTAAATTATCAGACACTCAATCTAGAATCAATTTTCCTTTAGATAGACAAATTGTAATGTTCTTGCAAATCCAGGATCTTGATGATTAAAAATGGTGTCTCATTTTGAGCGCTACAAGCTTTACTGTGCTTGTCATAAGCACAAACAAGCTTAAGGTAGAGAAGCAAGCAGCCTCATTTCTACACTGAAAATGTGACAACAGAAGGTATTTACGAACACCCTCTGAGGAAAGCAGATGCAAGTGATGTTGCTACTTCAGCAAGGGCCCAGAAGCCCATCTTTGTCAAAGCTTTTTGAGTCAAGTACCTAGATCATAGCTAAAGTCATTAAGGGTAACTAGAAATTAGCAATTTATATCCCAGCTTTTAGTGGATTTGCTCTATTCATTTTCAAAGCAAATCATGCCACTGTTATTTTATATTTCTGCAGTGCTGCTAGATATACAGTACACATTGCTGTACAGATTTATAAACTAGAGAATTGCATCTATGGAGCTTGTGGTCTGGCTGAGGCAAATATTTTCTAGTAGTCACGGAACCATTACTGTAAAACATGTTTAACTTGACAGGTCAAGGTCAAGAAAGTTCAGCTGAAAGGGTAATTAGAGATTTATACAATAGGTGAGCTTTTTGAACACAAGTTCAAACTGCAGCTTTTGCAGTCCCTTCAGATTACCTAACACTTCTGAAAACCTTCCAAGGGACTTTAACTCATCATGGTACTTATGCAGAATTGTCCAACCTTGAGGCTGAATATAACAAAGTCAAATCGTGTTTAATTGCTTAAGAAAATAATGGCCTCACTTTGTTCTTAGGGGCATATCACCAGCTGAAGGAGGCTTTTATACCCTGTTTCTTAGATGAGGGTTTTGGGGCTCAGAGAACTGACAATATTTGCAGTTACTGTAATATGAATCTGTCTTAGTTTATGATTTCCTTGTAAATGTAATTTTCTTTAATACTCGCTTACTACCCATTTTGGATCATTTTTGAGGACTTGAGTAGAAATTTAAGCTTATATTTGATTTCTTTTTATAATGTAATCCTTACTTTATTATTCTTTGCTGAATTTCCTTTCTGTACAAGTTATGCTTGATTCATAATGAAACTCAATAAATATATAATTTAAAAAAAATGTTTGTGATTTCTGTATATTTATGGGGCAATTTTGACAATGTCCACTGTGATTTCAGGCTTTTGGAGATACCTTGTACCTGCAGATCTGAAAGCACATTTTCAAAGAGAACCACCCCAAGGAGTCTCCTTTTGAAAATTCAAGGCGCAACAACCTATAAGAACTTTAGTACTCATGGACTTTCTAATTTCTTTGTAGCATGAGCAAAATGGGCACATTAAGGACTCCTTTTATCAAGCTGCAGTAGGGGTTTAACGCGCGGAATACCGCCTGCCGCACTAGTCGCTAACGCCTCCATTGACGAGGCGTTAGTTTTTTGGCTTGCCGCTGGGGTTAGCGCATGATGAAATTTCCGACATGCTAACCCCGCTAGCGCATATTGATAAAAGGAGCCCTAAATCTCACATAGGGGATTCAAAATAGTATCCCATCATTATATTGCAGGCTTTGGCCTCTGCCTCTGGCTTTCTAAGCACAAATAAAAGTCATACTGCACACCAGTGGCGTAGTGAGGGTGAGAGGCACACGGAAGTGACATTAGCGGGAAAGCCGACGGGGTCGCTAAAAGTACATTGTTGACAGCCGTGAACAACAACTTCAACTAGAGGTATAGGGGAAGGGAAGGGGTGTGTGCACGTGGAGGGAAGGAATGGTAAGGGAGGGAATGGGAAGGGTGGGGGCAGAGGAATGGGAGGGGTGGGGGTGGAAAGGAGGAGGTGTGCCGCCCCCTCGCCCACACAGAGGAGTATGACAGTTTTCTTTTTTTTTTTAATCTTTCTTTTCATTTTATAGTATTGACATAATATTAGTCAAAACAAGAAAATAATACAAGTCAATTCAAAGATTAAAATGAGACAATAGGTAATAATAAACATTTACAATTGAAATAAAGGAATCAAGGCAAAATTTTTCCTTTTCTCATACGGCATAATATTAAACACAAAATAAATTTTTACTGGTTGTATCGTTAGACCTCAATCCATGGGGAGAAAGCTTTAAAATTGCTGAAATCTTAATCAAATAGTACAAAGAAAAATGAAAATGGTAGCGGGAGAGAACATAACCAAAAACCTTATACTTGAGCAGGTTGAGACTGAACTTCTCTCAAGAATTTAAGTTTGCTCTTTAGCAGAAATAAATTTTGTCAACTGCTGAGGTTCAAAGAAAATAAATCTGTTCCCTTGATAGGTCATTACACATTTACAGGGGAATCTGAGTACAAACGTCGCACCTAACTGCAGAACCCTTGGTCTCAAAATAAGAAATTGTTTTCTTCTCTTTTGGGTCATTCGTGACACGTCTGGATACATTCTCACTATTTTAGTCATAAATGGAACATCTTTAAACTTGAAAAACAATTTAAGCATCCATTCCCTGTCAGCATCTATAGCAAATTGTACAAATAGCGTAGCAGTTGCCGGTATCTCTTCACCTGACCTCTCCAGGAAATTTGTCAAATCCAAACTATCAGCAGACAAATTCTGCTGGTTTGGTTTTTGAACAGATGCTCTAGTTGGTAAATAATAAATTTTAGTGAGAGGCGGATAGGAGGTTTCGGAAACTTTCAAAACTTCTTTCAAATATTTTTTAAATGTATCCTGCGCTGAAATAAGTGGTAATTTTGGGAAGTTAATAATCCGAAGATTACTTCTTCTAGTCATATTTTCCAACATTTCCACCTTAAAATTAAGGTTTCCACTGTCTTTTACCCAGACCGAAGCCTGGGACTCCACTGTTTTTAATCTAGTTTCATATCCATCCACTTTATTTTCAACGCTGGATATCCTATTTTTCATTTCCAAATTTTCAGACACAACAGAGGTATAACGTGTAGTAAGTTGCTGCATTTGAGTTCCCAAAGAGATTTGCAAACTAGATATTGCTTCCCAAATTGTCTCCATATTGAAAACCTTGGGCCTCTGCATTGGTGTCAGTTCAGCACCCAGAACCTCTGGTGAAAAAGTACCTGGAACTTCAGCAGGTGATGAAGTTAATGTCAGGAAATCCTGAGGAAGTTTCTGTCCCAGCTCCTCCGAATGCACAGATAATGGTGGCTTCACTCCTCCTCCTACTGAGCCGACTTCCGAACTCAGCATGCCTGGAGAGCAAACACCCTGGTGCATTTCCTCCACCGTCGACTGGCCAAACGCCCCCGAGCAACTCGGAGGATTTGGAGGACTTTGATCTTCAGTCAATCGGACAAACGCCCCCGGGCGACTCGGAGGACTCCGCTCTTCCGGGGTCAGAGATGTTGCCTCGAGGGAGAGCTGCGACGCTTCAGCCAGCGTGTCTCTCCCAGCCGAGAAAGCCTCCGGCTGTGTTGGCGTCCCTCGCTGAAGGAAGGCGTCCATCGGTCCCGTTGCTGCTGGTAAGGATTCGTCAGGGAAAATCCGAATCTTGGATTTTCGTTTCACCATTTCTCCACTTTAGAAAAAGAAACAGCAGTCAGGGAACATCCGTGGCGTCTAGCTCCAGACTCCCGCAGCCATCTTCCCTAGGCCACTCCCTCCTCAGTATGACAGTTTTCAGCCTCCCCCCTTACACACACACAGGTAAATAAATATATATATATATATTTTTTTTTTTTATTTTTTTTTTAATTTTTATTTTTTTACTAAAATCTGAGAAATTGTCTTCTCTTTAAAAAATGGAAACTAACCCCCTCTTTTACAAAGGTGCGCTAAGCATTTTTAGTGCACGCTAAATCTACACGCGTGCTAAATGGTAACATATCCATAGACTAACATGTGCGCGTTAGCGTTTAGCGTGTGGTTAGCGCACACTAAAATGCTTAGCGCACCTTTGTAAAAGGAGCCCTATATGTAAGACTTAATTGATTTTGAACAATTATATCTAAGTCTTCAAAAGGGAGAAGTTAAAAGATAATATATCCTAAATGTAAAACAGAAGGATTTGTCTTTAATTGTATTCCTTTGAATTATATTATGCTAACAAACATGTATTCTTGCTGAAATTGAAAAGCATAATACATCCCCCATGAGCTGTTAAAAGGACAGGTGTTAACATTCACATTTTATTCACGCATATCATACAGCCATACTCAGAACATTCATTGCATCCAAATCTTTGCAGAAAACCCTGCTGTGGCATATAGTAAAACTGATTTTAAATGACTGCCTGCAAATAATTTATGCATTCTGAATTAAAAGACTTCACTCAATTAGTATGCTAAAATTATGCTAAACAGACATACAGTACATTATAATGCTGTGCATATTATTCAGATTTAAGATGGGGAGACCTTTAAAATACCAAATGTTATTTAATATCAAGTGTGTTCATTTACAAGGAATACATCATGAATTTATTATATTATTATCTTGAGGAGACTCCTATACAATTTTGAGAAAGGTATCTACTCTATGGGGATGGACCAGGTCTATCATACCACTTAAACTACATTCCACTTATCACACCTACTCCTGGAATTTTCCACATATTATCTAATGATAAAAGAATATGAAATCTGACAGCAGTGTACCAGTGTATAATAATTGCTTCTATAGCAAAAATTCCTAACATTAGCACACGCACCGCTTCCTTCACATATACTCTACTCACCTCTCATCAGACTTCTCCAATGACAACCTAACATTGCATTGTAGATAAAATAGTTTAGCCACAGCAACGATCTCTTGAATTCAGTCTTTGTCTCAACCACCTCTATTTGGATACTATTCCATGCATCTACCACCCTTTCAGTACAAAGGTATTTCCGTAGATTACTCCAGAGCCTATCACCTCTTAACTTCATCCCATGCCCTCTCACTCTAGAGTTTCCTTTCAATTGAGATTCACCTCATGCATGCGTATTTATGCCACTCAGTTATTTAAATGTCTCTATCACATCTCTGCTCTCCTGTCTTTCCTCTGAAATATTTGAGTTTGTTCCCATACACCTCATGATATAGACCGCCAACCATTTTAGTAGCCTTCCTTTGGATCAACTCCATCCAATTTATATCTTTTTGAAGATGTGGTTGCCAGAATTGTACACAATATTCTAAATGAGATCTCACAAGAATCATAAACAGGAACCTAAATACCACCTTTTCCTGCTGTCTGTTCCTCTTCTGTACACCCAAGCATCCTTCTAGCTTTCTACATCGACTTTTCAACCTGTTTGGCTACCTTAAGATCATCACATACCATCACATCCAAGTCCCATTCCTTTTTCATGCACAAAAGTTATTTACCCCTAAACTGTTCCCTAAAGGGGGGGGGGGAGGTTTGTAGTGTGCTCAATAAGGAATATTATGATAGTATAGAGAATATTATGATATTATAAGGAATATTGGTGATATTATAGAGAAAGAAATGACAGGCTTTAGCAGTCTGTTAGATTTGTGCAGGGAAAGAGAGAAAGGAGTCAAAGGTATTCCCAAGGTTACAAGCTGATGAGATAGGGAGGATGAGATTATTATCCACAGAAACAGAGAATGGGGAAAGAAGAGAGGTGGATTTGGGTAGAAAGATAAGAAGCTCGGTCTTGGCCATGTTTTAAATGGCAGAAAGACATCCAGGCAGCACCCCAGATTGATCAATTTGTTACTGTGGGATTATTTTAGATTCCTCTATCTCTTTCTTACCACAGATTTCCAATCTGTCTAAAAGCAGCTTCTTTGTTTTTTGTCAACTGTATGCCATCCGTCATCACTTTGATCCTGACTATTTTCACATATTTATTCTTTCATTTTTTTTGTTTCAAGATTTGATTATTGTAATATCATATACTGTACACAGGTCTTCCCCAGTGTTTATTAAAAAAGCTTCAAACCTTACAAAACACTGCCATTAGGTTACTTTACCATGCATGACAGAGAGATCACAAAACTCATTTATGAAAGAAATAACACTAGCTCTCAGTACACCTAAGAATTATTTACAAAATACTTATACTTAACTTCAAAGCTTACAGATTTGGTGTTCCAGACTATCTTTCAAATCCCACTTTTCTGTATTTTCCAAACTGATCTCTTTGCCACCTAAATGATTATTGTCTTGTGTTACCTAATCCAAAATCAACATATTTCAAATCCACAAGACACTTTGGGACTCATAATAATAATAATAATAATAATAAAAACGGCTAAAAAGTGGCCTAAATGGGTACTTAGACGATCAAAAAACCTAATCGTCCAAGTACTCATAATCAAAGCTGGTTTTAGACGTATCTAAAACCAGCTTAGGCCTTTCCCCTGCCTCTATATGTATATAGCGAAAAGAGGTGTTTTTAGAGGAGGGGAAAGGGCAAGCGGTGGGCGGGAAGTGGGCCGACCTAGACCTAGGTGTGCAGCAGGTATAACCAAACGTTTTGACAGGTTGCCTAGTCGGCACTTATACGTTTTGACTTAGACTAAGTCAAAACAGTTATAAGTGCCGAAAAAGGGGCCACTGAGCTGATGGCGGCTGGCGCGATCAGCTCAGCAGCTCGGCAACCTACCCACCCCCCACTGCAACCATCAGAGCAGGAGAGATGCCTCATCTCCCCTGCTGCAATAGCGATCCTACCAAGTGCCACCAAACGCGGCACTTGGGATCGCTAAAGCAGCAGGAGAGATGACCCATCTCTCCTGCAGCGATACACCCCTCCCTCCGATCTTATCAGGCCAGGAGAGAGCCCAAGCCCTCCTGGCCCCGCCGAGTACAATTGGGGCAAGAGGGAGCTCAAGCCCTCTTGCCCCACGGCACCCCAACCTTCCCTGACTATGATCTGGGCACGAGGGAGCCCAAGCCCTCTTGCCCCATGAGACCACGAACCCCCGACTATGATCGGGGCAAGAGGGAGCTCAAGCCCTCTTGCCCCGGCGATCCTGGATCCCTCCCCCGCCAATAACGATCAGGCCAGGAGGGAGCCAAAGCCCTCCTGGCCATGCGAACCCCTCCTACAAGATCGGGCAGGAAGGAGCTCAACTCCTCCTGCCCAGGCGAACCACCTACCCCCCACTCCCACTAAAATACGGGCAGCAGGGATCCCAGGCCCTCCTGCCCTCGACGCACCCTCGCTCACCCCCGAACCCCCGATCGTCCCCCCATCGACCCATGAGACCCTCCGCCGACCCCTCGATCCCCCCACTCCCAAACCCCCTCTACCTTAACATCGTTGGCTGGACGGACAGGTGCCAAGCCCATCTAGCCGGCAGGCCAGCCACTGCAGGAATGGCTGGCCTTAGGGCCTGATTGGCACAAGCAGCTCAAACCCCACCCACAGGTGGGGCCTGAGGTGCCTGGGCCAACCGGTATAGGCCCAGTAGCCTTTGGCCCCTCCTGTGGGCGGGGTTTCAGCCACCTGGGCCAATCAGGCCCTAAGGCCAGCCATTCCTGTGATGGCTGGCCTGCTGGACGGACGGGCATGGCACCCATCTGTCTGGCCAATGATGTTAAGGTAGGGGGGATTGGAGGCAGGGGGGATGAAGGGTCGGCAGGGGGAGTCTCGTGGGTCAGCGGGGGAATGATTGGGGGTTCGGAGGGAGGGCGAGCGTGGTTGCATCAAGGGCAGGAGGGCCTGGGATCCCTCCTGCCCATATTTTAGTGTGTGGGGGTAGGTGGTTCACCTGGTCAGGAGGGGTTGGGCTCCCTCTTGCCCCGATCATAGTCGGGGAAGGTTGGGGTGCCACGAGGCATGAGGGCCTGGGCTCCCTCTTGCCCCGATCATACTCGGTGGGGCCAGGAGGACTTGGGCTCTCTCCTGGCCCGATCATTGTAAGGGGCGGGGGGGGGGGGGTGGATTCTGTAACTGGGGTTGTTTTTGACAGACACTGGTTACAGAATCCAGCTTTTAGGTGAAGGACTGGTTCCTCCTTCGCCTAAAAGCCCTTGTTTTGGGCGTTTGGGATTTAGGCTTTTTTAAGGTTGATTATATGGTGTAAGTTTAGATGTAGTGGTGGTCTGGGCATTTAAACAGCTGAACATAGAGGCAGGACTTTTTTTTTGATAATGGGCATTGTCCCTGCTTCTACTTTCAACGTTTAAGGCCTTAGGCCAAAAGTGGACTTAGACTTTTTTTTTATTATGCCCCTCCAAGCCTTCTATTTCACATCATCTAACACATGGAATAACCTCCCATTTTCCCTTCCTATCAATTTATCCTTCATATGCTTTAAAACAGAATTAAAACCTTGGTTGTTCAGTCAAGCATATCATAGCTCTAATTGATCACAGTGTTGTTTCTCAAAGCAACTGGCCTTTGCACTTTGTATCTGCCTACTCTTTCTCCCCTTGTCTACCTCCTCCTATCTTAACCCTGTATGAGTGATTACTGTTCTAAGGCTACAAAAGAACCAATAATATGCCAAAAATACTAGTATCTAACCAAAACCAATTGGCAATGACTTCCAGTCCCTCTATGAACAAACACTGGCATCTAAATGTGAAACCAATATTAATAAGACTTCAATATGGGCCAACCAATAATTCTTAGATTGTTTGACCCTGGGCAGGGAACTTATAGGTGACAAGCACCAGACTGAAAGTCTAAATAAGCCCTGCCCCGTACATCATTAAGTCTCAAATATTTTTATCATCAAAGTGAATCAATAAACAGACGCTCGGAGTGAGTTCAAAGGGGAAAAAGACACAAGCACTTTGAATCCCCAAACCACCTAATAAATAAGTTCAAAATTAATTTGAAAATACAAAAAGTTATTTTTTTAAAAAGAATGTGGCCATAAATACAATCCATCTTATCTGAATCCCATCGGGTTCCAGTCACCGCTCGACAGAGCTCTGTTTCGGTATCTTCGTCAGGAGCTGAGACAAATCAATCCCTATAAGAAGATATAGCTGCAAATAATCCTTTCAATGATTACGGAGGACAATAAACTCCCATGAAAAAAGACCTCCAGGCCTTATCACAATCAAACTGTTCCCAAACGGTTCCAGTTTGATTGCGATGAGATATGTGAAATTTTCCAGGCACAAATCCTAGATGTATGTTTATAATTACGAAAAAGTTGTCAATTACAGTTACAAAATATACCAATAGAGGTATACAGTTTATCTGATGAATGAGTTACAGGAAGAACTGCATGGTGCTTGCCCAAGATCTACCCAGATTTATTATAATAGAAACATAGAAACATAGAAATAGACGGCAGATAAGGGCCCACGGCCCATCTAGTCTGCCCACCTTAATGTCCCTCCCCTACCTTTGCCCTGTGAATAGATCCCATGTGCCGATCCCATTTGGCCTTAAAATCAGGCACGCTGCTGGCCTCAATCACCTGTAGTGGAAGACTATTCCAGCGATCAACCACTCTTTCAGTGAAAAAGAATTTCCTGGTGTCACCTCGTAGTTTCCCGCCCCTGATTTTCAACGGATGCCCTCTTGTTGTCGTGGGACCCTTGAAAAAGAAGATATCTTCCTCCGCCTCGATGCGGCCTGTAAGATACTTGAACGTCTCGATCATGTCCCCCCTCTCTCTGCGCTCCTCGAGCGAGTATAGCTGTAATTTGTCAAGCCGTTTTTCGTATGGTAGATCCTTGAGTCCCGAGACCATCCGGGTGGCCATTCTTTGCACCGACTCCAGTCTCAGCACATCCTTGCGATAATGCGGCCTCCAGAATTGCACACAGTATTCCAGGTGGGGCCTCACCATGGATCTATACAATGGCATAATGACTTCCGCCTTACGACTGACGAAACCCCTTCGTATGCAGCCCATGATTTGTCTTGCCTTGGACGAAGCCTGCTCCACTTGATTGGCAGACTTCATGTCCTCACTGACGATTACCCCCAAGTCTTGTTCTGCTACCGTTTTTGCTAGGATCTCGCCATTAAGGGTATAAGACTTGCATGGATTCTGGCTGCCCAGGTGCATAACTTTGCATTTTTTGGCATTGAAGTTGAGTTGCCATATCCTAGACCATCGCTCCAGTAGGAGTAGGTCGTGCATCATGTTGTCGGGCACTGAATCTTCGTCTGTTGTGCATTTGCCCACTACATTACTCAGTTTGGCGTCATCGGCGAATAATGTTATTTTACCTCGAAGCCCTTCTGCCAAGTCTCTTATAAAGATGTTGAATAGGATTGGGCCCAAGACTGAGCCCTGTGGTACTCCACTAATCACCTCTGTCATTTCGGAGGGGGTGCCGTTCACCACCACCCTTTGGAGCCTACCTCCAAGCCAGCTCCCAACCCATTTCGTCAATGTGTTACCTAATCCTATAGAACTCATCTTGCTCAGTAACCTGTGGTGTGGTACGCTATGGTACGAATGGAGAAACTTTAGCCAGGACCACGGCAGAACGAGACTTAGGAGTAATCATCAGTGCTGACATGAAAGCATCCACTCAAGTGGAGAAGGCTTCATCTAAAGCACGGCAAATGATAGGCTGTATCAAGAGAAGCTTCGTCAACAGGAAACCTGAAGTCATGATGCCACTGTACAGAGCCATGGTGAGACCGCATCTGGAATACTGTGTTCAGTTCTGGAGGCCACATTACCGTAAGGATGTGCTCAGAGTTGAATCGGTTCAGCGGATGGCCACCAGGATGGTCTCGGGGCTAAAGGGTCTCCCGTACGAAGAAAGACTGAGCAAATTGCAGCTCTACACTCTCGAGGAGCGTAGGGAGAGGGGAGACATGATTGAGACATTTAAGTACATCACGGGACGGGTAGAGGTGGAAGATGATATCTTTCTTCTCAGGGGACCCTCGACCACAAGAGGACATCCGCTCAAGCTCAGGGGAGGGAAGTTCCGTGGAGACACCAGGAAATACTTCTTCACGGAGAGAGTGATTGAGCATTGGAACGAGCTTCCAGTGCAGGTGGTCGAGGCACGCAGCTTCTCAGACTTCAAGAACAAATGGGATACCTATGTGGGATCCCTACGAGGTCATGCCAAGGGATAGGGTCACTAGGACTGAATGAGCGGGTCAGTAGAGTGACAATATAATTACAATTATTCTTTAGGGGGTCAGTAGATTTAAGAGGGTGGGTAAATAGTGTGGGCAGACTTGATGGGCTATGGCCCTTATCTGCCGTCATCTTTCTATGTTTCTATGTTTCTATCGAATGCTTTGCTAAAGTCCAGGTACACGATGTCCAGGGACTCCCCAATATCCAGCTTCCCCGTTACCCAGTCAAAGAAGCTGATCAGGTTGGATTGGCAGGATCTCCCCTTAGTAAATCCATGTTGTCGGGGATCCCGTAGATTCTCCTCATCCAGGATCTTATCTAATTGGTGTTTGATTAGAGTTTCCATTAGTTTGCTCACTATCGATGTTAGACTCACTGGTCTGTAGTTTGCTGTCTCCATCTTTGAGCCTTTCTTGTGGAGTGGAATGACGTTAGCCGTCCTCCAGTCCAACGGGACGCTGCCTGTACTAAGGGAGAGGTTGAAGAGCGCGGACAGTGGCTCCGCCAAGACATCACTCAGCTCCCTAAGCACCCTGGGGTGCAGGTTGTCCGGCCCCATTGCTTTGTTAACCTTGAGCTTTGACAGCTCACCGTAGACACTGCTGGGGGTAAACTCAAAGTTACTAAACGGGTCAACTGAGCCAACCCTTGTCTGTAGCTGAGGGCCGAGCCCTGGCGCTTCTCGGGTGAAGACTGAGCAGAAGTATTCATTTAATAGTTGGGCTTTTTCCGAATCCTTTTCCACATAGTCTCCGTCTGGTTTCCTAAGACGTACAATCCCGCCTGAGTTTTTTCTTCTATCACTGATATACCTGAAGAAGAATTTATCTCCCTTCTGGATGTTCTTTTCTAGAGACTCCTCCATGAGGAATTTAGCCTCCCTGACTGCTGTTTTGACGGCTTTTGATTTGGCCAGGTAGTCTGCTCTAGAGTCCTGCTTCCCTGATTGTTTGTAAGAGATGAATGCTTTTTTCTTCTCCTTGATCAGGTCTGAGATCTCCGCAGTAAACCACAGTGGCTTATTGTTCCTTCGCCGTTTACTTACTGATTTTACATATCGGTTTGTTGCTTCTTGTATGGTTGCTTTCAAAGTCGACCACATGTCTTCCACGTTATCGGTTTCTTCTTGGCTTTGTAGCGCCTGGTGAACGAAGTCTCCCATTTCTTTGAAATTTGTGTCCTTGAATTTGAGGACTTTGGTTAGTGTAGTAGATTTAGTGAAACCTTTCCTGATATTGAACCATACCATGTTGTGGTCACTGGAGGCCAATGTGTCGCCCACCGAGACCTCTGTGACACTTTCTCCATTGGTAAGTATCAGGTCCAGTATTGCCTGATCCCTTGTCGGTTCCAACACCAGTTGCCTGAGGCTTGCTCCTTTCATAGAGTTTAATAGCCTCCTGCTGCTGCCGGAAGCAGAGGTAAGTGTAACCCAATCCACATCAGGCATGTTGAAGTCACCTAGCAATACTGTGTCCCCACGCAAGGTGATATTTTCTATATCTTCGGTTATTTCCATATCCAGGTCATCCTGTTGTCTTGGGGGTCTGTAAATTATGCCAAGATACAAGCATTTGTCCTTTCCTCTGGCCAAATTAACCCAAAGGGATTCCCCAGTATACTGGACATCTGAGATTCTCGTGACCTTAATGTCATCTTTAGTATATAATGCTACACCCCCTCCCTTCCTACCCTCTCTGTCCCGGCGAAGCAAGTTGTAACCCGGTATGACCATGTCCCACCCGTGGGAGTCTGTGAGCCAGGTTTCGGATATCGCCACCACATCCAGGTCGGCATTCCTTATTTCTGTTTCCAATTCCAGGATCTTGTTTCCTAAACTGTGTGCATTGACGTACATAGCCCTCCATGTTATATTTTTGTTATGTCTCAGTGGGGATATTCCTGTTTGAGCTATTTGAACACCTTTAACATTGTTTGTGTTATTTGTGCTTTCCTGAGGCTCAGAACCACAATGTGTACTCCCCATATACCCAGAACTACAGTGTGTACTCCCCCTAGACCCGGAATTACAATGTGACCCATAAATATGATGTGACCCTACTCCCGACTCAAAAGTGTGTGCACTCACCCCTGACCCAGAATTTCGGTGTCTACTTTCCTCAGCCTCATAAATGTATTGGCATTTTAGTTCGCCTAGTATGTTGTTTGTGCCTGTACCCTCCCCCGACTTACCTAGTTTAAAGCCCAGTGGAGTAGGCGGGCTAGGCGGTGTCCAAGGACATTCTTCCCTCTTCTGGTTAGGTGTAGCCCGTCGTGTCCCTGTAGTCCTTGCAATGCTTCTCCATGGTGCAGAAACCCGAAGTTCATCTCCTTGCACCATCCTCGCAGCCAGTCGTTCGCCCTTTGTATTCGATCCTCTCTGGCTCTGCCCTTGCCCCTCACTGGGAGAATCGAGGAGAAGACTACCTGCGCATCCATCCTCCTCAGCTTCTCCCCCAGGGCCCTGAAGTGTTCAGGTATGCTGTCCGGGCTGCTCCTTGCGGTGTCGTTGGTTCCGACGTGGATTAGAACCATGGGGAAGTGGTCTCGGGGCTTGATGAGTCTGTCAATGCAAGCAGTGACATCCCGGATCCTGGCCCCTGGCAAACAGCAGACCTCTCTTGATTGTAGGTCTGGTCTGCAGATTGGTCCCTCGGTGCCCCTCAGCAGCGAATCTCCGATGACCACCACTCTGCGCTTCTTAGGGGTGGGCTGTACTGTTGATTCCGGAGTTGGAACCGTCTGCTGAACAACTACTTGTAGCTCTTTCTCCGGACCTTCCTGTAGCAGCTGATATCTGTTCCTCAGGGCGATATGAGGTGTCGTTGTTGAGCTGTCCTGTATGGGGGAAAAAGAGACAGAGTTAGGTCCTCTGCATTTTCTTGTGGAGGAAGTCACCAACTGCCAGGAGTCAGCGTCTCCAACCACTTCCTGCATTCTGGTAGTTTGTCTCAAGGTGGCCGTTTTGGATGCTATGGGTGTTCCCAGGGTGGTCTTGTCAGGTTCCTGTTCAGCGATCTGAGACAGCTCCTGGATGACTCCATCGATGAAGGTCTTGTCGTCTCGGATGCTCCTTAAGCGCTGAACCTCCTCTCTCAGGCTCTTTAGCTCCATCAAAAGGCTTTCGTCCGGTTGAACCATTACTTCTGTCTGCGTTGAGACTGTAGACATCTTTGAGGGGATGGCCTCGGTCTGTACAGAGACCTCTGCCCTCCGTCCTGGTTCTCCTTCCATCTGTACTCGGACCATAGCCATCCCCTGGGTGCTCTCGGTGAGATTACATTTGCATATATAGTAGAAGAAAGAGAAACTAAGAATTTTGACTAATCTTTTGAGAGGCTGATAACAAAATAGGAGCTTAATGCTTCTTTTATAAAGCCATGGTAGCAATGCTTCCATTGTACATGCACCAATGCCCTTAGGAACTGAATGGACTTTGGTGCATTTGCCATGATAGCATTGCTACTGCGGATTTGTAAAAGGGGCACTTAATGTTTCCAGCAGTAGTAGTTTAAAACTACCTACTGGAGAGAGAGTGGGAGAATTGAGGCCCCCTTTTATGAAGCTGCATTAAGGTTTTTTATCGCAGACTGCAGCAGTAAAAGCTCTGACGCTCATAGAATTTCTATGAGTATCAGAGCTTTTACCGCCATGGCCTGTGATAAAAAAACCCCTAACGAATCTTGATAAAAGGGGCCTGAGACTTTTATATAAATTTTCCTTCCTTTTATGAACTTGCGTTAGCTGCGTCAGTAAACGTTCCAACTCACATAGAAATTCTATGAGAATCGGAGTTTTTACAGCCATGGATGTTAATAAACACTAATGCGGCTTCAAAAATGGGATTTATATGACAATTTTTACTTTTTAAAATCTCCCACCTTTAAAGTTGTTTTAAGAAAATGAAAACAAATTCAACTGTTATATTTGTCAGGTTCTGAGGGCCTAGGGCAGGGATGCCCAAGTCCGGTCCTCGAGATCTACTGGCAGGCCTTGTTTTCAGGATATCCACAATTAATATGCATGAGAGAGATTTGCATACCAAGAAGGCAGTGTAGGAAAATCTTTTGCATGCATATTCATTGTGGATATCCTGAAAACCTGGCCTGCCAGTAGATCTCGAGGACCAGACTTGGGAAGCCCTGGCCTAGGGTCTATTGCTTGCCTCCTCTCAAAATGGTCCCTTTTTCCTTTTATTTTTATAGGGACCAATGTGGAGTAGATTGAGCATCCCACCTCAGATATGCAGTTACACTAATAAAATAAAAATCAATAAATATTTAAGTAATTCAAGTCTGCACAGCAATACAGTTTGAGTAAGTCATTGAACCATGTTGACTTTTGTATCATAATATTTAACTAGATATAGCAGGGGATGTGCTTCACTCAGGATACATTCTTGCAAGCAGTAAATTATATTATGAAAATCTTACATCTGATTTTTGTTTGTTTGCTTGTTTTCTCAATTTACAGGAAGTTTGTTAATGGTTACATCCTTTAATTTTGGTTCATTTGGTTTTATTTTGGGAGCAATTTTAAAATTAAATGTAGGGCTTTCAGTCTCATGGGTACAATAACCTACAGTAAAGACTCAAGAAGTACTTCAAAAGATCACTGTTCATTCATATGAAACTTTTCCAAAATATTTTGCTCCTCATTGAAGGGTGTATGAGGAAGGTAGTGAGCCAGTTATAGAGGGTAATGACGGAAGTGAAAAGTTGGATGGACAGTAGTCGGTTGAAGCTGAATATCTACAAAAACAAAAATTATGTTTTCGAAGGGCATTCTGGATTCAATTCAGTTATGGGCACCCCAATAAACATCTCTGAAGAGGTGAAATAACTGGGTGTGCTAGTAGACTCAGAGTTAACTTTCAAAGGATACGTCCAGGTGTTGATACAAAAAATTTTCTTTAGGCTGTGTCTGTTAAGTAATTCAGACCATATTTGAGGGTTGGTACTCTGAAGATAATTTTGCAGTCCATGGTTCTGTCATGTTTAGATTATTGTAGCTTAGTTCTTTTGGGGTTGTCCTTTACTATACTTAGGGCTCCTTTTACAAAGGATCAACGCATGCGCTAACTGCTAACGTGTCCATAGGATAACATGCACGCATTAGTGATTAGCGCATGTTTAGTGTGCGATAATATTTATCACGCGCTAAAAATCATACGCACCTTTGTAAAAGAGGAGGTTAGTGCGTTGCAGGTTGCGCAAAACTCGCTTGTTAGAATGTTGCTTCGGCTAGAGAAGACTGATCGTGTAACTGACTTTTACGTCAAGTTATACTGGTTAAAACTGGAAGATCGCATACGCCATAGACTGTTAGTGATGGTCTATTGTGGCCCCGGAAAGTTTGACGAGTTCCATTCTGCCTTATGTCCCATTACCAAAATTACATTATGCTAATCATGCAGAGCTTTATATAAATCCGGTTAAATGCTTGAGGTTGTTGAACTCTAGAACCAGCATGTTCTCTTGCTTAGGTCCTCAGAAATGGAATCGAATACCATTGTATATACGACAGCAGGAATTTTGCACGATTTCAAGAAATTGCTGAAGAGACATTTGTTTTGCAGTATGAAATAAGGGCACTGAGTTTAGAGTGATGATGTTAGCGCTGGCCACAGAATTGATGATGTAGTTTTGTATAATGTATGTTGATGTCTTTAACTATTGTGGATGTTTTATTGTGAGCCGCTCTGTTAAAAGCAGGTTATAAATATGACTAAAAAACAAACAATGCTTTCAGAATAACTGGCCTCTTTCACACAGACAGACCCTCACAGCAGTGTGTGGAGGCCCTGTCTGATACGGAGGTAGGGGGAACAATGCCAGATCTGAGTGCAAAGAAGGGAGGGAAAACAAGTGTGTGCGGCTTCAGGAGGCCCCTACCATTGGGTGGCCCCAGGGAAATTTGCCAGCCTCACTCAATGGTAGCTATGTCTCCGGCTGTAAGGTGGATTGGATAAGACTGTGAGACCCGCTTTCATAATTGCCTCTGTGTTTTCATGCTGTATGAGGCCTAGCATTATAAGGTTAAAACAAAATTTCCTCTATGTACTTCCAAACTCTTCTAAATCGTTCTTTCAAAGTTTTCAGGGTTGCAATATAATGCTTTGCATGATTCTTTGATTGTCTTTTATGACTTAATCAACCTTTTTTGTTAGAGACAACCTTGGCTGTCATGGGTCATCCACTTTGTTTTGGATCACACAAATCACCCTGGTCCACAATACTTACGTTTTTTGGCTTAGTGAAGAGCAGTGCTCACATCAGCATAAACAACTTATATGCAGTGGCAAATTTCAATTAGAGGGACTTCTTCAACAGTCAGAAATTCAATCATGACCTTAGTGGCGTAGTGAAGGTGGGAGGCGTCCAGGGCAGTGGTGCCCCTCCCCCGCCCTTGTCTCCTCCCCCCTCGCTCCTTCCCCAATCCCCCCTCATTGGTGTAATTTAAGCAATGTGCCATGTAGTGGCACGGTAATGGGGCAGGGTGGGGCGGTCTACCTTGGGCACCATGTTGGCGGGGGTACTGGCATCCCTCCTCCTCTCCGTCCCTTGCCTCTTCCCACTCCTTCCCCTCACCACACGCGTGCCCCCTTCCCTTCCCCCTACCTCTAATTGTTCACTGCCGCAAGCAACAAGTACTTCAGTGTGCTCCTTGCAACTCCATCATCTCTCCCTCTGTTGTCAGTTCCAGAAGTGATGTCAGCAGGAGGGATGACACAGTCGTGAGGAGCACGTTGAAGTTGTTGCTCGAGGCGGTGAACCACTAGGGGTCGGGGAAAGGGAAGGTAGGCCCGCATGTGACGAGGGGGAGGAGTGGGAACAGGCAAGGGACGGAGAAGAGGAGAGATGCTGGCGCCCCTGCCAACATGGTGCCTGGAGTAGACCGCCCCGCCCTGCCCCATTACTGCGCCACTGCATGGCACATTGCTTAAATTACACCAAAGAGTACTCAATGCATGCTTCCATACCTGAAGTAATAGCAAAACAGCTGCTTCATACAAACACTTCTTGCCAACTGAGGTGAAAGAAGAGATTCCAAAGAACAAGTGAACAGTGCTGCCATCTGTTGATGAAGTATGGATGTGGAGGCATTATTTTTCATTTAACCCTTATACATCAATTACTTATGTGCCAAATAGCAGCCAAGATTTATAGCAACACTTGTGGCTTGTGGCTTAACAGAATGATATGAGAATTCCTTTACTCATATCATTATAATTTTTCTCAGTAGGTGTTTCTATCAGTATTGTTACTGTGATTATTTGTAGATTAATCCAGTTTTACTGGTTTTTGTCTAGGCAAGAACGAGAAGCCACACATAGGAGCATAAGACCATGGCATATACTGTATAGTACAGGCAGTGTCTGGGTTAAAAACAAGTTACGTTTTTAAAGCTGTTCTTAAGTTGGATTTGCATGTAACTCAGAACTTGTAGATTTTACGATTTTTGCTGCTTACCTCTGCTCCCAGCTGTCAAAAGGGTTGACTGTCTCATCCAGTGCTCCCTCTAAGATACAGCATGCACAACCACACACTATTCCTAATGTGACCATGCATCATTACTGAATCTGCTACAGGAGAAGTAAAGGAATCTATGCCACTGAAAATACTGCTCAGTGAAATCAAATGATGCTGCAACCCTGTTCTTAAGTATGAGTTATCTTAACTCGGGCGTCTGTAACTTGGAGACTGCCTGCACTTACTTCTTGCTTTTGTTGGCTAACTCTGCTGTTGGTGGCCTGATACAGCATGGCAGATTTGAAGAGATATATTTCCTAGGGGAAGTTTTGCATACCTCTCTTTTGAGTACACTATAGTTGCCTTCTAATAAGAGAGCTGAGGTTCTCATTTTCTGTTATTTATTAGAAATATAAAAGTATGCTAGCACTAATAGAAAGAGGTAGCTATTTCTTAGCAGCAGTTTCTGTTACTAGTGAAGCTCCTGTGTTAAAACTAGCAAAGTTTCCTAGCAAAGTATCATTACATCATTAGGACAGACTTGCACTATATAATACCAAGAAAATATATCTAACTACAACCTTGCAAGATAAGAACAATCATAGGGTACAATCTGCTCCTGTGTAGTCGGGTGGGGATTGAACCTTGACTGGGTTTAAAAGTCAGATCCAATTATCTCTCAATGAATATAAATGTATAGACATCTAGGTTCATTTGAACAGTGTGCCTGTAATATATCCTAGGGCATTATCTGTAAAAATAATGGTAGTCTATAGAGAAAAGTCAAGACACTAGTTTGAGAAGTCAGAAAGATTTTTTAATTCATTTTTCTGGGCATCTATCGAGAAGTCTTTCTAAGCCCTTATCAGTTGTATATATGGAGGGGCATAATAGAAAGAAATGTCCAAGTCCGATTTGGATGTAGGGTGCTAGTCACTCAAAGTTGGCAGCCTCAAAAGGTCCATTCTCAAAAATTACATCCAGGCGTTTGATTGTCCAGACCACCAGTACATCTATCTTTATACCACATTCTCATCCAAATATTCATTCAAGTCTGAAACATCCAGAACAAGACCTTTTGGATGTGGGAGGGGCCAGCGACTGGCCACCCAAACATGGCAAGAGAGCAGTGGGGCATCTTACAGGGCATTGCTGTGAACTTTGGAAAAAGGGTGCCACATAAACATCTCACCACAACTCCCTTATAGGTCATGGTGAGCTCCCTAAACACCCCCAAAACCCACTATACCCATCTGTCTACAACCCCAATAGCCCTTATGTCAATAGGTGGTTCCTATATGACAGTAGAGTGGGATTTTGGAGGGTTTTGTTGGGCTCACATTTTCAACCATGAATGTAGTAGTTAGAGTGGCTTATGGGCCTGGGTCCTCCTCTTTATGGTTCACTAATCCACCCTCCACACTACTTATGCCACCACTATGTAGCTCTACTATGCTTTCCTATGCGAGATGCTGATGTTCTAGAGGCAGGTATGTATGTTTTTATTCTGATTTTTGTGGCGGTGTGAGGGGGGTCAGTGATCACGAGGGGAGTGTATGGGTTTTTTAAATTTTGTCTCTGCAATGGTTATCTGGTCATTTTGGATACCTTTTGGGCACTTATACCTTGTACCTTAGATCGCCTAAGTCACAACATATAAGTTCTATCTAAAGAGTCTCGTCAAACTTTAGATTATTCATGCAGGACGACTAAGTCTAGGTCGGCCCATATCCCACCTACATCCTGCCCTAACCACTCCTCCAAAAAAGCTCCTTTCTGCTCTGGGCACACAGCTGTCTGTTATGGTATGACTGGTGATAACTGTGCAAATAGATGGACCCTTCCAGCCTACTTCAGAGTTCAGATCCAGTAGCACCAGAAGGCTATCATTACCCTTATCCATGAGTTTCCAGTAGTCATCAATGATGTTGAGAAGGACGGTTTCTGTAATGTACTGTGGAATTTCCTGAATCCTGATTGGAAGGCGGATAGGGCTCCTTGTTCTTTGATGAAAGAGTGTAATTAGTTTAGCACTGTTTTTTCAAGGATCTTGGAGATGAAGTGTAGGTTGCAGACTGGTCTAAAGTTGCTGGGCACGTTAGGATCGAGTGTGGTTTTTTTCAAGATTGATCTGATAACCGCTGACTTTGTTGGCACTTTGCCTGTTTGTAGAGAGGTGTTGATTAGAGGAAGGATGGAGTCTACAAAGGCATCTTTTGCAGCCACTAGGAGATGTGGTGGGCAGGAGTCTAGGTTTGAGCAAGATGGGCAAACAGTTCTTAGTATCTCGGTGATGTCGTTGTGGGAGATAGTTTGGTTCCCAGTTGTCTGAGTCAGTTGTCTGAGTCTGAGTTCTTAAGTTGTTGGTAAACCAGGGGGAGAAGTATTTGCAGGGATAGTATTTGATTTCTTTGACTGGCGTTAGTCCTTCATATAGCCTTGTCAACTGATTTAGAATTGGGTTTTAAAGTTTCCACTAGGTTGGAAAGTCCTGTGGAGAGATCCCCTAAGTTGATAGCATCATTGTTGTATATTTTCTTATGTTGGGTTTGCTTCCTGGTTGATGGTTGAGTATTTGTGTAGGTGTGGTTGAATGTAATCAAATGATGATCAGACCAGGGTATTGTTTTGGTAGTGTAGCCAAGAGTTCCAGGGGGTGAGTGAAGTATCTTTTTGAATAAAGATTAGGTCAAGGATGTGGCCTGCAGAGTGTGTCAATGAGTGGGCCATTTGTTGAAAGCCTAGATCCAATAGTGAAGACTGCGAGGGATTCTGTCTCATTTGGGTAGCTTGCAATGTTAAAGTCTCCAAGTATGATGACACAGTGTATGTGATGACCAGTTTGCTAAGGTTGGATAGCAGGTCATCTAGGGTGGCCATTGGAGAGTGTGGTGCTCTGTATATCAAGGCAAAGGTTAGGTCTCTGTTGTGACCCACTGAGAAGGTAAGGCACTCTAGTGCAGTGGTTCCCAACCCTGTCCTGGAGGACCACCAGGCCAATCGGGTTTTCAGGCTAGCCCTAATGAATATGCATGAAGCAGATTTGCATGCCTGTCACTTCCATTTCTATGCAAATCTCTCTCATGCATATTCATTAGAGCTAGCCTGAAAACCCAATTGGTCTGGTGGTCCTCCAGGACAGGGTTGGGAACCACTGCTCTAGTGCATCTAATGTGATGATGCCTATCAGTCTTGGGTTGAGGCTGGACTTAATGATAGAGGCTATACCTCCACCTCTAGTGTTAGTGCATAAGCAAGCTATTGCTTGGTACCCTGGTGGACAAAGTATACCAAAGGTAACTCCATCATTGACTTTAAGCCAGGTTTCAGTAATTAGAAAGATGTCCCAGTTATTGTCTGTGAAGAGATCATTTAGTATAATGTATTTGTTGTTTATGGGCCTTGCATTTGCCAGTGCAATTTTGAGGTTATTGGGAGTGGGTGATGGGAATAGGCCTAAGGTAGCGGGGTCTGTGTGCGGGGTCTGCGGGGAAGGTGACTCTGGTCATCATATCTGCTTTGGCCTGTGATGACTGGGATAAAGGAATACATGCTGGCAAGGAGAACAATTGGCATGAAATAGGGGAGCAAAGATAGTGGCATTAACATTGTGAAGGCAGTGTAATTATGAACAACTGTGCTGGCTAGGCTTGGGTTATGGAGCCTTGACCTTTATCTTTGTAGTGATACTCTTAAGGCTATCCCAGCTGTCTGACTGGTAACTGTGTACACTAGATGGACCATTCCAGCCTACTTCATAGTTAATTTGTATAAGTTTATTTATTTTGGTGGTAGATGGGTGGAGAAAGTGAAAAAATTTAATCACTGAGGCAGTGCTGTGGTTTGAACTCTTAGTTTTAGGGTATTATTTAGTAACTTTGTTGATGGTATAGCTATTTTATTGTGTGAATAGTGATTAGAGTGGTGAGGAGTTAGTTTGGTCAGGATTGGTAGTGGAAGCCTTAATTAGTGCTAATTTGTAGTTGTGGGTGTATAAATGTAGTATGAGCCTAGGGGTAGGTGAGATGAAGGGAAGGGTGGGCAGGCCTAGGCCTCAGGTCTGTGAGCATGATGTAACTGTGGAAACTATCTCTAAAAGGTGTCCTAGAAGTCAATATATACTGTTTAGAATTCCATGTTACAAGTCAGAAGATGACCCAAATAGAGAGAGACAGATATGGCTAGATTGAAATGAATGCAGCTTTAGCAGGAAATAATTTGTATGCAGGCTTTATGATGATGACAACATTTAACTTGTTGAAGTTCTTCAGAGCTAGTCTCAGGGCTGAGAAGGCCAGTATACTTGCATCTCTGCATGTGGATAGTTAGAACAATTCTCTTTCTGTCTTCTTCTAGAATCACATAAACCTAAATTCTGTTTACAGGCAGCTTGCCATTTCTCTGAAGTGCAGTGAGTCCAGAATTCCTTGACTTGGTTCATAGCACGTAGCACTCATAATGGCATTCCATCAGCCACTCATGTGAACGTGTATCGGGAGACAATTATAGAATCTAGACGGTGGCATAGTAAGGGGGAGGGGGGCGAGGGGGTGGTCTGCCCAGAGCACCATCTTGCTCGTGGCGCTGGCACCACTCCTCTTTTCCGCCCCCTTTCCCGCTCCTCCCCCTGCTGCCCACACACCCCTACCCTTCCCCCTTACCTTTTTAACTTTGATGCGAGCAGGCACCAACTTGTTGCTCACATCAGATTTGGCGCTCTCTCTGTCACTTCCGGGACCCATGCCTAGGAAGTGGCATCAGAGAGAGCGCCAAAGTCGACACAGGCAGTAAGTTGGCGGCTGCTCACGCCGAATATAAAAAGGTATGGGGAAGGGGCAGGTGCGTATGCGGCAGAAGAGCGGGGAAGGGGGCTGGGGAGGGGTGTCACTGCCCCAGGCACCACTCCCCCTCGCTATTCCACTGAATCTAGATGTTCACTTCAAACGAATGATACCAATAAAGATCTTAAAATCAAAATAAATAAAACAAAAAAGTGATAAATAGTGCCCAGTTAAATTAACACCAACACAGCTAGCAGTGATGTTCTTGGAAACATCATAGCCTGTTTATAGAATGGTTTGGATATGCTTTCTATATTAACATCATAGAAACATAGAAACATAGAAGATGACGGCAGAAAAGGGCTACAGCCCATCAAGTCTGCCCACTCTGCTTACCCACCCCCTGTCTATGCCCTAATGACCCAATTTCCTTATCTTGACCCTCGTAGGGATCCCACATGGGTATCCCATTTATTCTTAAAGTCTGGCACGCTGTCTGCCTCGATCACCTGCACTGGAAGCTTGTTCCAATGATCAACCACTCTCTCTGTGAAGAAATACGGTACTTTCTGGTGTCACCATGAAATTTTCCGCCCCTGAGTTTGAGCGGGTGCCCTCTTGTGGCCGAGGATCCCTTGAGAAAGAAAATATCATCTTCCACTTCGACACGTCCCATGAGGTACTTAAATGTTTCGATCATGTTTTTTCTCAGATTAAGTTGTTTGTCCTGATGAAGTGATTTCGGAACACAATTTTGTGTTAAGGAAGAGGATTATTTGAAAGACTGGATTTGATGGAGCTGTTGGAACTTTGTTTTTTTTTATTTTTTCACAATTATTCATGGTTAAGGGGTTTACACTTTGAAATATTACAGAAGCTGGCAGAGGATTTTTATAGAATTTTACAGTGATATTGTTTATTCTGCTGCCTGCCTGAGGAATCGGCAAGACATGTGATTCTTTACATTAATTTTTGAACAAGTGATGGGGGCAGGTAGGGAGTGCTATGATGTTTCCAAAAACACCACTGCTAGCTGTGTTGGTCTTAATTTGGTGTTGGTGTTGGTGTTGGTCTATAGCGAATTTAGGAAACACCTAAAAACATACCTGTTCTTGAATTACATAGGTAACGAATAAGGTCAATAGCCCCCTTCGTAATTCCACCCACATCTGATCTTGCAAACTGTTAACCTCTAATCTCTAAACTATGAATGTTCCAATCAATTTATGAAACTTTTCTAACTCATTGTAAATAGCACAGAACTTCCCGTTCCGGCAGTATATAAACTGTTGTTATTATTAATGTTGTTAATATCAGATGTTCACTGTTATACTCTGTAATTCGCTGTCTGTACAGTTTCACCTCATGGTAAACCGCCTAGAAGTTGCAAGATTATTGGCGGTATATAAGAATAAAGTTATTATTATTATTATTATTAATTTAGCTGAGCACTATTTATCACATTTTTTGTTTTGTTTTGTTTGATATTTTGATTTTGAGACCTTTTTTGGGTATAAATTCCATCAGCCACAACGGATTGGCATTAAGGGCTCCTTTTACAAAGGCGCGCTAGCAGGGTTAACGCGCGTGACTTTTCATCATATGCTAACCCCCGTGCTGGCCATAAACTGCCGCCTGCTTAAAAGGAGGTGGTAGCAGCTAGCGCGTCCGGTGGTTTAGTGTGCAGTATTACGCACGTTAAACCGCTAGCGCGCCTTTGTAAAAGGAGCCCTAACTGTAGTATTACAGCAGTATACCCAGGTGAAGTTTACAGAAAAATGTAAAGAAAACCTAGCAGTATAACATTCTTTAAAGTTTAGATGTCAACAGAGCATATACCCCACTATCAATAATATCATAGGAAAGGACACCTTACATATTAGTAGACCATTAATAAACTGTGTCCACCTATAATTTGTCTACAGTGCCTATTCCAAATTGTATACAAATTTATCAATTTTATCAAAAAGGCCTCAGAATCCACAAGGATCAAAACTCTTAGGAAGGAAGAATTCTCTCCCTCCAGAGTTACAGTATTGTCATTAACCTCTAACCGGGAGAAAGCATGAGAAGGAAAAAAACTCCATAAATGGGTGAAAAAATTCTCAGACCAAAAAAACGGTGTTCAATATCAAAATGTTCATGAAAGCCATTGAGCACAAATTATATTTTATCAAAAACATGCAAAAAAAAAATTAAAGTGCTCTGTATAGTTACTGTAGGCAAATTATAGGTGGACACAATTTATTAATGGTCTACTATAACAGAGCAAATACACCATCAGGCTGATGTTCCAAGCAAATTATGCATTTCAGAAGGCCATAGATTTGATGATTACAGTGTCTGAAATAATCTCACAGTGGATTATTATAAATGATTTAAAAATTAATCCCACTAAAATGAACATACTTTGGGTGGGAGGAAAGGAAACAGCCATTTGGCTGGCTGCTGCGGAGATTTCTTTTCAAACTAGAAATAAAATTCTAGGATTCATTTTGGATTCCACTTTAAGTATGCAGACACATATAAATGAAATAGTCTAGAAAGCTTTCTTTAAACTTAAGTTACTTCATTGAATAAGAACATAAGAATTACCGCTGCTGGGTCAGACCAGTGGTCCATCATGCCCAGCAGTCCACTCACGCGGCGGCCCTCTGGTCAAAGACCAGCACCCTAACTGAGACTAGCCCTACCAGCGCACGTTCTTGTTCAGCAGGAACTTGTCTAACTTTGTCTTGAATCCCTGGAGGGTGTTTTCCCCTATAACAGCCTCCGGAGGAGCATTCCAGCTTTCTACCACTCTCTGGGTGAAGAAGAACTTCCTTACTTTGTACGGAATCTATCCCCTTTCAACTTTAGAGATTGCCCTCTAGTTCTCCCTATCTTGGAGAGGGTGAACAACCTGTCCTTATCTACTAAGTCTATCCCCTTCAGTACCTTGAATGTGTCGATCATGTCCCCTCTCAATCTCCTATATTCGAGGGAGAAGAAGCCCAGTTTCTCTAATCTTTCGCTGTACGGCAGCTCTTCCAACCCCTTAACTATCTTAGTCGCTCTTCTCTGGACCCTTTCGAGTAGTACCGTGTTCTTCTTCATGTACGGCAACCAGTGCTGGACTCAGTACTCCAGGTGAGGATGCACCATGGCCCGGTACAGCAGCATGATAACCTTATCTGAACTGTTCGTGATCCCCTTCTTTATCATTCCTAGCATTCTATTTACCTTTTTTGCTGCCGCCACACATTGCGTGGACGGCTTCATCAACTTGTCGATCAGAATTCCCAAGTCCCTTTCCTGGGAGGTCTCTCCAAGTACCACCCCGGACATCATTTATTCATGCATGAGATTTTTGTTACCGACATGCATCACTTTACACTTATCCATGTTGAACCTCATTTGCCATGTCGATGCTCATTCCTTGAGCCTGATAATGTCACGTTGCAGACATAATCAGGCTTGAGGAATGGGCATCGATATATTACATTTTCTGTACTCCTCTTATCTGAGAATTGTGCTGAAGGCATTGATAATACTGTATTACAGAAATATTGTTTTGTTAGGTCTATCTGACTCACGCATTTGACGTTTACATAAGAACACAAGAATAGCCTTATTGGGTCAGATCAATGGTCCATCAAGCCCAGTAACCTGTTCTCACAGTGGCCAATCCAGGTCACTAGTATCTGGCCAAAACCCATGGAGTAGCAACATTCCATGCTACCAATCAAGGACAAGTAGTGGCTTTCCCAATGTCTTTATCAATAACAGACTATGGGCTTTTCCTCCAGGAAATTGTCCAAATTTTTCTTAAAACCAGCTACGCTATCCACTCTTACCACAACCTTTAGCAATGCATGTGCAAAATGCAGCAGCTAAACTTATATGGACTTTTCCTCCAGGAAATGGTCCAAATCTTTCTTAAAACCAGCTACGTTATCCACTCTTACCTCAACCTTTAGCAATGCATGTGCAAAATGCAGCAGCTAAACTTATTTTAGGGCGCAGATTTAGTGATCATTCCATCCCATTTTTTATAAGTTGAATTGGCTGCTGGTTCTAGTTACAATCCAATGTAAACTATATGGATTAGCATCTGATTATCTTCAAAATATGACACCCCTTTATTCAGCAACTAGAACACTCATTCTCTTCAGGAAATTAGGTGTTTAATAAAGCATTACTCAAGCAAAGCACATGAAAAATATATAGCATACTAAACCTCATTCCTAAAAGGCATAGAAAATAAGAAGAGAATTCCTACTCACAGCGGCTGTGGTTAAGAGAAAGTGGACATGTCTGATACACAAGCTTCACAGGTAAGAACCCTGAATGGATTATAGCCAATAATATCCTGGAAAATGAACAATGAAGAATTGGCTACCACACCAAGGATTAGCCAATTTTTCATTGTTCATTTTCCATGATACACAATCTTGACATCATCAATATGCAACTAGATGACAAAATGTCACTAAAAAATAATAGGAGCCTTTGCCTAAACAAAAGCTCATGTAGCTTAGTGGTTAAAATGCACTTTTACCATCTTCCACAGGTCATATGTTCAAATCCCCCCGCTCTCAGTACCTTAACTGCTTCTTTTTGATCTCATGAGAGTATGGGTTGTGGAATTTGCCATTTACATTTGCACTCTGTCATTTCCAGGATGCAGAGGGAAATATTTTTTTCCATGAGATGGCTATGATCTCCAAAGGTATCATCTCACAATGCAGGAATCCCTGCCTAAAAGAAATCTCCAGTGGCTCAGTAGTTAAAGGCACTTTTTTCATCTTTCCAAGGTGGTGGGTTCAAATCCCTAGTATGGTCAGGAACCCCAGCACATATTCCTATTATTTTTAGTAACATTCTTCACTCTGATCATGCTAGTATTTGGATCATTATCCAAATGGCAATGATTTCTAACTCCTCTGTTGTTTGGCACTTTAACAATGCTTTACTTGCTGACCCTCAATTCTTGGAAGAAATGCAAGAGTTTTTTCAATTGAATAATTCAAAAGCAAATATCACCTGAGACAGCCTGGGATGTTTTCAAAACAACTATTAGGGGGGTCATATTATTGCTTACTCAGCTTATAAATATAAAATAGCTTTAGCTGAATTGGGGGTTTTAGGAAAGGAGATAGCAAATCTGGAAGCACAACTGGTCACACGATGGGATGCGAGGGTGGTAAATAGGCTCATGGAGCTAAAATTTAAATACAACTCTGCTTTAAGCCATAGGGAGCACAAAAATCTTTTCATAAATAATGCTGCATATTACACAAGTTCCAATAAAGCTGGCAAGATACTAGTGAATCACCTAAAAACAAAAAGAAACAGTGAGAAGATATCATCTATTAAATATAAAATATAATATTGGTTAATCAGAAGGATATTATGGATCAATTTTTACAGTTTTATCAAAAGTTATATTCCTCAAAATATGACTCTGCACAAGAAGAAAGATTTTTGGATATGTTAGAAGGACCAAAGTTATCTGAACAACAAGCACAATATCTGGAAGCTCCGATAACATTAACGGAACTCAGGGCAGCATTGGAGTCTTTGCAAAATGGGAAATCACTGGGAAACGATGGATATACAGTTTAATTTTTTAAATTCTTTCAAGATAGTTTGTTGCCAGAATTACTACATCTTCACCAATCTGTTATATCAGCAGGATACATTTCAGGAACAATGGCTGGCACTTATAGTGGTTCTCCCTAAACCAGGGAAAGATCCGATGTTAATGGCCAACTATAGGCTAGTTTCCCATCGCTTGCTGCTTTGAAGGAACAACCAAGTTTGCCTATCATATGTTATACTGTGGGGGTTCAAGGTCATTAAGCTTCTAACTGGTATAAGCTCCTATGCTCATATATACTTAAGAAACCTCTTTCTGGATGTCAGTCTATTTGGTCTAGAGAACTATAATGTTCTGTTACATCTGAGAATTGGAAGAGGATATGGATTAAAAGAATACGGTGCACAGCCTCTGCATTGCTATGACAATTTCTTTATTTTGTGCTAAACAGAACATTGTGGACACCGGTTAAGTCACAAAAATTGAATGCTAATAATGCATGCTGGAGCCGTAAGAAGGAAATGGGTACACTTGATTATCTTTTGTTTTATTGCCCACTGATTCACACATTCTGGCTTGGTGATATGTGGAACATGTGCTACTTCAACGACCTTATCGACAGTAAACATTTTCTTAAAATTAATCTTTCCAACACAAAATCACGGTGTGCCTGGCAGAGCGTTCTAAAGTTTGACACCCGCCCACTGACATCATTGATGCTCCAATTCTAACTTGAGTAATAGACATCTTCTTCTTTAAACTTAATTTCATAGTATTTTAAGATGTTTAGATTTCTTCTAGGTGAGTAAATTTCAAACAACTCTTGTAGTACCCTTGGAGCAATATAGTATAATATCTGATGGATGATTGCAATGATCTTAAAATGTACTCTTTGCAGAATAGGCAGCCAGTGTAACTGTTTCAATATAGGGGATATATGTGAACTCCTAGGAACCCCTTCAATCAATCTAGCAGCCCAATTGATCAGCATCTGCAGTGCCTTCAATTTCACTTTAGCAACCCCTAAATACAGTGAGCTATAATAATCTACTCTACTCACTATTAGAGCTTGGACCACACTAAGAAAATCAGATGCTGGTAATAATGGTTTCAATCTATAAAGCAGCTGCGTTTGCATATAACTTACCTTGATCGTTTTCTGAATTTGCTTTCCCATCGTCAAACAGCTATCCAAGCACACTCCAAAGATGGTCCTCTCCTTTTTCACTGCCAATTTCTTCCCCATCACAACCACATTCTTTATCTCAAAGTTGTCTCTTTGACCTCTTACCACCATTACCTCTATTTTATTAATGTTTAACTTCAAGTCATTTTCTTCCATCCATCCCACAAACTTTTTCCATATATATTTGCAAACATGATTGTATGTTGGAAACATCATTAATTGGGGAAAAAGAACAGAATATCACCAGCGTATATTCTGCACTGTACTCCCATCTCCTGAAGATGAGCATGCAATTTTTTTTTAGCTTGCAACTGAAAAGAGGTGTGCCATGGGAAAGGCATGTATAGGACAGGGTCATTCGCTCAAGATATGTATAGTATTAGAGAATTAGGGTGTAGGGATTTATAGCAGGTTTCAGTTGGAGTAAACCCTCACCTGTAAAATTGGATATGAATCCCGGCACTAGGTGTTATTCTATAAACAGCACCCAACTCATAATGCCGTTTCTAGTACTCAGAGTTAATGTTGAGCCCCTTTTACAAAGCTGTGGTAGCAATGGTGCTGCGGTAAATGCACCAATGCACATTCAGTTGCTATGGACCAGTGCATTTACCATGGCAGCATCACTACCATGGCTTTGTAAAAGCGGCCTTTTGTTTGACACCCAAATTTGGGCATCACTTACTAAATCTAGTCCATAATGTACAATAACCTATATGAAACATATGCTAAAAAGTATACGGCACAGACAGAAATCATAACTACAAGAAACTGCAAATGCTCATGCACATAAAGTGTCTTCTATGGAAGACTCTTTTTAATGAACCCCGGGACTCTGCAAGAATCCGTTCTGTTCAACAACAATTGTATTAAGATCAAAGGGTTATGAAACCATGACAATGTGACTGTGTGCTGTGCAGCGGCAGGCTGAGCTAGTGTAATTAGACATATCATTAGCCATGGGGATCTTTTCCAGAATAAGATCTTGCAGCTGCTCGATGCCATTTCTCCCTTTTCCTGTTCATCCCAAGCTCTGTCTGTCTAAGCAGAAAACAGATTTTTTTCCCCCCCTAAAGACCATGACAGAAATAGGTTGCAGATCTGTGTCTGTCCAATCTGTGGTAATATGCATAGTAATATGTGGCACAGTTCATGTAATGAAGTTCCCAGCATGCATCCTGGAAAAGAATCCCCCAGTGTGTTGTTTGATTTATTTCCTCTGTCAAGAGGCAGGACAGCTAGGACTTGTCCTTCCCCACAGTACCTGCAAACACACTCTGTCATCCCAGGAAAGCTGTAATTGATGGGATTTTTGGAATACACAGTTTGAGTAACATTGTTTTCAGTCCGTTTTAAGCAAGGGTTTGCTTTCTGTATCATCTTCCTTGCAAATAATGAAGGCTCTCATATCCTTTCAAAAGAACACAGAAGCTTTGCTTTATATTCAATTTATTTACATTAAAAAAGAGAGATATGATTTGATATACTGCTTTTCTGTGGTTACAGTCAAAGTGGTTTACATATTATTTACAGGCACTTATGTGGAACAATAGAGGGCTGAGTGACTTCCCAGATTCGCAAAGAGTTGCAGTGGAAATTGAACCCAATTTTCTTAGTTTGAGAGCTGCTATAATAACTGTTAGACTTCTCCTCCATTTTATTATGAAAATTATGATAGAAGCACACTAAAGCAAGAGTAATGAAGATGGGAAACATACCTTGTGGAGGAGAATTTTCCAAAAACCTTGAACAAGGTTAAAGTGGCTCATTTGAAAATTGCCCTCTTCTTCCCAGTATGAGCTTCCAGAACAGACATGCTTTAAGCCATGCTTTAAAAAAAAAAAAGAAAAGAAAAGAAAAAGAATTCTTGTGATTGCTGTGACCAGCAGATCAAACCAGTCCTCACATACTTCATTTGAATATGTCGATGCTTTTGCTTCTGCTTGACTATCCACACAAATAGTAGATGTAAAGTGCATGGGTGTTTTTAGCAAGCTAATTTTTTGGCTATTGGTTTTCAAATGGAAAAAATACCCCTCCCCCTTTTATTAAACCACGGTAGAGGTTTCTACCATGGCCTAGAGCGCTAAATGCTCTGCCACTCAAAGGATATCTATGAGCATCAGAGCAATGTTGGAGCATTTAGCGCTCCAGGCCATGGTAGAAACTTCTACCATGACTTAGTAAAAGGGGAAAACAGTTTGTGGTCTCCTTTAGAAAACTGGCTGCAAGGCACAGTATATAACCTAAAGCTATCCACATGCATTATAAACATCTTGAGCTATTCAAAATTGGGTCAATGTAGAGGGTAATTTTCTAACATGTAGGAAAGGCACATAACATTGCACATATTTTATAAAGGGACATTGTGCACCAATGTGTCTTTATAAAATAGCTTACCTGGAAGGTCCCTCAAAAACTTATAGCTTCTGTGAGGGTGGTGTCAGAATATGTTTATATGTGTCAGAAAAAATTGCCACATTTGGGTGTATTTTATAATATACACACGATCGTAAGTGTGATCCTATCTCTGCTCTGCCTATTTTCTTTTCCTGAGAATATTTTATGCTTATGTCATATAGAAGTAAGTCAAAAAATAGAAAAACAATCAAATTGAATGCTCCTTAAATCATCAAATATAACATGCATTCAGGTACCACAGTGCAATAGGAAAAATGCCACAGGTTACTTTTAAGAACGTGGAGAAAAGACCTCAGCGTCACAGTAGGATCTAAAAAATTATAATCCTCCGGACATAGCAGCTTCAAATACATTTTTGAAGGTGCAGACACATTCTCGGTCTCAAAAACTCTACTCTTTACACTCTTTCATTGCTTGAGTCAAACTAGTAGTCATATAAATAATCTCACAATAAATCATCAAATCTTCTCAAAAACTCAAAGCAAAGAAAAGAAACAGAAACTTATCTGCAGCAGGAATTTCTTCCACATGTTCCACATGTTTTTCATTATAAAAAAAACCCACAGTCTCAACAGTACATACAAAATCAAAATAGCAAACAAACCAACTAAAATAACATACCTAATTAACCTCCTTTTAACAAAACCGTAGCACGTTTTGCGCCTATGAGCATTGGAGCTGTTACCATCGTGACCAATGCTATAAACTGTGCTATGGTTTTGTAAAAGGGGGGTAAATTAAAAAAAACACACATTCAAATAACATACCGCCTCTTTTACTAAGGTGTGCTAGCTTTTTAGCGCACGCTAAACGCTAATATATCCATGAACGCGTTAGCATTTAGCGTGCCTTACTAAAAGGACCCCATAGTTTTCACCATTTGCCTAAACTGTAAAACACTCGATGCCTTTTTAAAAAAAATCTCAATAGGCAATGCATTCCAAAATATAGAGCCTTGTATAGTCAACATGGCTTGACCAAGACCTGAGAGTTTAACCATATTCATGGTCAGTACTTCCAGGTTCATCTTGTCCACAGACTATAAAGCCTGTGACGGCTGATAGGAATGCAACAAAGAATTCAGCACCACTGGACTCTTGTCATTTAAAAGTGTGAGCAATTAAGCACAAAACCTTAAATTCAACATGTGAGCCAATTGGTAGCCAATGCAAATCTCATAAAATGGGAGTGATATGATCAAATTGAAAAGCCCATATAATAATTCGTGTTGCGGCATTTTGAGCAACTTGCAGTGCAAGAAGCACACATTTTGGCAAACCAAGATACAGAAAATTACAATAGTCAAATACCGGGGTCATCACTGCGCTGATTACCGTCCTTAATTATCTGCAGAAAGATAAACTCTCAGCCTACGCAATAGATGGAGTTTGAAAAATACGCTGGATACAACAGACTTCACCTGTGACTTAAAAGATAGTGTAGAATCCAGTATAATGCCTAAATATTTACATTGATGAGAAACGAAATTACAACATCATCCAATACTATCTCTGATGGAAACATCTCTAATTGTCTCTCCCGTCCATCACATAAAACCTCAGTTTTCGCCACATTCAGGTTCATCTGATTTTGACTCATCCATTCTTTGATAACCTAAAAACTGTTTTTAAGACCCAGGAGATCATCAGCCATCAAGCTCTTTACTGGAACCAATGACATGATAATATTTCCCAAGTAGCTTTGTGCCTTTTTTTTTTTAACTTGAAACAGAAAAAAAAAAACCACAACACAACATTTGGGGATTTTACTTGCATTGTAAATAGTATGCACTATAGGGAAATAGCACACACTTTTCCTGATAGCACACACATATATGAATACTGTGCACATGCATAATTTAACAGGAAAAAAATGCAGTCTTCCAAAAGAGTGCACACTTTTTCAGAAAGAGTATGCACTAATAATGATATTGTTCCTTAAATAATAATAACAGAAATACAATACAAACAAAATGAAAATTCCCATAAATGACAGCAGCAATATGTTAAAGATTAATATCACAAAAAATTCAGTTTGTGTTTCTATTTGTCTTCTGACATTCCTCATCTTTTTATAATGGATGATGTTGAAATCGCTTTGGTTGATAAGATGCAAAAACTAGGAGTACTGCTTGATCCCACCTCTCAATTAAATGTTAGGTTTCTAACCCCTCCCCCTGTTATGAAGCCACATTAGGCTTTTATATCAGTGGCTGTGGCAGTATTAGCTCTAACGCTCATAGGAATTCTATGAACGTTGGAGCTAATGCCGCCATGGCCGATGAGAAAAAAGCCAAACGTGGCTTTGAAAAAAGAGCCCTAAGATAATTAGAAACATAGAAACATGATGGCAAATAAAGGTTAAATGGCACATCCAGTCTGCCCATCCATAGTAACCATTATCTCCTCCTCTTTCTAAGAGATTCCACGTGCTAATGGCCATGCACTAATGGAAAAATTAGCACTTAGCCATTAATAGGCAAAATCGAAAAAGATGTTTGGTTTAAAAGTCAGCATGGCTACAACATAAGATTTACAAGTTGTATGAAACATTCACATATGGACTTTTGTGGAAGTTTATATGTAAAACTTTGATGAAAAACGAAAGACAAATTAGTTATGATTTAGATTCACATAACATAGCATTAAAAGATGAATTGATGATGATTGCTTCCGATAAGAGTTATATTACCCTAATGGCATTCTGAAGATTCCTGAAGATCATAGTTGTTACTTTAGGTATATATTGGTATATTGACATGATATAATTGATTACAGTGCCTTTTTCATCGGTAAAATGATAGCATTGGTCACATTTTACTACAGCTTAGTAAAGGGGCCCCATAGACTTTATATGACTGCAATAGAAACATTTTTAAAACTTTTGGACCCTTCAGAGGTGGTTTCATTCATAGTAACCCTCCACGAAGAAGGAGTCACTGCATACTGCACACCACAAATTCTTGATTTTAATAATTTTTATGGTTGTGACTTTAAAAATGTTCTTACTCCCTTTCCATTTCAGCTCAAATAAAAAATGGCAGAGCATTTATCTGCAGAAGAGAAATCAGGAAGACCAGCCAACATGAGTCATGGTTTGTTCTAACTCCAACAGGGGAATATGATCTCCATTAGCTGATTTCTGTGACTCTTCACAACCAACATTACTCAGCATTAATGACACAATTATCCTTCCCCAAACACCAGGGATTGTTCAGCTACCACAGAATAATCCTTGCTATTAAATACGTTAACTGCAAAACCTTAAGCTGATTGAGTAAATAGAGACCTACCTTTAATGCATGAATCGAAGGAGGCTGAAGAGACTTGCTCTAGTCATAGTGAGCATCAACGGTATTTTTAACTGTGGATTATTCCGGTTGTCAACCTACTGTTCTAACCACTGAGCTATTCCTTCCCATTTAAGCCATCTCTCCATGATGGCATTGGAACCCCAAAAGAACACCTCTGCTGGAGCTTTTCTTGTTCAATTCAGCTGGATCACATAAGGAGAAAAAAATATTTTTGACACAAAGTTGTGCTTCATGTTTTCTGCTGTCTAGCCCCATGGGAAAAATAAGAAACTGAAGAAATCCAAGGGCTCATTTTTTGTTTAAACCAAGGGCTCCTTTTACAAAGGTGCACTAGCGATTTTAACGCGTGCACGTGCTACCCGAAAAACTACCGCCTGCTCAAGAGGAGGCGGTAGCGGCTAGTGCGGGGCAATTTAGCGCGCGCTATTCTGCGTGTTAAGGCCCTAACGCACCTTTGTAAAAGGAGCCCCAAGTCTATGATATTATTACCAGATTAATATGCAACCCCTTTGCAGTCAACTTTTCTTGATAAATAATCTGGCTAGAACTAGAATCATATACACCTATATCTAGAATCATTTACATCTAAATACATCAGACATTTCACACATAACACAAAGGTCCCCTTTTATCAAGCTGCATAAGGGTTTTTGTTTTTTAATCGCAGACCACTGCAGTAAAAGCTCAGATGCTCATTGAATTTCTTTGATTACATTATTCTGTTCGCTCTTCTGGTGCCTGACTGTGGCGCTTCTGCTCACTTACTGGTACTCCGAGGGTGTGTGTGTTGGGTGGGAGGGCGAGATTTGACCGGGGAGGGGGCATGTTTGAGGTGGATGTTGTATGCCTGTTGTATGATTTGGAATATATGGGTTGCAGCTTGTTTGACTGAGGGTTTGTGGGTTTCCTAGTATAAAAATATTATGACTAATGGTCCCATCTGGAGCTATATTTGTCTCGGGTGATGTGAGTCTGGATCGGCCCGATGCTCATGTTTTCACTGGATTCCGGACTGCTCTCATCTGGACTTTCTTCTTGGGGGAGGCTTGACCTGTTAGATCTTCCATTGTTATTCTTGTTCTTTCTATATTGGCATTTTGCTGATTATGATTTTGTGTCTTGGCCATTTGCCATTCTCAATAAAAATATATTTAAAAAGGGGGGTGGGACAAAGTTTATTGCATATTGAGTCTACTGAATAATGCCTAAATTAAACACTGGTGTAGTCCTTTCCTTCTGCCTTCTTACCTAAGGCAACACTTTGCCTTGGTCGTGTCTATAGATGGCCCTGAGTTTAAGTAGTCTTAAATGAAAGAGATGATAAACAGGTGGTGAAGTGAAACTTGTGAGGATCGCCTAAATTCCTAAAGAGTAAGACAGAGCAAAAAACTGAAAAGTAAGCCATTGGCGCAGTTACCACCGCTGTGGGCGCTAAAACCCGAGCTAAGCGTTAGTAAAGGAGGGGGATAGTTTGGTTTAGTTTAATTAAATGTGATTTACTGCCTCATCTGTTAAACAGATGAGTGACAAAAATAAAATATATTCATAGAAACTAAAAGGAACTACAATATGCAATAGGATAAATATATTATCCCAAATTCTAAAAGAAAAGAAAGCAATATACTGGAAAATAAAGGGAGTACAGGGAAAGTAATAAGAGGGGGGTGCTGTAAAGTTCTCAGCCCAATCAACCAACTTCCTAAATTCTAAGGGCTCCTTTTACAAAGGTGTGTTAGGGCCTTAATGCACGGAATAGCGCGCGCTAGCCGCTACCGCTTCCTCTTGAGCAGGCGGTAGTTTTTCAGGTAGCGCACGCTAATCTGGTGCGTGCACTAAAAATGCTAGCGCACCTTTGTGAATGGAGCCTTAAGTGCCATTGTACCTGAAAAGAGTGTTATCTTATTTTTGTTAAGTGCCAATTTGCAAAAACAAAATTCTATGTTTTTGACATTGTTTCAGATCACTGATTGAACCATATTCGTGCCATTCTCTTCTTGGTCGGGCTGAGAACATTTCAGCACCCCCTTGTATAAGTCCTTCAAGCTGAAAATGTATGGACTTCTATTGAACCCAAAGCAGCACCAATAAATTAATTCTGACCTTTAGAAGGAGTTACAATTAGCTCTTAACTAGAGGAAAGAGGGTAAATCCTTTCCTGCAGATATCTACTTAGTAGCTTCTTTGTGTGTCCCTTAGTCCTTGTATTTATGGAACGAGTAAGCAACAATTCACATTTACCCATTCCACTCCACTCCACTCAGTATTTTATAGACCTCTACCATATCTCCCCTCAGTTGTCTTGTCTCCAAGCTGAAGAGCCCTAAGCCTCTTTCACCTTTTCTCATTGGGAAATCATCTTTTCCCTTTTATCATTTTTGCCACACTTATTTATATCTTGTCTAATTCTGTTACAACAGGTGAATATCATCACCTACATTTTTCAGTGTATGTTAGTATATTTTTTTAACTATGTGCTTCCTGTCGCCTGGCAAGGCCCCAGGTAAGTGGGAAACTCTGGCTAAGACCACAGGTAAGATTTTCAGTGTGCCTTTTATATGGTTGGTGTAAGGAAAACCTGGACACTGGATTTCTTTCAAACCAAACTTCACCGGGTTTATTATAAGGCAAAAGAAAAATTATCCAACTCAATTATCCCTTTCACAGTCTCTAGTCACACAGTTCACTTTATATAATTCCAGTGTCTATTGTATGAAATCTAGTCCAGAGACTGGATAGTCCTTGTCACCACTTTCTAAGCGAAAGGAAAATAAAAAATAGGACTCGAATCCCTGATTGCCCCTCTTAGGGCTGCTGGCTACTACAAGCCACAGTCCTTGCCTGCACTGCTCAGGCCCTGCTGAGGCTAGCACTTCTCCAAGCAGTAGTGTACAAAAAAAGTTATTTTCTCAGCTTTTATTATTAGCACTTTTGTCCCTCCTAGGATTTTCACAGCCCTGCTCTGCAGGCTGTGTGGAAGCAAGCCGCCCTTTTGTATCCAGGTGTTCAGACCCTCCCAAATGCTACCACAGTCCTAGAGCTTCTGTTACCTAGGGACCTTACTTGCTAATACGGCTTTTAAGCCTGGCTCAAATGGACAGACTCTGCTGCCTTCTGCTTCTATTGCATTTATTAAGCACAGGCTTCTCTGTGCAGTCCTTACTTCAGAAGGAGGAATGACACAGCTTATAACTTATAAATCAGGTTTTCATCCATTCCTCTGGCACACTTAACTCTGCTTCAGCCTCACTGCACCACCCCCACCCTGTGTCACTGGGGCTATAGTCGTTTTCTGTCTCCATAAATTCCCCTGCTTCACTCTCCACCTCCCATCCCCCCTCTCTGGGTGTTTGGGAACGTTTCCTGGCCAGGTGCTTCTCTGTCTGAAAGAGCTTCTAGCCCTACCCCCTCAGGCTCCCCTGGGAATTCACAGTACCTAGCTGGCTGCTGAATTCTTCTCCCTACTTGTTGGCCTGGAGCTATCATACGTTCCTGGTGGATTGCAGAGAACATTGGCCTGCTTTCAGTATGCTCCATTCTGCTTCTCCTGTTAAAGTCAGCTGAGGATAATTTATTCATTTGCAGTCCTCCTGCTTGAGGCTTATATGACTGCAGAGCTGGGTCCCCCTTCAGGGTTGATCCTATATATCTCCACCCCCTTCAGGGTTGATCCTATAATAGGGGATAGATTTTGTTTTCTGTACCCTCCCTGGCTGAATTCCTGGCTGTGACATCACCTGCCTTTTCTCTTTTCTTTCTTTCTGTCCTAAACTAGGGCTTTTAGCAGGGTGTACAGGCTTTATTTTAGGGATTGGAGGTTTGAGGGTGGTTATGGTAGGGTTTAAGTCCTCTGACCCAGTAGAGTTTTTTACGATGTGCTGGATCTGTATTGTCATGTCTAGGTTTGGGTTTAGCCATACTCCTAAGTTTCTTACCCCCTCCATGGAAGATTTTAAGGTGTTGTCATTCAAGGTTAGTTGGTATCTTGGGCTATTTCCTCACCATTTATTAGCAATAATTCTGTTTTCTCCTTGTTGGCTAATAGTCCATTTGTTTGGAACCTCTCAAAGATTTTTTTCTAGGCTTGCCTTTGTCTTCCGTTTAGTTTTCACATTTAGTTTCTTTAGTAGGATGATCAAAAGTTGAATGTCATCTGTCTAGGTGTAACATTCCCATCCCAGTTTTCTGATGAAGTTCCCTAGAGGTTGGATGAAGATGTTGAAAAACATGGGTGACAGAGCTGATCCCTGTGGTACTCCTATGTCTATTTTTTCCCAGTTGCTTGTATTCCCCTACAATTCTGCCCTCATTAGTCTATTTGTAAGAAAGGATTTGATCTATGCTATGACATTTCCTTTGGGGCTCAAGGTCATGCATCTTGATTTGATGAACCTTGCCACATCATCTTCCGAAGAAAACTGAAAACCCATCTGTTCGATACTTAATCTCCTTTACCCTCTCTTCTCTCCCTTTCCCTTCTTCCCTCCTCTCTCCCCTCTTTTTCTCTCCCCTTCCTCCCCCTCTTACCTATCCACCTCCTCTCTCTCCTTCGTCTTTCTCTCCCCTTTCTCTTCCTCTTACCTCTCTTTATAGTCGCCTTGAACCTATTTAGGTATGAGCGACGCACAAATAGATTAGATTAGATTTTAGCAGTGTGTGTTGGACTATGTTGATGGCTGCTGATAGGTCCAGGAGCCCTAGTAGCACATCTTCTCCTTTTGTATGGTGTTTCAGGACCGAGTCCTGTACTGCTACTAGTACGGTTTCCATGCTCAGGTATTGTCTGAAACCTGATTGGACCTGGTCAAGCTTTGACGTATTTTCTAGGAAGTTTGATATTTGTTGGCAGGCTATTTTGTCTATTAATTTAGATACCCATGGTTGGTTGACTACTGGTCTTTAGTTGGAGAGATCTTCATGATCTTTTACTTTATTTTTCAGAATGGATTTAGTGACTGAGAGTTTCCATTTAAGTGAAACTTGTCCTGACTATAGTGATTTGTTAATGATGTCTCTGAGGTAGGAGAGTTCCGGGCCTTTGAATTTTCTCATCAGGTGTATTGGTTGTCGAGGGATGGTGGGCCCAGTTTTACTCTTCTTAGTAGTTTCTTCACCTGGATCTCTGTGATGGGTTCAAAATCTTCCATTATGTCTTTTGTTACACTAGTATGTTTGTCCATTAGTATGTTATTTAGGCTTTTGCCTTTCTGAAGCTTCCTTACTTTCTCTGCAAAGAAGTTGCTGAATTCTTCATTGGTTAGGGTGCGTTTATTTGTAATTTCTTTCTGTTTTTTTCCCAGCTTTGAGGATCTTTTTTGAAAGGAAATCTTTCCTTTCTTTTCTTATTTTCTTGATGTAAATTCTGTTGACTCTAGTCCAAGTTTACCTAGCTTCTTGGTCTTCATCTGATCGCCTCCATTTTCTTTAGATTTTTCTTTTCTCTTTTTTTAGTTTCATGATTTCTTCTGAGGGGATGAACCCATCCTTTATTTTGTTTGTTTGTTTTTTGTTTTAATGGTGCTACTTCCTCTATGCTATGGTCCAGTGCATCATCCCAGTGGCTCACTTGCTCTGTGAAGTCTGTGATCTCAGTTATTTTGGTTTCCTTGAGTTGTGTGAATATGTGCAAAATTGTGCATGCAGGTAATAGGACAGTGCTAGTTATACACATACTGTAACTTAATTGGCAAATTAGCAGCTATTAAATAATAATAGCTAATAATCACTGATAATTGGAGCTCCTTAGTGCTAATTGCCCCAAATTTCAGTTTCTTATGTAATTACACTTTATCTTTAATCTAGACAATTACCCTCAAATTCTATTAAAAACTCTGATTGAACATGCAAATTTGGGTGTACATTTAATTTGCATGCACAATTTAGCTGATCAATGAGATAATTAGTGGTGATAAGTGGGATCTTAACAAGCAATTATTGGTGCTAATTGAATCTAATTAATACATATGAATGTAAATTGTGACATGAAATCTGCACCTAAATTATATGCACAAGCCCAAAAAGGGTGTGTGGAAATGGGAGGGTCATGGGCGTACCGGGGGAGTTCCTCCAAGTTAAACACATTGTTATAGAATAAGGGGATCCATGCTTAATTCAGTTATTAGGATTTGTACCACATTTCTATTGGTATAACGGTAAATGGTCAGGCCTAAAATTAGGCATGGTTCCCCGTGATAAATGCCATTCTATAAACAGCATGTAACTTTGAACACTGTTTATAGAATATCACTGAGGTTTTTTAGTGCCAGCTTTTTAAGGCACCATATATAGAATTTAGTATTGCAAAGGGGCACGGATGTGGGAGGGGCATTGGTGGGTAATGAGCATGCCCAGTACTTACACTAATGCCAGGATTCTATAAATGGCGCCTAAAGTTAGGCCTTACCAGCACCTAACTTAAGTTGAAAATGCTATTTAAAACTAATTAAAAGTGATTTTTAAAAATGTAGGCGCCTACCGGTGTCTAAACTTATGGTACTTGAATCGTGCCTAAAGAAGTGTTTTATGATGCCTAATGCCACTGAAGGCATCACTAATGCCCAAAGTGGCATTAGATATCATAAAGTGACCCTGTAGGAATGATTCATGTGAAAGGTAGGTGCTTTAAATGTAGGCCTTCTAAACCTTAGCCTACATTTTCTGGCACCTACCTTTCCCAAAGGCACAATTCTATAAATTGTGCCATCACATGATTGATATACGATTAGTGGCCATTTTTAAGGCAGCTGCCGCCGATGGCGTCTTATATAGAATCCAGGTCTAAGATTCTAGAATACTGTCAACTAAATGGAAAACTGAATCATTTAGTCATGGTCTTGTACATCAGCCATTAAAATGGCATAATTGGCTACCCGTAAATGTTAGAAAAAAAAAAAAGCCCACTTATAATTGCAGCTATAGAATTCACACTTGGGGGAAAATTCTACATGGTGCTGGACATAAGGCACTACTTCTGAGTTGAATGTTTTATGTGAAAAAAACCCCACCAAAAACGTTCTAACAGCTCCGAGGCCCTGAATCTAGACAGAAACATCAGATACCCATGAAAACATGTAGAATATCATCTAAGTGTTTCTGCATGGATCTGCATAGGGGGCGTGGCTATGACAGGTCACAGATCTGCATAGGGAGCGTGGCCATGGCAGGAACATTGGGTGGGCTAGGGGTATTCCTTTAAAATGTGTGCAGTATTAGAGAATTCAGGGGTCCATAACCCAACTTGCACACAGGGGTTTACACCTGGTTTCACTTGGTACTGCATGAAAAGTTAAGCACCAATCCCAGTGCTACTTGTTATTCTATAAAGGGCATTGATCACAGAATGCTCATTTTGGAATTCTGTTCAGTGCTGATAACTTTGGGTACTGAATTTTGAGTGTCATTTATAGAATGTTCCCTTTAGTGTGCAGCATCCAAGCACCTAAATTGCAGTAACCTTTTCAGAATTACCCCCGTGTTTTGGTACAAGTACATCCTGGCCTCTCCAAATTTTATGCCAATATAAATGTGACTGAAAAACAGTAACATTTTTCAGCTAATTCTGAAAGATGCCAATCAGATCTGTGCATTATCATATGCCATTAATGTTAGGAAAGAATGTGAAAAGCTTTTCAAAATGTAAGCCAGTACCTGTCTGAGAGTCTCTCACTCTTAAAAATAGCTGAGGGTTACTCTCTACAGCCAGGAAAGAGAGGTACATTTAAAATAAACTTCACCCAGATAAAAACACAGGTGAAATAAAATAAATATTAAAATAATAGTTTATTTGTTATCAATGCTTGTCCCAAAATTTTCCTCACTGATTTCTGCAGACAGGATTTTTGAGCAGCAAAATTGGTAAGTATCCAGTCCTTTTATTCCTCCATTGGGATCCACTGGGTACCTTTCTTCCTCTTCTGGCCTGGAACAGCTTCTTCCATGATATCTACTCCCTAGCTTAAAAAAACCCCAAAGGAAGCAAAACCCTATATCCCTATTTGATGTTTCAAAACAAAATAAATTTTATTTGGACACTAATAATTCAATTTTCCTAAAACTAATCCCACCTACTTTTTATCGAACCAAGGTTTAATTAAAAATTAATACAATTTATTTACAGGATCTATAAATATTCAATAGCAGTACACAGCCCTGCCAGCAATAGATCCCAGTTCTAATTAGAATCTTCAATTCAAACAGGTTTTTTTAGGAAGGCTTCAATCATATCAAACAATTTTTTTTTAAGTGTCTTCAACAAAACTGCTAATTAGGTTTTCTTTAAAAACTCTATCATTTCAAATGATGTCTGATATCTTCAGGATAATTTCTCTCACTTCAAGTAAGTTTTTCTAAAATAAGAATTCAAGTTATTTGTTATATCTGAATATGTATTTGTTCGCACTTTTTATAAGTTTTGAAAATTAATAAAGATTCACACACAAAAAAAAAAGAATTCAATTCACCACTTCTAATAAACTAATGTCACAGCTCAAATGTCATAAAACTCATGTCACAGCTCAAATCCCAAAATTTCCAAATCAAATCAGTTACCACAATGAAAATTTATCTTTTTTTTTTTTAAATTCTTTATTCATTTTTTAATCTTACAACACGTGTACAAATAATAAAACATTCATTATAGAATACTGATATAACCTGGAATCAGAGCTCCTAACGTATGCAACCACAATTATACCTGCCATAGACCTGGCAGCAGATATTGGGATGACAGTCCAGTTCACAAGATGATTGGGTCCAATATAACCTTGAGGAAGTCAGTAGGTCAAACGTTGTCCATTGTTGGGACCATTGCTGAAGGTCAGTCGATTTTTGATGTATTTTGTGCATTGCTTTGAGCACCTGTAGCAGCGTGAGCAATGGCAAAACAGAAACCTTGAATAATGCAGCCACAGAGAGGTTTCAAAGTGAAGCAAACTTATTTATTTTGAGAACAGAAATGTAAGTGACTTGTTTTTCTTACAGGTCACAAGGAAATAAACACAGCAAACAGTAGTTCCTGTAGTAAAAAAAAAAAAAAGTTCTCTGCTGTGGCCAGCTTTTGTGGGTCCACAGCATGCACTGATCTGTCTTTCTAACCGAGCAAAACCACTTGCCTCAGGTCTAGAATCCCAGAATCATGTTCTGTCTATCCGAAGGGCATCACAATTAGCGAGGCCTGTCCTTCAGTTTAAAAGTCACAATTTCACAAGTTTCTGAGTCAAACTTGGCCTCCCTGGGTAGAGCTTCTACAGCTTAAATAGTAGAAGACTTCTCTCCTCTGGGCCTCATCTGACTGCTCTATGCCTAGAGTTTTTGGCTTTGACCATTCTTGTTAAGACATCTCTTCCTTGTTCTGTGACCCACCTTTTAAGGTGGCTTTGTGATTGTGAGGGAGTGCTGTTAAGGGGAGAACAGTAATTTCCTATAGATTCCCTAAAAGCACCAAATAAAATTTAAGAGAATATTTTGGGGTTTTTTAAATGCCACTGAGGTATTTACCTTTAAATCCTGACTGCTGATATAGTTTAAGCAGAGGTGAGGTTCTGAGACTTTTTCCTCTTTGAATTTTTTGAGTGCCTCTTAATGAGTTAATTTTTTAACCCTTGAATTTGATTTTGTACTTCATTTTTTGGCTACGGGAGAGTGTATTTGATGAGTGGCAGGGGTGTACGGAGCTGATTGTATTCTGTTAAGTTATGTGTGTAAGTGGCTGCTTTGCCAATACCCCTCCCATGCTCCATTCATCTGAATACCCCCTTGAATTTAGATGCTAAACCCCAAATAACCTAACATAATATAGAATAACATACCCCCTCTTCTATTAAACTGCGCTAGCAGTTTTTAGCTCAGAGAGCCACGCTGAATGGCCCGCGCTGCTCCTGATGCTCATAGAGTTCCTATGAGCGTTGGGAGCAGTGCAGCTCTCTGCGCTGAAAACTGCTAGCACAGTTTAATAGAAGAGGGGGATAGTGTCTTATAGGCTGCTAATACCTTTTAAGCTCTAAGCGGTTCACAATGAAAAGGAAACAGGAATAATACTTAGATCATGCAATTATTAATCAATACAGTACAAAATAAATTTTGACTCAATAACATGTACAGCTTTACAATTCACATTGGAATAACAGAAACATCACCTAATGTAAGGAGCTAGAGTCATTATTTAATATATATTTATGAAACAATACAGTCTTAAGATGTTTTCAAAACTCCATTAAAGAAAAAAAGATGGCTGAAAAATGGAGAAAGAATCCCACCAAAATGTTGCCACCTGATAACCCAAAGAGTGATCTGTTTGTTTAAAACACTTTCTTCCCTTTATAGTAGGAAAACGGAATACATTTGGAATGGTTGTCCTACTATAATCAATACGGGAAGAGTAAAAAACAAGCTCATAAAAATATAAACCCCATAATATTTTAAAAATAAAACAAGCCAACCTGAACTGAATATGAGCTTCAAAAGGAAGCCAATGAAGTTGGACATAATAGAAACTTTATCAGTTTTCTTCAGCAAAAAAATTAGACAAACAGCTGTGTTTTATATAGAATGAAGTACGAGAATACCCTAAATAGACCAAATTACAGTAATCTAAGTGAGTAAGAATTAAAGCTTGTACAAGCGGTCTAAATTGTTCTACATGAAAGTATTTTTGAATAAAACAAAATGTACGTAACATAAAAAAATGAATTATAAATAAGCTTCTAAAATAAGTTTCTAAAATAAGATTCTACATATGGCATCCAAATTTGGGGTTGCTGCTGCGATGTGCATGCAAATAAATTCACTAGCGTGCTCTTAACCATCAATAATTGGGTGCAAACAACCAATTAGTGATGTTAATTGGTACCCATTAAAATCTGCACATGCATCTGGCTGTGTGTTATTCTATAGGGCTGGTACCTGACTCTGAAAGTGTGCAACTCAAAAAGGTTTGTTTCCATGGGTGTGTTGGGGGTATTCTGAAAAGTTGCACCGCCAGATTCTATATATTCAAAGTCGCATGCAAATCTGTGTACATTGCCATTTTCTGAGTGCCATTTACTGAATCTGGTCTTATGCCACTTATGTATATGCCCTTACAGAAGAAGGCTTAGTCACCCTGCCGTTACTCATGCACATGAGTGTACACTTACCCAAGTACTGGTATTCTCTACATTTACATGCTCAAGTCATGCATATATGTGGGTATATATATGGGAGTGTGTGGCACAGTGGTTAGAGCTACATCCTCAGAACCTTGAGGTTATGGGTTCAAATCCCATGCTGCTGCTTGTAACCCTGGGCAAGCCACTTAATCCCCCATTGCCCCAGGTACATTAAAAAGATTGTGATCCCACCAGGGCAAATAGGGAAAATGCTTGAAGTATCTGAATGTAAATCACTTAGGCTGTAAGTGGTATATATTATCTTAATTATTATCTTATAGTGATTACAAAATGAAGCTTCACTCAATTAGACAGAGCTCTATATAATATTTTAAAATTCATATTTTCTATAGGAAATACAAGATAACTGATAGCAGAATGAATCATCTTTGAAAAGTTAGGTCTTAAACAATAGGACTTGTACAAGCTGATCCATTTCACCTTAAACAAATACTTGATTAAATCTTTAACTGGATTAAATGAATATGTTAGACTAATTTATGCAATTTAAGGCTGGAAAGAAGGCCATGACAAACAGCTATTTGGGACACTGTGTGAATTAAAAACTCACACTGTTCCAAACTTAAGCAGAGTCAGTGCACAAAGCCAAATAGTAGCAAATTAGATATTAATCAGCAGATAATGAGGTATTTGTCGCCCATTTGGCAAAATGCATTATCAGCCTTATTATACTATGACACATGCTCATTATCCTTTTTCCAACACATAGAATCATATTGGTGATTTTCATGGCCTATAGAAAAAAAAAAAAAGCCATGAACCTGCACTGAGCATGTCTAGACTGATGTCAGAAAAAAACCAACAGGCTTGCCCTCACTTTTCTCCTGATTCTACAATAATACATATGGAAAACTACAACACTCAGACATAGAGACTACTACAGAAACATTTTCTGCAGTGAAGAGAAAAAAATACCAGTACCTTAGCAATCCACATGGTCTAAAGAACTAGCAATGACACCATTTACCACATTATTTGCATATTTTTTATTCATCTTTCTTCACTCATGCTGTTCTGTTCTCAGCAATCACAGCAACGTTTTCATGTCTGTCATGGATCAGTACAACAGGCAGATCAGAGGGAAACAGCAGCGCAAATGATCATGGAGCAGTAATAGTGTAGAGGCCACAGATGGAACAACAAGGAAGAGCCAGAATTCAGAGGAAGCAATTGATTCGATGACCCAAATCTTCCTGTGAAGATTCACACTCAAAATTATGGGAAACACTGTTTTTGTTCCTTCAAATTTTGTTGTTATGAGTGTAGATGTTCAGAAGAAGATATGTTGTGCCATAACTTCATTCTGATCCCTTACATTGGCACTTGAAGAAATACAGGCCATGTTGTGCCATCAAACAAATTGTTTTCTCTGAATTCAGGTTATGCCTTGTTGTTCTATCAGTGGCCCTCTACACTATTATTGCTCCATTCATCAGTGCAAGCCAGCAATGCTAAGCACACTCGACACTGGTCCTCTAGTTCTACAAATTTGTGCATATTAGTCAGGGCCGGATTTTCCTATAGGCTAACTAGGCTTTAGCCTAGGGCCTCAAGATCAAGAGGGGCCTACATTCAAATTGTTAGCAAAATTAAAATTACACTATTCTAAAAACAGTGAACACTAAAACACTGAACCGAAAATAAGGAGAAATTCTACGCTTTGGGATCGGAACTGGCTCCGGCCGCAACGGGGCACCGACTCGGCTTCTCCCTTTCTTTTTCTCGCCCTGGGAGGAGGATCTGGGAGGGAATGACGTCAGTCCGGAAACAGCTGGGCAAAGCCCAGCCCCTTGGGGAGAGAGGCAAAACGTGGATCTGTCAGGACAGGACGGCACAGACTGGCATCGGGGGGTGGGGTGGGGGGTTTCAGTGGAAGGGGGATGGGAGGCAGGCAGGCAGGCTTTGGAGGGGGGGGGTGGGGGGGTTAATGGAAGGCAGGCATGCAGGATGGCATGGGGGGTGTTCAATGGAAGGGGGATGGGAGGCAGGCGGGCATCGGAGGGGGGTGAGGTGAGGAAGGACGCACTGGGGGTACTATGGACATAGGAAGGGGCAATGTGTGTTATGTTTGATTAGTTATTTTTACAAGTACTATATATGGTGCTGAGAATAAATGTCCAAATAAGCGTTCTCGACTTTTTTTTATTTATTATCCGTGTCACATTTTTTATAAAGGTTAGTACCAATAACAATATGTTTCATTTAACATATTGATATATATCACAGTAATGAAGTATTTTATTATCTCTCATGTAATTTACAAACTTAAAAATGGGAGGTGAAAGGGCCTCATAAGTGGAATAGCCTAGGGCCTCTTTTCATCTAAATCCGGCCCTGATATTAGTGTATGCTTGGCACACAAAGTTGTACATGCAAGTTATAGAATACTGTCGGTTGAACACATAATATAAAAAATAGCTGCTAATTGGCGTTAACCAATTATTGGCTACACTTGGTCTTAATTTGCAGTTGTGTATGAAACTGACCTTTGTAAAATTCAAAAAAATTGAGTGCACAAAATCCATTGAGCACAACCGCAAAGGGGGCATGGACCTGGAAGGTGCATGGGTAGGTCTAGGGTGTGTCCAGAACTTAAATGCATAGGTTATAGAATACTATCAGTTACATACCTACCTGGCAGCAGTTAGGCACAAGCATTTATATCCACCTTTGAGTTAATATATTCTGACTCTATTATTTTTTTCTACTTTAAAAAAAAATAAATTTCTAGTTACTGTTAACCGAGTTGAGCTCCATTTTGGTTGAAGACCTGATATACAAAGTTTTAGTTTAGTTAGGTTTAGTGTAGGTACTTGAGCCTCAAATTAGACATGCAACTGTAGACTTTAACTGATCATTGCATAGAATTCATGCTTATTGCGCATCATCCCAGTGCAAATTTTAGGCAACCTTTTGAAAATTACCTGCTGAAGCTCCATTTGTCATATGCAATGCTCCACTTCTCCATCACCTACCCTACCTTCCTAACAGTCTTCCTGCATATCACTCCATTAAATATATTATTACCTTATACATCACCCAAGTTGGATTTAAAAAATGAGAGAATATCTGAGGAAAGAACTAGCAGGATGGGAGGATATAAGAGAAGTGGAAAGTCTAAGATGAAAGGATCAATAAAAATGGCAACAGATCTTTGTGTAAAGAAGGTAAATGAAAGCAAGAGGAAAAGAAAATCTATACTGTATAGTTAACCAAAAAAGTGTCAGAAGGAATAAAGGCAAAACAGGTGGCATTTATGAGTACAGAACATAGCAAAGAATTAGCATAAAACTTAAAGAAGTGAAGAGAGAAATATGGATCGTGGAAAAAGTGTACATAGAAGAAACATATATCTACAGACCTAAAGAGAAGTGACAAGACTTTTTCAGGTATATTGGGAAAAGCAAGAAGTCTAGAAATGGAATTGTGCGACAAAGCTGCTGAGAACTAATAAGTGGAGAGTGATGAGGAAAAGGCAGACATATTAAACAAATACTTCTTTGCTCATAGAAGAAAATCCTAAAGAAGGACCTCTGTTTGCTGACATATATGGAAGTGGAACCCCTCCCTCTCTCCAGGCTGGCTTGTTTGCTTTATTTGCCGCTCATGGCTGAATAAATGCTGTCCGTCTAAAGTTACAGGTTCCCGAGGAAGGGACCTAGAGTCCCCGAAACCGGGCTGATTGAACCTACTCCTGAATTTCATCTGACTTGGCAGTTTACAGTGTTTCCTTGCCTTTGTTTGTCATCTACGAACCATGCCTGCAAGCTAAGTTTTCTTTTTGATTCTGGGAATCAGCTGGAGGGACCTTCAAAGTATTTTTCTCTGTTTCAGCACTGTGAATATGTGATATATTATTATCACTGTTGAATTTCACCTTATTTCACCCTATTTTTTTATTTGGTTGGTGGGTGCACACAGGAGGGATTCGATGATGGTGTACAGGTGGAGGTTATTAGACCTTCACCCTAGCATGTGAGTGCTGGAGATGTCTTTCTCCTTTCGCTGGTCCTTCACACTGAGACTCCCTCCTTTTTTCAATTATATTATTTATATGGCATATGATTGGTAGTCCAGTGCTCGAGACAGAAGTTAGTTACTTTGAAGGTCCATCAGACCTTTTTTTGCTGCTGTTTGTGGTTTCTATTTAGTATCGTGTGCAGCTTTTTGCTTAGTGGAGTTAGTTTTGATATATGGAAGTGGAGCAGATATTGCATCATTCATAGAAAAAAGTGTTTATGAACAACTGGAAAAACTGAAACTGGACAAAGCCATGGGGCTGGCTGGGATATTATATCCAAGGATACTGAAGGAGTTCAAAGAGGTTCTGGTGGGCCCTCTGAAAGATTTATATAATAGATCCCTGTTGAGGTTCCACAGGATTGTAGAAGGGCAGATGTGGTCTTTCTCCACAAAATACTTACAGAGAAGTGAAACTACAAGCTGGCAAGCCTCACTTGGTGGTGGAAAAATTATGGAGGTGACACTGAGAGATAGTACAATTCCTAGAATCCAATGGCTTACAATATCCAAGGCAACACAGATTTAGCAAAGTAAAATGGAGTCAAACTAATTTGATTTATTTCTTTGACTGGGTGACCAGAAAACTGAATCAAGGGCATGTGCTAGATGTGGTCAATTTGGATTTTAGCAAAGCTCTTGTCATGGTTCCTCGTATGAGGCTTATGAATAATGGGTTGAAGTTAGGACCCAAAGTGGTGAATTGAATTAGAAACTGGTTGACTGACAGACAGCAGAGAGTGGTGATGAATGGAATTCACTTGGAAGAAAGAAAGGTGAGTAGTGGAGTACCCCAAGGATCAATATTGGGGCCAGTTAGAAATCACTTCAGAGCAGTTCTTAATCACTAACATCCAATTACTTAAGCATCTAAAAAAGGGGTTGAATGAGCTAAAAGTTGGCGATAATTACCCCCTCTTGGACCATAAAATCAACAATCAATAATAACAGCTTTCAAATCATAAAAATTATGTGTAAATTGTTGACAGTGTTTCACCTAGTGGAGCTTCTGCTTTACCCATCTTAATATTACATTTGTGTTCAGCTAATCTTGTTTTAAATTTTTCATGGAATTTGTCCCATGTAGATCTTATTACAATGACATCTCAAACAATATATCATAAATTTTGTTTTATATAAGGTAAAATGTTTTATCCTATGAATGGTCTTATCAAAAGAATTTTGAAATATAGAGGTTATTTCTACCATGGAACACATTTGGCAAGAGTCACATTGGTGGCCAACTTCATCTTCTTCACATTCAATGGGATCCTTAAGTATCGAGTCACAGAGAAGTTCCTTCAAGTTTTTATCTCTATAATAGGCTGTCCTTAAATATCTGCCTTCAAATGCTTTCAAAGATTGTAATATCCCCCAATATTTTCATAAAATTTTGGACAAATGAAAACTTGTGAGCGTATCTCATAACACAGGTAATGAAATCTGTTTCCTGTGTAGAATCTGTTCTAGGTTGTAATAGCAAATCTGTTATTATATAGGGCTCATATATGCATAAACAACCAGATTTCATGGATATTAATAGTCACAAAATCTCTTCACCAAATCCTTGGGACATAATAAAAAAAAACCATCCAAGTCCCCTTTTAGCCTAAGTCACTAGATGCTGAAAGTACACAGCAGGGAAATGTCCATTCTCAAAACCAAAGATTTGGTTGGCCCAAATGCTTAAAGCCCCGCCCATAGGAGGGGCCTTAGGTAACTGGCTCAATTCTGGTTGGCCCAATTGCCTAAGGCCCCTCTTATGGGCAGGCCTTAGATGCCAGGGCTAATCAGGCCCTAAGCCCTTCCCCGGTGCATCCCACAATGCACTGGGAAGGAACAGGCCTGCCATTCCAAGGATGGTGGGCCTGCTGGCCAACCAGACAACCGACCCATCCAGCCAATTTTCAGGTTAGTGGGGGGTGTTTGGGGGTTTAGTGGGGTCCGAGGGATTGGACTTCCAGCAGGAGGGCTGGGGGGTGTCAGTGTCGTCAGGAGAGCTTGGGATCCCTGTTGCTGCGATTGCAGGTTCAGATGGAGGTGCCAGCAGGAAGCCTTGGGATCCGTTCTGCCGGTTCATGGCAGTTCAGGGGGGGAGCTATTAGCAGGAGAGACTGGGCATCTCTCTTGTTGGGGAGGTTAACAAGGTTCGCAGCAGGAGACATTAGGCATCTCTCTTGCCATGATCATTGTGGTTGCCCGGGCTGCTGAGTTGATCACGGAAGCCGATCTAAGTCAAAACATATAAGTTCCATCTGGCAATCTGTCAAAACTTTTTGGTTATGGCTGCCAGATGACTAAGTCTAGGTCGGCCTACCTCCTGCCCACATCCCGCCCTATCCACTCCTCCAAAAACACCCATTTTTGTTCTAGGCGGTCAGAGGAAGGGTAAAGGCATAAGCTGGTTTTAGATACGTCTAAAACTAGCTTTGATTATCAGTACTTTGACGATCTGTCTTTTTGATCATTCAAGTACTGATTTAGGCCACTTTTTGAAATTTTTTTTTTTTTAATAATTATTATGAGCCCCTTAGCTTGTTGTTTATAAACCTCCTTGGAGGAACACATACGGTGAAACCTCAAGAATTGTGATGAAAACTCTAAAAATGCAGAACAGTGTTTCTGTTTCCTTCCTATACACTAAAGTGGAAAAACCTTCTTCTGAAGACTTACTTGAACATCCAGAAAAGACAAACATATTTTGTCTTAAACCATAGTAAACTGTATTCTGGTATGGCAAGTATTAAGCCAATGTACAAATTATTTTGATTTATGTTCCATCCCCTTCCATAAGAAAAAAATGTCATCAATAAAGCACAAAAAAACCCCAGGAGAAATCACCTTAGATTTAAAATGCAATTTGATAGTAAGGAAATATCATTTTTGGATATCAAAATTAAGAAAACAAGATACTGATAGGAACATGTATCTACATTATACAAGCTATTGCAGCTGTAGTTTGAAACATAATAATCTGCCATATTCACAATTCTTAAGACTATGGGCTCCTTTTACGAAGGCGCATTAGGGCCTTAACGCGCAGAATAGTGTAAACTAAAATGCCGCGCACGCTAGCCGCTACTGCCTTCTCTTGAGCAGGCAGTAGTTTTTTGGCTAGCTCACGCTAATCCAGTGTGTGTGCTAAAAACACTAGTCTAATACGTAGACAAAGGTTAAACTGAAGCACCAAGAAGCTGGACTCTGCATACAATGCAACATCACAGAAACAGCGATGCATCTCCCCTAAAGCAAAAAATAAATAAATAAATATAATTTTTTTTTCTACCTTGTCTTCTCTGGTTTCTGCTTTCCTCATCTTTTTGTCACTCTCTTCCTTTCATTCACTGTCTACCCTCTCTCTGCCCCTTCTATATGGCATCTTCTCTCTTTCTATTCCCCTTCCAGAAACTTTATGCATCCCCCTTCCATTTCTCCTTTCACCCCCATTAGGCTGGCATCCATCTTCTTCCCTTCCCTCCTTCAATGGTCTGGCATCTCTCCTCTCCTCTTCTTCCCTTCCCTCTCCCACACTCCCATGGTCTGGCATTTCACTCTCTCCACCCCCTTCCCCCCACTTCCATCAGCATCTGCCCCCTTTCACTCCCTCCAACCCAATTCCTTGCAGTATCCTTCCCCTTATGTCTCTTTCCCCTTTCCCTGCAATTCCATCAGCATCTGCCACCTTTCTCACCCTCCATAATTTTCCATACCACCCTGACCCCCTTTCTCACCCTCCACAACTTCCATACCACCCTGACTCCCTTTCTCACCCTCCACACACTTCCATACCACCCTGACCCCCTTTCTCACTCTTCACCATGCTTCCATACCACCCTGACCCCCTTTCTCACCCTCCACACCTTCCATACCACCCTGACCTCCTTAGCATTTTTTTTTTCTACTTTAGCTTATCTGCGGTGTTCTTTGCTCACATGTTTAAAGACAATAGACTGTTTTCAGTCCAATTTTTTATATGTGAGTTTGCAAATCATTGGACCACTGAGGAAGGTGTGTTCGCTGAAACACGGACCGTGTAGGGTCCGATTGAATTTTTATCACTGTATTTTTTATCACTGTACTTTTTAATTGAATTTTCATGTTTTTATATGCCAGTGTATAATAAATTATTTCCAGAACATCTGTATCCACAGTTTTTGTTTAAATCTCTTCAATCTCCATTCATATTGTCTCTCTTCATCTCTCTCACCTTACTGCCTATCAGTCTCTCCCTCTATCTCTTTCTCTTCTTTCCCACCTCTAAATCTCTTAGCCAATCTACTTTATATCTTCTGCTCACTCTCCAGTCTCTCCTCTTGCATATCTCCTGCAGTGTTTCCATCTCTCTCCTCTGCTCAGGAATTGGATCAGTGAGAAGCCCTAGTGCTAGTGGCACACTCTGCTTTACCTGTGGGTAAACTTGTACTAGCTGCTGCCTCCTGCTCTCTGTACTCCTGCCTGCAGGTATCCTGCAATAAAATAACCACCATATTATTCCCTACCAATAAGGAAATCACAGGATAGCCATGGCAACAAGCTCACACCTGCCTCTCAACTCCCCATCCACACTGAGTGGTCAGCTGCAGCCAACTGATAGCTGGAGCAGCCAATCTGTGATGAGAAGCTATTCCTGGAAGCCAGACTTGCCCAGCTTCCCCTCCTCCTGAGGGAAGGAGAAGTTGTGTGGTTGCAAGCTACAACCAGAAATGGTAAGAGACTCTAATGAAAGCCGGACGCAGGCAGAGGCTGGCCACGCAGCTGGTATCCATTTCCTGGCAAACGTTATGCCGAGAAAATCCCTTCTTTTCTGCTCAGCCCCGAACGTTACACTGGGGTAGATTTCATCAGAGCTGTGGATGTCATGACTGTCAGTGCCGCTGGCGTCATTTGAAGAGCGTCGCATTGCAGACTGGAAGTTGTAGTCGCTGGGGCACGGTGCGAGAAGAACATGGCGGAAGCTGTGTGCGATGAAGTGCCGGTAGCGGAGGACGCCCCGGCTCCGGTTTCCTTCAGTTTCAGTCAAACAGCGCGGCTGCTGACTCTGCTATGGAATAAATATGGCAGCCGCGCTGAGGTGCCGTTTAAAACAACGCTGGAGGTTCCGGACCTAGCTGGCTGTGCACCCCCCTAGGGCTGACACCCGGGGCGGACCGCCCCCTTCCCCCCCGCCGCCCTCTTGGTACGCCCCTGGACTACATCACCCCCACACTGGATTCTGCGCTGGCTGCCCTTAAACAAACGCTGCATATTCAAAGCCTGAACCTTAGTCTACAAATCTTTCTAAAACAAGGTCCTAGGATACAATCAAGATAAACTCCCAACCTATACACATAACTGCTCTCTAAGCTCACTAGGAGAAAAGCATCTGACAGTCCCATCGGGCCACTCGCTGCTGCACGAAAAAGCCAGCAGAAGTTCCTACTCACACTTCATACCCAAACTCTGGAACCAAAACCCACAATCAATCCGCTCACTCGATTCATTACTAAACTTCAGGGAAGTAGTGAAAATATATCTATCTGTTTACTTAACTCCCTCAGACCAATGCAGTCAATAATGAAACTTCCATAGGAGCTGTCAATTCTGGAATCAGCTGTAATCGAGTGTGATATATCAAACACACATGCAGTTGCGTACCTAGGGGGGGGCGGGGGGGGGCGGGCTGCCCCGGGTACCAGCCCTAAGGGGGTGTTCCCGGCCTTGCCGTTCAGTCCCCCGCCACCCCCGAAGGACCGCTCGCCCCACTGACCTTCCTGCACCATCTGTGAAGCAGCCCGCAGCAGGATCGCGAAGTCAGCGTCAGCATCCCTGCGCTGCTTCCTGCGCCGCGATCCCGCCCCACCCTGAAGGCCTGATGCCCCGACCCACCCCGAAGGACCGCTCGCCCCACTGGCCTCCCCGCACCACCTATGAACAGCCGCAGCAGGATCGCGAAGTCAGCGTCAGCATCCCTGCGCTGCTTCCTGCGCCGCGATCCCGCCCCTCCTCTGACGTCAGAGGAGGGGCGGGACCGTGGCGCAGGAAGCAGCGCAGGGATCGCTGACGCTGACTTCGCGATCCTGCTGCGGCTGTTCATAGGTGGTGCGGGGAGGCCAGGGGGGTGAGCGGTCCTTCGGGGTGGGTCGGGGCATCAGGCCTTCAGGGTGGGGCGGGCGGGCAGGCAAGCAGGCTTTCAAGGGGGAGGGGGTGACAGGCAGGCAGGCAGGCCTTCAAGGGGGGACAGGCCTTCGGGGGGGGGGTGCAGGCCTTCAAGGGGGGCAGGCAGGCCTTCAGGGGGGTGCAGGCCTTCGGGGGGGGGGGGTGTAGGCCTTTGGGGGGGTGCAGACCTTCAAGGGGGTGCAGGCCTTCAAGGGGGGAAAGGCAGGCAGGCCTTCAAGGGGGGGACAGGCCTACAAGGGGGGGACAGGCCTACAAGGGGGGGACAGGCCTACAAGGGGGGGGGACAGGCCTTCAAGGGGGGGTGCAGGCCTTCAAGGGGGGTGCAGGCCTTCAAGGGGGAGACAGGCCTTCAAGGGGGGGAAAGGCAGGCAGGCCTTCAAGGGGGGGACAGGCCTACAAGGGGGGGGACAGGCCTACAAGGGGGGGACAGGCCTACAAGGGGAGGGACAGGCCTACAAGGGGGGGGGACAGGCCTTCAAGGGGGGGTGCAGGCCTTCAAGGGGGGTGCAGGCCTTCAAGGGGGAGACAGGCCTTCAAGGGGGGGAAAGGCAGGCAGGCAGGCCTTAAAGGGGGGACAGGCCTACAAGGGGGGGACAGGCCTACAAGGGGGTGGGACAGGCCTTCAAGGGGGGGACAGGCCTTCGGGGGGGTGCAGACCTTCAAGGGAGTGCAGGCCTTCGGGGGGGGTGCAGTCCTTCAAGGGGGTGCAGGCCTTCAAGGGGGGGAAAGGCAGGCAGGCAGGCCTTCAAGGGGGGGACAGGCCTACAAGGGGGGGAGAAGCTACAAGGGGGTGGTACAAGCCTTCAAGTGGGGGACAGGCCTTCGGGGGGGGTGCAGACCTTCAAGGGAGTGCAGGCCTTCGAGGGGGGTGGTGCAGGCCTTCAAGGGGGTGCAGGCCTTCAAGGGGGGACAGGCCTTCAAGGGGGGAAAGGCAGGCAGGCAGGCCTTCAAGGGGGGACAGGCCTACAAGGGGGGGGAGAAGCTACAAGGGGGTGGGACAGGCCTTCAAGTGGGGGACAGGCCTTCGGGGGGTGCAGGCCTTCGGGGGGTGCAGACCTTCAAGGGGGGGACAGGCAGGCAGGCCTTCAAGGGGGGGACAGGCCTACAAGGGGAAGGGACAGGCCTTCAAGGGGGGTGCAGGCCTTCAAGGTGGGACAGGCAGACCTTTAAGGGGGGACAGGCCTTTGGGGGGGGACCATGATTTAGAAGTACACAGAGGGAAGGGGGTGTTCAAAGAGACATGCATATGCCAAACTTTGGGGGGGGAAGAAATAATGGGTCTGAAAATAGAGGAGAGGGAGAGAGATGATGGACCATGGGATTTAGGGAGGGAAGGAACAGAAAGGGAGAGAAATTGGACACAAGGGATGGTGTGGAGGAGGGATAGAGATACTGGATAGGAGGGTAATTAGGAAAAGAAACGGAGAGATGGTGGACTCTGGGATGGTGGGGAAGGAGGGAGAGATGCCGGATGAAAGGGTATTTAAGAAAAGGTGGATCTGTGGAGGGAGATGAAAAAAAGGAAAGATACCAGACTTCCTGGGAAGGGAAGGGAAATGGAAAGGGAAGACAGAGTTGGCAGATGGATGGTTAGCATGCAGAAAGAAGGAGACCCTGGCAAGCAAGTTATCAGAAGAAAACCAGAGCCTTGGACCAACAAAATTTGAAATATAACCAGACAACAAAAGGTAGAAAAATTAATTTTATTTTCTGTTTTGTGATTATAACATGTCAGATTTGAAATGTGTATCCTGCCAGAGCTGGTGTTGGACTGCAAACGTGAGCTAGGATTTAACAGAGAGAGGAAAAGTCCTTTTTGTTTCTTTATTTTATTTACACCACAGCGCCAGTGTGGTTAGGAGAAGCCAAAGGGGGTGAAAAAGCTATAAAACCCACCAGGAGTTTTGAAAAAAATCACCCAACTGGGCAGGAAAATCGAATTGAAAAACCAATTCAATAGGGCTGAATCGAATCAAAATTTTTTTTTCCTGTATCTGGCAGCATTAGTTTGCGCTACTGTCTTAGACTTTAGGACCTGGGATTGGGGAGAGATGGCATCCTCAGTACTTTATAATGCAAGTGAAACGAGGATTTGGTCAGACTTTTGAAGGGTCTGCAGAAAAAAAATATTGTATAGGCCGGGGACATGAGACAGCAAGAAATGGGAACTTTTCTTCCTTCTATTTTTGTGAATGGAAAGGCTGAGGATGTCAGAGAGGTCAGTTAAAATATGTGCTTTATAAGAAAATATAATAATGTGTTTTATAAAGTTTATAGCATAGCTGGCCTACCCAGTGAGGTGTTCCTAGTGGTGATGGTGGCAGCGTGTCAATGTGTTGAGAGGAAGAGGTGGTCTGGGAAATTCTGCTGAGCAAACTCCGGGCCCATTTCCACCCCCCAGTTAGTCCACTCCACTCAACTGATTCACACACTGAGTGGGTCTTTGGGTGTTGTTTTGGGATCTCTTCCAGTGGTTTATCTCCTTCTGGTCCAAGGAAGGAAACTTTGTTATCCTTAGCATTGACCTACAGAATATGTTTGTAACAGCGCTGCTTGTGTGGCATTAGGCTATGTAGTGATCGAAAGAAAAAAACAGACCTTTGCACATTTTTGCACTATATGGTGGGTGTATGAGGAGATTCACATTTCCTGCACAGCTAAGTCCATGTGAAGTTACCTTGTGCTGTATTTGACATCTAGCAAGGTCTCTGTTTGAAAGGAAAGATCTAAACTTAAAAATGAAGTGGCCAGAAGTTATGGTAAAAGCAGATAGTGTAGCTGGTTTTAAGAAAGATTTGGACAAATTCCTGGAGGAAAAGTCCATAATCTGTTATTAAGACATGGGGGAAGTGTCTGCTTGCCCTGGATCGGTAGCATGGAATGTTGCTACTCTTTGGGTTTTGACCAGGTATTAGTGTCCTGGATTGGCTACCATGAGAATGGGCTACTGGGCATGATGGACCATTGGTCTGACCCAGTTAGGCTATTCTTATGTTAAGTTCTCATCTGTAGGGGCCTTTGTTTTCACTTCTTATTTTAATGTATTTTTTTTCTGGGAACTTATCAGTGTTTTTTATAATGGGAACAAAAATGGAAGAGAATTAATGTGTGTGGAATGGGGGGTAACTAATTTCTTCAGCTAAATAATTCAATCCACTTCAAACAGACATAGGAGAACTTGTGCACCATTCACACACCCTCCAACCAAAAACGTCAAAAGAAAAAAACTGTTCGACAACCTCCTAGCCATTCGAGCTGCAACACTCGACCCCCAACTCTACAACCAATTGATATCAACCACAGACTGCAAAACCTTCAAAAAGAAATAAAAACCCTTCTATTCAAAAAACACATAAAACCGAACTAACACAATCAGAACTGTCCCAAGCATCACCTGCAACTACTCCATATGTACTTCTAATGTCATGACAATTTAGACATAATTTATGTTATGTTATGTTTGGAATAATGGTTACATATATGAGGTTCAATAAAAGAAAATTTTCACTGCCTGTTTCTATTCTGACCATTTATTCCATTTCATGGTTATTGCAAAAAAAAAAAAAAAAAAATTTTTTTTTACATGGGGGGGGGGGGGGGTGTGTCAAAAAATGATGGGCCCCGGGTGCCACATACCCTAGGTACGCCACTGCACACATGTATCCTATAACTATACAGTATATACAATCAGAAACAATATAGGCTTTGTCATACTATGGGGCTCATAATCGAAAGAGAAAAACGTTCAAAAACCGGCCTGTCGGCACTTGGATGATAATAACGAAAGATGTCCAAGTGCCGATAATAAACGGGTTTTGGACGTATTTCTAAACGACCTAGGCCTCCATAGTGCCACTGAACGACCATCGCTAAACGGGGCGGTTCAGAAGGAGTGTTGAGGGCGGGAGTTGGGTGGGACATGGGCCTGCTTAGACTTAGTCGTACAACATGTATAACCGAAAGTTATACAGCCAAGGATCGATGGAACTTAGACATTGTGACTTAGCCCATTTAAAACATGATCTAAGTCACAAAAACCCACCTAAAGTCACCAAATAAGCACTGCAAACACATAATATAGACCTCCACGCACCACCCCAGTGATCACTGACCCACCCCCCCATAAAAATTGTAATCACACCTTTAAAATTCAGCCGCCAGACCACCTGGCATAGGAAAGCCTAGTCATCCAGCACAGAGGCAGCTTAAGCCATCTTGGGGGTGGGTTAGGGACTCATGGAGAGGAAGACCCATGCCCATAAGCCCCTTTAATCACTGCATTGATAGTTAAACATGTGCACTCCTCTATACACCCCTAAAACCCTTTTTTACTGGCATATAAGTAGCTCCTGCAGCCATAATGGCTATTTGGGTGGTAGATAAGTGGGTCTAGGGGATTCTGGAGGTGGTTTGAAGGGGCTCACCATGACCTATAAGGGAGCTGTAGTAAGAAGAAGACATGGCATCCTTTTTGTGAAGTTCACAGCAGTGCCCTGTAAGGTACACCACTATTCAGGTGCCATGTCTGGGTGTTCAGTCCGTCACTTTGCAGACCCCTCTCACATCCAACAGGGCTTGTTCTAGACGTTTTTGACTTGGACGAAAAGTTGGACAAAAATGTGGTATAAAGATAGACGATTTAGCGGCTTGGACGATCAGATCAGCGGGACATATAGTTAGACGATTTTTGAAACAAAAAAAACTTTGGATGTATTTTTCGAAAATGTGTCCTAGGCTGTTTTTTTTACTTTGGATGACTTGCGGCTTATACGAAAACAGACTTAGATGTTCCTTTCGATTATGCCCCTCCATGACTCCAGCTATGTATTTTCTCCTTCTTATATTCACAACCTCCTTGCATGTAAACCACAACTCATATGTGTCTTGTGATCACCTTCTACAAACTCTGGCACAAGCTATAATCTGAAATGATGTGTTAAACCCTAATAGAACTGTATACCTTTCCTGCCCTTACCCCTTGTATATAGACCTCTATTCTAACTTACACCATGTATTGATTACCTGCATTTGAAACCACACAACACTGAAAGTATTAAGAATATAATGCTGGAGTGTAACCCATTCTTTTTTATGTACCTGTATGTAATTCTATAACTTGTTCTGTAAGGACAGGCTATAAAACCAACTAAATAAGTAAAGAGTTCTTTTACTAAGGCGTGCTAGTGCATCTTAGCGTGCGCTAAATTCTAATGCATCCATTATATCCTATGGACACGTTGCCACACGTTAGCATTTATCACATGCTAAGATGCACTAGCGCACCTTAGTAAAAGGACCCCTAAATAAATAAATTTTAAATGAGGGTTTAATTGGGTTTTAATGGCATAACCAAAAATAAAATCACTTAAACCCAATTAAACCACTTATATTAGATGTCAGTAGGCACAATCTAGGTGCCTGCCAGTGTTAAAGTAAGGCGACTTGTTTATGAATCTGGGCCCTGCTGATTTAGGCACCATTTATAAAATCAGGCCCTATTCATTCCATAGGAGAAAAAAATGATTTTTTTCTGTTGTTTTAGGGTAAAAACAAGATAAAACAAATTTACATTCTTAGTGCTAATTAATGAAAATGGAAAATCCCAATTTTCACATCTGAAATTTTTTGTCAATTTCTCAGTTTTAATCAATCATTGGAAAGCCTTAATATGGACTGCTGTCGACACAATGTGGATTGGTTCGTTTTCTGCTCCTTATACAAAAATCCATAGAAAATAATGCATGCATCATGTCATAAGAATATGAGCTAAAGATGAAATTTAATATTTAGAGTTATGTGCTTTTGCATTTTAATTGAATCATTAATATTTATTCATAGCTTTGAACTGAACCAGGTCACTAGTATGATTTCCAGGAATTCCAGCTTTTTTCAGTTCCCTGACTATGACAAAATGAATTTGAAGGTTTCTAACCTCTATAAACAGACCCTAATAGCCCTTAGATTGTGAACTGGCAGCGTAGCTTATCAAACAGTGCTTAAAACTGTGTGCCTGGTATGTCAAAGCAGTCCGAGACAGATACAATTAGTCATAAATGATAATCTGCTATATTTTCCATATCAAAAGCAAGGCCAAGATTCTGAATGTGAAAAGCTGCATCTTAGATCAGCTTCACTACTACTACTACTACCGTATTTTCACGCAAATAACACGCACCCGTATAAAACGCGCACACGGATATAGCGCGCAGAAATCACGATGATTTGCACAAAAACTTTGATATACCGCGCTCACGGGTATACCGCGCATGCTGCCCGACGCTCCTTTCGCCCGCCCTGACTTTCCGTGCGCTGTCCCGACTCTCCGTTCACCCCCCCTGACTTCCGTGCACTGTCCCCCCTTGAAGGTCTGTCCCCATCCTGAAAGCCTGATGCCCCCCCCCCGACGTCCGATACATCCCTCCCCCCCCCCCCGAAGGACCGCCGACTCCCCAACAATATCGGGCCAGGAGGGAGCCCAAATCCTCCTGGCCACGGCGACCCCCTAACCCCACCCCGCACTACATTACGGGCAGGAGGGATCCCAGGCCCTCCTGCCCTCGACGCAAACCCCCCTCCCCCCCAAGAACCTCCGACCGCCCCCCAGCCGACCCGCGATCCCCCTGGCGACCCCCACGACCCCCCCACCCCCCTTCCCCGTACCTTTGGTAGTTGGGCCAGAAGGGAGCCCAAACCCTCCTGGCCACGGCGACCCCCTAACCCCACCCCGCACTACATTACGGGCAGGAGGGATCCCAGGCCCTCCTGCCCTCGACGCAAACCCCCCTCCCCCCCAAGAACCTCCGACCGCCCCCCAGCCGACCCGCGATCCCCCTGGCGACCCCCACGACCCCCCCACCCCCCTTCCCCGTACCTTTAGTAGTTGGCCGGACAGACGGGAGCCAAACCCGCCTGTCCGGCAGGCAGCCAACGAAGGAATGAGGCCGGATTGGCCCATCCATCCTAAAGCTCCGCCTACTGGTGGGGCCTAAGGCGCGTGGGCCAATCAGAATAGGCCCTGGAGCCTTAGGTCCCACCTGGGGGCGCGGCCTGAGGCACATGGTCGGGTTGGGCCCATGTGCCTCAGGCCGCGCCCCCAGGTGGGACCTAAGGCTCCAGGGCCTATTCTGATTGGCCCACGCGCCTTAGGCCCCACCAGTAGGCGGAGCTTTAGGATGGATGGGCCAATCCGGCCTCATTCCTTCGTTGGCTGCCTGCCGGACAGGCGGGTTTGGCTCCCGTCTGTCCGGCCAACTACTAAAGGTACGGGGAAGGGGGGTGGGGGGGTCGTGGGGGTCACCAGGGGGATCGCGGGTCGGCTGGGGGGCGGTCGGAGGTTCTTGGGGGGGAGGGGGGTTTGCGTCGAGGGCAGGAGGGCCTGGGATCCCTCCTGCCCGTAATGTAGTGCGGGGTGGGGTTAGGGGGTCGCCGTGGCCAGGAGGGTTTGGGCTCCCTTCTGGCCCAACTACCAAAGGTACGGGGAAGGGGGGTGGGGGGGTCGTGGGGGTCGCCAGGGGGATCGCGGGTCGGCTGGGAGGCGGTCGGAGGTTCTTGGGGGGGAGGGGGGTTTGCGTCGAGGGCAGGAGGGCCTGGGATCCCTCCTGCCCGTAATGTAGTGCGGGGTGGGGTTAGGGGGTCGCCGTGGCCAGGAGGGTTTGGGCTCCCTTCTGGCCCGATATTGTCGGGAAGTCGGCGGTCGTTCGGGGTGGGGGTGCGAGTGGTCCTGCCGGGGGGGGGGGGGATGTATCGGACATCGGGGAGTCGGCCGGGCAAGAGGGCTTGGGCTCCCTCTTGCTCCGATCGTGGATGCGGGTGTGGGTGGGAGCGCGTGCGAGCGGTCGTTCGGGGTGGGGGTGCGAGTGGTCCTGCCGGGGGGGGGGGGATGTATCGGACGTCGGGGAGTCGGCCGGGCAAGAGGGCTTGGGCTCCCTCTTGCTCCGATCGTGGATGCGGGTGCGGATGGGAGCGCGTGCGAGCGGTCGTTCGGGGTGGGGGTGCGAGCGGTCCTGCTGGGGGGGTGAATCGGGCGTCGGGCGGGGTGGGAACTATGTTTTAAAACTTTGGTATACCGCGCTCACGCATATAACGCGCGAGGGGTATGCGCGGTAGGTAAAAACGCGTATAACGCGCGCGTTATATGCGTGAAAATACGGTATTACTTATCACTTATCACTTATATAGCGCTGAAAAGCATACTCAGTGCCTACCGATGCCTAAGTTTAGGCACTGGTTATAGAATTTCCGTGTAAATGGTCATAGAACTATCCTGACTGTCTTGTAGAAGCGATGTAAGTATATTTAGAAGAGAACCCTTTTAGATCTTCCCTGTATTTTTAGTCACAAGGGCCATACCTTCATGTTGGAATTTGCCAGCCTGACCTAAGTCATCCACCTGTTTGTCACTGATTGCATTTGCATATGCATGGTACTTCTTGATTTATTGCTTAATATAAAGAATTTATACACACAGCTGAGAACAGCAAAGTTGGGGGAAGGAGTGTTACGAGGCGGAGGCTGCCGCCAAGTGTTTCAGAGACTTTGCTGCCAGAGTGATTTTGGAAATCCTAAGCATAAAAGAAACCAACTAAGCAAAAAGATTAGTGTGTAATGGACTTTGTGATTAAAATTTTTTTTATTATTATTAAGTCAGACACATTACACAGTACAATTCAATCAGTTCTCTACAGCTCTAGAAGCCATATATAATGCATCTCCTAACTCAGCATGCTGTGCACCAGCTTCAGGTACCTTAATACTCCTGGTTTTTATTATTATTATTATTATTATTAATGAGAATAATATTATCCTGTAGCATGGGATCTAGGGAGAGCTAAACTTGTTTGTCTTTGTCCTGGTCATGAAGAAGGTAGTTTTATAACAAGGTGGGTAGGTAGGAAAGGTGTATAGGTGAATATGCTGCATGTATTTTATATAGCTTAAGTTGGTTTACATTCAGGTGTCTGGACATTTTTCCCTGTCTGTCCTGGTGGGCTCACACTCTATCTAATTTACTTGGGGCAATGGGAGATTAAATGATTTGAAATACCTAGGGGATATATTCACTTGTTCCCTAATTAAAAGGAATTAACTTTCAGTATAGTGTTATGATATCATAATGTATTCAGCTCAAAGGATACCAGAAGGAAAGAGGGAAAGAGCCTCAGACTCCCAGCCATTTTATAATTTAAAAGGATTTATTACTAAATTAAAAATTATTTAATTAATTATTTGATTATGAAATTATAAAATTGATAGGGAGTTATAAAATTAACAAAGAAACATAGGGAGGAGGAGGTTTTTGAGCCAATGAGGTAGCTCATAAATACAGCCTGCTTGAAAGCTAATGAGCAGCGGCAGGCTGGGAGTCTGACGCTCTTTCCTCTTTTTCTTTGAGCTGAATACATTATGATAGCATAACACTATACTGAAAGTTAATTCCTTTTAATTAGGGAACAAGTGAATATATCCCCTAGGTGTTTGGAGTATTGAATTGTTGATTTCCTTGGGGTAGTGTGATTGTGGAGTGTTTCACTTGGTAATTAGGATTAAATGACTTGCCCAGGATCACAAGGAGCACCATGGGATTTGAACCCACAACCTCAGGGTGCTGTGGCTCTAACCACTGTGCCACTAAGCCTTTGTATAATATCCTATGTGAAAGCTGCCTCACCAAAGTTAAACATTCCCTAAGGCAGGAGCAATATGCATATATGAGTCAGTAAAAATTATACATATATGTCTTTTAGAAAATACAAAGGGCCTAGGAAGTGGCTGAGAATCATGTACTGGCATCCTTTGGGGAACTATGTCTGCCCAAAAGAACAGATGTCTAATCCCCTGATTCTCTAACTGGCACCCATGTCAACCAACACTGGTTAGAGAAACCTGCCTTTCAGTTGTAAAAGTAGACGCACTGGCTGAGCTGATTGCAGCATGGGAATCTTCGATCAGCTGAGCTGGCAGAACTTTCCAAAGCTGTGGTTTTGGGGAGTCCTTCTGACTCAGCTGATCAAGGATTCCCGTGCCACAATCAGCTCAGCCATGCCGCAATCAGCTCCTGTACTGTTGATGGTGTTTTGAATGAGCTGCATTTTGTGGACAAGGGTGACATTGATTCCTATGTAGACAGAGTTGCAATAATCCAGCTGGGGCAGAATCATCATCTGCACAATTAGGGCAAAATAGTGTTGATGAAAGTATGGACTGATGAGTCTCAGTTGTCTCATGGTGAAGAGGGTTTTCTTCCAGAGGTGGAAGATTTGTGGTTCCATTGTTAGAGTGGAATCCAAGATACAGCCCAGGATTTTGGAGGTTTTGTCTACTGTGAGGGTGTTGCCAGATTGGAGAGTGATGCTAGTTGGTACTGTCTGTTGGGCGGTATGAAAGTAAAGAACCTTTGTTTTGGGTGCATTTAACTTCAGTTTGTGGGTTGTTACCCAGGTTTGAATTCTTTCCATATTATCTGATATTTTTGGGATAGTGGCAGTTTGGTTGTTGGTTATTGGGATGAGGAGAAAAATGTCATCTGCATAAGACACAATACGATCATCCTCAAATTTGATGCCTCCAAGCGAGCTCATGAACAGGTTAAATAGGATAGTGGAGATCAGGGAGCCCTGTGAAACTCCTCAGAAGGTCTACCAGCTACTGGAGAGTACCCCCATCCTTTTTGACAATGTATTCTCTGTTCTGAAGAAAGTCGGTAAACCAGTTTAGAATGGTATCTGCCACTCCTATCTTAGAGAGTTTCGTTAGGAGAAGGTGGTGGTCAACGGAGTCAAAGGCGGTGGATATGTTGAATTGAAGAAAATGTAGCCCTCTCACGTCAGCTCATGCTTAGGAACTGTTTAATTTTGGTGATCAGGGTGAGGATGAGGAGTTCTGTGCTGTGCTGCTGGAGGGATGAAGGCAAGAGTGCTGTTCAATGTATGCTGTAAGCTGCCTGCTTACATAGGTTTCCAGGAGTTTGGTAAGTATGGATATGCCAGCGATGGGCCTGTAGTTTGCGGGGGTGGAGAGATCTGCATTGGAAGATTTTGGTATTGGAATGAGTGCTATTTTTCCTATTCCTTCCGGTAGATGAAAAGTCCAAAGTCTGTTATTGAGAAAGACAAGGGGGAATCCACTGCTTGCCCTGGATCGGTAGCATGGAATGTTGCTACTCCTTGGGTTTTTGCCAGGGATCTGTATTGGACACCAAGAGAATGGGCTACTGGGCTTGATGGACCATTGGTCTGACCCAGAAAGGCTATTCTTATGTTTTTATATTCAACATTATTTGCCATCCCCTCTGTAAAAGGTTGTATTGAATTATTCTATTTCTCTTATCTGCATTTTAGAAAATTATTGAAAGCTTATCTATTTGCTAAATTTTAGATAACTGGTGATTTGCATTCTAATTGATAACTGATGACTTGTACTTCACTATTACTTATTCAGTCTTTATTATATTAACCACACTGATCTGTAAGGTATTGCGGTATACAAATAAATTTTGTTATGTTATATTCCTGCTTCAACATCTGCTTGAACCTTCCTTCCACTGCTTCTAATCTACCAAAATCCCCACAGTCTACCTGCTATACCATCAAATGCTCATTATAGGCCTCCATTATCCTTTCTCCAAGACTCTCAAGATTAAATTCATCAATGACTATTATTAAGCAGGGGTTTTTAAGAATGTATAAGCAGCCCGGGCATGAGAAAGAGGAAGGAATGGGGAGAGTTGTAGAAGGAGGGGCTGTGGAAAGGATTGGGTGGCATGCCAAAAGAGTTGGCAATATAGATCTGCCAGAAAGCTGTGGCCAATTTTCCAGTCGAAACATGACTCATATAACAGAGATGCACCCGAAATAAATTGCTTCCCTATTCCGTCCCCAGCAAAAGCATGAACCACACCCTCCTGTGGTTTTGTGTTGGGGCAGTGTGGGTTTTGCTTAGATGACTGATGAAAAAATGTAGATAAATATGACAATTCTGAAGGAGCTGTTGTCCCAGGGGAGGAGGGCTTTGTTAACAGTATAAGCATTTAGGAGATTTTATTATTATTATTATTTCTTTCCAGTCAACCAATTTATGTCATCCAATTCAACACCAATGGAAGATTTGATGCAGAAAAGAGTAGGCCGCCTGGAAGAAAATTAAGACCTCTGACACCTATTAGATTGCAGAGGCAGTCACAGCTCTTTTGCTGCTGTTGCTGCTTTGTTATGAGAGAGGCTACAATATGCATTGCGAGAGAAGGCAGTGATCTCTATTTAATGTCAATGCATATGTGAATGCCTATCCACTCACATTACACCTCCAACCATTCTCCAAGATCGACAGGAATGAAACTGAAGCACACAAGCATTTTCATACATCACGTGATTGGTCATGCTTGAATGCAGCAAATAACATATTTTCAATCTGAAGTACTAGAACTGAGGAGTCTCTACTGTCTGTCTCTCATGGAAATTTTTAACATCACTGTTGCCGAACCCACTCAAGGCTCTCTTCAGAGTTTATCTGTATCAGAGATCTCCTTTAGCTTCCAAAGGGGATTTTTAGTGTGCTGGAAAAGTACAAGTTGGACAGCGACTGACTGCCTTGAACTCTCCGTGACTACAAGCGTCTCTGTGTGGTCAATGCTTGCTAGAAGAAAAGTCTGAATAAGGTCCCCTTGCTTATGAATTAATATAGCTCTGTGGAGATCAACATTTTGCTGGATCTCTTTAGTAGGTGAATAATTTCAATAATTTTGCAACTAGCACATGAAGCTTATTTTACATGGTAATAATTTTAAAGCCTCCCAGAAGGTTAAATAATTCATAGTATAGCAGTTATTAGAACTGGGCAAGTCTAACTCTAAATAGTTGCTGCCTCCAGAAATTCTTTTCTGAACTCAGTCAACCACATCTTTGAAACTACATTGTTGAGCTTTAGAGGATTCAGTGCTCCACAAGTCAAGAATTTCATACATCTGTAAACCATAATTAATTCAGATGTACCAATGCATTAGAAAAATAATCTGAGAATCACTGTCAACTCATCATGCAGCTCAGGACTCGGAGACGCTTTGATGTTTTAAACTTTGTCCATATTTTCTCCTAATACACTCACTATTTCCATTCTTATGAGAAATCTTCCTTTCTTGTTCACTTTTAAGTTTTACTTTAAACTTCATTAAGACTATCTTAACAGTATTTTGTGTATTCACAATGAGCTACAGCACAAAACAATGTTACTTTGGAACACCTTAACTAAAGTGTGGTAGGCAATGGATTAGTACACACTGTTTATTGCATGATCACACATACAGTGGTACCTCGGTTTACGAGTGCACCAGTTTGCGAGTGTTTTGCAAGACGAGCAAAACATTTGCAAAATCGGCACCTCAGAAACCGCCTCCCGCCGCGATCTGAAATCCCCCAGACCCACCCGAACAGGCTTCTTACTGGCCACTGGAGATCTCCGAGAATCTCGGAGAGAGCGTAAACTCGCAGGCCTTGAGCATGCGCAGATGCTCAAGGCCCAGCAAAGAAGAGGAGGCAGATCTTTGGGCACCAGCACCAACGCACAGGACATGCCGGTGCCAGTGCCGGTGGCCAGATGGAAGTAAGAAGCCTGTCCAGGTGGGTCTGGGGATTTCAGATCGCGGCGGGGGGGGGTGCCGGATTGCGGCAGGAGGGTTGCCGGATCACGGGGGGGGCCTTCGGGGGGAGCAATGCCAGTTCTTGGGGGGGGGTAGAGCAGCACCGCTGGCCTCGAGGAGTGGGGGTGGGTGGGAACGTATCAAGCGAGTTTCTCTTAGTTCCTATGGGGAAACTCACTTTGATATGCGAGTATTTTGGTTTACGAGCATGCTTCTGGAACGAATTATGCTCGTAAACCAAGGTACCACTGTACAATTAACGAGTGCAAATTCACACATTAAATGCATAGGGACCCTTTTATAAAACTGTGGTAAAAAAGTAGCCTTAGCACATCCTTATGTGGGTCATTCCCACACACTAAGGCCACTTTACCACATGGGCAAAATAGCGGCTTTTTCTATTTTTTTTGAATCAATGACCATGTGCTAATTTTCCCATTAGCACACAAGCCAGAGGCTCAGCTACCATTGAGTGAACATGCCAAAATGCCCAGGGTTGCCCGATGGTAAGGGCTTCCTTCAGTTGAACCTTCCTTTCTGTGTACCAAAGTAAAGCACCTCTCCCCAATACTCAGGGTCCTCCACAGCAACAGTGTCGGAGACAACAGTAAAGGCTGCCTTTCGGGCCAGCCAAACTTTTCTACTGCGCTGATGAAACTTCCTGTGGATGGGATTTGTCAAAGGTCTCATCAACCAAAGAGGCAGCTTTTATCACTGTCTCTGACCTTTAATATACAAATAGCTACTGATCCCATTAGCGGGTAAGTACCTACCTGTGGGGGGGAGGGGAGGAGGTACTGGACCACAGTGTATGTGTGTGTGTGTGTGTGCGCACTGGCAGGACACATCTCGGTCCTGCCCATATCTATGCCACTAGCATGAGCCAGAGTCTTAGGCCACTCCTACTGCATCCCATGATGCACCGGCAAGGAGGCCTAAGACTCCTGTTAGCCCAGGTGCCTAAGGCCCCTCCTAAGGAGTGTCCTTAAGCGTCTAAGCCAATCAGAGTCTTAGGACCCTCCCTGGTGCATCCCAGAATACACTGGAAAGGAAAGGTTGCCATTTTGGAGTGGCAGGCCTGACTGCCAGAGAGTGTGAGTCTCCCTCTGGCAGTACATTCAAATACAAGGTATGGGGGTGGGGTAGGGATTGAGTTAGGGGTGCAGGGGGGGCCTGCAGCTTTAGGGGCATCAGGGGGTGTTCTTGTTCATGAGGTATCAGGGGTTCAGGGGGAAGCAGCAGGAAGGAATGGGCATCCCTCCTGCCCAGATGCTTCCTGAAAGGTTTGAGGGTTCGGTGGCTGGAGGAAGTAGACATCCCTCCTGCCTGGATGCTTCAGAGGTTTCAAGGGTTCTGTGGCAGGAGGGATTGGGCATCCCTCCTGCCGGGGGGACTTTGTGGAAGGTTCCCTGCTGTGGCCGCTGAGCTGATCTCGGAAGGGAGATTTCCTTGTTGTGATCAGCTCAGCAGCCGCATCTATTTTATTTTGAAACATTATTTTACAAGTACAACACTTGTTAAAAAAAAAAAAAAAAGAAAGAAAAAACACATCAAAACACAATCAATATAAGCAATTATTCCTTTTTTTAATCTTAGACCACAAAAGCTTTAAAGAAGAGGGAGGCAGCTCCTCCTAAATAGTTTAATATCAATTTACCCCCTGGTGATCTTTTTTAACTCCAGAAATGCTTTTAACTAGTCTGGAGCATAAAAGATATATTTCATTCCAGCATATCTAACAAAACATTTGCACGGATATGCAAGTAGGAAAGTGGCTCCTAGATTTTTTTTGTGTGTCTCTTGCCTTAAGACTAAAAATAATTTTCTCCTTTCCTGTGTTTCTTTATTCACATCAGGGTAAATCCAAACCCTATGTCCAAAATATGAGTCTGAGCATTTTGAAAATAAAATTTTATCACCGCATTGAGGTCTTGTTGAAATACAATACAAATGAAATATGTAGAGTGTCTCTCTTCTCAATTACTGTTACTGATTCTTTGAGGATTGCAGATAGAGTCTCCAAATCCATACCATCATCCTACTTTTGGAGTTCTTGAATCATACCACCTGTTTCACCCCCAGGCCTATTTAAAGCAACAGTGGGTAAAAAGTAAATTTTGTTAATTGGAGGAATAACTTCTGGGGCAAACTTCAAAATTTGAATCAAATATTTGCGGAACATATCCATAGGGGTTGTATCAGGCGATTTAGGAAAATTCAAAATATGTAAATTAAGTCTCCTATTAAAGTTTTCCAATTGCTCCAATCTTCTATGTGTTGAGGTCTTATCTTTAACTAACATTGCTGTTACTGATTTTATAGAGGAAATTTCTTCATTAATGCTTGCAAACTGTGAAGTATTATCAGTCTTAATGTCTTCAACTATTTAAGCCAGAGTCCATTTTACATACCAAGGTTGATACTTCTTCAGCGGATTTTTGTACTGACCCATCCAGTCCTTGAAGCATTTTCCAGATATCTTCAAGGGTTACCTCCAATAGGGTTGATAAGCCTGCTCCAACCTCTGATAACTTCTCTACAGTGGCTCCCCCTTTCGACCTGTGCCCCTCTACAGAGAGACTATTTGCTACCACTTTGGTAAGAAATGTCTCTCTGGCACCTAGTCACTGCGGCCGCTGGACATGGAGGAACAAAAGGATCCGGGGGCGACAGTGAAATTACCGGCTCAGGTTTGGCAGCCAATCTGTGGGTTGCTGTCAAAGTTTGGCCTCACATCCCGGCTACAGGAGGAGTTCTGGTGGCAAAGCTCAGAATGCTCTGATGCAAAGGTAACAAAGAGTCCGTCGTCGAGGGTCCTGTCCGGACTGCACCTTTATGTTAGAAGAAAAAGACATGTTCCAGCTTTGAACACCACCAGACTCATGCCGCCATCTTGGCTCCTCCCATCCTCAGCCCTATCTATTTGAAATGCAGGCTAGGTGTTTAGAGCACCAGGTGGGATTTTCAGGCGTACCTGGTTCAAATACAATAAATACAAAACACTTCACATCTGTTGTGACTCACAACCTATAACTTGATAGTTATAAAGAGAGAAAAAGAGGCCTCAGTGATCTCAAAGAAAGACTTAATTCTTGTCTGTTCCAAAATGGGTCCCAATGTCAATCATTGATCTCACTAAACAACTCTCTACAGTATATTGAATCATGTGCCTTGTTTTTGTGACTATTTTAGTTATATTTCAAAAACTTTGTACAAGTTACTTAAAACTGCATTGTTATTCAATTTATTCACACATTGTGAAACAGAGGATGCAAGCACTTATCTTGAACTCCCAACGGTGTGTGTCTCCATTTTGTACAAACAAATGTTGGATTCCTCAGGGAATCAAATTCGACTTGCCTGTACATATTGTGCTTCGCTCTGTTCTAAAAAGAAAAATAAATCAGAATTGAACTACACACATACAAATTCACAACTGGTGCTCAGTCGACACTCACATCGCTCTTGCTTGATATTCAGTATTCAAAATGGCACCGAACATTTCAGACGCTGAGGTTTAAATATTGTTGATGACGTCAAATACAAATAACTAAAGACTTCAAAACTAATTATAATACATTTACAAAGATTTTAATTTAAAAACAAAAACTGTGGATACAGATGTTCTGGAGGTAATTTATTGAACACTGACATAGGTAACGAACCGGAACATCAACCCCCCTCGTAACATCACCACATACCTGAACTTGCAAACTGTTAACCCCAACCCCTTAATCACTAAATATGAACACTCTATGAACTTACGGAATATTTCTACTTCTGTGTAAACAACTTGGCACTTCCTGGCCTTGCAACACACAAACTGACGTTAACATTACTAATGTTATCAGATGTACACTGCTATACTCTTTAAGTCGTTGTACGAGATATACACTGCTATACTCTCTAATTCGCTGTATGTAAAGCTTCTCTTGATTGTATTCACAGTTTCTTTTATTGTAAACCGCCTAGAAGTCGCAAGATTACTGGCGGTATATAAGAATAAAGTTATTATTATTATTATATAAAACCATGAAAATTTAATTAAAAATGTACAATGATAAAAAACACAGTGTTAAAAATCCAACCGGACCCTACAATGTCCGTGTTTCAGTGAACACGCCTTCCTCAGGGGTCCAATGGTTTGCAAACAAACATATAAAGAATTGGACTGAAAACAGTCTATTGTCTTTAAACCTGTGAGCAAAGAACACCGCAGACAAGCTGAAGCAGCAAAAAAAATGCTAAGATTTTAGTTTACCTGAAACACATTCTAATCAATTGTTGAGTTCAAACCCTGAGGCTCAATTGTATATAATCTATGAATCCATCTAGCCTCGCATTGCTGTAATTTCTTAACCCAATCTCAATTACTCTTAGACACCAACTCCCTATCAATGACAATGTATCACAGATCTGTGAAAAGATGTTTAAAGTCCAAACAATACTGAATTGACGGTTCTCTGATGTTAATTCTCTTAATATTTGACTTCCGCTCTCACATTTTTGTTTTAAATGTTCTTGACGTCATACTTACATACAATAATGTACAAGGGCCTTGATTACATGGTCATAGTTGTAATTTTTGAACATTCTCAACATAAATTTTCTTCCTTCTTGTGGATTTATAAATTCTGTAGTTTGTAACATGATTTGACAAAAGTTGCAATGTCCACACTAAGGGCTACTTTTACAAAGGCGCGCTAGGGCCTTAACGCATGCAATAGCGCGCGTTAAATTCCTGAGAGCACTAGCCACTAGCGCCTCTTTTTTAGGAGGTGGCAGATTTTCATCAAGACTCAACAAGATCGTGTTTCGGCCCAAAAGGGCCTGCATCAGGAGTCTGATAATCTGACTGAGAGTATTTACTCAAGACTACCTTTGAATTCCAAGGTCCCAAAGTCTAGAACACACTCCCAAAAAGCTTATGACAACTTACCACATACTTTCAATTCATGAAGGCACTGAAAACACATCTATTCTCCTCACTGCACTGACCTGTTACAATGTATCCATGTACATGTGGTATATACCTCTGTATCATTTATAATTTTATGTAAGCCACAATGATTCCTAGTCGACACTTGCGGGATACAAAAATCAGTATGGTATGGTTCTTCTAAAGGTATTAACAATCAATGTATTGAAATATTGAAAGTGGCTCTTAAAGCCGATGCTGTGGTCCTAGCCAAAGCTTGGATGCAATCCTTGTACACAAGCTTTCTCCAAGGGATCGCAGCATCGGCTATAAAAGCCACTTTCAATATTTCAATACATTGATTGTTAATACCTTTAGAAGAATCGAGTAAATACCCTCAATCAGATATTCAGACTTCTGAGGCAGGCTCTTTTGGGCTGAAACACAATCGTGTCGAGTCTTGATATTAATAAAAGTGATTGGGCACCAGAGTCTCCTTCGCTGTTTGTTTCCTACTTTCCGAGCTTATGGGAAGTTGGCATCTCCTGTTTTCCTGAGACATTTTCATTTATCATAGCATTTAAGCCAATTAAAAAATGTAAGTTCTGCATTGAAATCAGCTAAGCGTCATTTATTGAACCTATGTTTTCATAGGTTTTCAATGTTCCTCTTTGTCATTCCTTTTATTCCTGTGCTTTTATTTTTTGATTGAGTTCCTTTCTTATATTTCTTTTAAATGTGTATAATAATAATAATAATAACTTTATTCTTTTATACCACCATAACCATTATTAATGGCAATATAGCAAATTACAATACACATAAACATATTCAGCAGTAAGTTTAGGAGCAGTCCGGGGCGGAGTTGGGATGGAGCTTGGAGTTATCAGATTAGTAGCAATTTTCAGTGCTCTAATCATGTAAGTGCCTCAATAAAATCAGGACAGGAAAAATGCCTAACTAACTTTACCTGAGCAGTTATCTAGTTAGGTGCCTAACTTATCCTCCCCCCCCCCTCCTTTTTACTAGGTTGCGGTAGAGGTTTCTACCACGGCCCGGAGTGCTATATGCTCTGACCCTGCTCTGATGCTCATAGAATTATTATGAGCATTGGAACATTTAGCACTCTGGGCCTTGGTAGTAAAAGGGTGCCTTAATTAGTAAATTGGATTTGATTATGAGCTTTAACAAATTAATAATATTTTAAAAAACAAAACAAAAACTAATTGAGGGTTAGGTGCCTATTTTCTTAGACGCAATTTGACAAAAGATAGGTGCCTATCGCATGGTGCCTTATTGCACCAAACTCCAAAGTAGGAATGTTTAGGGACAGAGAAGGACTTAAGCGCTGCTAGATGTGATCATCTTAATGACTTAGGCACCTATTATGGAAGTCTTTAAAACCCTGGCCTACATTACAGGTGCCTAAATTTTAAGTTAGGTGTGGTTCTGTAATAGGCAGCTAAGTGTGATTGATAAGAAATAGACACCTATATTATAGGTACCTATCTTTTTAGATGTCATTTACAGAATTTCCCCCTTTCTGCCTATAGCAGTCAGTGCACTGACTGCAGTATGCTCAGTATTGACCCCGACATCTGTAGAAGCTGAAAGACCAAATTACTGATCACAGAGTAAACTCAAATTTTGCAAATGCTGGGAAATTAATTTTGATAAACCATAATTGATCTTTGAGTAAGAAATGCACAGGGCAATACTCAACAAAATCACATTTTAATAGGAATCACATTTTATTTAAGAAAATTGTTTTACATGTTGTTTTATCATGCAATTAATGTCATATAAATATAGTTCTTGAGACAGCTAATAGCTTAACACAGGGGTAGGGAACTCCGGTCCTCGAGAGCCGTAATCCAGTCGGGTTTTCAGGATTCCCCCAATGAATATGCATTGAAAGCAGTGCATGCAAATAGATCTCATGCATATTCAATGGGGAAATCCTGAAAACCTGACTGGAATACGGCTCTCGAGGACCGGAGTTCCCTACCCCTGGCTTAACAGATAAATATATTACTTTATTAGCCCTATTGATTATCCCCCCTCTTTTACAAAACTGCGCTAGCAGTTTCTAGCATGGAGAATCGCACTGAAAGGCCCGATGTTCATAGAGTTCCAATGAGCGTCAGGAGCAGCGCGGGCCATTCAGCGCGGCTCTCTATGCTAAAAACTGCTAACGCAGTTTAATAGAAGAGGGGGTATGTCACAGTTGTTAACTTGTTAAATATACAAATTAAAAGCAGAAGATTTAATAAACAATGCAGTTTTTCACTCCACAGTATAATTATATTTGAATATTTATTATCCAGTATGAGGGGCCACTGAAAACTTCTTAGCCCAACCAAGAAGAGAATGATGTGGAGCCATGAAACATACAAGTTATTCTACACTTTTCTTGACACTTTTCATCTTACTGATATGAAATGAAACAAAAAGAATGAGATAGTCAGTGGTTCTCTAATCAAACCTTGGAGACCATGAGCCAGATGGGTTTTTAGGATATCTACAATGAATGTGCATGAGAGAGATGTGTGTGCTTGCTTTCTGCATTTTATGCAAATCTCTCATGCATATTGATTAGGGATATCCTGAAAATCTGTCTGGCTAATGGTATCCCCGGTTAACTTTGGGGCAAAATTGAATGAAAAATCCTTGAAATGAATAATTAAAAAACATGTTTCTCTGCTTCCCGTTTTTATTTATTTATTCAATTTTCTATACCGTTCTCCCAGAAGAGCTCAGAACAGTTTACCTGAATTTATTCAGGTGCTCAAGCATTTTTCCCTTACCATGGAAAATGAAGTGTTAAATTTCTGCCCTCCACATGTGAAACCATTCTCCCATCACTGCCTTCTACATAAACCTCCATATTAGTGTCAACCCAAAGATACTTGAAGGTAAAACAAGTTAGAGAATACGGTGTAATTGAAATGACTCATAGTCTATGTCCTTCAGAACCAACAGAGACAGACAGAAAACAATGCATTTGCTCATCCCTTCATCCTAAAATGACTAGCATCCTTCGATCAGCTCAAGACACAAACATGGGGCAGAATTGTCACGTCTGAGGTCACGGCTGCCACAGTGCTTGTGCGGTTTGGTATATTTTAGTATGCATTCATTACAGGGTACAGTGTACAGTTAAGAAACATGCATGTGGCGCCAGCGTGTGATTATGGCAAGACAGGCTGACCACTGGGAAATTGCTCAGCTAACAGGGCTAGGAGTCGGGCTGAGCTCTTGTAGTGCCAAGTTTACAAAACAGTCACCACACCAACACACCTTCTAAATGATATATCTGAAGTACTCTGTGCGCAGGATGCTCATCTGACCACCAGAATGTTATTACAAGCCAAAGGTAGTGTGTACGTGTTTTGAAAGAACCTGTTTATAAATCCTTCTGCTGATCTATTTTTGGCTTCTCATGTTATTTCTTTTTTAATTATCACTTATATTTTACAGTTTCTCATCAGGTTCTTTTTTTTTTTTTTTAGGAGAAAAGTGAAAGATTGACCACAATGTGAAAAACAAATCAGCCTCATAGTTAGTGGTCAACTGGCTGCCAGCATTTGCCTCTGAGTGACCATTATGTGAAATAGGTGCAAGTTAAAGATTTGACTTTGAGTTACTTTGTGGGCCCTGAACAAAATTTGTTTTCTAGATGCATTTCTGCACCTTACCAGCAAAATTTATAGTAGACTTGATATTGACAGCGTAAGGGCTAGATTTTAAAACAGGATACCTATATGACGACCCCCCCCCAAAAAAAAAAAAAAAACCCAAAGCAAAAAAAACCCTAGAGTCCTAACTTGTTAATTTATAGGTTGTATTTTTTTTGTAAGGGAGGTGGGTTGGGGGAAAGGGATTTTCTGTATTGTTAAAATTAATAAAGATATTTATTTATATATAAAAAATAAATAAAAAATATTTTATAAAGGTAATATGGGTGTATGTAAGCCATTATAAAATACGGCTTTCAGTACCAGCCTCTATATTATGCAAATGCTGACACACATAAGAAAAGCCTTACTGGGTCAGACCAACAGTCCATCTAGTCCAGTAGCCTGTCCTCACAGTGGCCAATCCACTAGTACCTGGCAAAAAACCCAAAAGTATAAATGTGTATGTGCTTTTCATTTTATAAAATAAGCACTGCATCACAACTCCACCTCTGCTCATTAAAGCCTTCTGCAATGCCTACCAGGGCCTTTTCTGCATGCTAACCAGACTTTATATGCAGAAACTCCTTCATAACATTACTTCCTTCCAACAGCTACCAATATTCAGTTACACATTTCTATTATTAGGGTGATTTTGAAACCCTGTGATGAGCTTGTAGTTTGAGAATACAAGGCAAGCTCATTATCAAAGGAAAGCCAATCACATTGCAAGTATGTCAGAATTAGCAGCACAATATCTGCCCTATTAAAAATAAAGTGCAAGATAAGCTGCCACCCCCCAGCCAAATGATAAACCACTGAACCCCCCCCCTCCATGATGAGAACCGCAGGGCCCCAAACTCCCCCAATGATGAGAGCCACCCCCATGACAGCAATGCACCCAGAGAAACAGGAGGGTTGCCCACTCTCTCCTGCTTCAACAACCCGGTTGTGCATCTGGGCCACCTGGCCTCCCCACCCTGACTCTCCCCCTGGCATGGCCCCATGCTCCCCTGAGACATCACCCACACTATACGAAGATCCCCCTCCCACCACCCCAGCAATAAGACCCCAAAAGACAGCACTGGTGGTCTGGTGAGCGGGGTGGGGGGGAGGTGGTGGTCAGCTCAGAAACCCCACCCCCAGCCCCTCCCTATACCTCATTGTAGAAGCCAGCAAGAGTGATGCCCATTCCCTCTTGCCATAAGGTCCGCCTCTTCGAAATAGCAGGCTCTCTCTTCCTGGTGCATGCTCGGGTGTCCCGGGGAGGGGCTCAAGGCCCTGATTGGCCTAAATACCTTAAGTCCTTCCTTTGGGAGGAGCCTTAGGTATCTGGGCTAATTGGAGTCTTAGGCCCCTCCCCAGTACATCTCAGGATGCACCATGAATAATGTGTGCAATTCTGGTTGCCATATCTCAAAAAAGATATAGCGGAATTAGAAAAGGTACAGAGAAGGACAACAAAAATGATAAAAGAGATGGAATGGTTTTCATATGAGGAAAGGCAGCTAGGGCTCTTCAGCTTGGTGAAGAGATAGAGTGCAGTAGAGTGGAGTGGAAAGGGTAGATGTGAATTGCTTGTTTACTCTTTTTTAAAATACTAGGTCTAGGGGGAATGCAATGAAGCTACTTAGTAGATTTAAAACAAACCAGAGAAAATATTTCTTCACCCAACATGTAATTCAACTTTAGAATTAATTGCTGGGGAATGTGGTGAAATCAGTTAGCTTAATGGGGTTAAAAAAGGTTTGGATAATTTCCTAAAAGAGAAATCCATAGGCCATTATTGAGATGGTTTGGGGAAATCCATTGCTTATTCCTTGGATAAGCAGCATAAAATCTGTTTTTTTAACTTGGGATCTAACTAGTTACTTGGAACCTAGATTGTCCACTGTTAGAAACAGGATACTAGGCTTTATGGACCTTTGATTTGTCCCAATATGCAATTCTTATGTTCTTATAATTGCTGTTAATTCTTTGGTGCAGAAGGTTTTTTATACTATGTGGAAATTGCTTAGTATAAGATCTTATTTTGATACCACATCATTCAAACTACTGGTTCAGTCGTTGGTGTTGAGTCAACTGGACTATTGCAATATAGTATATTTGGCAGGTTCCCAAAAGAATCTGTCTATGCTGCAAATATGCCAGAATGCAGCAGTTTGAAAAAGTTAGATCATGTGAGATCTTATTATCGAGAATTGCCCTGACTTCCTGTGGAGGCTCAAATTAAATTTGGTGGTCTTTGTTATAAAGTCCTCTTCGACATGGTACTCATCTACTTATCTGAAATATCTTCTTTTACTTAATCCAAGCATTCATGCAGTTTACCCAGCTTTTTTACTTTTCCATCTGTCAAAGGCTGTCGTTACACAAAACACCACCAATCTTTGCTTTCTTATCAGGTGACTTTCTGGGACAAGGAATTGAAACCTATGTTATTGAGTTCCATGTCTTACATTCATTTTTGAAAGCAACTGAAGACACATTTGTTAGTAAATTAATCAATTCTCTCTAGTGTGTATTATTTGTTAAATTTTGTAAACCGCATCAAACTTACCTGTTATGTGGCATAGAAATGCCTTGTTCTGTTCTGTTACATTAGACTGCCAATTAACTTTGGATAAACACACAGGACTAGTGATGAAGCAATTTTTTTTGTACTATGGAAATTGCGAACCATAAGAAAATATTTTGACCAGGGAGCATTTAAATTACTGGTACAATCATTGATTTTATCTATCTTGGACTACTGTAATATCATCTATTTGGGATCCCCCATGAAAATCTTGAGAAGACTTAGGATAGTCCAAAATGCAGCAGTCCGGCTAATCTTTGGTTTAAATAAAAATGAACATGTCAGTCCCTACTACCATTTTCTGCACTAGTTGCCGTTGGAGGCAAGAGTTCTGTTTAAGTTTTCCTGTATCTGCTTTAAACTGATATAAAGATTGTCTCTAACATACCTTTTACCTCATTTTGAACTTTATAATCCATTAAGAAAAACTAGAAGATCTTATCCATTCACCTATCCCAAGATAAACGGTTGTAGATACAAGACTTCTTTTTAGATAAAACTTTAGCATTTCAAGCAGGCAAACTGCAATCTTGGTTGGGTAAATGTATTTACCAGGCCACATCTTATTGTTCTTTTCAGAAACTAATTAAAACTACCCTTTTAATGGCGGTATAAAAGAATAAAGTAAAGTAAAGTAAACTTGACAAATGTGATTCTATAAAAAGTAGGCACCTAATCCAAAGCTCCTACCTTTAAGTGGGCATGGTTACAGGTGGATCATGGGCATGTTTTTGAGTTAGGTGCCAATATTTGAATTAGGCGCAGATATTTAGATGATGAAAACCCTGGCATAAATGTGATGCACCTAAAGTTAGGCTACCTGGCAACACCTAATGCTACTGAGGTGGCTCTAAGCAGTGGAGTAGCGAGGGTGAAAGGTGCCAAGGGTGGTAGTACCCATTTCCGCCCTTGGCTCCGCCCCTGCTGCACGTGCCCACCTTCACTTCCCTTGTAGTTGAAGTTATTCCTTGCGGCGGTCAACAATGTGCTCCTCGCGACCCCATTGGCTCTTCTTCTAATGTCACTTCCTACGCACGGCACCTGGAAGTGATGTCAACGGGAGAGCTGCCAGGGGTCACAAAGAGCACATTGTTGACTGCCGCTAACAACAACCATCTAGAGCAGGGGTGTCAAACTCAATCACATAAGGGGCCGAAAACTAAAAAAAAAAGGCTAAGTTGCGAGCCAAATTTTTAATTAAGATACTTAGGGGTCCTTTTATTAAGGTACGCTAACGATTTAGCGTGTGCTAAATGCGCACCTTAATAAAAGGACCCCTAAGTGACTAAGCTTAGTCTTAGTAGAAGTATAGGGTTACAACGTCTCCAACCCCACACCGGCTCTGTGGTGTAAACAAAATAAATAAAAAGACTTTTCCTCTCTCTGTTAGTTCCTAGTTCACACTCGCTGTCTAATACCAGCTCTGGCAGGATACACATTTCAAATCTGACATATTGTAATCACAAAACAGAAAATAAAATTATTTTTTTCTTCCTTTTGTTGGTCCCAGGCTCTAGTTGTCTTTTGATAACTTGCTTACCAGGGTCTCTTGCGCATTTACCATTTTCTTCTTTCTCCATGCTAACCATCCATCTTCTATCTCTGTCCTCTTCCTTCCGTTTCCGTTTCCCTTTCCTCCTCCAGAGGTCTGGCATCTTTACTTTCTTTCATCTCCATCCCTGCAGCTGCAGCGATGGACCCCACCATACCCAGATCCACCATCTCTCCTTTTCTCAACTACCCTTTCATGCAGCATCTCTCCCTCCTTCCCCACCACCATCTCTCCCTTTCTCTTCCCAACTACCCTCCTATCCAGTATCTCTATCCCCCCCTCCACACCATCTCTTGTGTCCAACTTTTCTCCCTTTCTGTTCCTTCTCTCCCTCCATTCATTTGTCCACCATCTCTCTCCCTCTCCTCTGTTTTATTTCTTCCCCCCCCCACCCCCCCCCCCACCCCCACCCTCTCCTCAGTCCGGCATATGCACGTCTGGACCCATCCTTCTATCCCTCTGGGTACTTCTACACCAGGGCCAACCCCTGTCCTGAAGGCCTGCATGTTTTTCCCCCTTCTTCTTCCCAGTCTCACCTTCAGATATGGCCCACCGTTCCTACCCTCTCTCCATCCCGGTTTCCTGGTCTCCTCTTCAAAGTAGCCTGCTGAGGATTGCCGGCCGGCTGTAGTGAACCTCACAGGCTGCCATCGACCTCGGTAGCACGTTCCCTCTGCAGTGGTCCCGCCCCTTCTCTGATGTACGGGATCATATCAGAGGGAACGTGCTACCGAGGTCGATGGCAGCATGCAAAGTTCGCTACAGCCGGCCGGCGATCCTCAGCAGGCTGCTTTGAAGAGGAGACCAGGTGAAGGCAGATGCGAGTGAAGAGCAGCGGCAGTGGTTCGTGCTGGCGGGCCAGATTAAGGGCTCCTTTTATTAAGCTGTGATAGCGGTTTTAGCGTGCACTTAGCACGCGCTAAATTGCCACGCAAGCTAGACGCTAACGCCAGCATTGATCTGGCGTTAGTTGTAGCCGCATAGCGTGGGTTTAGCGTGTGCTAAAAATCTGCACGTGCTAAAAACGCTATCGCAGCTTAGTAAAAGGAGCTCAGTATAAAATTGAAAATATCTGGCGGACCAACTTTTAATACACTGCGGGCCAAAGTTTGACATGTCCTGAACAAGAGGTATGGGGGAAGGGAAGGAGGGCGCGCACATGGAGGGGAGAAATAGGAAGAGGTGGGGTGGAAAGGAGTACGGGTGCCGGTGCCCCCCATCAACATGGCACCCAGAGCAGACCCATCCCCTTGCCCCTCCCCCTTACTACGCCATTGGCTCTAAGTATAACTCTGTACTGTATAGTGTGCCTACATTTTTATAGAATTGCGCTTAGTGCCACACTAATGGTGTCAATTGTTTAGGTGACCTATATAGAATTGTGCCCTGAGTGTTTAACGTGCACTGATTTTCTTTATATGTGTAAGGTATGATAAACCTTAATGCTGCCTTGATGAATTCCCCCCTTATTCACGTGTTTAATACACATTTTATTTACTGCCATAATAAAAGAAACATGAATAGATTATACGCTCAATCAAGCAGGGGATGTTTTCTAGTAGTGCTATACAAATAAGTAGTAATAATATTAGTGGATCTATGAGGTGAGCAGTTCAGGAGTCAGAGAAACCTTTCATTTTGAAGCAAAGAAGAATCACATAGTAAGAGATATATAGGCTCATTTTCAAAACATTTAGACACATAAAGTACCTTAGGTTACTGCCCAGATTCTGTAGCTGGTACCATTGTTGGCGGTCACCTTTAAAAGTGGCTGCCAATCGCGTGCCAATCACGTGACAGTGCCGGGTACAGAATCACACCTCTGGCAAAAGTAGGCACCGAAAGTGTAGGCCAGGGCTCTTTAGGCAGCCTAATGCCACTTCCGGCGTCAGCCACGCCCAAAGTAGTGATAGGTGGCCTAAAGTACCTACGGAGGTGCAATTCTGGCACAGATATTTTTAGGTGCTGGTAGACACCTTGAAACTCACTTAAAAACACCATTGAACTGGCATTTTTTTAATTGAGTTTGGGCGCCTACCGGTGCCACAAAAAAAAAACAAAAAGCCGTTTAGAGAATCCAAACCTTTGTGTATCTAAGTGCTTTGAAAATTAGCCCCCATAGACAGATTCTGAAATGTATAAGCCCCTGAATATATATACCCTAGAAGCAGGGGTGTCAAAGTCCCTCCTTGAGGGCCGGAATCCAGTCGGGTTTTCTGGATTTCCCCAATGAATATGCATTGAAAGCAGTGCATGCAAATAGATCTCATGCAGATTCATTGGGGAAATCCTGAAAACCCGACTGGATTCCGGCCCTCGAGGACCGACTTTGACACCTGTGCCCTAGAGGAAAGGAGAGACAGGGGGGATATGATTCAGACTTTCAAATACTTGAAGAGTATTAACGTAGAACAAAATCTTTTCCAGAAAAAGGAAAATGGTAAAACCAGAGGACATAATTTGAGGTTGAGGGGTAGTAGATTCAAGAGCAATGTTAGGAAATTCTACTTCACGGAGAGGGTGGTGGATGACTGGAATGTGCTCCCAGAGAGGTGGTGAAGAAGAAAACGGTGATGGAGTTCAAAGAAGCGATGGATGACGCAGAGGATCTAGAATCAGAAAATAATATTAAATATTGAACTAAGGCCGTTTGGGGGAGGATGGGCTGGAGAGGGCTTCAATGGCTGGGAGGGTTTAGATGGGCTGGAGTAGCTTTTGACAGAGATTTCGGCAGTTGGAACCTAAGCACAGAAATAGCTAAGAAGAAAAAATTTAAATTGAATCAGGTTGGGCAGACTGGATGGAATATTCGGGTCTTTATCTGCCATCATCTACTATGTTACTATGTAATAACTAGTTCAACTTTTATCGATTACTGGTACAAATGAAGAAATTGTCTTAAAACCCAATTTAAGCTTGGATATGTGAATATCTAAGTCAAATTAACTAGAATATTTAGAGTCAACTTCCAATTTGACTATAACTAATGGTTTTCAGCATATGAATTTAGTCATATTGTTTAAGATTTATGCATGTTTGCAGCTTTAAAGAATCTTTGAATTCTTTGAATAGCAGGGCAAATTTGTGACTATTCATATGAAAACAGAACTGGGACACAAAGGTCCAAAAACTGACAACTGTTTAATCTGAAATCAAGCTACAGATGGGCCAATCCTGGTTGAATCACACAATGACTCAGATTTCTCAGAACTAATTTGAGGCTAAGTCCCAAATTCATTATAGAGTGAAATAGAATTTGAACTGATTCATTCATTTTCAATGTATATCCTCAGAAATGGAGAAAGAAGCCAATTTACAAAGTGATTTACACAGGTAAAAATTGTTTTGCTTGCATTAATCATCTGTCTAAAAATTGCCCTCCCTCCATGCAGTTAAACATTTTAGAGAGAAGGCACTTACAGGGAGAGATGTTTAGATTTCAGGAGGAAAAGAACAGAGTGTACATGTGTACTTTTTCAGAAAAAGCTTACTCTCAGAAATGTTTTTATTTATTTATTTTAAAATTTATATGCCACCTATTCACTAAGCGGGTTAAAAAACGCTTACGTTAAATCACAAATAATCCCCTGGTGCAGAGGTAAGTACTCTGACGTATTGTTGGGAAACACAGGAAGTCCAGATCCCAGCTATCGACTGTTTGTTCTGTTTGAAAGATAACACAATCTGTATTTTGTCACAAGTTATATATTGTATTAAATGCCCCTGTGATCTGTATTATATAAGCAGTACCGAAAGAAGCATAAAGATGAGGCTCGGGGGAACATCTTAGTAACATTTGTCTTCAAAAACGAGAAGCACCCCTAGTGGAGCACTGGCTTTCAGCCTGTCACTGTCTTATAGATTTACGCTTTATTGCACTAAAGTAGATCTATTGTATAGTCCCTGAGGTGGAAACATTGGGCCTTACTTGTCACGTTGTGAGCACGATTTATATTCCAGTGGAACACTGTGATGCCATATAGCCTAAATAGAGAAGATGAGTGGACAAGTCTATGATAAGTTATTAGTTGTACCTTTATGTGTCTGTGAGATTTTAAAAAACCCAAACAAACCCTGTAAGTGACGTGATCTCCGTGTTTTCTGTTGTCATGTTGCTAAAGTGGAACTCTCCCCCCCCCCAGAAATTAGCGGGTGGTTGAAATTAATAGAAAAGCATTAAAGAGGCGCATGTGATCAATGCAGAACAATAGAAACTTCTTTAAAAGCTTTTGGGACAGTTACCGAAGGCAGGGTGGGAGAGATTCTTCTGCGTGAGCCACGTGAATGTGAGTATTCATTTGTAATAGAAGTTTGAAGAGTATTATTTTCATAGAAGATTGGAGTTTAAGTTTTTTATTTTTGTTGTTTCAGTTTACCCCTGAGGAAGCCATTTTTTTTGCCGAAACCGGGATCCTTGTTGGGTTTTTGGGTGTGAATGGCAGTGCCGTAGCTAATATATGGACATCGGAGAATGTTTGAATCATCTCAGAAATATATTGCGATTACCTTTGGAGAAGAAGGTCTTTTGAATTTTGCAAGATAAGTACACTTTATTCTCTTCTCCTGTAAAACTTGTTTCTTACTAAGTGCAATGATTGAATATGGTGCTGTCTTGTCTCTGAATAAGAAATAGCACAAAGAGCTTTGGTGTAGTCATGTTCTGAGCACTATACAGTAGTCCCCCGATATTCACTGGGGTTCTGTTCTGCGAATACAGTTTTTAGTGGGGGAGACAGGATAGGGCAGCCGGAGAGGCAGGAGATAGCAGCCGGAGCGCCGGTGAGTATAGGAAATAACTCGCGGTATGCTCCGACCACCTGTTCCTGCACTAAAGTCGGGCCTCACCAATCATGAGCTACTTTGAAATGCAACTCCTGATTGGTGAGACCCAACTTTAGTGCAGGAAGAGGTGGTCAGAGCATACCACGAGTGATTTCCTTCACTCGCTGGCGCTCCGGCTGCTCTCTCCTGCCTCTCCGGCTGCCTTCTCCTGCCCGGTCATTCGCGGTCGGAAAATACTGCGAATGACTAGGACTGCAAATCACCAACTGCGAATGACTGGGGGAGCACTGTACACTATATATAATTCATGTATGTAGGAGATTGTGTGGAGAATAAGATGTTTGATTAAATGAATTTAAAAGGATTGTTGTACTGGGATTTGTGAAGTGTATTGTCATTGAACCTGGGACTATACAATATAATACTCCCTTTTATATGCAAAACTACATTTCAAATAGGCACAGCCACTGCCATGGTTTTGAGGAGGCCTGCCAGCTCAGCTGATCAGGGGGAAAATATCCCTGCCGCTATCAGCTGAGAAGCTGTAGTAGGGGATCTCCCCGACATGTATTGTAAAATTGGCAGGAGAGATGCCTACTCCCTCCTGCTATATAACTAAGTTCCGATTTAGGCTGTTTTTTTAGACGTATTTTTGTTTTGATTATGAGTCCCCAATGGCCTTCATTCTAAGCTGTGTCGTGGGGTCGGCGGGGGGGCGATTGGGAGTTCGGGGGGGCCGGTCGTAGGGGGGGGTTGCATCGAGGGCAGGAGGGCCTGGGATCCCTCCTGCCTGTATTTTAGGGGGGGGGTTAGGGGGGTGTCGCCGGGCCAGTAGGGTTTGGGCTCCCTCCTGGCCTCATCAGAGTTGGGGGGGGGGGGTTGGGGATCGCGGGGCAAGAGGGCTTGGGCTCCCTCTTGCCCCGAGCTGGTTTTAGATATTTGGACAATCAGGTTTTTTTATCGTCCAAGTAGCCATTTAGGCCACTTTTTAGACTTTTTTTTTTTTAATTATGAGCCCCATAGGCCTCGGTCCTTCTCAAAATACAAAAGCGAAGAAAAAAAAATTAAATAACCCAAAATGGTTAATTGGCAATCATGCAGAGGTTAATTTCCATTTCCTCTGAAAGAGTAGGATCCGGTTCTGGCTCAGCAATTTCCATGCTTTCATCTCCTAAGCATGGCTCTGGAGTCTGGGGTTCTTCAGGACCCTGCCATTCCAATGGGTCCTCTTCTGGTAACCGCTGCTTGGCCTGGAAAGCTCTTTTCAGCCACTGCTCTGCTTAGCTTTTGCAAGCTAAGCTTAAGTTTGGTAGGGCCACACCCAACCTAGCTGAGGGGGAAGCAGGCTTCAGCTCCCTCTGGCTCCCCCGGTGGTCACTCATGGGATTTTTCTCCTCTCTCCTAACAGGGCTCTTCCTAGGCTCAGATTGGGGATAGGCAGCTCTGAGTGACTTGAACTGCTTTCTAATACAGTATATGGTTGCTTCTTCTTATTGCATAGAAGCACTATTTCACTGCGTTCTTGTGTGTCAGGGCAGACTATAAGGTCTGAACTGTCACAACATGTAACTAATAGAGTGGCATGGGTCTGGATCCGGGTCTTGTGAATCTTCCAGAAATTTAGTCAAATCAACCTCTGCAACGACCAGTTGATCTAGACCCTCTTCTGTGGGTATTTTTTTTCTTTTGAGGAATATAATAATAATTTGAAAATAACATGATTTCTGCATTTGTAACCCCTAGTATCTCCTTGAGATACTTTCTCAGAAGTATCTCTGGAGATAAACAGGTGGGTTTAAAGGAAATTAACAAAACGTAAATCCTTGCTCTTGTCTGATTTTCTACATCTCTAATTTATAATGTATATTTAATGAATCTTTATTAGATGCTACCGAAAAAGACTGATAGTTCACTAATTGTTTTTCTGCCATCATATGTTTATCCAATTGACCAATATTTTAATCCACATTCGCAAGTTTATCTACTACTACCTTTGGAAAAATTCTGCATCTGACCTGTTACATTTTTCAGCATTACCTCCATCCTTGTATTTAAACTCCAAAGATCTTTCAAGGTAACTTCCTTGGGGTTTTCACCAGAAGTCTTATCTGATCCTTCCAACCGGTCTACAGTCAGGAAATATCTATGGCATCTTAGAAAATTCAATTCCTGAGGCCAGCCTACTTCCGGCTCCAAGCCCCCTGGAAGATTAGGTGGGCAAGGTATGACCTAGAGAACTCAATGACTATCCAGATAAAGAATCAAATCTATCCATAGGTTTTGATATCTCAAGCAGTGTCAAATGTTTGTCCATAGGACCCAATGTTACTGGGGTCGACACCCAGGATTTACCCTTGCGTTTCCCCATAACATCTATCAATAATAAGGAAAATCTTATATATAATAAACTTATCTCGAGTTGTTGTTAGCCCCGTGACTCCCTGTGGCTCTGAAGGGGCTCTGAAGGGGCATGACATGCCCCTTTGGCCACGTCCAGTGGCCACACGCCTGTGGCCACGTGCCACAGGAGTGATCATGCTCTTAACTCCTTGGCTCAGGTCGGGACCTGATGTTAGGTAGGTGCCCTCTCCAGTGACAGCTGGCAACCAGGCACTCAGGTAAGAAGCTCCCCAGAACGGAACAGCAGGTAATTGAAATATTATAAAAAGCTTTGTGGAGCCTCCAGTCCCCAGCTCAGTGTGCCCTCCTACAAGGCTTCCTCCTAAATTTCTTTTTTTATACATTCTCCTCATATTATCATAGTCTCCATTTTTAAAGTTACGTGCTATTGAATTGGATTTCCTGTGTAAACTTTTTCCAGGGATTATATTAAATGTGATTTTATTATGATCACTGTTATCAAGCGGCCCCAGCACAATTACCTCCCTCACCAATTCATCTGCTCCACTAAACACTAGATCTAGAATTGCTTCACCTCTTTTCGGTTCCTGAACCAGCTGTCCTTGATTTCATCAAGGAATTTTATCTCCCTATAATGCCCTGATGATACTGAAATATATGTATCCTTCTAGCTTTCACTGTCATCTTTTCAACCTGTTTGGCCACCTTAAGATTATCACATATGATCACACCCAAGTCCTCTCTTTTCTCATGCACATAAATTCTTCACCCCTTAAACTATAGTATTTTTTTGGGGTTTTGCAGCCCAAAGCATGACCTTGCATTTCTTAGCATTAAATTTTAGCTGCCAAATTATGGACCATTCTTTAAGCTTCACTAGGTCTTTCTTCATGTTATTCACACCATCCAGGGTATCTACTCTATTGTAGATTTAAGTGTCATCCATAAAGAGACAAATTTTACCCGACAGCCCTTCAGCAATATCACTTATAAAAATGTTAAAAAGAACAGGCCCTTGAGGCACACTATTGGTAACATCCCTTTCCTCAGAGCGATCTCCATTGACCACTACCCTCTGTTGTCTTCCACTTAGTCAGTTCCTGCCCAGCCTGTCACTTTGGGGCCCATCCCGAGGGTATTCAGTTTATTTATTAGACGTCTGTGTGGAGCACTGTCAAAGGCTTTGCTAAAATCTAAATACATCACATCTAGCGCACTTCCTCTGCCCAATTTTCTGGTCACCCAATCAAAGAAATTGAGCAGATTTGTCTGACAAGATCTTCTTCTAGTGAATCCATGTTGCCTCTGGTCCTGTAATCCACTGGATTCCAGAAACTTCACCATCCTCTGTTTTAAAAGCATTTCCATTAATTTGATTACCACTGAAGTCAGACTTACTGGCCTGTAATTCCCTACTTTTTCCTTACTTCTACTTTTGTGGAGAGGGACCCCATGCACCCTTCTCCAGTCCTCTGGTACCACTCCCGACTCTAGAGACACATTGATAAGGTCAGTCAGTGGAGCCACCAGAACTTCCCTAAGTTCCTTCAGCATCCTCGGATGTTACACCATCCGACCCCATTACTTTGTCTACCTTTAATTTCGGTAGCTCCTCACAAACACAACCCTCTGAAAATTGATCAGGGTCTACCATTACTCCATCCCCATCCCTGTGATATGATGCCCTCTGTGTAATGCACTCTTGCTGGACAGGAGAGACTCTTTGCGGACAGAATAGAGAATAGATTCAAGAGACAGAACCACCTCTCTGTGAGGGATGTTATCTTACCATCCAACATGCAATTCTCTGTGAACCTCTGAATGTTTAAGCACTCAGAGATCATAATAAACTGAAAATCATGTTGTGCCACACTGTGTAAAAACCAATACTGGGTAGCATCTTAGTCGCAGCTAAGGCTAGTTCCAAGAAGGTCTGTGTACTTTCCAACTTCATTGGTGAAACTTCCTTCCACTATGAACACAAACTGAAGACACAATAGAGCAAAGACATGAACTTAGCTCAGCATTTGGAGCCAGTTGTAAATTATCAGTTTGGAGTCTAAAAAAGGGAAGGATGAGATTGGACACACTGGAGAAGCAAATGGAATTTTCTAAGTGCATCCAAAGGATGAGAACAGTGTCATACTTCCTATGATCTAGTGCAGTGTTCTTCAACCTTTTTACACCCGTGAACCGGCAGAAATAAAAGAATTATTTTGTGGACCGGCAAACTACTAGGACTAAAATTTAAAAACCCCGTTTACGCCCCATCTCCGCGAGCTCGGTCCCCGCAAACCATCTGATCCCATCTGCACAAGCCGCAATTATGATTTTATATTGAACGTATTTTATTAAAGTATAAAAAGGAACAATTATTCTGAACAATTGTTGATTTATATAATACAAATATACAGAGCACGGACCAACAAAACCCATGTCTCCCCTCCCCTTCACATATATCCCCTCTACTATCAAGAAAATTGAACAAGCCAAGTTATTATAGAATGCTACATAGAAATATCATGCTAACAGAATACTGCAGTCCCCAGTTATGTCTCTAGCAGGATATATATTCAAATCTTATATATTCTAATGACAAAATAGAAATAAAATTATTTTTTTCTACTTTTGTTGTCTCTGGTTTCTGCTTTCATCTTCTTTTCACTCTTTTCCTTCCAGCATCTGCCCGTTCCATCCAATGTCTGCCCTCTCCCCTTCCATATGTATCTGACTTCTTTTTATGCCCCTCTTCCCTGTCCATCCAGCCTGTTCCTCCTCTCTCCTTTTTACATCATTTATTCCAGTTTCACTGCCTTCTTCATTTTTATCTCTCCTACACCAGATCTAGCATCTTTATCCCTCTCTCATTTTCTCTGCTGACCCCCTTTCCAGCATCAATGTCTCTCTGCTTTCTCATTCCTCTCTCTCCCCTTTCCCTCATCTGATCTCCCAATTCCACCCTGACCTCCTTCCCCTCCTGTAATCTCCCTGCCAGCTGTTTCCTTCCTTTTTTTCTTTCTCCTCTCCCTCCTTCCTTTTTTTTCCCTTCTCCCTTCCCTCCCCCCTCTATCCAACATTAACTCTCTTCCCATCACTTTCCCTCCTCCCCTCCCAGCAGCATCTCTCTTCTTCTCCCTCTCCCTCTTCCCTCTATCCCAACATTAAGTCTCTTCCCATCCCTTTCCCTCCTCCCCTTCCTGCAGCATCTCTCCTTCTCCCTTCCTCCTCCCTCTATCCAACATTAACTCTCTTCCATCCCTTTCCCTCCTCCCCTCCCAGCAGCATCTCTCCTTCTAATTTCTCTCCAAGTCCAGTAACAGCTCTCCCTTTATCCAGCAGCTTCCCAGCCTCCTACAGTGGCTTCCTCCCCTTCCAGCAGCTCTCAGTACTTGCCTGCAGGAAGTTGCTGGTAAATCACTGCCCTGGCAAGTAGGAGAGCTGGTGGGAAGGGAGACAGTCACTGTGAAGGCTCCCAGGATCTTGCTCACACACCGCTGACCATCTCCCTCCACCTGCACCTGTATCTGCAGCTCTCTCCATTCTACTCGCGACTTCCCTGCGGCCCTCTTCAGCAACTCGGCGAGGGGCGGCAATCAAGACAGGCTGCGACATCGGGACCTTCACTCTCTGAGTCCCGCCTATTTTGTTTCAACTTCCTGTATTCCTAACAGGCGAGACTCAGAGAGGGAAAGCCCCGACGTTGGCAGCCTGTCTTGATCGCCTGAGGCTGGGAGGAACATTAGTTGGGAGGAACCGCAGTCGGCAGGAAATTTAACTGCCGACTGGATCTCGCCGGCCCTGCGCGGGACCGGCAGAAATTTTCTGCGGACCGGCGGTTGAAGAACTGTGATCCTAGTGGGCTAAATAGAAAGCCACAGTTAAGTTCCAAGTGTGCATTAGAACCTTTGATATGTGGTTCGTTCATTTATTATTGTTTAATTTTGTATCAAGAATAATTATTAGTTAACTGCTATTGCTACCTCACTGTTCTTAACAATACTGCCAGGTTTTGCGATTAAGTTTTGCAATTGTTTACTATAATAATATACCTATAAAATATATATTTATATTGCTAATAAATTGTAATACATTTCCAAATTGTGGCATTCTTCCCTCATATTGTCAGCAATGTCTTTTGTGAGAACGCTTTTCTTTATTTTGGGACCCGTTTCGAGCAAAACCATACTCCTAACCATTGTTTCTTCTAAGCTGAGTGGAGTTCTTCACTACAGTCCTGCTATTGGAGGGTGTTCTTTCACCAATCACATTTTCAATAGTGAAGGACAGACACCACCCCCTACAGGTAGCAATGTAGTTAGAGAACTTCCACTCAGCTTAGGGGACACAGTGCTCCTATTGAGACAAGCCACAATCTAACAGAGTAATAAAAGTATCAACTACAAAATAGGTAGTGGTAAAGGCTCACACGTGAATTTGTTAATGGCCATGTGCTAATGGCAACAGTAAATGCATGACCATTAAATCAGAAAATGGAAAATTGTCTGCTTTTTGCCTCAACTTTGTAAAAGAGCCCCTTAATGAAGTGTCCACTAAATAGTTGCCACTTTAATTTTTTTAATGCAAGCTAGCAAATAGGCATCCCTAAATAGGTACAGTTATACTACCTCCCCCCTGCCCCCCCTCCCACATACACAGACACATACATACAGATACATACATTTTATGGTGCTAAATTCTTAAAAGTGCCAGTAATCTGCTGACCTACTATCATCCTATGCATACTGTATACGTGGGTTGCCAAGGTAACTTGATATGGCTACATTGAATTCAAATGAAGTCAAAGAAGTTAATTGTGGCTGTTCTGACAACTGCAGGACACATCTGTATGCCACTGATTGCTGGCACTCTTGCAGTTTTAGATAATGTGTACACCAATCTTGTACTGGTCTTATTCTACTTTATCTTCTTATTAACCGAAGGAGGTTACTTCTAGAATGTCATGATGTGACTCTGAGATATCTAGGCACAATATGATTTACAGTTACTCTTCAACTATAAATCTCTGTTCTCTTATCAGATCCTCTTCTGACTCATGGCAGCTGTTAATATTTAATTCTTGCCTAGAACGTTATATAATCTATCTTGTTTTGGTATCCTGTTGCTTAGCTTAGGCCAAAGAGTTCCATAGAAATTTTCTACGCTAGCAAACAGGATAATTATTGCTTCATTAAGATATTTTTTTCTTTGTGGTTACAAGTGTCGTCTGTAAGACTATATAGCACAAAAGCAGGATTAAATGTTATTTAAAATTAAAGCGAGCTTTTACAGAGCTGTACTTCCAAGCAGCACACGTTTATCACAAAGGTTAAAGTACATTTTTAGAGGCCAGACCCTATCTGAGCCCAAAGCTAGTTGAACAATCAATATTGCTTGATGTCACTAATTCCTTCCTCAGGCCTCTCAAGAAATTTGTTAATTCCAAACTATCCACAGGTTACTCTGAAGATTGTTCTTCAACAGCCACTTATCTATTCCCCTGAGAAAGGACGATACATTTTTGAGAATGGCAAAACAGAAGCTTCTGACATCTTGACAATCTCAAGAAGGTATTTCTTAGACAAATTATATGGTATAGTCATAGGAATCTCTGGAAAATTGAGAACTTTTATATTTCACTTAACAGCCCCATTATTCCAAATGCTCAGTCTTGTGGATGTTTCAATTTTCCCCTTATTAGCAAGAACATATTTGGAATCCAGTGTGCTTACCTCAACCTCCAGGCCTGTTTAAACCCTGTTACTGTAAGATAGCCAGTGCCACTAAAGATTCCCTGCTAATCAAACCATTCCTAATCAGTTAGATTAGGGATAGGCTGGAAGCGCAGTGTGGGCAAGCATCACATAGCCAGATAGCGGCAATATTCAGTCCACTAGTCATCTAAGTAGCTGCTTAAAGTTAGCACAGCAATCAGCTGTCCTGACTTTATGCACCGTGTTTCCCTGAAAATAAGACAGGGTCTTATATTAATTTGTGCTCCAAAAAACACACTAGGGCTTATTTTGGGGGAATGCCTTATTTTCGGGGAAACACGGGTAGTAGTAGCAGTGGAACCTCACCATCCTTCCACCGTGAGCCTGACATACCTCTGAAGCCTCCACAACAGCAGCAGTGGCAGCGCTCTGAACGGGCTGCTTCATGGCCTTAGACTCGACGATCGATGTGCTGGGCAGCTGCTCGCTGATTTCCTCCGCTTGCAGGCCATTCTTGTTGCTGCTGCGCCTGCTCAAGCCACCCTCAGACATGGCCATGCTGATGTGCCTAAGCAGGGCGCACAGCAGCCAAAGTTCTCGCATCCAAGGCCTTGAATCGCTGGAGCCCGCTGCCTGCAGAGGGGTCTCCACCGCCCACTTCCAGTGCTCTCTCTTTCTGCTCCCCAGTGAGTCGGGCCACAGCTGTTCTTGGAGCTACCTATATCTCGCAAAGGATGGGCTATGGCTACCTCCGCCGCTCTGGAGTGTGCTGGGATGTGGCCATGGGGGGCTACTATGGCTCTTTTTGGTGCTGCCCGAGTAGCCCTCGCTGCTACTGATGCCGCTGCTTTCTGACGTTGATCAGGGGCTGGCGGTGGTCACTATCGGCCTCTGGCTCTTCATGCACTTGGCATTGTCTGCAACCAGTCTCTCCACAATGCTCATCCTTGCCCGAGCCATGCTTCCAGCCTGACTGCGCAGGTAGTTGGGCCCCTTCCACTGTTTTTTGGAGGTGGGTGGAGGAGAGGAAGGGAGAGATGATTGGCAGTCACTAGTGTCAGGGATTATAATATATACCAGTAAAGAGAGAGTGAAAATTACTCTAAAAATATGCTCAGAAAAGTGAAACTCTGAAGAGGGAATGAAAACCCCTTCTTAGGGAAAGAGTTTACCGTCCAGTCATTGCATGTACTTGTAAATAATCGCTCTCCAAGAACTGGTAAAATTGTTTGTACTGATTATTAAAATTCTCTTGATACTTCCAAAATTGACGTGTTTCTAATTTTCTTATTGCAGTAAATCTCGCCGGAAAAAATTTCCACTGCACTTATCACCCTTTCAGCCCTAGATCCATTCCTATCTATCCTTCCTTCCATTGCCTCCAAGGCCATTCTTCCTATCCCTATATTCCACCCCCACCCAGCTTCTCTTCCTTTTTTACCCTTTCTCTTGTTCCCCACCCCAGGACCAATTTATCTTTCATCTCTCCCCTGCCCCTCCCCACAGTACTGCAACTCTCCCCCTCCCCATTACTTTAACCCTATTCACCCAACCGCATCCCAACACCAGAGACCCCCCAGGAGAGGAGATTTGGGAGTTCTGGTTGACAAGTCGATGAAGCCGTCCGCGCAATGTGTGGTGGCAGCGAAAAGAATACTGGGAATGATTAAGAAGGGGATCACGAACAGATCGGAGAGGGTTATCATGCCGCTGTACCGGGCCATGGTACGCCCTCACCTGGAATACTGCGTCCCAGCACTGGGTCACCGTGTTTGAAGAAGGACATGGTACTACTCAAAAGGGTCCAGAGAAGAAGCAACTAAAATGGTAAAGGGGCTAGAGGAGTTGCCATATAGTAAGAGATTAGAGAACTGGGCCTCTTCTCCCTTGAAAAGAGGAGACTGAGGGGACATGATAGAAACATTTAAGATACTGAAGGGAATAGACTTAGTAGATAAAGACAGGTTGTTCACCCTCTCCAAGGTAGGGAGAATGAGAGGGCACTCTCTAAAGTTAAAAGGGGATAGATTCCATACAAACATAAGGAAGTTCTTCTTCACCCAGGAGAGTGGTGGAAAACTGGAACACTCTTCCGGAGGCTGTTATAGGGGAAACACCCTCCAGAGATTCAAGACAAAATTAGCCAAGTTCCTGCTGAACCAGAGCGTACACAGGTAGGTCTGGTCTCAGTTAGAGCACTGGTCTTTGACCTGGGGATCGCCACTTGAGCAGACTGCTGGGCACAATGGGACCACTGGTCTGACCCAGCAGCAACAATTCCTTATGTTCTAATTCTTAGGGAAATAGTGACTTTCATGGAATCCACTGGATTACAGGAACTGAGATAACATGGATTTACTAGAGGCAGGTTTTGTCAGACAAATCTGATCAATTTCTTTGACTGAATGACCAGAGAATTGGATAGATGGAGTGTGTTAGATGTGGTGTATTTAGATTTTTTGCAAAACCTTTGACAGTGTTCCACACATGTATATAATAAATAAACTGAGTGCCCTCAGTATGAGTTACAAAATAACAGACTGGGTCAGGAACTGGATGAATGGAAGGCGACAGAAGGTAGAGGTCAATGAGATCGCTCTGAGGAAAGGGATGTTACCAGTGGTGTGTCTCAACGTTCTTGGGCCTGTTCTTTTTAACATTTTTGTAAGTGATATTGCTAATGGGCTGATGGTAAGATTTGCTTCTTTGTGAATGATACCAAAATCTCCTGATGGTGTGAATAATATGAGGAAGGACTTAGCGATGCTTGAAGAATGGTCTGAAAATTGGCAGCTAAAATTTAATGCTATGAGATTCATGGTCATGCATTTGGGCTGCAAAAACCTGAGGGAAAGATACAGTTTAGGGGGTGAAGAACTTTTGTACACGAAAGAGGAGCGGAGCTTGGGTATGATAGTATGTGATGATCTTAAGGTATCCAAACAGGCTGAAAAGGCAATAGCAAAAGCTAAACGGTTACTAGGGTGCCTAAGGATAGGAATGGCCATTAGGAAAATGGAGCTATTGATGCCACTGTATATGACTCTGGTGATACCTAATTTAGAATATTGTGTACAACTCTGGAGACCGCACTTTCAAAAAGATATAATCAGGATGGAGTCGGTTCAAATGAAGTCTACTAAAATGGTCAGTGGTCTTCATCATAATGCATATGGGGACAGATTTAAAGATCTCAATATGTATATTTTGGAGGAAAGGTGGGAAAGAGAAGATAGAGATGTCCACATCCCCCTCCATATTTGCGGTTTCCATATCTACGAATTCACTTATTCGTGATTTTAAACCTAAAACTCCTTTTTATTTTTTCCAGGCTATTTTAAGCCCTGTAAACCCCCCCTCCCCTAAGCCTTACCTGGTGGTCTAGCGGGTTTTCGGGGCAGGAGTGATCTTCCCACAATCCTGCCCCGTACAGTTCACTCACAGGAAATGGCTCGAGAGACTACGGGAACTCAAGGCAGCCATTTCCTGTGAGTGATCTGCACAGGGCAGGAGTGTGGGAAGATCGCTCCAACCTGCAAACCCGTTAGACCACCAGGTAAGGCTTGGGGGGGGGGGGGGCTTTCAAGGCTTAAAATAGTTGAGGGAAGCAGGGGTTAGTGGCAGAACCGACCCGAATATTATTCATGGTTTTTTTAATATTCGCGGGCCGGCTCTACCCCTAACCACCGCAAATATGGAGGGGGAAGTGTATAAGCTCAAGAGTAATCTAAGGAAATTTTTTTTTTCAGAAATGGTGGTAAATGCTTGGAATAGCTTCCCGGCAGAGGTGCTAGAGACAAAGAATCATGTCTGAATTCAAGAAAGTGTAGGGCAGTCATGTGAGATATCTTAGGGAGAGGAGGAGTTGGGCCCCTTCCACTGTTTTTGGAGGTGGGGTGGAGGAGAGGAAGGGAGAGATGATTGGCAGCACTAGTGTCAGGGATGGATTCAGGAAGTGTCAGGGTGGCTTCTGGGGTCCATCTTAACTAGAGGTTATTTTTGGGGTAGGGTTTATATTAGGACCTACCCCGAAAATCATGCTAGGATTTATTTTCAGGGTAGGTCTTATTTTCAGGGAAATACGGTATCAACTGGTGCCTGGTTAATTTCTAGGGTCAGTTGACTACCCGGATATTCAGTGCTGGGAGCTGCACATGCCCTGGCACTGAATAGCCAGGGTTAGCTCAGCCTGTGGCTGAAAGTAGCTTGCAAGCCACTTATCGCTGCAGGCTGAATATTACTGCCAATATATTAACAGGAGAAATATGATTACAACATTTCAAAAGAAAAGGAAAATAAGGGTAAATTAGCTAAGGTTCGATATGTTACTATGTTACAATATGGCTTCTGCAGTTGCTAAGTTATATTTGTATACATTAAAATTAAGATTACAAATTCTATTGAGAGAATATCTCCACAGTTTAAATTGTTTAAACTTGAGGTTAAGTTCGTACACTTTCACTATTTTGCAATTGATTAGACTTTAATTTTGACATTTTACTTCATTTAGGCCCTTCTTTACTAAGCCGTGGTAGAGGATTCTACCACATCCCAGAGCGCTTAATGCTCTGACGCTGCTGTGATGCTCACAGGAATTCTATGAGTGTCGGAGCAGCATCGATGCATTTAGCATTCCAGGCTGAAGTAAAAACCTCTACCACAGCTTAGTAAGAGGGGGGGGGTTAATTTCCTAATTTTATTTATGAGCATTTCCAAATATACGAGGGCTGTTCAAAAAGTATCAGACCTTTATTCATATAAGTACTCGTATTCAGATACAGCAATCTTATATTAATCTCCTTCAAAGTAGTCCCCTTGGGCTGCCACACACTTCTTCCAACGGTTCTGCCACTGTCGGAAGCGGCGCTGAAACGCCTCTTTTGAGATTGCTCGCAACTGGTCTGTCACATTCTGCATGATGTCTTCTCTTTACTGAAATCTAGTTCCTTTCAGGGGCATTTTCAGTTTGGGGAAAAGCCAGAAATCACACAGAACCATGTCGGGAGAATAGGGAGCCTGAAGAATCACAGGTGTGTTGTGTTTGGCCAAGAAACTCCATATCAAATGTGAAGAATGGGCAGATGTGTTATTGTGATGGAGCTGCCAATTGCCCGCTGCCCACAGTTCCAACAGTTTGCGTCTCACAGCATTACAAAGGCAATGCAGAACCTCTTGGAAGTACCCTTTGGTGATTTGACGATCCTGAATCACCAGGGTCCTCACTTGGTCAATGACGATCTCATTTCTGGATGTTGAGGGCCTACTAGAATATGCTTCACTCTCCACTGATGTGCAGCCATCTCTAAAGCAGTTGTACCATTCCTTTATCTGTGTGGTGCCCATTGCTTCGTTCCCGAAGGCCTGTTGAATCTTGCGGATCATTTCCACTTGGGAATCACCAAGCTTTACACAAAATTTAATGCAGTAGCACTGTTCAACTTTTTCTGTCATTTTGTCAAAAATGAAAATCGGATGATGCTTACTTACACTTCTTCACTCATTGGCGGTCTGCCGGCAACTGACAACTTCTGTAGGTGGGAAAAAATTCAAACATGTGCATTAAGGTTGCCTAAATACTTGCACCAAACCATGCCTCCCTAGCTTTATTTGTTTACACAAGAAAAAATTAAGGTGTGATACTTTTTGAACAGCCCTCGTATATAATGTGGTTCATATTGCCATATCCATTTTGGCAAACAGACACTTCTGTTATTCTAAAATTTAATTTCAATAGCTATTTATTTATTACAATGTCTGCTAAACTGTCAAGAATAGATCATTTCAAGGGACAAAATTGTTTTACGAGCCAATATGCACACATCTATTTAGCAGGATAAGACAGAAAGAACATTTTTATGCATTAACTAATGAAGAGAACTTGTTTTCTGTTCATTAGTTAATGCATAAAAATGTTTGCACAGTGAGTACACTCTGTGGCTTAGGCACGGAAGATTCAAGTCTGAGCTTCTTGATCAATGTGGCTGACAAATGGTAAATGACAATCTTAATCCTGGAATGGGAGGTAAGTTGCCTTTTCACTTAAATAAGCAAAACTGGGCCCGTCTTTACTCATTGACAGTGATCACAATATTTTATAAGAGAAACTGGCTGATTGGGGGCTTGAGATACTGTGGATAAAATGCTCACATTTCTAGGATAAAAAGTGAGGGACATTTTCATTATAATGTCTAAATCCAATTTTGGACATTTTAGGAAAAAGTTACTTGTACTCCTAAAACTTTGAATCAAGTGTGCAAGCCCAAAAATAATAATAATAATAAAAATAACTTTATTCTTTTATACTGCCATAACCAAAAGTTCTAGGTGGTTTACACTAAAAAGAGCTGGACAATCAGCGAAATACAATAATACAGTAAAAAAATACAAATATATGTAAAATAGAATTTCAATAATAAAACTCACTAAGTAATAAATTTATCGAACAAAGTGGTCTTAATTATTTTCCGAAAACTGCAATAGGGTAACATAGCTTGCTGAATACATTTACCTAACCAAGATTGTTGCCTACCAGCTTGAAATGCTAGGGTCCCATATAAGAAGGTCTTATATCTACACCCATTAATTTATGGATAAGCAAATCAGTAGAATTTTCTAGTTTCTCATGACTGTCTTTGCAACACAAAATGAGGAAAAAGGTAAGCTGGAGACAATCCTGATATCAGCTTAAAGCAGATACAGGAAAATTTGAATAATACTCTTGCCTCCAAAGGCAGCCAATGAAGTAAACGATAATATGGACTAATATGGTCGTTCTTTTTTAAACCAAAAATCAATCGAACAGCTGTATTCTAAATTATCCTTAATTTCCTTAGAATTTTTTTGGATGCTCCTAAATAGATGATGTTACAATAGTCTAAAATAGATAAAACTAATGTCTGCACCAATAGTTTGAACGATAAAGGATCAAAATATATTTATATGGTTCTTAATTTCCACAATGTAAAAAAAGCATTTTTGTACCACTAAATTCAAGTGTTCTGCTAGTGTTAAATGTCGGTCTAGTGTGATTCCCAGAATTTTGATAGATTTAATAATCGGGTAGTCATGACATTAAGATGATGCAATAAGTTTATTTTGTCGTTGGGACTAGCCAAGAAAAGTTTGGTCTTTTCCATATTGAGTTTCAGTTTGAAATTAATTGTTCTATTTGAGTCATAATAGAAGATATCTGGTTTAAAATTTCAGTGGTAAAATTATTTAGAGGGATTAAAATAGAAATATCATCTGTGTATATATAAAATTTTACATTTAAACTTTGTAATAAATGTCCTAAAGGGGAAATGTAGATGTTGAATAAGGTAGGCGATAGTAGAGAACCTTGGGGCACACCAGATGGGTTGCTCCATGAATACGAATAGTTACTGTCACAAATCACTTGATTAGATCTTTTCTTCAAAAAACCTTGAAACCAGTTCCAGACCCTTCCTAAAAGTCCTATTGTGTCTAAACAACTCAACAATATTTCATGATCTACTAGATCAAAGGCACTACTAAAATCTAACTGAAGAATTAAGGCACTAGTGCCTTTGCTAAATAGACCATGAAGATAATCAAGCATTGAAGTTAAGACGGTCTCCGTACTATATTCTCTTCTAAATCCCGACTGATCGTCATTAAGGATATTAAATTTATCCAAATAACTTACTAATTCTAAATTAACTAAACCTTCCAGTAATTTGGTAAGCAAAGAAATTCTTGCTATGGGTATATAATTGTATTTCGTGGCAATTGATACCTTCTGATCTTTAAGAATAGGGGTAGCCAAAATTTGACCCAAGTCATCAGGAAACAGTCCCTTAATCCAAGAAAAAATAGCCTATTTAAATAAATCCGCTTTAAAAGTAGATGAAGTATTTTTCATTACGTATGGGGACAATCGTCCAGCAAACAGTTCGATTTGAAAATTTATTAAGAACATAAGCAGTGCCTCTGCTGGGTCAGACCAGGGGTCTATCATGCCCAGCAGTCCGCTCACTGTTGCCAGTCTGAGGCTTGGAAATGATCCCAGGACATATTAACCCTTGAGCTATCTTCCAAGAAACTAAGGGCTCCTTTTATTAAGGTGCACTAGAGTTTTTAGCGCACACAGGATATTACTGCGTGCTACGCTGCTAGAACTAACACCAGCTTAATGCTGGCATTAGCGTCTAGTGCACGGGGAAATGTAGCATGCGCTATTCTGCACGTTAATGCCCTAACGCAGCTTCGTAAAAGGAGCCCTAAGTTGTGAAGCATCATAGTTGCAAGAATATGTATTTTTCTATGTTCCATTTTAAACATAATTTAAAAGAGGTGACCCCAACTTTGAAAGCTCGGTTTGGGTGAATCACACTACGCTATAAAATATTCTAAATTTGCGTTTCACTTTGATTCACTTTCTGTAAAACATTTTAGTTAAATCTTGAGAAACACTTTGACCCAGATCTTTACTCCACTTGTCAGGGAAATCAAACGTTCTTTGAGAGAAGTTTCTGTCAGAATCTAATTAACCCAGAAAATCTACAACCTCTGCCACAGGAGACTCTTGGGAATCAATCCAGTTGCCTTTTTTCACTAAAGCTTTTCTATTGTTAGACAAAATAGACTAGATATATTGAATGCAGTGGAAAAAAGCATGAAACTCTTTTCAATCAATCTCACAATCTACATTACATCATCCACTGAATAATTTGCATTTGAGTCAAAGTCTCTCAAGGCATAGGCAGCGGAACACTTTTTTGTTTGAGGGGAACCACAAGCTCTGACCCAGACCCCGTCCCCATAATAGTGCTAATTGTAATACCATTTTTTTTCATTCATTTTCCATATACTGTATACACACAATATAATCTTATTAACAATGCATAATGGTTAACCACAAAATTAAATTATGCAAAGCACACTGTATGTTTCTCAACATTCATTTCTACAAGAACACCTGGCCTTAGTCACACATGCATAGCACAAATAACCATTATGCAAATACAGGACCACAAACTAAAAGTACTAATATATACAAACAAAACCCTAAGATGCAAGACTGCATACAGTATAACCCTCTGAGAAATAGAAACAAATGCATTTCTTCCTGAACAGTGCAAAATATAGACAGCAGATGTAATTTCTAAAAACTGACACAATTCCATCACTACATTGAAAATAAAATCATTTCCCCTACCTTTGTTGCCTGGTGATTTTGGTTTTCAAACCATCTTTCCTAGTCTCTGGCTGCATGTCCTTCTGTCTGTGCTCTTAACTGTGTATCCAGGGCCACCTTATCCATTTGCTGTTTTTCTCTCCTTCACTTTCTGCCATACATCCATCTTTACTGTAATATGTTCAGGGATATTAAGTATAGGTCAAGGTCAGAAAGAGAATAAACAATATCTGGTACAACTGACCTAGATTGGTTACAAAACCTGTGGAGAGTGATCAAACTTAGATTTATAAAAATACTCAGAGATACGAAACTCTATAAGGAAGGCTGAAAAACCTCCCTTGGGTGAAGAGTTCACCTTCCAGTCATTGTTATTTTATAAAAACTTTGATCACTGACTCCAAAGATAGTGTATTTGCTCAGTTTCAAAAAAAGTTTTGCATCACTATTTGCCAATGTATTTCAAAGTCACTGTATAGTATTGTATAATGCTGTTAACACTTAGCTTCGGTAGGGTTTAAGGGATAAGAAGTAGTAGAGTTATACAGGGAGACCATGTGAAATGTTAAAATCCTGCTTAATGTCCCTGGACAGGTTAGGGAAGAACTTATCTACACCTCGAGCAAAGCATATGGCATTATAACCTTTATATACATTCAGCACTGCTATCCATATAGATCAGGGGTGTCAAAGTCGATCCTCGAGGGCCGCAATCCAGTCGGGTTTTCAAGATTTCCCCAATGAATATGCATGAGATATATGTGCATGCACTGCTTTCAATGCATATTCATTGGGGAAATTCTGAAAACCCGACTGGATTGCGGCCCTCGAGGACCGACTTCGACACCTGTGATATAGATAATGATGTTGAATACTCTGACAGTGAGAACACCATGCTAGAGTTTTTTGGTTTAGGTCTGCTAAATAGCAAATCTAAAAATATGTGGCGGGGAATAATCAAAAGATACGTCTAAGTCCGTTTTCGCCTAAGTCGCAAGTCATCCAAAATCAAACACGGGAAAAGGTTCATTTTAGAAAAATACATCCAGCATTTTTTTTTTTAAAATCGTCCAACTGTATGTCCAGCCGTCTGATCACCCAGACCACTATGTCGTCCATCTTTATACCCCATTTTTGACCCAAAATTAGTCCAAGTCACAAACGCCTAGAAAAAGACCTTTTGGGCAGGGAAGGGGCCGGAAAAGTGATGGACTAGACACTCAGACATGGCACCAGAGTAGTGGGGTACCTTACAGGACACTGCTGTGAGCTTCACAAAAAGGGTCCCACATAAACATCTCACTACAGCTCCATTATAGGTCATGGTGAGCCCCCAAAACACACCCAGAATCTACTAGACCCACCTATCTACCACCCAATAGCCCTTATGGATGCAGGAGCCACTTATATGTCAGTACAAAAGGGTTAATGGTTTTTTTGAGGGTGCATATTTTTCACCATGAATGCAGTAATTAGAGTGGCTTATGAGCCTGGGTCCTCCTCTCCATGGTTCACTAACCACTTAAGCCACCTCTGTGAAGACCTAGGTCATTTTTAAATATGTCCAAAACCCATTCAATTATCGGCACTTGGATGACTTGTCTTTTAGATTGTCCAAGTGCCGATTTAGGCCAGTTTTTAGACGTTTTCTATTTCGATTATGAGCCCCATACTGTATAGGTTAACATTTTATTAGGATTTATCTCATACCCTTTTTCAATAGTAGGTCAAAGTGAGTTACATTCATATATTTCCTTGCCTCCTGAGATCTTACAATCCAACTTTGCATCTGTGGGAATGGAGATTTAAGTGATTTGTTCAAGATCACAGGAAGCAGCAGGATTTGAACTGGGCTTCCATGATCATCAGCCCGATTTTCTAACCACTAGGCTATTCATGTATTTCAGAGGACAGCAGCTGATTATCATTGCTATCTGGACAATTTTTCAGCCTGCCTTCACCATACCCCAAATGTGGCTCATTATTATATGCATTATGCTACTTGGCCAGATTTTTGGAATAGTTCTATCCATATATATTCTGTGACTGTAAGGATAGTGAAGCAATTCCTTTTTGAACATGGGGTCATTGATGCATAAGGTTTATACAATTAATTCCCTAAAGTATTAATAATATTTCAGGAAATAATTTTGAAGTGTGTATGAAGAAATATTTTTTTCTGGATATGTGGGACATGGCTGTTTTGAAGAGATGTGCCACTGTGAAACCTTCAAAACACCTGTGGATTACTGTTAAGTTATTTGGAAAAAATTGACATGTCAAGGAAATATTATATGTGTATGTATAAACAAGGCAACGGTGCTGAAAGACAGGAGAAGCACCAGGAAAAACACAGAAAATATTCACATTGGAAAGGATAGCACTTAAAATTATAACCAATAGCCACAAATACATTAAAAAATAGCAGGATGTGTCTGTAAGATTTTAACTGTCTAAGAGTGAGAAGTGCAGATAGGAGTGGCATTAAGAAAGTCTGTTGGAAAAAAAATTATTAGGTATGTACATTTTTTTAAAATAAAAGGTAAAATGGAATAAATGAGGCCATTTCTGATTGTATATCTTTTTTAAAAAAAAAATATATTTTTTATTGGCAAAGAAGATGCATCATACACAAAAAAATGCAAAAATAACAGTACATAAGACAGAATCAAATAGGTAAGCAGTCTATTAAAAAACAAAAAAAAACCCAAGCTATAACTCAACACCTTAGATAGTAGTAATGACAATGCCCAAGCCAAACTATCTTCTGGTGACTCAGTCCCTGTTTTCTGTCACCAGGATACTGCCCTATCTGATTGTATATCTTTAAATGGACTGAATGATTGTAGGAACAAAATTTTAAACAAATAAAACACAATGAAGAGAGGGAAACAAGGTACACACCACACAACAATAGAAGAAATATGAGAGAACTGAATTTCATTTTATTGATATGCCCAACACAGATCATGTTTCGGCATAACCACCTTCATCAGGGGCCTGTACAAAACAATAATACATAGATATTTTTGGCAGTTTATAAAAATATAAACAAAACAAATATTTGGAAACAAATAGAAGGTGATAAGTGCTTTCATATTAATTTTTGGGTAATTCTCCTGCACTCATGGAAAGATTAGCATAGGACCTACACCAAAATACAAATTAAAAGGCCCTAAATCCTGCCTCTTTGAATCTAGGCTTAGTGCATCAGAAAGACCCACATTAAGATATGCTAAGCCCAGATTCTAATGTCCTTTAATTTATTTCTGTAGTTTTTGAAGGATGATTAAGAGGGGGAAGATATCAAGGTGCATTAAAAGGCAAGCTTGATGAAGCATGACCCCCCCCCTAGTAGTAGTAGTGTGTGATTACTTCTAGGGGCACCATTTTGGATATGCTACTGGAAGGGCAGGAGTAACTGGGGATTGCTCCTTCCAGATCACCAATGGGCCACCAAGGAATCAGTAAATAGGTCATTTGGAGGGGTGGGAGAGCTTTTGGGGTTGAGGTTTGGAGATGTTATGGAGAGGTTGGGGATGTGCCTCGGGTGGGGAGTTAGAGATATGATGATGATGAGAAAGTCTTACATCCCTCAGTCTTTGCATAGGAGCATTCAACCGCAGCTTTGAGGATCTATGCTTCTAGTATGGTAAATAACTGCACCTTCTCCTCTTAGCTGCATTATTTGTCTCTTAACATAATTTAAAGGGTACTAATGCAGATTGACATATTTTACCATAGTATTTTTTAAGTCACTGTGGGTTAAAAAGTAATGAGATACAAAACATTTAAGTGCACGTAAAGCAGCCCCTTTATTGAGAAGTTATCAAGGTGGGCTACTGCTAAGTTGGGTTATTTTATCATGTCACATTATTTTACCACAAGGTGGGTTATTTTAACACAGGACTCCATTTTATGCAATAAGTCCCTGTGCTAAAATAACTTGTGGAAAAAATAACCCAAATTAAGAGAAGCCTACTTTGCAAACTTCCCCCCTTAAATACAGCCATCTCTGATTGCATTATATGACAACAACTTACGAGGGGTCGCTGAAAAGTTCTCAGCCTAACCAAGAAGAGAATGAAAAGGAACCATGAAACTTACAAGTTATGAAAATGAAACGAAAAGTATCAAAAAAAGGTGTGGAATAAGTCATACATTCCATGACTCCACATCATTCTTTTCTTGGCCAGGCTGAGAAATGTTCAGTGGCTCCTCGTATGCAGTTTAATTATGTACTGACTGAAAAACGTGTTGTCTTAAATTTGATTTAAATCTGCTAGATAGTTTAATGAAATGTCCTTTAGTTATCAAATGACATGTTCCATACCTAGCACTCATCATTTTAGAAACCTGCTTTATGTTCAAATGATTTTTATTATTTCAACAAGAGCAAACAAATATAAATTGTATATACAGCTAAAATTAACAGTGCAAGCTCACACCCACCCCTCACACCCCACCCCTTCCTCCCCACCCCAAGAGTCCAATGCCACTAGAAAGATTGAGAGTTAAAGATATTCCTAACAATTCAAGAGTCAACTGCGAGCATACGGTGTGAGGTCCTGCCAGAAGCATTCCCAGGTCTGACAGAATGTGCGGCCTGGTCCACGATCCAAATCTCCCACTTGTCTTCGCTCCAGCGTCGCATGAACAACGCTCTCCATTGAGCATAGGAAGGTGGATCTCGTGACAGCCAGTTAGTAAGAATAGCCTTCTTCCCCATCAAAAGCACTCTAGTGACGAAAGCTGACATGCCTTTGGGTTTGGGTGCGGCTATATTATAATGTCCAAATAAAGCTCTCGGTTGTGGAAGCCAACGCCTCCTCCAAAGCTGCGTAATATAGTGCCACAAATGTCGCCAAAACTGTTGAATTTTGGGGCAATTCCAAAACATATGCCCCAATGAAGCGTGAGCTTGAGCGCATTTCGGGCAAGAAACCTGCTTTATTTAAAGAAGGTAAGCTATCTTCACTTAGGCTGGTGACATTGGTATACGACACAGGTAGGATGGTAATAGGCATTCCCATTGAGGTAACTGCTTTGCCCTAATTAGTAGGCTGGCACAAGTCTCTGACCCCATCATTCTCCTTGATTGTGCATCAGCATCAATGTTTACTTTTTGGGGGCGGTATTTCAAATTGAAATCATATGTAGCTAGTGCAGCAAGCCACCTGTGACTAGTAGCATTGAGCATGGCTGTTGTCTGCACATATGTAAGTGGATTGTTGTCAGTGCATACTGACCATATAGATAGTCACCATATAGATAGTCATGGACTTTGCCTACTACAGTCCACGTTAATGCCAAGAATTCCAGCTGGTGAGCTGGATACTTCTTTTCAGGTTCAGATAATTCTCAACTGGCAAAAGAGACAGGCCTCGTACCCTCTGGATTCTCCCGGTACAACACTACACCTAACCCTTCTTAGCTATCATCTGTTTGCAGAATGTAGGGCAGTCGACTGTCAGCAAAAGCCAACACTGGTTTCCCTACTACTTTCATGGAGACTACTGGTGTGGGTCCAATCAATCTTTTTGGTATAGTAGAGGCAGAATCTTGGGTGGACACTGGCTTGGTATTGAATCTGTTTACACAGTGGGTCCCCAGTTGCTCCTTTACTGATTCCCACTGGACTTCCCTTGAAGCTTGGTGAACTTTGTCCCATGTGGGGCCCCATGTTGCACTCTCCAGCCAGTGTGATTACTGTTATGCCTGTGGCTTCCTTATATATATATATATATATATATATATATGTAGTGAGAAGTAGGCCCAGCCCTTTCATTAGTGTTGTAATAGTATATATTAGGTAATGTTTGAGTTTCCCAGTACTTCTTGTTTTTTTCCAGAATTCTTTCTGTGTGTGTCTCTATCTCTCTCTTTGGTATAATTATGCCTCATTCAGGGCTACCACTTCCTGGAACAGCTTGACAGCTAGGGTCTGCAAATTTTTCTCATGGTCCATAGTTGCCACAGTATCCACTACGTCTCTCTCAACCTTTGAAATAAGCATAGCACTATCCTGTGTTCTCAAAAAGGCTATTTCTTTTTGTAATTGCCTGATAAGACTCTGTTAAGCAAGCCACTTCATTCATCTGGACAAAAGGCCTGGCAGGAAAATCTGGGATTTTCTTTGCTGCCACCAAAGCTAGACTTATTGCCTCCTACTCCTCTTCCTTTCTGACCTCTTTGAGCAACTGTAAAAATCCAGGAGATTATTGGCTCCTTTTACTAAGCTGCGTTAAGGCATTAACATGCAGAATAGTGCCAGCATTTGAGCATTGAGCTGGCATTAGTTCTAGTCGCATAGCGCAGGGTTAGCGCGCGCTACTGCGTGCGCTAAAAACGCTAGTGCACCTTAGTATAAGCAGCCCTATGTTTTCCTCTTACGGAGCATCATGTGCACAATCTTTCTGTCAGCATGGGGTGTACCTCTTACCAGTTGTTCTATCAAGGCAATCTTTTCTTTAAGGTGTTAAGCTATTCTTTCTGACTACTCTCCTAAGCAGAGCTTCTAGGCTCCAGAGATAATCCAGTGGCGTACCAAGGGGGGGGGGGGGGGGGGGGGGGGGGAAGTCCGCCCCAGGTGCACGCCCTAGGGGGGTGCATAGCGGTCCAGAATGTCCTACCCTACTGTTGAAAAATATCTGCACCTCAGCGAGGCTGCCAGTGCACTCCCTCTGATGTACTTGCTCTGGAGCAGAGTCGGCAACCGTGCTGAGGTGCAGGAAGGTCCCGCGATGAGTACATATCCCGGCTCTTCTCTGGAAGAAGTAAGTTACGTCGGAGGGGGTGGACCCGGCAGACACAGGGAGTTGCGATGACTGCATCTGCCGGGTCCACCCCCTCCGACGTAACTTACTTCTTCCAAAGCAGAGCCGGCAGACATACTCATCATACTTGATGCATGAAGGGAGCAAGGCTTCTGGTATAGAAGAGTGGTGGAGGGAGAGAAAGGGGGTAGGATGGTATGAAAGGGTGGTACTGATGAAATTGGTATGCAGGAAAAGGGGAGAGAGGCATAAGGGGAAAGGATACTGGATGTAATTGGATTGGAGGGAAAGAAAGGGGGCAGATGCTGATTGAAGAGGGGTGGATGGAGAGAGAAAGGGCAGACATTGGATAGTAGTAGGGAGGGTAGAGGGGGAGCCTATGCTGGATGGAAGTGTGGATGGGAGAGATAAGGGAGCAAATGCAGGAAGGAAATGGGAGGCGAGAAAGAGGGGAGCAGATGATGGAAGTGGACAGAGAAAAGAGAAGGTACTAGATGGAAGGGGTAGAGAAAGAGTGCACCTGATGGAAGGAGGGGATAAATAAAAGGAGGGCACATGATGGATGGGGGAAAGGACAGAGATGCCAGACGAATGGGGGTAAAAGGAGAGATGGAAGGGGGAGGCATACAGTTTCTGGAATGGGCTTAGAAGGAGACAAAATGCCATATAGGGGCAGAGAGACGGCAGACAGTGGATGGAAGGAAGAGGGTACCAAGAAGATGAGGAAAGCAGAAACCAGCAAAGACAAAGGTAGAACAAAAATTTTCTATTTATTTATTGCTTTAGGAGACATATGTCACTGTTTCTGTGGTGTTGCATTGTATGAAGAGTCCAGCTTCTTGCTGGTTCAATTTAACCTTTGTCTATGTATTTCTATTTTATCCCCCCTTTTACAAAACTGTGGAGCGTTTTTTAGCGCCAGCCGTGATGGTAGCAACTCTGATGTTCAGAATTCTACCACCATGGCTAAAAACCACACTACAGTTTTGTAAAAGGTGGAGGGGTTAGTTTGTGATTACATATTCCATACTAGGCGAAGGTGTTTTCTGTGTATTCGAAAGACATGGTTTTCTGTTAGGATTGACTGCAGGATTGATCTGTACTAGTCTGTCTTGTTTAGTTTTACAATGGGTGTATTGATGTACTGCTCAATGCAGTATGTAAGATGCTGCCTTTTCCTAGGTATACTCTTGTGTGACATTTGGATTGTTATTAAAAATCATGTTTTTCATACAGATGGGGGGGTGTCAAAAAATAATGGACTCCTGGTGCCACATATGCTAGGTATGCCACTGAGATAATCTGACATTTTTTTCTCCCTTTTTTTGACACATGATTCTAAACCAAAAATGCAGGTTAGGCCCATTTTCTTCAGTGCCAAATTTGATTTCTAATGCTTCTAAGCATTTGTCAGTTGAGGTTTTGGGGGTCTTCAGCTTTTACAGCACCAAGTAGTTTGCTCCATCCAGTTTTTATAGTGATCATGTCCTCCAGGCACAAGATGTGTGCCTGAAAAAGTTCTTAATTTCTTATAGACAGGGTTTTCTCTTTGAGTCTTTTATTTTCTAGCACCTTTCCTATTGCTAGTATGATGGAAGCAGTGCCAACAGAAACATTTTCTCTGTGACTGAACATTGATTTACTATCAGCTGGTATTCTAGCTCACTGCTTTAAAAATTCATTGAGTTCCTTCTCTAGAGTACTATCCTCTGTCTATTCTGAGGAGCCACTAGCTATTTTTTTCACCGCTAGATTTTTCCAGGATGTGGCTTTAGTGTCTGGCACAATCTCCCCTGGAAGCAGTGGCTTACCAAGGGAGGGGCGGGGGGGGAGGTCCGCCCCGGATGCACGCCCCAAGGGGGTGCACAGCTGTCCACCCACCGGGGAATAGGCTGCTGCTGGGCAATGGCTGCCACTGCCGCCATCGACAACAGGCTGGCGCCGAGTTCTCCCTCCCTGCTTCTCTTCCCTGTAGGGCCGACCAACTCTCACCGCCTGACGTCAATTCTGACGTCGGAGAGGACGTTCTGGGCCAGCCAATTGCTGCCTAGCTGGCCTGGAACATCCTCTCCGACGTTAGAATTGACGTCGGGCAGTGAGAGTTGGTCGGCCCCGCGGGGAAGAGAAGCAGGGCGAACTCAACGCCGGCCTGTTCCCGATGGCCAGTGGCAGCCTTTCCCCGGTGACAGTGGCAGCAGCATGTTTCCCAATGGCAGTGGCATGGGGGAGGGCAGGGTGAAAGAAAGAAAGAAAGGGGGGGAGGGAGACAGGGAGCCAGAAAGAAAGAAAGGGGGGACAGGGAGCCAGAAAGAAAGAAAAGGGCAGGGTGAAACAAAGAAAGAAAGAAAAAAATGGGGCATTGGGAGAGAGAGAGAAAGACAGACATAGAAAAGAAAGGGGGCATGGAGAGAGAAAGAAAGACGGGGGTAGAGTGAAAGAAAGAAAGAAATGGGGCACAGAGAGAGAGAGAGAGAGACAGTTAGAGAAAGAAATGGGGCATGGAGAGAGAGAGAGAAAGACAGACATACAGAAAGAAAGGAGGCATGGAGAGAAAAAGAAAGAGAGGGCAGGATGAAACAAAGAAAAATTTGGGGAGGGAATGAGGTCTGGAGGAGAGGAAGCATACAGGAGGCTGAAAGAAGGGAAGAAATATTGGATGCACAGTCAGAAGAATAAAGTGCAACCAGAGACTGATGAAATTACCAAACAAAGGTAGGAAAAATGATTTTATTTTCAATTTAGTGATCAAAATGTGTCCGTTTTGAGAATTGATATATGCTGCCTATATTTTGCACTATGGCTCCCTTTTACTAAACCGCAATAGCGTTTTTTAGCGCAGGGAGCCTATGAGCGTCGAGAGCAGCGTGGGGCATTCAGTGCAGCTCCCTGCGCTAAAAAAACGCTATCGTGGTTTAGTACAAAGGGAGGGGGTATATTTATTTATTTTTGTTTAGCTGTTACTGAGGTGACATTGCATAAAGTCATCTACTTTGACCTCTTTGAAAACCTGTGGAATGTAAATGATAATTAACATTTTCTCTGCGTACAGTGTGTTTTAAAAATTTTATTGTTGTTAGATCATTTTGACTTGGCCACGAAGGTAAGGGGGAGGGAGGGAGGGGAGCTGCTGAAAGACATCTAGTAATCCTTGCAGGCTTGACTGTGCAGGGAATTATTTTTGTAAAATCATGTTTTGTTATGTGACTGGCATTATTTAGACTTTCATTTCTATGAATGAATAGAATGAAAATGATATAAAATTACTTGCTTGTTTTTATGTGCGTGCGCTGAAGGAAAGTGGAGAGAGAGTGGGCTGAGTATGCTGAAGGGAAATGGGGAAGAGAGAGTGGGGAGAAGACGCTGATTTATAAATTGACAATTGTACATATTGTTTCTTTTTATACTTTAATATAATAAGTTCAATATAAAATAATTCAAGGCTTGTGTGGATGGAATCAGGTTGTTTGCGGGGATGGAGACCGAGCTTACGGGGATTAGTCCAATAAAATGGTATTTTCTTATTTCTCATTATTTGTTTTATTTTTATTTGTTAATTTGTAAAGTGGTGATTGTTATGTATCAGTTTTTTCAAATTTACATCTACTGTCTTTAAATTTTGCACAGTATTAGAGGACATGTATTACTGTTTTTGTGGTGTTGTGGTGTTGCATTATATACAGTGTCTGGTTTCTTGGCATTTCAGTTTAACTTTTGTCTACATATTTCTATTTTTAGTTTGTGATTATTCCATATTGGGCGAGGGTGTATCTCTGTTCTGTGTGTATGAAAAGGACATAGTTTTCAGTTGGCATTGACTGACTGCAGGATCAATTGACTTGTTTAGTTTTACAATGTATGTGTTGTTCTAGTGCTCACTGCAGTGTTTAAGATGCTGCCTTTTCCTAGGTACACTCTTGTGCGATATGTAGATTGTTACTAAAAATCATATTTTTCATATAGATGGTGGGGGGGGGGGTGGTGTCAAAAAATGATGGGCCCCGGGTGTCACATATGCTAGGTACGCCACTGCCTGGAAGTATCTTAGGGTCTGTGCCATGAGGGCATACACATCGGACCAGTAAATTTTCCTGTGTGGAGTCCCTCATCCTACCTACTTTTGTGTTTCTCTCCAGAACAGTCTGAATTTCCTGAGAACTAATTTCCATTGGAACCTCTTCCAACAGAAAAGTCCTCACAGAATCAATTCCCTCTCCTAAACACCAATTTAGTAAAGCTTGCATTGCCATTATCATAGTAATATCCCAAAGCACACAAACATGAGTGGAGTAGAAAGGGCACAAGTGGATCAATTTTTCACTCTGTAAAAAATTACAAAGACTAGGGGACACATAATGAAGTTACAGGGAAATACTTTTAAAACCAATAGAAGGAAACACTCAGAGAATAGTTAAGCCCTGGAATGCATTGCCAGAGGCTGTGGTAAGAGTGGATAGTGTAGCTGGTTTTAAGAAGAGTTTAGACAATTTCCTGGAGGAAAAGGTCATAGTTTGTTATTGAGAAAGACATGGGGGAAGCCACTGCTTGCCCTGGATCAGTAGCGTGGAATGTTGCTACTCCTTGGGTTTGGGCCAGGTAACAGTGACCTGGTTTGGCCAATGTGAGAACAGGCTACTGGGCCTGATGGACCATTGGCCTGACCCAGTAAGGCTATTCTTATGTTCTTAACCAGTTTCTATTTCAGACCTTTTTCTTGTGTTTATTTTATTTTCAAATCCCTGCCACTCTGACCCACAGACACAACAACCAATAAGCTCCAAAGTGGTTAAAATGGAGTGCAGCAAAATATACCACACTTAAGGTAAGTTTTTGGGGATAGGTCCCTGCTCTTCGGGTGTGTAGCCCCTGGCCTCCTATGGTACCCTAAGGCACAAGAAGCAGGCCAGAAAAACATTATCAGTTAAAAAGAAGGCAAACAGGACAAATAGAAACTCCTCCTTTACCAGTATATTCAGGGTTCTGGGACACTGATCCCCAAAGCTATATGTATAGGGTTAACCAGCTCCTTCGAGAAATTTTCTGCCAGCTTCAACTGAACTATTAACCAGATAGAGACAGATGTTTCTCCCTATTCCAAACTGTTCCCTTCCCATTTTCATTCCAACTGCTTTTTTGTCTCCCTCTATACCATTTCTCAAGCTGGAAAAATAAACCAACCTCTGAATCTTTCAAAACAGCTCTCTGCTCTTGACAGTGGAAGGAGTCTATATAATGTTCAGACAGCTTCCGTATTGCTAGGACATGAGAGGCCTGTTTGCTGAATTTCTGCATTTTTTAAAGATTCAGTGAACACAGAAATTTCCCTTCTCACATATGTCCCAGTGTTATACTATGTGCTGTGAAATATGATGATTAGTTTGCTATTGCATTTCTTCATACTTCCAGGTACTGCTGAGGTACTAATTCAGTATCCCCACTGAGAGAGGCATGGCTTTCCAGTTTCACTATTTCCTGCAATAAAAGACACAGGTTCTTACTCAATAAATATTTTCTTCCCGGAGCAAAGTGTGGAAAAAGCCATCCTTGAAAAAAGCCCACAGCCTTTATTCATTTTACTGTATTAACTGACAGAGCTATGAACCCATAAACTCAACACTTAGCCAACTTTAATAAGTCATTAAAATAAAGGTACATTAAGTTTATAAGAGAAGTTTTGGCATTTAACATGCAGCCTTAAGCCAGTCAGTGCTATTTCATATTTTCAGCCTGGAAGCATCTATTGTTCAGGATCCAAAGGCCTCATTGTGTACTCAGAAAATATGCTGCAGTATTTATGTTCTACATTTTACACACCCACTATGTGCAAGCACCATGTGGACCTGAGTTATTTCTCATCCACCCACTTACGTTTCCTGCTCAGTGGGCATGTTGGTCCAAAATATCTTGTCAACAGGTTTATACAGCTGCTTGAAATAAAAACTTTCCAGAACATTATTTGTTTTACACAAATTCTCAATGCGCAACAAGTTGCCACAGCAGGTGCTTTATTTCCTAGCTCTTTCCTTCTAAAAGGCTTTCCATCCTTTCCTTCAATTGTTAAAATAATTTATTCTGCAGTCTTGTAGGCTGTCATTTATCCAGCTTGATTTATTCTGCAAAGAACTTTTTAACTGGTACACTTGCAATAAAATCTTCAAAGCAACGACTTTTGAAAGAAACTGTAGAGAAAGGTTCCTATTTGTTCAGAAGTGAAAATGTAAGGAAGTTCAATTAGAAGTCACAGTCTTGCTTCATTCATTCCAAGACACAACAAAGTCCCATCTTCTCACATCTATTATTAAAAAAATACCCCCCTCATACACTCATAGCTGCATGATTTTAGAAAAAGACCCCTTTTTCCCATGTAAAAGTGTCTTTGAAAGTGGAAATGCTTTTCTAAAATGACCTGTTACGTATGTTTAAGCTAGAAGAACAGGGGAAGTGGAATATGACAGATATTCAAACCTGTCTATGGTATAAATGCAAAAAGCCAAGTACTTTCTATTGAAAGGAAGATGGAGATTAAAAGAGGGTAAACTCAGGAGTATAAAAAGATTTCATTCTTCAATAAAGGGATGGTACATGCATGAAATAGCCTCATACTGGAGGTGTTAGAGTATGAGTGGGCAACTATAGTCATTGAGGGTCACAACCCAATCAGGTTTTCAAGATTTCCACAATGAATATAAATGAAATATATTTGCACAAATCAATTCCATGAGTGGGAGTGTGTGGCAGGGGGTTAGAGCTATAGCCTCAACACCCTGAAGCTGTGGGTTTAAATCCCTTGCTGCTCTTTGTGACCCTGGACAAGTCACTTAATCCCCTCATTTCCCTAGTACACTAGATAGAATTTAAGCCCACCAGGACAGTTAGGGAAATATGATAAAGTCAAAAAATGTCATTCATCAGCAGTGGACTTCTCTAAGATCCAACATTGAAATTCAAAAACAGATGAAGAAAAAGCCTCAAAAACGTTTTTAGTATGCAGCAATCACTGATGATTCACAGCTGGCATTATTTTTCTTATTATGGGCAAAAACCTCATACCCGCAGCACAATGTAAAAAGATCTAAAAGGGGAAAGATGCTGTGCATATTATTTTTAATTCATTTTTTATATCTTTAAATTTTTTAATTCATTTTTATAATACGTTTTTCTGTAAAAACTTTTTAAACTTGTTATATATATAAAATGTGGAGGGGCATAATCGAAAGGGACGTCTAAGGGACCCAGGCCCTCCTGACATGGCGTACCCCTTCCGAACCCCCGATCGCGCCCTGCCAGGCATTGATGTTCTAGAGCCAGGTATGTACGTTTTTATTCTGATTTGTATGGTACTGGGGGGGGAGGTCAGTGATCACTGGGGCAGTGTATGGAGGTCTGTACTTTGTGTCTTCAGTCTTATCTGGTCATTTTGGATACCTTTTTAACACTTAGACCTGGTTTTACTTGCAGTACGACTAAGTTTAGATCAGCCCACGTTCCGCCCAAATCCCGCTCTCACCACTCCTCCGAAAACGCCTCTTTTAGCTCTGGTCATACAGCAGCACTGAAAAGGCCTAAGTCATTTTTAGATACATCTAAAACCCGGTTTGATTATCAGCACTTGAACGGCTTGTCTTACTGATCGTCCAAGTTCTGATTTAGGCCGTTTTTTAGACATATTTCCGTTTCAATTATGATCCCCTTAGTGTCTGTCTTACAAAATTATACCTCCCCTCTCCCCAATATCTATAGAAGGCCTCAGCTACTAGAACACACCAAAGAATAACACAAGAAATCTAAATTTTAAAAAATGTCCTTTGTATTGGAGGACATGAAAAAGGCATCAATTTCACATTGGAGAAACATCATGAGGCAAAATATTCTGCCAATGAATGATAAATAAAGCAAAAGGAAACATGTGCAGTCCACGGCCTCAAAATGAGCTATTTATTTATATATTTGTTTGCTTGTTTATTTATCTATTTTGGAGGAAATTGCAGCATATATGCAACAGACTGTTTTCAAACACATCAAATTGAAGTGACAAAGCAATCCCGGATGTCCAGGCCAATTAATGGCAGGCAGCTCTGTTCAAAATGAAAGCTTCCTCATTCACAGGAATCGCAGGCATGATTCCTTGTCATCTCAATACAGATAACATGTACTAGACTAAAGATACTTTGAGCATTTTTTTAATGGACCCATAAGACCCATTCCGACATCTGAATTCCTGAACATTTTATCAAGGTTCTCTTTTTCTTCTGAGCCTGTCATCCATGCTGGCAGTGATTCTTATAGATTTTATCATTGTGAATTAGAATGTTTGTGGCATGACAGCCTTATATGTCCTTAGTGCCCAAAGTTAACAAGGCTGTATTTATTTATTTAAAAATTTGTATCATTTAAATCTCACTTGTCAATTAGAACATGCTCAAATCATAGTAATCAAATGTTAATACCACAAACATGAAAATAGATTGCAACTAAGAATTCAATGCATGAACAAGATGAGGGCAAATGTGTGTAATTATGAACTTTGCCCATGTTCAGCCAAACCTGAACGCTATAGATGCCAGCTGGCAGAGAATGTGCCATTGTGTCAATGCATGCACTTTAAACTGGTCAGAATATTATACCAAGCCCTTTATGCTCCCAGGTGGTTACAAACAGGTAAAAATTACTTTGTAAAATTATCCCCATTGAGGATGGTTTATAATAGACTCCTGAGTTTCATAGGGTAGGATGGCACCTAAATTTTCTTTATGTATTCAAATTTCTATACTGTTCTCCCGAGGGAGCTCAGAAAAGTTTACATGAATTTATTCAGGTACTCAAACATTTTTCCCTGTCTATTCTGGTGGGTTCACAATCTGTCTAATCTACCTGGGGCAATGGGGGGAATTAAGTGACTTGCCCATGGTCACAAGGAGCAATGTGGGTTTGAACCCATAACCTCAGGTAGCTTTAACCACTGCACCACAGATTCCCTTCAGCTTGCCTATTTTAGGAAGATAAATAGGCATGTCTATGTCTTTAAGAACATATGAACATTCATACTGGGTCAGACCATTGGTCCATCTAGTCCAATTTCCTGTTTCCAAGAATGGCCAATCCAGGTCACAGCACCTGGCAAAAACCCAAAGAGTAGCAACATAGCATCCAAGCTACGCCAATACACCCCTAACTGTCCCCGCCGCTCCAAAGCAGAACAAAGACTCAACATTCCCGCAGGGAGATCCCTCCGAATGAGCACAGCATACAAAAGATCCTACAGTCATTTCCTACCTCAGCTATGGAACCGACTACCCACGCTAGACTCACTAATGACCTTCCACAGAGCAGTAAAGACCTTCCTCTTCCGCCAATCAGGCCATTAAAAACTGCCTTCTCAATATACTTCTCCTAGTACTCTTCGCTATGACCAGTCTGGTCTCTAAAATAAGCTGTTATTGTCTACTATAACCTATTTGTTGTCATGACTAGTCTGTTTTTCAAACAATTGTGAATGTCTACTTGTAACCCTTTCTGATCTTCTGGGAGAACAGGATGGAAATCGAAATAAATAAATAAATAAATAATTTCCATGCTATGGATCCAGGGCAAGCAATGGCTTACCCCAAGTCTGTTTCAACAGCAGACTATGTACTTTTCTTCCAGGAACTTGGAAAAACCTTTCTTAAACCCAGCTATGCTAATTGCAGGCAACAGTTTTCAGAGCTTAACTATTCTTTCAGTAAAAAATTCCTCCTATTTCTTTTAAAAGTATTTTCATATAATTTCATTGAGTGTGTCTCCTGGTTTCTGTACTTTTTGAAAGAGCTCTTACCCATTCTACATCACTCAGTATTTTGTAGAATTCAATCATATCCCCCCTCTCCCTTCAGCTGTCATCAATAATTCAGGAATTACAATAATAAAACCTCATATAAATCACTGATCAGAAAAATATATAATAAAGGCCCCTTTGAAATGTGTTCACTAAAGCAGCCTTGCAAACTTCCTACAACAAGAATTTATGAAATGAAGAAGTTTTTGAAATTAATCTAAATCTTGCATAAAACCTAAGGGGCTCATAATTGAACAAAAAATACATCTAAAAACCCGCTCAAATCGACACTTGGATGACCTAAAAGACAGGCCGTCCAAGTGCTGATTGAAATAGGTCTTTAGACTAATCCAGAGACTTTTTAGGCCTCTAAATGCCGCTGTGCATCCAGAGCTGAAAGGGGTGTTTTTGAAGATGTGGTGAGGGCGGGATTTGGGTGGGACGCGGGCCGACCTAGACGTAGTCGAATTGCAGGAATAATCAAAATTTTGACGAGACTGCCTAGACGGAATTTCTACTTAGGCGATCTAAAAACAGGTCTAAGTGCCCAGAAGTTCTCCAAAGTGACTAGATATTCACTGCAGACATAAAGTACAGACCCGTACACACTCCCCCAATGATCACTGCCCCCACCATAAAAATCAGAATAAAAACATACACACCTGCTTCCAGAACATCAGCACCTGACAAAGGAAAGCCTCGTAGAGCTGTACAGAGGTGGCTTAAGTAGTCTGGGGGATGGGGTAGCGAACTATAGAGAGGAGGACCCACTCTAACCACTGTATTCATGGTGAAAAATGTGAGTCCTCCAAAAAAAACAAACCCAAACCCTACTCTACTGCCATATAGGTGGCACCTGCAACCATAAGGACTATTGAGGTTGCAGGTAGAGAATGACACGGTGACAAAATTCATCACCGTTTCCGTCCCCGCGAATAACCGCGGAAAAAAACATCTTCATGTCATTCTTTAAGGAGAGAGGGAAGAATCAGAGTATGAATGGCCACAACCACTGATCCTCAAGCTTTGCTTTGAAGAATGCTGGTGTAGAAGGACTGAGGTTGAAATAGACACTAAAAAATGACATGGGATTATTTCCCACGGTTATCCGCGGGGACGGGAATGGTGATGAATTTTGTCACCGTGTCATTCCCTAGTTTTAGGTATAGTAGGTTTTGGGGTATAGTAGGTCTTGGGGGGCTCACTATTACCTGCAAGGTAGTTGTGGTGAGATTATGTGATACCCTTTTTGTGAAGTTCACAGCAGTGCCCTGTAAGGTGCCCCACTACTCTGTTGCCATATCTGGGTGATCAGTCAATCACTTTGCTGGCCCTTCCCATGCCCCAAAAGTCTTGTTCTAGGCGTTTGGGACTTGGCCGATTTTTTGGATGAGAATGTAGTATAAATATAGACTTACTAGCGGTCTGGACAATCAAATGGCTAGACGAAGAAGTAGACGATTTAAAAAAAAAAAAATGGATGTATTTTTGAAAATGGACTTGGACACTGCCGACTTTGGGCAATTAGTACCCTAGGCCCAAATGGACTTAGACGTTTATTTTGTCTATGCCCCTCCACGTGTTCTAATAGAAGATGGCGACATTCCAAACGGAGTGTGGCGCAGTTATTAAAGCTACTGTCTCAGCACCTTGAGGTTGTAGGTTCAAATCCACACTGCTCCTTGTGCCCCTGGGCAAGTCACTTAATTCCCCTATTGCCCCAGGTACATTAGATATATTGTGAGCCCACTGAGACAGACAGGGAAAAATGCTTGAGTAGCTGAATAAATTCATGTAAACTGTTCTGAGCTCCCCTGGAAGAACAGTATAAAAAATTGAATAAATAAATACAGCCTAATATGATGATGTCAGTGATTTTATTACTGAAGAAAAATATAAGAACAATGATTTATGCAAACTATAACCATCATAACTTGCTAATAAATGCTTTAAGTCATTCATGTAGGGTGGCACTTCTAAATATTGGGGCTAATTTTCAAATTAGAAAAGCATCCTAAAAATGGCATAAAGTAGCAGAAGGACTTTTTTTCCCCACAAAAATGTCCAAATCACTATTTTCAAAAATCATTTTTAGGATGCTTTTCTCCGCAGTTCATCCAAATCTCAAGGGGGGGGGGGGGGTTGTGGGTGGATTGAGGGGAGGATTAGGATAGGCTTCTGATTTGGAAATTGTTCTGCATTAATGACCATTGTAAAAATGTCTATGGCAAAAAAAATAGAATGCTTTTGGCTAGACCTGTTTCAATAATGACTATAGGTGAAATTCTACAAATGGTGCCTTAACTTAGGCACCAAAAGGTGCCCTACTGGTGCCTAAGTTGAAGGAAATGGTACTTAAATAAACCCCCTATTTTACAAAGCTGCGCTAAGTGATTAGCGCGTGCTAATCGAATTAGCGCATGCTAAACACTAACACGTCCAAGCGTTTAACGTACACTAAATCGATTAGCGCGTGCTAATCGGTTAGCGCACCTTAGTAAGAGAGGGACAAAATTTCAAAGCACCTACTGGCACCTAAACAAACAGTGTTGGAATTGTGCCTCTGTGCCCCGAAGTGACGGACTGGATCAGGAATTGGTTGAGTAGAAGGTGACAGAGGGTAGTGGTCAATGGAGATCACTCTGAGTGGAGTGTCTCATGGTTCAGTTCTTGGGCCTGTTCTTTCTAACATTTTTGTAAGAGATATTGCTGAAGGGCTGTCAGGTAAGATTTGCCTCTGTGGATGATACCAAAATCTGCACTCTTCATGTTGTGAATAACATGAGGAAGGGCCTAGTGAAACTTGAACCAAGGCCTGAAATTTGATAGCTAAGATTTAAAGCCAAGAAATACAAGGTTATAATGCCGCTTTATAGGGCAATGGTCAGACCCCACTTGGAATACTGCGTCCAACATTGGTCTCCCTACCTAAAGAAGGATATAAAACTGCTGGAGAGGGTGCAGAGACGAGCAACTAAACTAGTGAAGGGTATGGAGAAACTGGAATATGAGGATCGACTTAAAACACTGGGATTGTTCTCCCTTGAGAAAAGGAGACTGCGTGGGGATATGATCGAGACCTTCAAAATACTGAAAGGAATCGACAAAATAGAGCAGAGAAGATTATTTACATTGTCCAATTTGACACGGACAAGAGGACATGAAATGAAGCTAAGGGGGGGCAAGTTCAGGACTAATATCAGGAAGTTCTGCTTCACACAGAGAGTGGTTGACATCTGGAATACTCTCCCAGGGGAGATTATTGCGGAATCGACAGTCCTAGGCTTCAAAAGCAAACTAGATGCATATCTCCTTGAGAGAGGCATATAAAGATATGGTTGGATATAAAATAAGCCAGGTGTATACCTAGCAGGGCCTCCGCGTGTGCGGATCGCCGGACTTGATGGACCGAAGGTCTGATCCGGAGATGGCGCTTCTTATGTTCTTGCATTTGGGCTGCAAAACCCAATGGAATGGTACAGTTGAGGGAGTGAAGTACTATTATGCATGGAAGAGGAGCAGGACTTGTTTGTGATAATATGCGATGATCTTATGGTGGACAACATGTTGAAAAGGCAATAATGAAAGCTAGAAGGATGATAGGTGCATAGGGAGAGGTATAGCCAGTAGGAGAAAAAAACATATTAATGCCCCTGAATAAGACTCTGGTGAGACCTCATTTAGAATATTGTGTACAATTCTGGAAACCATACCTTCCAAAAAGATATAAATAGGATGGAGTCAGCCCAGAGAAAGGTGGTCTTTGTCATAAGGAGTATGGGGACAGACCTAAAGATCTCAATATGTATATTTTGGAGGAAAGGTGGGAGAGGAGGATATGATAAAAATGTTTAAATAGCTACGTAATTCAAATCCCAAAGTGCACAAGAATTAATATGAAAAAGTATAGGACTTTCATTAGTCACCAAAACAAATGAGTTCAAATCAAATTAAACTCTAAAATCACATCGCGTTCCTCAGTATGCCACCCGTGATTAACGAATGGTAGCTGTCCTCATAGGAACCTTATCGTGTGTGATTTTATCTTTAAATATATTTTTTTACTTTTTTACTTTTTACTTTTTATATTTGTCAATAAGTTATAAAGTTTTATAAAATGCTTGTGCCTAATAATTTTAGCAACAATAGCATATAGTAGCAATTACTTAGCTTATATTTTAAAGACTGGGTCTGGTTCATTCCCCACCGACGCGTTTCATTACTTCATCAGGGTCGGGGAAGGAGAACGCTATAAAAAAACAGATAATAAAGTCATTTATATTTAACAAACCCAGTGTCGTTAGTAAATAGAACATAGTATAAAAAATTGCTACAAAGCTTACCAGAGCCATGTTATGTATTAGCTGAAGGCTAAATCCATAGTTAATGAACCAGAAAGGAAAAAACCCCGGTTCACAGAGAGCTAATAAGTCCAAAACCCCTGATCACCTGACCCAAACCTAGCCAATAGACACCCTGACTATTGACCTTTCACACATTTACTGCACTGCTCTTAATTACATTCATATGCTCACAGTTAGCCAATCACTAGTTAAATTCAGGCCATGGGGATGCATGGTATTAAGTTTATACATCCACCGAAGTTCTTTAATGTTCAGGTTATTTTCATGATTGCCTCCCTCCCACCCAATAGGTACTGTGTCAATAATTCGCCATTTAAGATCAGAGATTTTATGATTCATTAAAGACCAATGGCGAACTAAAGGAGCAGTTTCAGTTCCAGTTTTAACTCGGGACTTGTGCTCATTGAGCCTGATATTCATAGGTCTCATCGTGCGCCCTATGTAGATTTTTGGACACGGACATATAATCATGTAAATAACATGATCAGTTTTACAGGTAGTTCTGAATTTAGCTGTAAAAATTTGACCTGTGTGTGGATGACTCCATGTTTCCCCTTCTAGGGTATATTCGCACCATTGACAATGGCCACAACTATAGTGGCCCATCACATCAGAGGTACTGTCTTGTTTGTGTTTATAATGTCCAATAAGTTCCCCCAAATTTTTTGCTCTTTTAAAGGCGAATAATGGAGGCTCGCAGTCAGGTCCCAAGGTTAAACGAATGATGTGCCAATGAGAAAGAATAATATTCTTAATATCATAAGCCAGATGGGAGAATTGTTGTACACATACCAACAGTTTCTCTTCTTCAAGGTTCTGTTTATATTGAAGAAGTTGATGTCTATGAGCATACTTAGCTCGAGTATATGCTTGTTTTATTATGTGTCTTGGATATCCACGTTGTTTGAAACGATTTTTCAATATCCTGGCTTGAATTTTATACTCAGCTAAGGAGTAACATAGTCGCCTCAATCGTAAAAATTGGCTATGAGGTAGACTGTTTTTTAGTTGTAACGGATGGAAACTGTGGTAGCGAAGTAGGCTATTTCTGTCGGTGGCTTTGCGAAAAATAGTTGTTAACAAAGAGCCCTGAAATTTAAAGATGGTCATATCCAAAAATGATATTTCATAATGATTGACAATAGCTGAAAACTGGATATTTGGGTCTACTTGATTTAACCAAGCAAGAAAGGCGTTGAATGTCTGAATGTCAGATTTCCAAATGCAGAAGATGTCGTCCAGATAACGTCTCCAAACTGTAATATTCTGAAACCAATGGGATGTGTAGATGTGTTGTTCCTCCAATTGAGCCATGTACAAGGTGGCCACGGAGGGCGCCAGGGAGGCCCCCATCGCAATACCATGAGTCTGTAAATAAAATTCCCCATTACACCAGAAATAACTCCTGGTGAGAACCAAGGTTGCCAACTCCATCAAAAAAGAGGAAGAAATCCGTTGACAGTAAGTTTGATTTTCAAAAATATTCTGTAATAAGGTTAAAGCACCTTGTGAGGGAATCATGGTATATAACGCCTTGACATCTAACGTTATCAATATCCCATCGGTATATGATTGTGGGATCGTTGACAATATATTTATCATGTGAGTGCTATCTTTAACATGAGATTTAATTTTCAACACTTCTTTCTGTAAAAATAGGTCTAGAAATTTTGAAAGAGGTTCTAGCACTGAGTGAGTCATGCATACGATAGGTCGCCCAGGGGGATGATGTAACGATTTGTGGATTTTTGGTAAAAATCTTATACGTGGAGTATTGTGGAATGGAGGACGAAGAAAGGCAGCCTCTTTCATAGTAATCATCTTTTTCTTATAGGCGCCCGACACTATCTGAGAAATATATACCTTCAGATCATTGACAGGATCCTCACGCAATTTTCTATAGAAACGGTTGTCATCTACTTGTTTCGTAACTTCTCTTGAGTAATCAATTTGAGACTGAAGTACATGAAAATAACCTGAACATTAAAGAACATTAAAGAACTTCGGTGGATGTATAAACTTAATACCATGCATCCCCATGGCCTGAATTTAACTAGTGATTGGCTAACTGTGAGCATATGAATGTAATTAAGAGCAGTGCAGTAAATGTGTGAAAGGTCAATAGTCAGGGTGTCTATTGGCTAGGTTTGGGTCAGGTGATCAGGGGTTTTGGACTTATTAGCTCTCTGTGAACCGGGGTTTTTTCCTTTCTGGTTCATTAACTATGGATTTAGCCTTCAGCTAATACATAACATGGCTCTGGTAAGCTTTGTAGCAATTTTTTATACTATGTTCTATTTACTAACGACACTGGGTTTGTTAAATATAAATGACTTTATTATCTGTTTTTTTATAGCGTTCTCCTTCCCCGACCCTGATGAAGTAATGAAACGCGTCGGTGGGGAATGAACCAGACCCAGTCTTTAAAATATAAGCTAAGTAATTGCTACTATATGCTATTGTTGCTAAAATTATTAGGCACAAGCATTTTATAAAACTTTATAACTTATTGACAAATATAAAAAGTAAAAAGTAAAAAAGTAAAAAAATATATTTAAAGATAAAATCACACACGATAAGGTTCCTATGAGGACAGCTACCATTCGTTAATCACGGGTGGCATACTGAGGAACGCGATGTGATTTTAGAGTTTAATTTGATTTGAACTCATTTGTTTTGGTGACTAATGAAAGTCCTATACTTTTTCATATTAATTCTTGTGCACTTTGGGATTTGAATTACCAGTAACATGGCACATATTCAAAACACTGTCAATCAAAAAACGTTTAGTTTTTCTGAGGAACAAAGAACTACACTCACTAATAGACCAGTCCTGTATGAGAATACACAAGAAATTACTACATCCTCTTCCTGGAATGAATTAGAAATATTGAATCAGAGATTGATTCGTGCTGAATTACATGCTAACACGTTAGCCCAGTATGTTACATCTACTATGATTCCTAGGGGCTTGCGTATACAGAAAGCCCCTACATTATTTGCTTATGATGCTGGGTTCCTTGATAAATGGTGCGCCATACTAAATAAGTGTAGCATGGACCTCATGTTACTGATTATTGAGCAAACAACTAAACTTGAATCTGAACTTAAAGACAGCATTAATCAGATGTTATCAACTATTAAAAATTCTGGTATCTCTGACACAGAATTCTCTAGACAGGAAGAGGATCAACGTACGTCTTTAGAAACATATAAGAATAAAATTAAACAAACCAAAATAAAGAAGTATAAACGAGACGAAAAGGACTATTCTACTAATAAAGTATACCTTTGGATGTTTAGAGCACCTAATAGTGCAAGCCCTCCACAACCCTACACTGATGGTCAGGGGTCATCTAGCTCAATCTCTGGAAGTGACAGCTCTGGATCTATTCCAGTTTCAAAAAACTACTATCCACAAGGAGGTCGGGGCCGTCAAAGATATCGTGGCAACCGAGGAAGACGGGTAGCGTTTCAGCCACAAGGTCATCAAGGCTATCAAGGCCCCCAGACGCGGTCCCAGAAGCACTTTCAGCCATAATTAATATATCGGACATTCGTATTACCCCTGACTGTGCATCATTATTAGAACTGGGTTTAGGGTTTGTTCCAGCTAAAATATATGACCCTTTTGAAACCCGTTTGGCTTTATATAAATTTTTGCGCAAATTGCATACTCAGCACTATTTCTTGGATAAAGAACCTGCGGTTGATTCTTCTTTGGTAACACGTAAATCAAACTGGCTCCCGCCTCTGCCCCTCCATCCTAATTTAATCACTTGGATGGACTTAGTAATTCACGATGTGGAAATTTTAGAAAAGAATTTTTCTTTCTCTCCTGACAACATCACCAAAAAACAAAGACAAGCACTGATGGAATTACGTAATAATCAGGATATTGTGATATCGCGGGCCGACAAGGGTGGAGCCATTGTACTTCAGTCTCAAATTGATTACTCAAGAGAAGTTACGAAACAAGTAGATGACAACCGTTTCTATAGAAAATTGCGTGAGGATCCTGTCAATGATCTGAAGGTATATATTTCTCAGATAGTGTCGGGCGCCTATAAGAAAAAGATGATTACTATGAAAGAGGCTGCCTTTCTTCGTCCTCCATTCCACAATACTCCACGTATAAGATTTTTACCAAAAATCCACAAATCGTTACATCATCCCCCTGGGCGACCTATCGTATGCATGACTCACTCAGTGCTAGAACCTCTTTCAAAATTTCTAGACCTATTTTTACAGAAAGAAGTGTTGAAAATTAAATCTCATGTTAAAGATAGCACTCACATGATAAATATATTGTCAACGATCCCACAATCATATACCGATGGGATATTGATAACGTTAGATGTCAAGGCGTTATATACCATGATTCCCTCACAAGGTGCTTTAACCTTATTACAGAATATTTTTGAAAATCAAACTTACTGTCAACGGATTTCTTCCTCTTTTTTGATGGAGTTGGCAACCTTGGTTCTCACCAGGAGTTATTTCTGGTGTAATGGGGAATTTTATTTACAGACTCATGGTATTGCGATGGGGGCCTCCCTGGCGCCCTCCGTGGCCACCTTGTACATGGCTCAATTGGAGGAACAACACATCTACACATCCCATTGGTTTCAGAATATTACAGTTTGGAGACGTTATCTGGACGACATCTTCTGCATTTGGAAATCTGACATTCAGACATTCAACGCCTTTCTTGCTTGGTTAAATCAAGTAGACCCAAATATCCAGTTTTCAGCTATTGTCAATCATTATGAAATATCATTTTTGGATATGACCATCTTTAAATTTCAGGGCTCTTTGTTAACAACTATTTTTCGCAAAGCCACCGACAGAAATAGCCTACTTCGCTACCACAGTTTCCATCCGTTACAACTAAAAAACAGTCTACCTCATAGCCAATTTTTACGATTGAGGCGACTATGTTACTCCTTAGCTGAGTATAAAATTCAAGCCAGGATATTGAAAAATCGTTTCAAACAACGTGGATATCCAAGACACATAATAAAACAAGCATATACTCGAGCTAAGTATGCTCATAGACATCAACTTCTTCAATATAAACAGAACCTTGAAGAAGAGAAACTGTTGGTATGTGTACAACAATTCTCCCATCTGGCTTATGATATTAAGAATATTATTCTTTCTCATTGGCACATCATTCGTTTAACCTTGGGACCTGACTGCGAGCCTCCATTATTCGCCTTTAAAAGAGCAAAAAATTTGGGGGAACTTATTGGACATTATAAACACAAACAAGACAGTACCTCTGATGTGATGGGCCACTATAGTTGTGGCCATTGTCAATGGTGCGAATATACCCTAGAAGGGGAAACATGGAGTCATCCACACACAGGTCAAATTTTTACAGCTAAATTCAGAACTACCTGTAAAACTGATCATGTTATTTACATGATTATATGTCCGTGTCCAAAAATCTACATAGGGCGCACGATGAGACCTATGAATATCAGGCTCAATGAGCACAAGTCCCGAGTTAAAACTGGAACTGAAACTGCTCCTTTAGTTCGCCATTGGTCTTTAATGAATCATAAAATCTCTGATCTTAAATGGCGAATTATTGACACAGTACCTATTGGGTGGGAGGGAGGCAATCATGAAAATAACCTGAACATTAAAGAACTTCGGTGGATGTATAAACTTAATACCATGCATCCCCATGGCCTGAATTTAACTAGTGATTGGCTAACTGTGAGCATATGAATGTAATTAAGAGCAGTGCAGTAAATGTGTGAAAGGTCAATAGTCAGGGTGTCTATTGGCTAGGTTTGGGTCAGGTGATCAGGGGTTTTGGACTTATTAGCTCTCTGTGAACCGGGGTTTTTTTCCTTTCTGGTTCATTAACTATGGATTTAGCCTTCAGCTAATACATAACATGGCTCTGGTAAGCTTTGTAGCAATTTTTTATACTATGTTCTATTTACTAACGACACTGGGTTTGTTAAATATAAATGACTTTATTATCTGTTTTTTTATAGCGTTCTCCTTCCCCGACCCTGATGAAGTAATGAAACGCGTCGGTGGGGAATGAACCAGACCCAGTCTTTAAAATATAAGCTAAGTAATTGCTACTATATGCTATTGTTGCTAAAATTATTAGGCACAAGCATTTTATAAAACTTTATAACTTATTGACAAATATAAAAAGTAAAAAGTAAAAAAGTAAAAAAATATATTTAAAGATAAAATCACACACGATAAGGTTCCTATGAGGACAGCTACCATTCGTTAATCACGGGTGGCATACTGAGGAACGCGATGTGATTTTAGAGTTTAATTTGATTTGAACTCATTTGTTTTGGTGACTAATGAAAGTCCTATACTTTTTTAAATAGCTACGTGGCATAAATACGCATGAAGCAAGTTTCTTTCATTTGAAACAAAACTCTGTAATGAGAGGGCATAAGATGAAGTTAAGAATAATCCAGTTATCTAAGGAAATGCTTTTTTTTTTTTTTTTTACAGAAAGTGTGGTAGATGCATGGAATAGTCTCTTGGTAGAGGTGATGAGACAAAGACTGTGTCTGAATTCATGGAAAAGGCATGTGAGATCTCTCAGGAAGAGGAGGAGATAATGGATGCTATGGATGGGCAGACTGGATGGTTCATTTATTTATTTAGTTTTCTATACCATTCTCCCAAGGGAGCTCAGAACGGTTTACATGAATTTTTCCCTGTCTGTCCTGGTGGGCTCACAATCTGTCTAATGTACCTGGGACAATGGGGGGATTAAGTGACTTGCCCAGGGTCACAAGGAGCAGCGTGGGTTTGAACCCACAACCTCAGGGTGCTGAGGCTGTAGCTTTAACCACTGCGCCTTGAACTTTATCTACCATCATATTTGTATATTTCTATGCTTACCAGTTGCAGGGGAGCAAATTATTAGCCTAATTGAAGCTATGCCTGGAAGAACTTCTAGAGTTGCCCAGTCTTGCTCAAACCTCCACCTCCACCTCTAGCCAAACACCACATGCGTACAAAGTTACTTGCAGAAGCCGCAAAGTCTTCCCTGGTTCAGAATGGTAAGCCTTGAGTTTAGCTTTTCTTTTCTCCATGTTTACAGGTAGCAGCTTGAGGAAGGACCAGTGCTCAGTTCACTGTGGGCTCCTTTTACTAAGGTGCACTAGCGTTTTTAGTGCGCGCTGCCCCCACGCTATGCGTGAAAACTAATGCCAGCTCAATGGTGGTATTTGTGTCTAGCACACGCGCTAAAACCGCTAGCACAGTTTAGTAAAAGGAGCCCTGTGTATTAACCAGATGTCATCTTCCAAAATATATTTTAAATTAGGAAGAAAAGAAGATATACTAAAGTGTTAAAAAAAAGTTTCATAAAACTGTTTTTATCCTTTGCCTTTTTTTCTTGAAAATGAAACAAATTCAGCTCTGCAAAAATTACCTGATGGAAATTATCTCTTCATCTATCATTAATAATCAAAATGGAATGGCTTAAATTTGAAAGAATAGTTACCTAGGCAAATTAATTTTAACTGAGGGGCTAATTTGTACTTTTTTTTAAATGCTTTAATACTGTATTACTTTTATGTATGTTCTTATTGTAACCTGTACAGAACCATTGGATGAAGCAGGCTATATCTGGGTCTTTTACTAAAGTGCAATAGCCGATTTAGCATGTGCTAAATGCTAAGGCATCCATAGGATATAATGGACATGTTAGCATTTAGTGCTCACTAATTTTTAGCAGGCTATTGGAATGATAGGTGGGTATAGTAGGGTTTTCTTTGTGGTTTTTTCAGGGGGGGATTATAGGGCTCACCATAAGGGGTTCTGGTGAAACATTTATCTGGCACCCTTTATGTGAAGTTTATAGCAGTGTCTCCTAAGGTGCCCCACTGCCCTGTTGACATGTCTGTGTGGCCAGTTCATTAAGATACTGATCCCTCCCATATCCAAATGAGCTTGATTTGGACATTTTTAATTTGGATGTTTTGATTTTCAAAAATAGCCCAAAACAATTTACGTCCTAAGGACCAGAGTGTCTAGACCGGAAATTAATTTTTTTAAAAAAATTGGATATCTAGCTGTTTCGAAAATGGACATTTCTACGCCCTGACCTGGCCTTTGGACATCTTGCGGGAAACATCCAAAGTTAGACATAAATGCACTATAGAAAATGCTCCTCTAAATGTACTGTATAATTGTATAATTGCAAGAATTTTTTCCAAAGCCATTTATTTATATTTAAAGGTATAATTTATTCTATCATTGTTCTTCCAATTACTTGTAATCAATTGAATGGCTATACCTGTTAGGATCATAAATAGACGACTCTTATATTTATCTAGAATTGGTTTCACATGTAAAATTGTTCCACAAATTATAGCCTCATTTGACATTGGAATATTTGAATCTAGAACTAAATTTATTTGTCCCCAAATTGACTTCCAATATATTAATATAAACGGACAAAAATACAACAGATGATCCAAAGTCCCTATACCAATATGACAATGCCAGCATCTATTAGACTTAGAATTATCCATTTTATTTAATCGAACTGGGGTCCAGAAAATCCTATGTAACAAAAATAACCAGGTTTGTCTCATAGAAGTGTGAAGCTTTAGATCATGAGTATGACACAGAAAGTGTAGCCTGTCTAGAAGATACATGTACCAGATCCATCAAAGAGGAACAAAACTAGACTGGGACATATACTGTAGGGGTTTATTTTAGAAGCATCTCAATAAGGAAATAGTGGCTTTTACAAGTCTAGAAAGCATACTGTATAACTGTAAATGTGATTTCAGAAAGCTCTTTTTTATACATGAAGAGCAATTCCATGCAGGCATGTCATAGAAATGTGATTTAATGTGCCTTGGATGGGACAAAAATGATATCTACACTATTTTGCATAAAATGGTTTATAAAATTACTCTAATGATGACTTAACAAATTCCACTGAAAAGAATAACTTAATTGTATAAACCTTGATTGCTTGTTACAAGTTCAGGTTATCTATCCTATGTTACGGGAGTCTTTCTCTGTAAAAATCATTAACCTGTAATTTGCTGGGAAATGTTCATTTTATTTTTTTAAATATATCTAAGGTAAGTTGATACATCAGTACTGGAAAACATAATCATACCAGAAACTAAGGGCAATTTTTGGCTTCACTATGAAAAATACGAGTTGAGCATCTAATTTTAAGAAGATAGAGAGTAACTTTGCAAGGCATTTCCATAGGTAAAACTGCTCCACCTACTGAAATGGTCTTTATTACCCATGTCTGCTGTAAATGACCTATGCTTGTCATTGGTAAAAATGGCAGAGTCAGTCAGCTTATATTTGGCTGAGATTGTGAATGCCTCTTCGTATGAAGTCTTTCCTGAGATGTTAAAAGTAGCCACTGTAACACTTCTTTTGAAAACTGAGATCCCTTATAGCCTAGTAGTTACAGGCCTGCTTCTACTTTATCCATGGTAAGTAAGGTGATAGACAAAGTTGTTTTGAAACAAATGGAAGACCTTATTGATCTGGTTGGGGGGCTGAGTCCTTTCCAATATGGATTTCAAAAAGGGCATGGACTGGAACCTTTATTGCTCTCTACCATGGACAAAATAAGAATGGAAACTGATGGGGATATGTTTTACTGTTTAATCTTGCTGTTTATATTTGCTGCATTTGATTCAGTTAACTCTTATTGATCAGATGTTGCAGTGGATGGACTTGGTGTGAAAGGGTCTGTTTATGACTGGTTTAAATCTTTTTGTGTGTGGAAGATAATTTTGAGTGAAAGTTCATGATAAGATAGTACCCACTTTTGATGGGTGTCCCCTATTATCATATGGTGCTGTTGGAGGTGGTTTTTGAACAGTTGGGAGTTGAGTATTGTATGTATGAAAACAATGTGTAATTTTTCTTCCAAGTTGATAGGGGGGAAGATATTACTGGGCAGATGACAAAATGCAGACTGTATTAGATATCTGATAATAAGTTGTTGTTGAACCTGGTGAAAACTGATATTTTGATGATTGATAGAAGTATGACTGTCTCATTAGGGTTAACGGTGGGTGTGCATGACTCTACAATTGTTGTGAAGTCTGTGATTTAAAAATCTGGAGGTCTTTATTGATGCTAGATTGTCCTTTTAGGATCAAGAAAGTAAAGTGGTACAATCTTGTTTTTGCTATTTACATTTAATTGTGAAATTAAAACCTGTGTTGAAGCCTTATGATTTTAGGGTGGCAGTGCAATACTTGGTCTTCACAAGACTAGATTACTGTAATGCCCTTTATTTGGAACTATCACAGACAAGGCCAGGGGTCCTTTTACTAAGGCGCGCAAACCAATTTAGCACGCTAACTGATTTAGCACACACTAATTGATTTAATGCACTAAAAATCAGCGTGTGTTAAATGCTAAGGCACCCATTATATTCTATAGGTACCTTATGGGCGCCTTAGCATTAGCGCATGCTAAATCGGTTTGCACGCCTTAATAAAAGGACCTCTAAATGCATTGCAAGTGGTACAAAATACAGTATCCCAGGTAGATTTGACCATGTGTCACCCATCTTAAAACAATTGGAATGGTTGCCAGTGAAATATCAAATCCAGTTTAAGGTCTTTAGTTTGATTTTTCAAAGCTTATATTGCACTGTTCCTAAATATATATATATATATAAATCTGTGCAGTTTTATAGTGCAAGGAGATCATTGCAAGCAAATAATGAGAAGAACGTGATGAGCTTTGATTTGAGAAGAGTATGTCATTCTGTGACTTGAAATTCTATTTTTTCACTCATGAGACCATGGTTTTGGAATGTTCTCCCTGGATATATGCAGTAAGACCAGAATATGCTGGATCACAGGGAATCAAGCCACTCCATCACTGCAGCCAAATTTATTAGGGACATTGATTCCCCCAGTGAATGGCTTCAAATATTCTGGAATTATTTTAGATTCAGCCCTTTCAATGACTGATCAGATAACCACAGTGGTTAGGAGGGGCTATTACCTATTGAGACAACTGAGATTTAACAGAGTTCGTTTTGAGGAGGAGGCTATGCAGATGTTATTTTGTGCACTGTTTACCTCAATATATGATTTTGGTAATGTTGTCTAACCTGGATTAGATACCTACAAGAGCTTCAGCTATTAGATTATTCGGTAAAGTACAATCAAATGATCATGTCACTCCCTTATTTATTAAATATCACTGGATGTCAGTTGGCAACTTTCTAAAGCTCATTGGATAGCTACAAAAGAAAGGCTGTTCTTTTGGCTTGCGATAAGAGAAGAGGGGAATTATCTTATTTAAAGATTAAAGCTACCCTGAAAACACTTTTTTTTTCAAGCAAGCTTTTCAGTTGTGATTCTGTCAAAACAATAATGGTGGAGCTGCACAGGAGGTGAGTCTCTTTGAATTGAAAGGAAAAGCTGACTTGAAGAGACATAAGATGAAGGTGAAGGAGGACAGATGCAGGAGTAACCTGAAAAAAAATACTTCTTCATGGAAAGAGTGGTGGATACATGGCATGGCCTCCCCTGGGAAGTGGTGGAGATGAAGATTGTACTTGAATTCAAGAAACTTGTGAGTGACAAATACATAGGGTACCTAAGAGAGAGGAAGGGATAGAAGATGGAATGGATGGGCAGACTGAGTAGGCCATATGGTCTTGGCCTGCCTTCATTTTTTCATATTTCTATAAAAGAGCTTATATGTGTTTTTGCATGAAAAAGCATTTGAGAAAAATTATTCCAATTATGCATCCTCCCCCAAGCAGCTATGACCGTATGTGAACCTTTTATAAAGGGCCACTAAATTAGGGTTACCATATTGCTCTAGAAAAAGGAGGATGGATCGAGACATCTGGGCTTTACTTCCACTGAAAGCAATGGAAGTAAAACCCGGATATCTCAATCCATCCTCTTTTTTCTGGAGCCATATGGTAACCCTACACTAAGGCCCTCTTTTACTAAGGTGTGCTAAATCAACGCGTGCGCTAACTGCTGATGTGTCCATAGGATAACATGCACGTGTTAGCGTTTAGCACGTGATTAGCGCGTGCTAATATTTATCGCATGCTAAAAAGCATAGTGCACCTTAGGAAAAGAGGGAGTAAATGTAGGTGGCAAGAAGATATATAAGTGATGGTTTTCTAGCAGCCACACGTGGCCTCTTATAGACTACTGACTAGTTGAAACATATACAGCATAATTTCATTGTGCATACTTTGCTAGTGTGTGTGTACATGGATGGAGTGTGGATACAGCACACAATTGCAATAATATATGTGCTTTCTAGCTCACAACTAGGTATAGGTCAACTATCTATAGATTTGCTATAAATGTTCATGCCTTAAATGAAGGCACTTACTTTTTTTTCAGGGAGTGGGTGGGCGCCTTCGACAGCAGGAGGGAGTGGGCATCAGTGCTCCCTCTAAGCGGGCGGGTGGTGTGAGCAAAATTTTTTCCCCGTGCGCTAAAAATATCGGGCGCCAGCGCCAACTCGCCTGATTCTCCTCTCGCCGCGGCCTGCCATCTCCGTACGCCGTGCGCTGTGACGTGACATTGTGCGCTGCGAGGCAATATTTTGTGCGCCAGCGCACGCCAGCGCAGCTTAGAGGGAACTGCATCCTTCCTGCTGTTTTCTTTGGGGTGGAGATCCTTCATGTCAGGACGGAGAGGGAATCCCTCCTGCCATCTTTTTGGGGTTCGGGGGATGGTGGCTCAGGAGTGCTAGTGGGGTGGGGGGGCTTTTTTAAAGGGACAGATGGCATACAGAACATCTGTTCTATTAAAAAAAAGCAAAAGCCTTGACAGCTCTGCATTGTGTCAATTGCTCAATGAGCGACTGAGTCAGTGGGTTTGCATGCAAACTTAATAGTGAACTAATCGCTGTTGGAAAATCGGCCAGAGAATCGGCCAACAACGATTGAGTCGCTATTGTTATTGAATTTAGCCCTTAGACATGTAAGTGCTGGGTTTCTATATATTTGCACATGTACGTGGCACAGAAATGTGGGTGCCTAGATTATATAATTTCCCTTCACTTCACGATGGTTGATTCCCAACTTCTAAAATTTAGTGGGAATCAGGAGATTGCTGGGGACTGTCAATCCTCTAGCTTATTTTTAAAAAGATAGCAGAAAGCAGCAAGGATTATGAGCTGAAGACGCATGGGTGCACAGTTTTAATTAGGCCTGGAAGGAGAGACATTAGCTAATTAGAGCAGATTTTTAGCAGCAGTTTAGGAAGACAACATTGGACCACAGTTTTGGAAGAAATAAATGGCCCATTTTCATCTGGATTCTACTAATTCATCTTGCATTGTTCCATCTAAACAAATAGCAATAAAATTTGTTAAACAAGATCTGGACTAATGTACTTGAAATTGGAATATTACTACTATTAATTTCTACATTACCAGATGCACACAGCACTGTACATTAAACATGCAAGAAACAATCCCTGCTCGAAAGAGCTTACAGTGTAATTATGACAGACACACTGGACAAAATGGTGAATAAATATATGCAGTACATGTAGGGAAATACAAAGGGAAAATAGGATACAAGTGGCAAATAAAGTCCTGATTGGTACAGAGCAAAACATACATTACAACTAGCTGAATCAAGTAAGTCAGTCAGTCAGTCATATTTTGCATAATTTTCTTAATCTAAGTAGTTACATCTGAAAATCAAGATTTAAGGATGCTTAAGGAAGGGAGATTAAAATGGAATAGGACTATCAGTGTCACTCATAACTTGGAGTCAGTTGACAGCTTTTCATTAATGTTTGAAAAAGATTTGCAAGCGAGTTGGATGGTAAGAGCAATATTTGCAGATGACATTAAAATTAGAGGTATCGAAAACAAGTCAACAGAGATGAAAAGATTAAGTAAATGCAAATATTATTCAATGTACAGTAAATAAGTTGGAAAGGTGATGCACCTGGGGAGCAAAATAACTGAATGATTTATAAAAAGGGAGTGAAAGGAATAAGGTCATTTTATTCAGAAAAAAATCAAGCATATTTAGGAACTAGTCTTATAGCCCGTTACATTAACGGGTGCTAGGATATATGTGTGTGTGTCTGTCTTTATTTTTTTTTCTCTCTCTCCTTAGCCTGTTTCTGTATTTCTGTATTTTTTTCTTTCTGTCTTTCTTTTTGCTCGGCTGTCCACCACCACCCCTTGCCTGCTCCCCACGCAGCCATAGGGAAATCCTTCTTAGTTTCCTGCCCTTCCAGCACTTTACAGTGATTTAATTCCCTCTGCAGTTCTTCTCCAAGCACAGTCAGGAAACAAAGTAAAATCTTGTACGCGATACAGTGAAAGCTGCCTTTTTGATTATTATAAAGGATCATTGCTCTTCAGCATCTGTCCATCATTTCACTCTCTTCTGCTTTGTCCTCTCTTAATCAATACTGCAAGGGCTTCTACCGCAGCAGGAGCCATCTTTGTCAGTCGCTGCCCTGCCTCGCTCCCATCGGGTCCGACGCACACCGGAGCTCCCTACTGCCTACTTCCTACTGGGCCGGGCATGTGAGCCTGCTCTGCCCCTCCAGTACCTTCCGGGAGCCCTTAAACTTGTTCTACAACCGCGCACATTCCCAACCTCCTTGGGCTCTTCAGGCCCTCTGAGGCCTACCTTTAATCTTCGGGACCTGGCCACTACTGGACCAGGTCCCCGATGATACTCCAGTGCCGAGGCCGGGGATGGTGGGAAGACCAGGGTTGCGCAGAGAAGCAACGGCAGCAGCTCGGCCGTGCAGCCAGCGCTAGGCATTGCTGGGGTCGGGCATGGACCTTGCGCCACCCGCTCTGGAGGAGATCAGCGGCTGGCTGCGGTCCGCTGCCCGCTTTCAAAGTTCATTTTTTAGTTCAAAGACGATGCTGCAGCTCCTCTCTCGATTCCCGCCTCGTGCGGTTCAACAGAGGAGCCGCGGCGGCGGCTTGAGCTAAAAAATGAACTTAAGCTCACTGCAGCGTCTTTTAAGTTAAAAAGAAACTTCGGCTGGTAGGGCCGTATTGCGTGAGGTGGAGAGCAGGGAGGCTTGTCTGGCGCGCATGCGCACTCTTGCCGCCACATCCCGACAGATCAGGGATCAGGGAACACACGGTGTGAGTGCGCATGCGCGCTTAGCGTTTTATTATTATAGATGCTGGCTTATAGCTCAGCGAGAGAGCACATGACAGTCAAGATGGCGTTGTTGTTTTTCACATGAATAGAGTCAAAATAAATGAGATGGCACTTCCCATACATACAGTACAACTCGGGTTAGTCTTTCTTTGAAGATGTATAGTTCATTTTAATATAAGATAACTTTTGACGAGACTGAAGAAATTCAAGGAGAAATAAAGTAGATAATACAGAAAAGATTAACCAAGTTAAAACTGGAGTTTAGCTGGATAAATCTAACCAACTGGAAATGTGTTCTTCTTGATTAGTAGTATGGCCAAAAGCGTAGGTTGCAGAAATGAAGAGACCCAATAAAAGGATTGGATTGTTGGTACTTGGCCAAACAATTCTGGTCAAACAGCAGCTAGTCAATTTGTCCAGTTTGATTTAGGAACATTTTCAGTCCCAGAATATCATAACCTCTTTCCAAAGCAAGGTAATCCTCTTCACTTTGGTATGGCAAAAGGTAGCCTTAGCATGCCCTTATATTGGTCTTTGCCATTTGCTAAGGCCACTTTTTTGACACTGCTGGGAAACAGCCAATTTTCCATATTCTGATTTAATGGCCATATGCTAATGTTATATAATATAAGATCCTTCTGTTCTATGTCAATAAGACAAATATACACAACAATATAATATAATGTAATTAATTTTAATATACCGACCATCGACGTGCACCTGGCCAGTTTACAATGCTAAAAATGAAAGGTTAAAATAAATTTTTGTAGGGGGTGAAATGTGAACATTAAATAGACAAATTACGAGGATCCAAGATGGCTGCTGCTAGCTTAATGCAGTGAGGATGCCTCTGATCTGTCTGCTTTACCTTGAACAATATGCCGAAAAGACGGAGAAGAAACACTGGTGGTGCCTCCCGACGATCGATAGCCCCTTTGGTCACAATTAATGACTTTCTGCGACGCCTACAACAGGATTAAGGAGCGTCGGGGACTTGCCCGCTTGGTACGCCACCAGGGAGTAGTGCAGTGGCGAATACCTTAGGGCTTGATGTCACCTTAAGCCCCGATGTAAGGACGCCGCCTCTTCAGCTGTTGCTGCAGGCAGCTAGCTCACCGCAGGACCAGAGTGAACCCGAAGAGAAAGCACTCTCATCTTGAGAGGCTAGTATGTCGGAGGGCTTGCTGATCGGAACATCTCAGAGTAATTTGCTTACTCTACCAGGACCTGCGACTGGGACAACTAAGGCTAAGGAAGGACAAGACTTAATTGAGGTAAACCAATCATTAGAACAACCTCTGACCACACAAGCACACCTTTTTTCAGTGGTTAACCCCTCAGAAGTCATCCTAGAAGCGCTCTGGGATTTGGTGGTGAACTTGGGTAATTCTTAAAACCCCAAATAAAAAATCTGGACAGTGAAATTAAAGAACAGAAAGGATAAATTAATTCCTTAAAACAAGATATATCTTAGTTAAAAGTAGAAACTCAGAAGACAAATAATTAACATCAGCAAAAAATAATCAAGACTAATTGGTTAATGACAATATAATTATGAGGAGGAAATTGGAAGCTCTAGAGAATAATAGTTGGGCTAATAATTTGAGGATTATAAACTTTCCTAAGAGCTTATCAATTTCTTCCTGAGAAATGGTGAAACAATATTTTATGGAGATTTTACAAATACCTGAAAGTTTTCTACCTCCTCTCACAAGGGCTTATTATCTTCCTGTTAAATCCCAAGTGGGAAAAAAAGAAAAGGATGGGAAGTCTCAGGATGATCCATTGGACATTTCAGCTATACTGGAACAATCGGATAGAGACGTGGCTACACCAGCCACTCTCTTGCTGTCTGTGGCTTTGGCTCCAGACAAGGATTGGATCCTAAAACTTTTCTTCAAAAACAGATCCAAGGACTTCATGGGATTCCATATCCAGATATTTCCTGATGTCTCCAGAGAGACTCATAAAAGAAGAAGAGAATTTCTAATTCTGAAACCTGGAGTGACTCAAATAGGGAGTCTTTTCTTTTTGAGATATCCATGCAAGTGTATAGTCAAATATCGCTCTTTGAAATATGTTTTTGTAGACCCATCTCATTTGACAAGTTTTCTCTCAATGAAACGTCTTGAGAATGAAATAACAACTGCGCCTAATAAGGATTAGTTCTCTGTTCTGCAGTAGTTATGGTGCTTTCTTTGATAAACATGTGAGTTTAATTTACTCTACTCTTTAAGTCTTGGGTCCGAGATTAGAGGACTAGTGTGTGATCAAGTGAGCCTTTCTATTGTGTTCCTTTTAAAATGTGATTTATCTTTCAAGTTTGAAAGTAAAATTAAGTTAATATGTTTTTGATTACACTTTTCTGTACAAGATGTTTGTGCTTGGTAATTGTTTAAAAATTGAATAAATAAATAAATAAAATAGACAAATTACAATACGAACATGAGCTTGAGGGGAAAGGGGGAGGGGAAAGTTAAGAATTACATCATTAAAAACAAATTAAAGGGAAGAGGGGGGGAGGATAAAACACCAGGAATGGGGATCACTTCTTAAATGTATGGAAATCCCAATAGTCGTATACGCTCACCTATCACATTATCAATATTATCAAAGTTAGTGAGCTGATGAGTTAGTAGTCCGGGAGTGGAAAGACTTCAAGTGCTCACCAGTGCCAGATAGATAACTCTTGTCCGGCACCACTGTTGTGAGCTATCATTAGTCTTTTTAAACCACTTGTATAAATACTACTAATAAAGCACTTTTTTATCTACATAATAATGTTTAGCAAATACTTAGCTTTTTGCTAGAAACTATTAGCAGGTACTAGTGACCTATATTGGCCACCGTGAGAACTGGCTACTGGGCTTGATGGACCATTGCTCTGACCCAGTAAGGCTATTCTTATGTTCTTATTAAGAAAAAATAGTGTGTGAGCCCTAACTCTCACATATTTTGTAGGTGATAAGGGCTCATGTGCTACTCCTGCACTCATCAGTTAGCACACAGAAATTCTTTATTCAGGCTGTAGTAGCAGCCTTGATCAACACAGCCATACAGGAGGTTAAAAGTAAATCCAAGTAATTTATTAAAGTGCAGAAAGAGGGGCAACCTGTTCCTTTCACAGGTAAGGAGAAATAAAATGCAAAAAGTTAGTTTTTTTTCTCAATAATTCTCCCCATGACCTGCTTCTGCAGGGTTTTGGCATATACTAGGCAGCACAAACAGATTGTCTCTGACCTGGAGTCCCAGAGTTAAAGTTCTGTCTTTCAAAAAAAAAAAAATTGGGCCAGGCTGGAGTGAGCTTGGATGGCAACTTCAGCATTTGGAACCTAGGACAATACCAGACTTTACAGTCAATGGCCCAGAAATATTAAAGAAGTGACAAGTTAATCTAATCATGCATTTTTAATGAGTATAATTTATGGGCAGATTGGATGGACCGTTCAGGTCTTTATCTGCCGTCATTTACTATGTTACTATGTTAATTCCAAAATTTTACTGGATTCCTGTCTCCTACAGAATAATCTATAAGATCTTATTACTAGCCTTTAAAACAAAGACTTCCAAACAGCCAGCATTCATCTACAAATTGCTAATCCCTTATACACCCTCAAGAATATTAAGATCAGTAAATCAGAACCTTTTAGTAATACCCGCACCACAACAAATAATCTATGGCACTACACGCTCCTCCATATGCTCAGTCACAGCACCTCAATTATGGCACTCCATCCCCTCTGATCTCTGCGAAGAAACCTCCCTGGATAAATTTAAATCAAACTTGAAGACCTTTTTATTCAAGGATGCATTTGATTTATGAATTTCTTTTTTCTTTAATTATTTATTTTTGTCATATACAAGACATAATAAGATAGGAATATCAACATTAAAGGAAATTAAACCAAAGGAAAACAAGAAAATGAAATAAAATACAATAGTTACTGACTAGTCCACATCATTGGGGCTGTCTGATGCCTTGTCCCCACAAAATATAAAGGTAGTCAATCATTCAGTCATCACAGGAAATATAATATAGGCCAAACTTTAAATGTCACTTTTTATCATCAACCACAGAAATAATTTCTGAAATTTTATCAAGTAATGGGTTATCTTTTAAAAAAAATTCTAACTGAGATAGATCTACAAATATGTATTTATCATTTCCATAGGATATCAGACATTTACACGGGAATTTGAGGAAGAATCATGCTCCCAACGCCAAAACCTGAGGCCTAAAATTTAGGAACAGTTTCCTCTGAAATTGTGTCTGTCTGGTTACATCAGGAAATATACTTATTTGTTGACCGCAAAACAAAGCCTGTTTTTTTCCAAAACACAATTTTAAGATAGTTTGTTTTTCCAATTCTGTCTTGAATATTACCAACAATGTGGCATGTTTACCCTCTCTTCTGGACGCAGAACCAACCAAAAGCATATGATTGTATCCTCAGTTCACTATCCCCCCTCCTTTATAAAGCCGCGCTAGCATTTTTAGCGCTGGCCGCAGCAGTAAGAACTCTGATGCTCATAGAAAAGCGTCAGAGTTCTTACCGCCATGGCAGGCGCTAAAAATGCTAGCATGGCTTTGTAAAGGAGGGGGGGATAGTGAACTGAGGATACAATCATACGCTTTTGGTTGGTTTGCATAATTTTTACCTAAATAAATCCATGTTAGACTTTACACTCATGGCACATGATGTTCCTCAAAATTCTTTATTATTACTAGTTTTTTTAGTGTGTATTTCTACCAACAGGGCTACTGATATACATGCTGGACCCCAGGCCAAAATTCAGAATGGGTCTCTAAAGTACACTGGCAGGTGGTATCTTCTATATCTTAAGGTCGATTTGGGGGCCCTCTGTAGCATAGGGATCCAGAACAATTGCCCTAGTCATATCACCTTACATAGTAACATAGTAACATAGTAGATGACGGCAGATAAAGACCCGAATGGTCCATCCAGTCTGCCCAACCTGATTCAATTTAAATTTTTTTTAAAAAAATTTTTTCTTCTTAGCTATTTCTGGGCAAGAATCCAAAGCTTTATCCGGTACTGTGCTTGGATTCCAACTGCCGAAATCTCTGTTAAGACTTACTCCAGCCCATTTACACCCTCCCAGCCATTGAAGCCCTCCCCTGCCCATCCTCCACCAAACAGCCATACACAGACACAGACCGTGCAAGTCTGCCCAGTAACTGGCCTAGTTCAATATTTAATATTATTTTCTGATTCTAAATCTTCTGTGTTCATCCCACGCTTCTTTGAATCAGTCACAGTTTTACTCTCCACCACCTCTCTCGGGAGCGCATTCCAGGCATCCACTACCCTCTTCGTAAAGTAGAATTTCCTAACATTGCCCCTGAATCTACCACCCCTCAACCTTAATGCCAACCCCAGGCATTGCTTGTAAAAGTTCTAGAGTGATCTGATACTTTCAGTTTTTTCACAATGATATTCAGATTGTGCTGTATATAGTGGATGATTAAGAGGCAGTTATATTTAACTTTCTGAATGCAGTTTATTTTTATTGTCTTTTAAAACATTTATATTCAATGTTTTTAAGCACATTATTAATCAACAATAATTAATGAATGTTTTACAGTTGTTGAGGATTGGCATTTTATTCATAAATTTGAAGGGCTATAGATTTGTTTTAAAACTAATGGTAAAATATGATAAATAAAAATATATTTATTCAAATTTAAACAAATAAAAGGATAATGGCCTCAGAATAAAACAATATCTTTCTGTCATTCATTTTTGTTATCAATATGGTCTATGAAGCAGATACTGCTGAGCTATTTTGGGAGGGGGAGAAGGAATAGGCATGAGGGACTTTGTTTGCTATACTCATCATTCTGCAGAGGTTAAAAAACATTTTTCATATTTTATTAGACTTGTATGCCAGATAGTTATAAGAAGTTCTTGGCTTCATCTGAGGCCCAGTTGTAGTTGCAGATGTGAATCATGCATTCATGGAAACTCATGCAATGGCTGGGGTTATCGCATCTATGTTGAAACCAACTATTTTTCTTGAGCTCTTCTGCATACCTGCCCTCAGTGTTTTGCTGTGGCACTGGGCCCAAAGACCCCTGGAGGCATCCAGGCCCCAAAAAAGGGCCAGTGGAGTGCCTGGAACAGCCCTAAAACCCTGGGCCACTCAGGTATTAAAAACAAAACATTTCAACCTCTGGTTATACTTTATATGAATAGCCCAGTATCCCCTCTTCATGGTGGCCAATCCAGGTCACAAGTACTTGGCAAAATCCCAAATAGTTATTTACTTATTTAAAAGATTTCTAGCCTGCTTAAACCTAAATGGTTAACAAAATACAAACATAATTATCATATAACATATAAAATATTCAAATAAAACAAACTTATCTAAAATGTGCATAATTAGAATCCCAGCCTACTCAATTAAAAGCCTCCATAAAAAAAGTTGTTTTTAAAACTTTCTTACATTTCTGAATATCAGAAATTAACCTCAATGGTCCTGTCAAATTATTCCACAATTGTACACCTGCAACTAAAATTACAGATGCTCTCATGTTTGCATAATATAGATTCCATGCTACCGATCCAGGGCAAGCAGAGGTTTCCCCCATTTGTCTCAATAGCAGACTATGGACATTTCCTCCAGGAATTTGTGCAAACCTTTTTTAAAACCAGCTTAACTATATGTGATTGGAAAAAAAAAAAGTCCTCCTATTAGCTTTAAAAAGTATCTCCCTGTTGCTAGTCTTTGTAATTTTTGGAGTAAAAAATTGATTCACTTGTACCTGTTCTACACCACTCAGATTGCAATCCTATCTCACCTCAGCTATCTCTTTTCCAAACTCAAGAGCCCTAACCTCTTTAGTCTTTCCTCATACATGAGGAGTTCCAACCCCTTGTCCCACTCCTTTTTAATGTAGTGCTGGAGCCCATCCTAATTGCCCTGTGAGTCAACAACAATATCGTGGGTTACAAAGTGGGTGAGCATGAATTTAAAATATCAGCCTATGCTGATGATGTGTTGATATACGCCTCTCCCCCTTCTCTTCCACACATCTTGAAGGTGATACTCAATTACTCGATTATTTCTGGTTATAAACTCAATCTTTCCAAGTCTAAGATCTTGTCTCTAAACTGCCCGGAAGCATGTGCTGAAGTCAAGAACCTTGGTTTTCACTGGGCACAAGAGAAGATCAAATATCTGGGAGTGTACTTTGGTTCCACTATTGAAGACACATTGATCTTCAACTCGGAATATATCCTTCAAAAGACTAAATCACTGTTGACACTTTGGTCCCCACTAAAATTATCTTGGTAGGGTCATCTTGACACCATAAAAATGATGGTGATACTAATAATCACGTATGTCCTTAGTATGCTTCCATACCTTCTACATAAATCTTTCTATAAGAAGATTGAATCCCTCCTTACTGCCTTCTTGTGGAATCATAAGATATCTCGTATTAGTTTGCAGAAGCAGGATGGCGGAGTCTCCTTCCCAAGCATATATCTTTTTTGCTGCGACAGGGATCCAAATGGAATTATGCTCCAACAGCCTCTTATTCACCTCCATGGCTCCGATTGGAAACTGCCTCATGTTCACTTCCACTGAAATATATTCATGCTATGAGCAAATCAGTAATGTTACTTTCGAACACTATCATGCAAGCTACAATAACTGCAATTCATGAAGTTGACTACCTTTCTGAAATCAAATGGGGTTCTTCCTCATTCATCTCTTTACGGAATAATCCTAAACTTCGGATTCAAAATAATTTAATATCATGGGAATTATGGCAAGATCATGGTATTTGGAATGTGGGACAACTGTATAATGGTCAACAATGGTTCACTTTTGCTGATATCTGCAGGACTTTCAATCTCCCCCCTTCACAATTTTTTCGCTGGCTCCAACTTACACATACTATAAAAAAAGAACTTCTACTGTCTTCACCATGCCATGGATTTCCTTCTTATTTATCTTCATGTGACAACTTTTTGCTTCAGCGACATGAGGCCTCTCGGTGGTATAAATTGCTTCAAAATTATAAATTCAAACCTGATACCGGGTGCTTACTGGTGTTCTGAACTGGACCTGTCTATTGATGATGACTGTTGGTCAACTATATGGACTAACATCCGTAAAGCCTTACACTCCTCCTCTCTAATACAATCAGCTTTCTGTTTGTTACATAAAACATATTGGACCCAGTTCGTGTTGCCAAATTGGGTCCTCCCCACTCAAATGTCTGTTGGTCCTGTAATAATACGCCTGGAACACTGTGTCATATGTTGTTTGATTGCTCTTTGCTTAAAACATACTGGAACCAAATTTGATCTACTATTGAGGTCATTCTATCCTTTAAAATATCATTAACTTATACCATAGAGATATTTGGTTCAGCGGTGATTTCTCGCCCTCTTTCTGAACCCGTATCTCTGTTATTGAATGGCTTATTGACTATGGCGATCAAAGTGATTCTATTCAACTGGAAGGACCTGTCCGCTGCAAACTATTCCACTTGATGGTCTTCAGTTGTAGTCACTATGAAATATGAAAGGCTATATGCTGAAAAGTTTGGCTCTTTAAGAAAATATAATGAGATTTGGGACATGCTATCAGATTTCTGTTCAATACATTACCACTAGATTCCAAATTTCATTGATTGTATGTATTCGATACAGCCCTTTTATTCATTCTTTAATCATTGACATCTCCTGATTCTTTATGGCTCTGTTTATTTTGTGTATGCTATACCTGCTTTGTATTACCATTGCATTATTTTATGGCTGACGACTTATATATCCTGCCTTTTTTTTTTCCTACTGCTGATTGCTGAGTGTTTGATGTCTGTATATTGTCTTGTGCTCAGACGGACATTGGTACATTATTTGTAACTCTATTCCTGTTGTTTTTCTATTGTTGTATGTTTCTATGTTTATATGCCAATAAAAAGATTGAACTTAAAAAAAAAATTGCTATCATGGTTTTGTAAAACGGGGTTTTAATGCACACAGGTCAAAATAATTTTGTTGCCTTTTAAAGCTTCTCCAAACCACCCTCATTCAGTTTAAGCATGGAAGTATACTTGGATTACGGTTGAATTGAATTTATTCTCTCATTATTTCCATCCCTATTGCTACCACTATTGATACCGCCACCTCAGTTTCCTCTTTTTGTGTAAGTGGAATATCTGCAGCTTCACCTTCATCTCTTCCCTATCTTATCTATCTCATCCACACAACAAAATGGGGAAGTGAAAGTGTTATGGCCTGCAGAGATCAAAGTATTTTCGGTTCTTGTTTTTGTAGCCTTTCAGGTGCAGCCTTAACACAGTTTAAATTTATCTTCAACCTTTGGATTGATTAAGGCTGGATTAATTCAGTTTCTGAATACAGTGTGTGAGGGTAATGGGTAAGTAGATGAAATAATTGTGTAGTTCATGAACTGCAGACAGATTGAAGGGACTGAGGGAAAAGCTAGGTAGTGCAAACTGATAGGAGAAAGAAATACATTTGAGGGCTCATATTCATAGGGTTGGCATCTGGTCTAGCTCATTGTTTATTGTAAGCTTCTATACCGCTACTAATGACTGGGGAGTCAATTCAGAGCGGTTTACATGAGCTTATATAATGGTGTTACAATATAGAGTTAGTGTTTTCTGAGATGGTTTTCAATACAGACATTGCTCCTCTCTGATTATGCCACATGTCTCATGGAAGACTCTCCGTTCTGTCTTTGGTCCCACTTATCCATTCCTTCAGTGTATTGTTCACATTTTGCTTCTTCCAGACAACATTCTTCTGTACCTCTGCAACATTATAGAATGTCCTAACAATATCTCTCCACTCTGGAGTCTCCTACCTGAAATTCAGATCTGGTTTAACAATTTATCTATTCCAAAATGCATTTGGTAGGATTAATTTTGTGACCTCTCTCTGAATAACCTGGGTTATTTGCCTGTTCATCCTGATCTTACTTCTTGTTCTTCCTTTCTATTAGTAGCATTCTTTTCTCCTTCTCATTAGTTGTAAACCATCTTGTGCATTGCCTCAATAAACAGTATATTAAGAGAGTAAGCATGTGTTTGTCATGAACTTGTGGGAATACCCCATTGCAAAACTGAAGCAGGCAGGGGACTGAGGGAAAGGAGCTAGTTGTGAGGCAAGAGGAACAGGAGTGTACTATCTGAATAAGTATTGAGACAGGCAGGACAGAAGTGAAATATGGAAGAGGAATGAAACATAGGACAGGTGCAACAAGAGTGAACTGTAGGTGAGAAGCGAGACATAGAAGGATAGGAGTGAACTGCTAGAGACAAGCAAGCCATGGGGTATATAGAATAGATGCATTCCAGGAAGTGAGTGGGAGCCACAGAGCAAGGCATGGCAGGAAAGGATGCCCAGATGGGAGAGAAAGATGAAAGTTTGGGGGCAGAGGTTAGGCTAGGGAAGGTCAATTAGTAGTAGTTTTGGCCAATCAGGGACTTCCTTAGGCTCCTTCTTAAGGAAGTCCCTGATTGGCTCAAACACCTCAGACCCCTCCCAAGGGAGGAGCCTGAGGCATATGAGCCAATCAGGGCCTTAGGCCTCTCCCCATGCATCACATGATGTACCGGGGAGGGGCCTAAGGACCAGTGTCATCATGGAGGAGCCAGAGCAGGAGGTTTTTCAGAACAGGGACCTCCAGTGGTAGAAGGGAGTGGGCATCCCTCCTGCCATTTTTTGGGGGAAGCGGTGGTGCCTTCGGGGCAGGAGGGAATGGGCATCCTGCCTGCCATTTTTGGGGTGTGTGGGTGGACACCTCCAGTGGCAGGAGGGAATGGGAATCCCTCCTGCCTTTTTCTTCAGGGGGAGGAAGAGGTATTTACAGGCAGAAGGGAGTGGGCATCCCATCTCCCATTTTTTGGGGGGGAGCAGGCAGATGCCTTCGGGGGTAGGAGGGAGTGGGCATCCCTCTTGCCTTTTTTGGGGGGAGTGGAGGGGGAGGTCCTTCATGGCAGGAGAGAGTGGACACCCCTTCTGCCATCTTTTTGAGGTTCGGGGGAGCAGTGGCTTGGGAGTGCTTGGGGGGGGGGCTTTTTTAATGTGACAGATGGCGCACAGAACATCTGTCCTATTAAAAAAAAAGCAGAAGCCCTGACAGCAGTGACAGGAGGCTGCTTCCCCTGTCACTACAGTTAGGGCTCTGCATTGTGTCAATCACTCACTGAGCAATTGAGTCGGTGGGTTTGCATGAAAATGCAAATCATTTGAATGCAAACTTAATAGTGAATCAATCGCTGTTGGAAAATTGGCTAGCGTGCGCTACCCGAAAAACTACTGCCTGCTCAAGAGGAGGCGGTAGTGGAAAATAGCAAATGTCACGCCCATCTTCAAGAAGGGATCAAGGGGTGACCCGGGAAACTACAGGCCTGTGAGCTTGACCTCGGTTCCGGGAAAGATGATGGAAGCAATGGTAAAGGATGCAATCTGTGAACACATAGAAAACAATGGACAACTGAGGGCGAGCCAGCATGGCTTCAGCAAGGGAAGGTCGTGCCTCACGAACTTGCTGCACTTCTTTGAGGGAATAAACAGCCAGATGGATAAGGGGGAATCCATAGACATCATTTACCTTGACTTCCAAAAAGCCTTCGACAAGGTACCTCACGAACGGCTACATAAAAAGCTGTGGAATCACGGGGTGCAAGGGGATATCTACCGATGGATCAAACACTGGTTGGCAGGCAGGAAACAGAGGGTTGGAATAAAAGGCCAATACTCAGACTGGCAATGGGTCACGAGCGGAGTTCCGCAGGGGTCGGTGCTGGGACCTCTACTGTTCAATATATTTATAAACGATCTGGAGACGGGAACAAAATGTGAGGTTATAAAATTTGCTGATGACACCAAACTCTGCAGCAGGGTTAGAAACACGGAAGACTGTGAAGACCTGCAAAGGGACCTAACGAGACTGGAAGACTGGGCAAATAAGTGGCAAATGAGTTTTAACGTACAGAAATGCAAGGTCATGCATGTAGGGAAAAAGAACCCGATGTTCAGCTACAAAATGGGGGGAACACTACTAGGGGTGAGTAACCTTGAAAGGGACCTGGGGGTGATGGTAGACACATCACTGAAACCATCGGCGCAGTGTGCGACAGCCTCAAAGAAAGCAAACAGAATGCTGGGCATCATCAAAAAGGGTATCACAACCAGGACGAAAGAAGTCATCATGCCGCTATATCGCGCAATGGTGCGCCCGCACCTGGAGTACTGTGTGCAGTACTGGGCGCCGTACCACAAGAAGGACATGGCAGTACTCGAGGGAGTGCAGAGGAGGGCGACTAAACTGATAAAAGGTATGGAAAATTTTTCATACGCTGACAGGTTAAAAATGCTGGGTCTGTTCTCCCTGGAGAAGAGGAGACTTAGAGGGGACATGATAGAAACCTTCAAAATCCTTAAGGGCATAGAGAGAGTAAATAAGGACAGATTCTTCAAACTGTGGGGGGCCACAAACACTAGGGGTCACTCGAAGAAATTGAAAGGGGACAGGTTTAGAACAAATGCTAGGAAGTTCTTTTTTACCCAGAGGGTGGTGGACACATGGAACAAACTTCCGGAGGAGGTGATAAGCCAGAACTCTGTACAGGGGTTCAAGAAAGGTTTGGATAGGTTCCTGGAGGACAAGGGGATAGAGGGGTACAGATAGAACTTGAGGTAGGTTGTAGAGGTGTTCAGAAACCACTTCACAGGTCGTGGACCTGATGGGCCGCCGCGGGTGCGGACCGCTGGGCGAGATGGACCTCTGGTCTGACCCAGTGGAGGCAACTTCTTATGTTCTTATGTTCTTATGTTAGCGCACGTGGCATTTTAGCGTGCGCTGTTCCGCATGTTAAGGCCCTAACGCACCTTTGTAAAAGGAGCCCTAAAGAAAGCAAACATTTCTGGGCTGCATATCTCTATCAATTAGCAGAGGAAAGAAAATCACTAGGATCCACTGGTGAACTCAAGGATGACAGCTAATACTCATGTACGAGTATAGATATATTTCAAATGAATCCTGTGTCTTATTGCATTAAAGACACCATACATAGAGCTGAATATATCCATACATACAAAATTGCTTTATACTCCTATGTCAAAATTATAGAGAACACTGAACATGAACATGAAAACTTCAAGATAAACAAGTGGTTTCTTTACTGCCAGACATCCAGAAGACATTATTTGTTTTAGCAAACCACTTCTGCAGTATTTAATCACTTCCATGAATCAGGACACTGTTTCAGAAGGGTACATTTGATGCAAGGAAAGTGCTGGAATATAGCATCTGATAATAGGGAAAGGGGATGGGGCTTGATATACAGCCTTTCTGTGGTTACAATCAAAGTAGTTTTACATATTATATACAAGCACTAATTTTGTACCTATTAATAGCCATAATTTTCTGAGTTTTTTTACATGGACTAAAAATTAAGGGGCCTTTTACTAAAGAACATTATAATCTGCAGTTCATGTGTGTCCTCATTAGGTGTGAAACTAACCCAACTAGGAATAAAACTATTCAGCTATGCAGATGACTTTACGATCATCATCTCATTCGCCAACTCCATCTCGGAAACCATTCCCAAGGCATCCGATGCCATAAATGAGATGAAACAATGGATGACAGATTTCAAGCTCAAGCTCAACCCAGAAAAAACAAAATTCTTCGTTGCCTCCCCTCACCCGCTTGACAATAAAACCCCACTATGCATCAATAAACTCAACTACCCTATTCAGCCCACCATGAAAATACTAGGTGTTATTCTAGACCAATGCCTAACAATGAAGGAACAAGTGGATTCCCTATTCAGAAAAGGTTTCCTTACTCTCTGGAAACTCAGAACCATTAAATCATACTTCGATACGTCAACATTCAGAATTCTAGTGCAATCCCTCATACTGAGTCAGCTTGACTACTGCAACATCGCCTATCTAGCAATCTCACAAAAGAATATGAGGCGTCTCCAAATAATGCAAAATGCTGCGGTCAGACTTATCTTCGGGCTGAAGAAATTCGACCACGTGACACATTACTATTGGCAGCTGCACTGGCTACCAACGGAAACCCGAGTAAGGTTTAAATTTGCCTGCCTCTGCTTCAAAGTACTATACGGCCTGACCCCCAAGTACATAACGGACCTTTTCGCATTTTCTAATAACAAACTCAAGAGAAACACAAACCCAAAACTCATTTCCCCTCCAGTTAGAGGCTGCAAAATGAAAAAACACCACGAACACCTTCTCTCTCACCAAGCAGTCCTATGGGGCAAAGACCTAGACCAACTGCTTTCGCCCACTACATACGGGGAATTCAGGAAACGGCTAAAAACATACCTGTTCCAGAAATACCTAAACAATTGACCCGCTCTCCCTCTCCCTCCCCCCTCCCTATTCCACCTGAACTTACAGCACTGTTATAAATATAATCTGTTAGCTTCATCTTATTGTAACTTTACGTTGCTATTTATCCCCAACAGGTCCTGTCGGACATTACCTACTAAAATGTACATATTACATTTTCGCTCAGCAAATTGTATTTCTCTGATCTCTGTATTTCCTCTGAATATCTACTTATTGTATTTCGCTGAATGTCCAGCACTCTTGATTGTAAACCGCCTAGAAGTCGCAAGATTGTGGCGGTATAGAAGAATAAAGTTATTATTATTATTATTAACAATTGATTCAGAACACCGCTTCAAAGCTAATCTATGGAAAAAGTAAATTCAATCACGTGACTCCTTTGCTTTTGAGTTTCCATTGGCTCCTGATTTATCTCAGGATCCAGTTTAAATGTTTATTAAATTATTTTTAAAATTTTATATGGTATTTTTGCTCCTCTTGTTCCTCTTCTATGGAATGTTTATAGATTTTCATATGCGAGAGGCACTCATTGATTTAAACTTTCTCTTCTAAGAAAGGAATTCAAGGAGTTAAGAATTTTAGCAATTGTCTGGCGTTTAAATTTCCCCAATTATGGAATGAACTTCCTCTAATTTTGAGGTGTCCCAGCTACTTCCAATCTTTCCGTAAATCTCTACAAACTTTTTTATTTGCTAAACATTTTGAAAACTAACTTCTTTTGCACTTTAGCTTATTTTTTAACTGATTGTTAACCGCGTCAAGCTTCCTCTGGTTGAAGACCCGGTATTTAAAGTTAAGTTTTAGTTTAATACAGGACTATCCTGCATTCTATGTCCAGATTCAATGTGGAAATATTTAGAGCTTTTTATTTAACCCCCCCCCCTCTTTTTTACAAAACCACCCAACAGGTTTCTAGCATCAGCTGACGTCCTGAATGCTCTGAGCTGCTCTGATGCTCATAGAGTTCCTCTGGAGCTGTGCAGAACATTCTGCAAGCCAGCCAGCATTATAAACCTCTTGTGTGATTTTGTAAAAGGTGGGGTATATTATTTTGTAGGTCCCATGCTCCTCCATTAACTCAACTTGCTAGCTGCTTAATGCTTCCATCCATGACACTCCCCCGCCCAATTTTTTTTTGGGGGGGAAATAAATAACACATGGTTAGTGCACAGAAAAGGTGATATTACTGCAAAATGCTGTAAAGCATTTTTTCAATAAGCATTTTCTTATGCATTAAGCACACATTAGGGCTTAATGCCCTTTCGTAAATGGTCCCATAAACTAGGAACAAGTAAGATATAGATTGTGATGTGTTAAACAACGACTTAACAGAATCTATTAGAAAGTCCTGGAATGATGTGTTCCCACAATGAAAAAAGTCAGTCTTTTTGTCTGGTGATTATAAGCATGCTTCGTTTTAATGCAGCAGCATCCTTTCATCCTGGGATGAGTTAAGAATAGAATGATGCCCTAGACCAGTGTTGTTCAATGCAAAGCCCAGGGGCCAATGGTGGCCTCTGGAGGCCTCTTGGGTAGCCCTCATCATCATTTTGGATTTTTTTTTCTGCTATGATTTTCCTCTCTACTCAAGCTCACAACAGAAATGGAGAAGTGGATGGGAAGAAGAGCCATATTCTTGAAGGACAAGGCATATCTCAACAGATGAAGAGAATGTGTTTGTAACTTCCTACCCCATGAGGATACACACAATTAAAAATTTGAAAAGGGAGATGGTAGGGGTGGATGCTATCAACATACACTGGATAGCAGTGTTGTGGCTATCCTTTAACTCATTTGGATCCAAAATGGCCCCGACTTATAACTTAGCGAAGACCACTGCCCTAGATAGACAGTTTTGAATAGCCAACTGTTGGAAAATAGCTTAGTTTATCTTCTACAACTTCAAATCATATCAAAACTGTTGGTTTTTAAGATAAGTGGGTAATAAGCTGTACCTGCTTTATGTATTGTGAACTGTACTTCATAAAAGGAACTGCATGTATTTATTTAGCATCTAAGTAGGAAAGCCTGTTTTATATTGAATAGTACAGGAAATCTGAGAGTGTTGAGCCTTTGCAGATCAGGACATTGCTTAGTTTCAACTTCAGCTGGTTACCTAAAATAGCGGTGCCTAACATAGTTTAGGCTTGAAAAATTGCTTTGCTCAAGTCAATTCATACAACTAATTTCACACAAAATATTTCGACTACTGGATGATTTCAGGAAAAGCTTGGGCAGTAAGACCCAGAAAGACAATGCTTATCAGAGAAACAAAATATTCCTCACTGCTTGTAGATACACACTAAGCAAGAAAGTAAAATAAATGCTGTGCACATTTTCTCCATACAAACTTCAGAAATATCCACAAATACTCACTCAGCCAAAGACATCCACATATTTCATTCATCTGTGGCAATCCTCAAATCTGAATATACAGGCAGTCCCTGAGTTACAGACACCCGATTTAAGTAAAACTCATACTTAAGAATGCAATTGCAGCTTCATTTTATTTCACTGAGCAGAATTTCCAGTGGCATAAACTCCTACATTTCTCCTGTAGCAGATTCAGGAATGACACAAGTCCACATTAAGAACAGTGTGTGGTTGTTCATGCTGTACCTTAGAAGCAACACTGGTAGAGACAGTTGACCCTTTTATCAGCTGGGAGCAGAGGTGAGCAGCAAGAATCTTAAAATTTACAAGTTCTGAGTTACATACAAATCCGACTTAAGAAGAGCTTTAAAAATGTAACTCGTTCTTAACCCGGAGACTACCAGTATTCATTCCTAATGGAGGCCGCTATAAGTCCAAGCTGGAGGCTGGAATTCTGACACAGTTGTGCAATTAACTTTCTAAACATTCATGCATTTTATTCATTTGACTAGAGTTTAAACTAGGTGCCTAATAATATAAATCAGTGCTAAGCTCTTAACGTTTTCCACCTCTGTTGCTACCATTTTTTTTTTTTTTTTTTAGGATTATGGATTTAGGAGCCTGGTGAAACTAAAGAACATAGATTTAGATATGCAACACTGAAGAGTACTGGTGCTGGCAGAGGTTGTCTATACACTATTCTATCCAGGTGTGACTGAGCTTTTCCAAAAGGATATACCTTTTCAGAGGCGATAGGGTTTTAGGCAGTTAACACTGGCTTATTCTTTCTTTTCTCTGGAAATAGTTACCCTCACTTTAAGTTCTAGCTGAAGAGTTATGTATTTATTTATTTAAAAAATGTATAGACCACTTAAAACCAAGTGGTTTACATAAAAACATACATAGTAATAGCACAAACAATGTACAATTCAGATTTAACAACGGTACTTCTTTGCATTTATTGTAAACTTTTCGTAACAATGTTACCGCACCCATGTAATTTTCCTCCCATTGTATATTACATGAAAGCATCAACAAATAGCTGAGTTTTCAACAATCTCTTGAAAGTCATTTGATCCGTACAAAGTCTCAAACTCCCAGGAAGAGTATTTCATAGTTTCACAGCAGCTATTGAAAACATAGAGGCTTTCGACCTTGCATAGTGGACTCTCTCTTCTTTATCCGTTATCAACTTCATCCCTCCCTCAGACCGCAACCTTCTTCCAGATTGGTAAATTTTCCAGAGATTTTGAAAGCACATTGGGGCTGACCAATACAAAGGTGCACTGTTGATAGCACCTTGTGTTGTATCCTCTGTTGTAATCTGAGCCAGTGTAACTGTTTTAAGACTGGTGTTAGGAAATAGAACATACAATGGAGGAGTCGTGAGGATGAGATGTCAAATGATCAGTCAGGGGTATAATGTTCAAGAGTCAATTTATTGATAAATATGCCACGAAAGCTCATAGACTTGACACTGGCAGTGTTTCGGCATCTGTGCCTTTATCAAGAGTCTTGTCAAGACTCTTTTATTGATTTGTTAAAGCAAGGAAGTAGGTATTTACCTGATTAGCAGTGGAGTTCCTGGTTCCTTAGTCAGTCTGGTGAGGAAGTATGGCTATACAAGACAGCACAAAGAAGAGGAGTGGATGTTGCTCTAACATGCTTCCAAAAGAGCTGATTGCATACAGCGATGCAAGGCATGATGCCATTTTGGATTGGACAATATTATTTTATATTTGATGGACTCCTGATGAAGGCTTTCGCAGACACATAGCTTATGTTGAGTCCTATTTTGTGAACTGGGTCCTGTTTGTTTATCTTCTTAATAAAGAGCCAATTCAACTCATTGGACATTGTCCCTTTTGAGTGCCTGTAAAAATGACCTTAGCATGTGGGAAAACTCACAGAAGTGTGGGATTAGGACACTTTTTCCTGTAGTTTAGTAAAAAGGACCCCAAGTTAGGATCCTGAACCCTTTAAATATTCATCATAATGCTTATATGATTAATAGTTTATTTTTATCTCCATGGTTATTTGTATGGGCTGTAATTAGGTTATTTTAAGGACTAGTCAGTAAAGCACTCATTCGTATTGGAACTTTTGCCGTATATCATTTCTTCAGATAATAAATGACACATATTTAACAGGACTTATTTTTTTGTATATTAGCAGTATGTGGCATGACAAAATTGTGATTATAGGAGGAAATTGTAGAAGAGGTGAATTTCATATGCATTGGTAATTGTGAAATAGCATGCATATATATTCCCTTTCACCCCCCCCCCCTTTTATTTTTACAAAGCCCAACAGCGTGGGCCGGCACGATAAATGCTCTGATGCCCATAGGAACTGAGTAGGTGTCGGAGCATTTGCCACATGGCACTTGCTTACATGGCTTTGTAAAAGGGGGCCATTGATAGGTGAAGAACAAAATTTGGAAACTTCATTCTTATTTAATTCTGTTCATCTCTAGAATGATCTTTCTCCATCATTAAAACTTGAATCTATTTTCTGTTTAGGAGACACCTGTAAACAGGGCAGGATTAATTCATTGAGGGCCCCTAGGCACACAAGTACACTGGGCCCCCTGCCCCACCCAACCAAGCGCCCAGGTGGAAACAGGAAGCTGTGTCAGATGGAAGCTTTGGGCAAGCAGCACCGCTTGCACAATTACAGATCCTGTTGCCTTTCTTATGCACATTGCTTGCTTGTCTTACTTTCCGTCGATGGGGGGGGGGGGCCGCGTTGCCGATCGGGGTGGGGCCCGTGTTACCAATTGGGAGGCCTGCATTACCAATCGATGCTGGAGGGGCCCATCACCATTTGGAAAAAAACAATGTTGATGCCCTCCTTCAGCGGGCCACCCTGACCATTTTGGGCCCTAGGCACATGACTACTTGGGCTATTGGTTAATCCTGCCCTGCCTGTAAACCTATTTGTAACAAAAATACTTGTTATAATTTTGCATAATTTTGTTTTGGTTTTTTAAGGTGTAAGTTTGTGTTTTACATAGATTACATAGATTATGACATAGAGTATGATGACAGAAAAGGGCCGACGGCCCAACAAGTCTGCCCACTCAAAGAACCCTCCCCTAAGCATTTCCCCGGAGCGAACCCACATGTTTATCCCATCGTCTCTTGAAGTTGAGCACGTTGCTGGCTTCGACTACCTGGCGTGGAAGACCATTCCAACAATCAACCACCCTTTCGGTGAAGAAGTACTTCCTGATGTCGCCATGAAGTCTCCCACCCTTGAGTTTGAGTGGATGCCCTCTTGTTGCCGTGGGACCTGTAAGGAAAAAGATATCTTCCTCCACCTCAGCTCGGCCTGTAAGATATTTGAATGTCTCTATCATGTCTCCCCTCTCTCTCTGCATTCCTCGAGAGAATATAACTGCAGCCTGCTTAGACATTCTTCATATGGGAAATCCTTGAGTCCTGAGATCATCTTAGTGGCCATTGGCTGAACCGATTCCATTCTCTTCGCATCCTTTTGATAAAGTGGCCTCCAATACTGAATACAGTACTCCAGATGAGGTCTCACCATGGAACTGTACAACGGCATTATAACTTCAGGCTTTCGGCTGACAAAACTTCTTTGGATGCAACCCAGCATTTGTCTAGCCTTGGTTGAAGCTTTCTCCACTTGATTGGTAGTAGAGAATGACACGGTGACAAAATTCATCACCGTTCCCGTCCCCGCGGATAACCGCGGGAAACCATCTTCATGTCATTCTTTAAGGAGAGAGGGAAGAATCAGAGTATGAATGGCCACAACCACTGACCCGCAAGCTTTGCTTTGAAGAATGCTGGTGTAGAAGGACTGAGGTTGAAATGGACACTGGATAATGACATGGGATTATTTCCCGCGGTTATCTGCAGGGACGGGAACGGTGATGAATTTTGTCACCGTGTCATTCTCTAATTGGTAGTCTTCATATCTTCACTAATGATTACACCCAGGTCCAGTTCTGCGACAGTTCTTGTTAAGGTTTCACCATTCAGGGTGTATGTTTTGCAGGGATGACCGCTACCAAGGTGCATAACCTTACACTTTTTGGTGTTAAAACTCATTTGCCAATTATTTGACCATTTTTCCAGTAAAAGTAGGTCCTGCCTCATAGTGTCGGGCATGGTTGCACTGTCCATTACATTGCATAGCTTAGCGTCATCGGCAAATAATGTAATTTTACCTCAAAGTCCTTGGGGCAGGTCTCGTACAAAGATATTAAATAGTATCGGACCAAAGACCGAGCCCTGAGGCACTCCACTGGTCACTTCCGACGTTTCTGAGGGAGTACCATTTACCACCACCCTCTGAAGTCTACCACTGAGCCGGTCTTTAACCCATGCAGTCAATGTTTCTTCTAGTCGCATTGTATTCATTTTGTTCAATAACCTATGGTGTGAGACACTATCAAGGCTTTACTGAAGTCTAAATATACTATATCCAGGGACTCTCCCCTATCTAGTTGTTTCGTTACCCAGTCAAAGAAGCTTATCAGATTGGATTGACAAGACCTTTCCTTCATAAATCCATGCTGGTGGGGATCCCTCAGCCTCTCGTCATCCAGAATCATATCCAATCTGTTTTTAATCAACATCTCCATAAGTTTACACACTATTGATGAGAGACTCACAGGTCTGTGATTTTCAGCCTCTGACCTACATCCCTTTTTGTGGAGTGGAAAGACGTTAGCAATTTTCCAGTCCAAGGGGACTTTTCCCTTGTTTAAGGAAAGATTGAAAAGCGCAGCTAATGGCTCTGCCAGGACATCTCTCAATTCCTGAAGTACCCTGGGGTGTAGATTATCCGGTTCCATGACTTTGTTCACTTTCAGCCTCGATAGCTCATGATAGATGCTGCTCGCAGTAAATTTAAAGTCCCGGAATGGGTCCTCTGAGCACTCCCTTGTCTGCATCTTCGGTCCGGATCCCGGTGCCTCACAGGTAAAGATCGAGCAGAAGTAGCCATTGAGTAGTTCGGCTTTATCTTAGTCCGAGTCTACATAGTTACCGTCAGGTTTCCTGAGGCGCACAATCCCGTCTGTGTTCTTTCTTCTGTCACTCACATACCTGAAAAATGATTTATCCCCTTTTTTAACATGCCTAGCTATGTTTTCTTCCATCCGGAGTTTGGCATCCCTGACTGCTGTTTTAACAGTTCTAGATTTCAGCAGATAGGCTTCTTTAGTTTCCAGTTGTTGTGATTGTTTGTAGAACACAAATGCTCTTTTCTTCTGCTTTACAAGTTCCAAGACCTCTGCAGAGAACCACTGGTGTCTATTATTTCTCCGTCTTTTACTCACGGTTTGTATGTAGAGGTTGGTTGCTTCCTGCAGAGTAGATGTCTTACTTTATGTTAGCTGCTATTAACCTTTTTAGGGCTGTAGTAAATTGAAATAAATTGGATTAGATTAGATTATGTAGATAACTGTTTTAGAAAAGGCACTGTTATACATATGTCACATGTGAGGGGGGTACTGAAAAGTTCTCAGCTCAATTAACCAACTTCCTAAATTCTGAGCATTATTTTGCCATTGTAGCTGAAAGAGTGTTATCTTATTTCATTAAGTGCCAATTTGCAGAAACGAAATTCTATGTTTTCACATTGTTTCAGATCATTGATTATACTATATCCATGCCATTCTCTTCTTGGTTGTCATTCTCTTCTTGGTTGGCCTTAGAACTTTTCAGAACCCCCTCATATGTGAACATAAGAAAAGAATGGCCTTAGTGGGTCAGACCAATGGTCTACCTAGTCCAGTAGCCCATCCTTACTATGGCCAATCCAGGTCACTAGTACCTGGCAAAAACCCAAAGAGTAGCAACATTCCATGCTACTGATCCAGGGCAAGCAGTGGCTTCCCCCCATGTCTATTTCAATAACAAACTATGGACTTTTCTCCAGGAAATTATCCAAACCTTTCTTTAAACCCAGAAGCTTTCCCTTTGATGCAAAATCCCAGCATCAGAGGAAAGGCTTCTGAGTCAGCTGTGGGCAGTGTGTAGGAACCACTATCTGTGGCCTTTTGAAGACTGCAAGTTTGACTGCACTGTATAATGACAACTGCAGGAGGAGGCAGTACTTGGATATCTGGAATCGGGCCCAGATGAAGGTACACTGACATCATCAGAGCAGGCAGCGTTCCAGGCCCCCGAACTCTTCCGGTCTGAGGCATGAGCCTACATGGACTACGCTTTAATCCTGCCCTGGTGGTAGGTACACATTAGTGCTTACCGCTGATTAATAAAAGGCTTCTGTAGCTGGAATTGTGCTTGTTGCAAGATACAGTGAGACCTGCAATAGGCCCTTCATCCTTTTAGAAAATACCAGTTTAATTTTTTTTTTAAAAAACATGGACCTTAACATCTGCATTCCTACCTAGACATTCCATACAAACTTAGCCTCTTAGTCACTATTTTTGCGATATATGTCTTTAATTGCCTTACAGGTGATTAATTGATAAAGAATACATTTCCATATGAAGTAGAGAATTTCAGCACATAACATGTGAAATGTTGGGCTATTGATCTAGTATTTATTTTGTATTATGACATAGAAAAATGGAAAATAAAGTCCTGGGCCTCATAGACAAATAGACCAATGAAAAAAAAAAGAGGCACAGGAGATGTCTTGAACCAGCTTTTAGTTACAAATGCTTATTATTATCTAAGGGCTCCTTTTACTAAGCTGCGATAGCGTTTTTAGTGCACACAGCATTTTAGCCCACGCTACAATGCTAGAACTAACACCAGCTCAATGCTGGCGTTAGCGTCTAGCACGTGTGGCATTTTAGCGCGTGCTATTCCGCGCTTTAATGCACTAATGCAGCTTAGTAAAAGGAGTCCTAAATGTCCAAAATGTAAAAACAAGTCTCTCAGCTCATTTTATTTGTCCTTTTATGTTTTTAACTTTTAAATGGCGTCTCCGTTTGCTTGTCATATTTATTATGTTTATTCTGTATTTTGGTGTTATATAATATTTAGTCAAGCTTACAGTTTTATCTTATTTGTGTATTATTTTAATCTTATATACTTTATTACAATTTCACTTCCTTGTTGTCCCCTGAGGAAGGCATCAGAGTCGCCGAAACTTGGATCCTTGTCGGGATCTAATTTGTATCACATGTGAAGGACTTGTTTTTACATTTTGGACATTTAGATAATAATAAAGCATTTGTAACTGAAGGCTGGCTCAAGACATCTCCTGTGCCTCTTTTTCTCTCATTGTATTATGACATAGAGCATTTCTGAGTGGTCATGGTGGTGGTGTCCTTTCCATTTCAAATATTAACTGACTGTTTTCCAATCTGATGCTTTATAATGTATTTGAATTCTGCACAGCAGACCTTTCTTCTTTTTTTTATTTTACAGCAGAGCGCCAGACTCAACATTCTGGATTTATATTGCAGAATTATGTTTTCTCTCATTAATAAAATGTCAAGCAACTTGCCAATTCAATAAATCCTTTCAAGTTTGTTGCAGCTTACTGAACCAGTCAAACAGTAGCATTAATGATTTGATTACAAGTTATTCTATACCAGGCGGGTCTTAGAGCACAAATCATGAGTGGCAATTATCAGAAAGCCCATTGGTGACCCTAGTAAGTAACATCCTAAAGTAGTCAGCAGCCAACTCAACTCATCATTTCTACCAAGCTGTAAGGACACTCCAGGGACCTGCTTGCTGTCCTAATAGAACTGGCCCTAACATCTGTAACTATACTGTTTTTTTCCACATCTTTGTAGGGTGGTAGAGGGTCAATGACCACTGGGGGAGTAAGGGGGAGGTATGTCTTATTCCCTCCAGTGGTCATCTGCTCAGTATGGGTACTTTTTTGGCACATATGTTGTTACTGAAGCAGGTCTATCCTCAATAGTCTTACTTTTATTGCCCTGGACATTTTTACAATGTTCCATCATGACCCCACACTAGTCCCACCTAAAACACACCTCAAACACAATCCCTTGAGATTTAGATGTACTGCAGACAACAAATGGGTTTTGAAATTAGCAATTTGGGCAGATAAATGTCCATCTGCCACTTTGTGCCACTTTTTGGATATTTTTTCTGTTTTGAAAATGAACCCCCTATATAAATTAGCATTTTTATATTCTAATCTAATCTAATCTAATCCTTAGGTTTGTATACCGCATCATCTCCACGTTCATAGAGCTCAACGCTGTTTACAGTACATATATATACATATATGTGAACTCTTCTTATTCCCTACCGCTGCCTCTATGTATGCCTACAAGCAAAGTATTGTTGCAATAAGACATCAACATGCAAATTCGGAAGCCAGTCAAAAGTTTATAACAGGCCATTTGCACACAAAGCTTAATTTAGAAAACTGTCCTCTTAATTTTATAAGCAACATGAGCATGCAAACCAGCATTTTATTCAGTTATCCCCCATTTTAAAAATCCACACAAGAGGTTTTTAGCGCCGGCTGGCGTGCTGAATGTTCTGCACTGCTCTGCTGGTGCTAAAAACCTCATGCACGGTTTTGTAAAAGGGGGGGGGAAGGGGAGTTAAGTAGACACTTATAAATTACCCTGGTATATACATGCATAGGTGCCAGGATATTTGACCATCTTGTACTGTAACAATGACAAATTTAACCTGTAAACTATATACTGTATTACAGATATTGGTATTAGATTGCTAGTATGTGTTGAATTAGGATAAAAATTTGTTCCAGAAAAAAAAACTTATACTGTAACTGTGGCATATTGTAACCTAACTACTGTATTTATTATGTGCTGTATATACTCGAATATAAGTCAATTCAAATATAAGTTGAGACCCCATTTTTCCCCAAAAGGAGAGAAAAAAAAATATGTTTGACTCATATATAAGTCGGGCGGCTTAATATTCAAGTGCCCTGACTCTGGTGCACTGCACCCAGCACCCTTCCTTCCCTCCCCTGTCAGGCATTGCACCCAGCACCCTTCCTTCCCTCCCTCCCTCCCCTGTCAGGCATTGCACCCAGCCCCTTTCCTTCCTTCCTTCCCTCCCCCATCAGACTCTGCACCCTCCCTAACTCCCAGGCTCTGCACCCTGCCGCCCTCCCTGTCCGAGACTCAGGCTCATACCTCTACTGATGATCATCGATGAAGCTTCAGCGGGCAGGAGCAAACTTTCCAAGTTCCTGCCCCACTGTTAACAGGCTTCTGTGAGTGTCTTTGGCCGCACTGAGAAGCACGAGCAGGCGTGCGATTTTGCACTGCTGCTCAGTGTTGAGCGGCTTCCTTAATGGCTCCTGCCAATTCTCTGTGAGACACTCCAAGCAAGTCTGGTTTTAAAGAAATCCACAATGAATACGCATAAAATAGTTCTAATCTGCACACAATGAAGGAATAGCCTTTAAATTTATGTCATGCCTATTTATTGGGGAAAACCTTATGTTATGTTCTTAAGACTAGCAAGGTGTGTCTGGAGTATTGTCTCCTCAAAACTGAGCATGAGTCCTCCATCTGTAGTCCTGCCAGTAGAGGGTGCTGTTTCACTATCACATTTTCAATGTGACAGACCTGCTATGTAGGACTCCAGTGAGCCTGTCTGTCCCTAGTGATGGAAGACACAATATTGAAACAACACCCCTTCCCCCCCCTCCCCCTACACACACACTGGCAGCAATGCACTTGGAAGAATCCTGCCCAGCTTAGAGGGAAAAGTGATCCTGAGTGCCCCTCTAGTTCTACTCTATGGGCCAGGAACTCAGCAATGTCTTTTCTTTTCTAAATACAAGTCAGAATATTTATGTACTATTAACATTTTTTATTTAACATATATAACTTTATCCAAAGTAAAATTCCAAACAGGAAACTAAAGCAGCCTCTCTCAGCTGATCTAACCCTTCATATGGGCATAGCTCTGTAGTTATTCAGTATCAGTACCCAGTAACTGGGCAAGTTAGTACAGAAGAATCACTCATATGGCAATCTGAACTTTAGTGATTCTGTCACACCATATTGAACCGAGTGCAGCCAGGTTGGGAGCAGAGGGACACTGCTCCTCCACTGGTCCACTTGACTACCAGGGAGATCCTTGGGAAAGTACAGAGGGAGTAGGTCAGGAGTGTCTGCTGGCAGGTGTTTGTATTGGGAGGTCTGCTTGGGGCATGATTCTGTGCTTGGGGTGGGGTTAGTGTTCAGAGTGGAGTTGGTTCTCAAGGGCAGAACCTGTGATTAGGGGAGGGGGTGTCAAAGGCTTTTGTTAAGGGAGGATTTTGTTATGCAAGGGAGTGGTGTGGGGTCTACGATGGTGGAATCTAAATGGAGTGGTGAATATTAGAGCCAAAAAAATCCTTTAAAGAATGGAACAAGGATCTGAATGAAGAAAATAAGAAGAGACACAAGCACTGGCAAGATAAATGCAAAACACTGATTTTTTTTAAAAAAAGCTAAGAAAGAATATGAAGAGAAATTTGCAAAAACTCATAAACTTTTTAAAGGTAAATCAGAAGCAGAAAACCTTTGAGGGAAAACATGGGACTGTTGGATGATCAAGGAACAAAAGGGGCGCTCAGAGAGGATAAGGCAATAGTGGAGAGACTGAATTAATTCTTTGCTTTGGTCTTTAAAGAAGAAGATGCAAAAGATCTACCTGAACTAGAAATGGTTTTCAAAGGAGATGATGTGGAGGAACTGAAAGAAATCTTGGTGAATCTGGAAGATGTACTAAGCTAAATTGGCAAGTTAAAAAGTAATAAATCAGATGGTATACATCCCAGGGTACTAAAAGAACTCAAACATGAAATTGCTGTCCTGCTTTGAGTGATCAGTAGCCTGTTGCTAAAATCGTCTGTAGTACCTGAAGATTGGAGGGTAGCCAATGTTTCACCAATTTTTTAAAAGGGTTCCAGGGTAGATCTGGGAAATTATAGACCAATAAGCCTGACTTCAGTGCCAGACAACATGGTGGAAACAATATAAAAAATAAAATTGTGGAACATGTAAACAAACATGATTTAATGAGACAGAGTCAACATGGGTTCATCTGAAGGAAATCTTGCCTCACCAATTTTCTTGACTTCTTTGAAGGTGTGAATACATATTTGGATAAATGTGAGCTGGTTGATGTAGTGTATCTAGATTTTCCAAAAGTTTTTGATAAAGTTCCTCATGAGAGGCTACTGAGAAAATTAAAAGTCATGGGATAGGTCGCAAAGTTCAGTTGTGGATTAGGAATTTTGTTATCAGATAGAAAATAGAGGGTAGGGTTACATGATCATTTTTCTCAATGGAGGAGAGTAAACAGTAGAGTGCCACAGGGATCTGTTCTGGGACCGGTGCTATTTGACTTATTTATACGTACATGATCTGGAAATTGGAACAACAAGTGAGATGATTAAATTTGCAGATGACACTAAACTGTTCAAAGTTGTTAAAACTCATGTGGATTGTGAAAATTTGCAGGTAGACCTTAGGAAATTGGAAGACTGGGCGTCCAAGTGGCAGATGAAATTTAATGTGGGCAAATGCAAAGTGATACACATTGGGAATAATAACCGAAATCACAGTTATCGAATGCAAGGTTCCACCTTGGGTGTTAGCGCCCAAGAAAAGGATCTGGGTATCATCGTAGACAATACAATTAAACCTTCTGCCCAATATGAGTAGGCGGCCAAAAAGCAAACAAGATGCTAGGAATTATTAAAAAAGGGATGGTTAACAAGATTAAGAATGTTATAATGTCTCTGCATTGTTCCATAGTGCGACCTCATTTGGAGAATTGTGTTCAATTCTGATCTCCTTATCTCAAGAAAGATACAGTGGTACTAGAAAAGGTTCAAAGAAGAGTGATCAAGATGATAAAGGGGATGAAACTCCGCTCGTATGAGGAAAGATTAAAAAGATTAGGGCTCTTCAGCTTGGAAAAGAGACAGCTAACAGGAGATATGATTGAAGTCTACAAAATCCTGAGTGGAGTAGAATGGGTACAAGTGGATCAATTTTTCACTCTGTCAAAAATTACAAAGACTAGGGGACACTCAATGAAGTTACAGGGAAATACTTTTAAAACCAATAGGAGGAAATATATTTTTTTCACTCAGAGAATAGTTAAGCTCTGGAATGCATTGCCAGAGGTTGTGGTAAGAGCGGATAGCGTAGCTGGTTTTAAGAAAGGTTTGGACAATTTCCTGGAGGAAAAGTCCATAGTCTGTTATTGAGAAAGACATGAGGGAAGCCACTGCTTATCCTAGATTGGTATACAATTCAGCTGAGAGAAATTGTCTCACAGCGTTACCACCTTTCATTCACAGCTTATTGTTCATTTAATTTTTCACTGTTCCTCAGCGGGCCACCACACACTCAAGCGTTCTCATAGGGCATGGCTTTACGCTCCCACTCCTCATTGGAAACCAGCATACGTTTTTTTTATATATATATATACTTCTTGCGTTTACTTTATAAATAAATTATATATACTAAAAGTACTTAGCTTTTAGCGAGACGCTGTGCAGGGGAGTTTGTGTGAGTACACCGACATGTTTCGCCCGTATGCTGGTTTCCAATGAGGAGTGGGAGCGTAAAGCCATGCCCTATGAGAACGCTTGAGTGTGTGGTGGCCCGCTGAGGAACAGTGAAAAATTAAATGAACAATAAGCTGTGAATGAAAGGTGGTAACGCTGTGAGACAATTTCTCTCAGCTGAATTGTATATTGTCTAGATTGTCTAGACTTTTCATTCCAAAGAACTTTATTATAGTAGTGCTTAAGTTTACATTATATCCTAGATTGGTAGCATTGGGTTTTGGCCATGTACTAGGTACCTGGATTAGCTACTGTGAGAACAGGCTACTAGGCTTGATGGACCATTGATCTGACCCAGTAAGGCTATTCTTATGTTCTTAGCTTATATCCTTTAGTTTATTTGACAACTTATTATACCACCTTACATTTGAAAAAGGAAAAACAAAGCAGTTTACATTGGGGTAGCAGCTATGTACCAGGGCTGCACTTAATGCCACCTGTTGAGATGGGATTGTGCAGCTGTGCTATTGGTAGTTGTGACAGCTGCTGCTTGGCACTGACCTGCATACTAGCTGTCACAGCCAGCCTCACCTTTGCTCTTTCCTCGTATACCTACAACCCACACCTACTCATGTTAAGCAGTTTATGTTGGCTTTTAACACTCTGGCTAGTTTACAAGTGGCAAACTCAGTGCTTGCTGCTTAAAATAGCTTAGCAAAATGGTCCCAGAGACTCCAAAGGCTGGAAATTACAAACAGTGATAACTTTACTTATAGTAGCTTTTCTATTTTTCATTTCGTTAAGATTTTTACGGATCAGTGGAGAAGGTATTGATCTGATTTATTAACTGAGTCCTAGTCTATTCCGGGATTAATGGCTGGGTGTAACTCAATTACATCTTTAACAGGTTATAATATTGTGTGATTTGTTTCAACAGCATTGTACACTGTGTATCCTCTACAGCTGAAAGGTTTTTGAGCACATGATGATTTAATAGGGCTCCTTTCCATTATCCTGAACATGTCTTCAAAGTACATGTAATCCCTTTACTGTCCCCATTGCATTGCTTTCTGGTTCAAGCATGAATTTTATTTAAGTTTTATTGATTTTTATTTAAGATTTTACATGGAAGGGCATCAAGTTATTTTGCACCCACGATGGATTTGTAAGACTGAAATACAGGGCAGCGTTCCACTGCAAATCTAATTATTTCAAGTTAAACAAGTTAAATTATTTGTCTAATCAATTTACTTCATGAATATTTTTAGTTGTATTTGATAATAAGGATAGATGGGTCATGGAATCCTATTTTGGTTGACATTTTTTATGTGCAGTAGGGATTTTCTTTTCCTTCTCCTAACAAAATTTATGCTTTCTATTACTATTTTTGTAATGTTAAGTTTACATTTTTATGTGAATGTGTCTTATTATACTGTTCTCTGCTTTGAAGGGCTTAGTAAGTTTAGATTATAAATGATGTGCAATTTAATTTGATTGAATTTAATTCCATCTGAGACAATTGAGAAAAGAAAAGCTTCTCTCAAGATTCTTGGAGTAGCATGCAATAATGTTTTTTGTCCCTTTTGGTATTCTTCTCTATCAAGAAAAGGTAAGACATATTTAAGGGGAAAAAAAAGCATTGACATCTTACCCAAAGTATTGATTGCTTTAGGGACAAGAACATTACAGTTGCATTGAAGAGAAACCACAATTTAAAAGGTATTTGGGAACCATCCCTTATAAAAGGGTCTGTGATTGTCTCCATACAATAAGGGCATCTCTCCTGCCGTGAGTCGCGGCAGTTCGGGTAAAGGGGTGATCACATCGTGGCAGGAGAGATAGCCAATCTCTCCTGCCACGATTCATCACCCCCACTTCCCCACAGTGATCTGGGCAGGAGGGAGCCTAAGCCCTCCTGCCCATGTGACCCCCCCTACCCCTCACTCCCACTAAGATCTGGGCAGGAGGGAGCCCAGGCCCTCCAGCCCCGACACAGCCCCACCACGACCGCCCCCCCAAGCCCCTGATCAGCCCACCGAACACCTCCCCCACCCGCTGACCCGTGATACCCCCCCGCTGACCCTGTGACACCCCCGACACCTCTCCCGTACCTGTATAAAAGGTGGCCGGCCAAACGGGTCCCAAGCCTGTCCAACCAGCAGGCCCGCCATCCTCAGAATGGCGGGCCTTAGTGCCTGATTGGCTCAGGTGCCTCAAACCCTGCCGACAGGTGGGGCCTGAGGCGCTTGGGCCAACCGGAATTGGCCCAGTAGCCTTAGGCCCCACCTGTGGGCAGGACCTTAGGCACATGGGCTGGGTTGTCGGGGGTCGTGGCTCACCGAAGCAGGAGGGCTTGGGCTCTCTCCTGCCCCGATGTTGTCGGGGGGGGGGAGAGGGGGTCGCGGCTCGCTGGGGCAGGAGGGCTTGGGCTCCCTCCTGCCCAGATCGTTGTCGGGGTGGGGTTGGATTCTGTAACTGGTGTTGTTTTTGACAGACACCGGTTACAGAATCTAGCTTTTAGGCGAAGGACTGGTCCCTCCTTCGTCTAAAAGCCCTTGTTTTGGCCGTTTGGGACTTAGGCTTTTTTTTAGGTTGATTAAATGGTGCCAAGGATGTGGGTTCACACCCACTACTTCTTCTAACCCTGAACAAGTCACTTAATCCCCCCATTGCCCCAGGTACATTAGATAGATTGCGAGTCTACCAGGACAGACAGGGAAAAATTTTTGAGTACCTGAATAAATTCATGTAAACCATTCTGAGCTCCACGGGGAGAACAGTATAGAAAATTAAAAAAATAAATAGATAGACCATCAGTCTGCCCCAGTATTCATAAGTTTTTATGTTCTAAAGAAAGGATTAGTGTTTCAAACAGTGATCATCAAAGTAAGGTTTCAACTTCTTGATCTTCTTAATTTGAAAAAATATCATTCATTTTTTTGCAACAGATGCTTGGTGGGAGATGAAATTTAATTCAGAACCTATATAAAATGCTAAACTGCAAACATTTGTTTTGACAGGTAACCTCACACCATTGATATCACTATGTAACAAAATTTCATTTTTTTTTTGTTCCTGAGTAATAAATGTTCTTTTTTAATTGCCTGTGCCATAAAAGTATAGAAAATGGCTATCATTCCCCTCAGACTTTGCTGTTGTGACTAAGACATTGATATTTTGAAATTTACCTTTTTTTTTGCAGAACATTCCAAATTGATTCCAAGCTGAATAAACTTAGAGCCAATTTTACTAAGGCACAAACATCTTGCAGATGCATTTTGCTATGCATGCAACGGCCAATTTATTAAGACAGGAGGAAAACGTAAACTATAGAAGCATCTGCTAAGATGTGCGATGCCTACAAGACATATTTCGGTATGCCTGTTGGTGATCAAGACAAACCTTGTGAGCACATGTGAGCACTGCCTAAAAAAGCTCTGGGAGATAAGACAAGTTTGTTTCTCACTAGGATGGCAGAATTTTCTTCTATAAAATTTATTAGAATGATTAATTTTTACAAATATTTAAATTTTTAAAATTTTAAATGTTATTTGAAAATATATCATATATGAAATATGTTGTGAGAATCTTATACACATTAGTCATAGGTGAAATACTTGTAAATTTATTGTTTTCATTACCAAACGTCGAACTGACATGGATGCATCTGCAATCACATATCCAGACATTCCTTCATCCATCACCCTGGTGCCATACTGGCCTGAGATCCCCATACTCACTCCCCCAGAAAGAGAGAAGCTGCCTTCAGAAGAGAGCAGCAAGTCAGAGAGTGAGGGAAACATTGTAGATCCAGTTTACAATATCAGTGGTGCAGCTAATGAGAGAAACCTATACTATCTGTACCAAAAAGATCTCAATGACATGATCAGATATCTTGGCCTCACCAAATCAAATGCCAAACTTGTGACATCTAAGGACACAAAGGTGCACTACCAAAGGCGGGACTGGTCCCAGTAGACCATGTTGTCTGTGGGGAAAAACAACGTCAAATGGGAACCACTGGTGGACCCCTGGAAAGTGCTGATGTCACCACTGCACATCAAATTGGGCCTAATGAAACAATTTGTCAGAGCTCTTGATAAGGAGTTGGTAGCCTTCAAGTACTTTGAAGACATCTTCCTTAATCTGACTGAGGCAAAGGTCAAAGCTAGTGTCTTCATTGGACCACAGATAAAGAAGATCCTGGAGTGCAAGGAATTTTCCTAAAAGCTGTGGTCTGGAGTTTCCTGGGCAATCATAAAGCCGAAAACTACATGGAGTTGATTGAGAATTTGATGAAGAATTACAGTAAAGTGAGCTGTAGGATGTCTCTCAAAGTCCATATCTTTGAGACATTCAAGGATAACATGGTAGAACACTGAGAGGAGCAAGGTAAGCGCTTCTATCAGTATATGCTGGACTTCAAACACTGCAACCAAATATGTTGACAACATGATGGAGTACTACATCTGGAAGCTGATTCATGAAAGAGATTTACATTATAATCACAAATCTCAAAAACTACTCGCTTCTACATTTTCTGTGGTCATCTTTGAATAACTTCAATATACTCATAAATACATGTTAATTGTGATTCATATGTTGCTTTTTATGACTATACTGTAGAGAATGACACGGTAACAAAATTCATCACCATTCCCGTCCCCGCGGATAACCGCGGGAAATAATCCCTTGTCATTTTCTAGTGTCTATTTCATCCTCAGTCCTTCTACACCAGCATTCTTCAAAGCAAAGCTTGTAGGTCAGTGGTTGTGGCCATTCATTCATACTCTGATTCTTCGCTCTCTCTTTAAAGAATGACATGAAGATGGTTTCCCTCTGTTATCCGCGGGGACGGGAACGGTGATGAATTTTGTCACTGTGTCATTCTCTACTATACTGTATAAGGATGAAAAGATGAAAGTTCAGCGTTTCCATGTTTTAAATAGGTAAATTACAAAATTTCACTATCTTGGTCACAAAAGCCAAGTTTTATGGAAAAACAGATATTTTCTCTACTATTTTGGCATGAGCAATCAGGAAATTACAGTTACTGCCCAGGAACAAAAATTGTGTTACATAGCATATTCACATATAGAAATTTTCCACACCCTGGTCATTTTTAGATTCATATGTACGCTCTGCTTTATAGACACTCCTGTCTTCCCTTCCTTTTCTCCACCTTTCCTCTTTCTTTCCTTTCTCTTTTTATTTTTACTCTGTCTTCTTTCATCTTTTTCTCATACAGTCTTCACAAACAACTCCATTATTCTGAGCTTTTCTTAATACTATGGTCCTTTATAATTAATTTTATATTTATAGATCATATATATATACAAAACATTATCTTATTCTTATGTATTTGAATTGCTCCTTGTATTTTTCAAAATACTCAATAAAAATTTATTTAACTTAAAAAAAAAAAAAGAAAAGAAAAGAAATTTTCCATACTCATTTTACCCAAAAAAACAAAACCTTGGTCATATCTGGAATGAGTTGCAACTTGCTAAAAGCAACTGATTCCCAAACTTCAAAAACAAACTAACAAAAAAGAACAAATCATTTCAAGAGATATAGCATACTCTGTTCAGAGACATACCGCTAGATATCTTCAGCAAAAATGCAGTACTTGAAATGCACATTTCCTAATATCACTGAAAGGTCTCAAATAACAAACAAAAGTAGTAGCAAAATGGATTCTTGAAAAACACCTGAAACTAAGGGCTACAGCCTCAGTATCCTGAGATTGTGGGTTCAAACCTATGCTGCTCCTTGTGACCCTGGGCAAGTCGTTTGATCTCCTCATTGCCCCAGATATATTGGGTAGATTGTGAGCCCACCAAGACAGATAGGGAAAATGTTTGAGTACCTGAATAAATTTGTGTAAACTGTTCTGAGCTGCCTTGAAAGAACGGATAAGAAAATGTAATAAATAAACAATGCTGATATCGGTGGCTACCCCTTTACCATTTAGAGATTGCACCTGCATAGGGTTACCATATGTCCGGGAAAACCCAAACATGTCCACTTTTTAGAGGACTGTCTGGACAACCGGAGGGATTTCCAAAACCCAGCAGTTTGTCCGGGTTTTAGAAATCCTGAGCTCAGAGGCCACGTCTCGAAGCCTTTGCACATGCGCCGATCTCACCTTGATGACATCATACGTACGCGTGCATGTGTATAATTTCATTGTGTCGATGTCCGCGCATGCGCAAAAGCTTCCAAATGTGGCCTTTGAGCTCAAGGAGGTTCGGGGGGGGGGAGGGGGCTGGGGAGGAATGGGGCAGAGCTGGAGACAGAACAGAGTGGGACTGGGGGCGGGACGGGGCAGGTGCCAGTCATCTTCTTTTTTCATATAGGAAATCTGGTAACCCACACCTGCAGGAAAAATAGGTGTTGGAAACGTAGGTTTACATTTCTGGTGCCTATCTTTGCAGTGACTCATACCTATGTAGATGCATGACATTAGCCATGCCTATAGTGGCAGTAGGCGCCTCAAAAGGTGCTATTTTGGTGCTGATAGGTGCTTTAAATTTAAAATTAATTGCCATTTCAAAAGGGGTTTCTGAATTAACTTATGTGCCGGTAGGGCTTAAGTTTAGGTGCAATTTATAGAATTTCCCTCTTTATGCTAATGATTAAAATGCACTAAATGCTAAGAAACCCATAGAAATAAAATAGGCTTCTTAGTTTTTAGAATGTGCTAATTGTTAGAGCACTAAATTCCCTTAGCAAACTTTAGTGATGGAAGCCCTAAAGCTTTTGGGTCAAAAATGAATTCAACCACAACCACAACCACAAAATGCATTGCAATATATTCCTTTAAATGAGATTTAAATCATTTCAGCATCTTACTTCCAAGCTGTAGCCCTTCTAATTTCCTTAACAAGATCTCGTAGTGAATAAGTCACACCAATGACAAATCAAATAGTATTCAACCTGCAGTCATAACTTTATTTCGACATCATTACCGTTCAAGAATACTAACAACGGGGGCCATTCATTAAGGTGCGCTAAGCAGTCACTACCTGATTCTATAAATGTTGCCCAAATTTGGGCATACAGGGCAAATTAATGCGTTAACAAGATATAAGAATATAGGCTGGTATGTCAAATGTTTATACCCGTGGAGCTCTCAGATACCTACACCGTCAAATCATAAACGATTGTTCAAACGGCTCATGTAGGTATAAGTATCAATCATTGAGCTCCACTTGTTTTCTTTTATATAGTGCAAAAATAATCAAATTTCAATAAAGCACTTATCTTTTTAGTAGTGGTTTTTTTAGTCATGCCAAACTCGCACTGTATGTTATTCACTCTGTGCCCAACGGGACCCGTTTCGCCCAAATAATGGCTTCTTCAGGGGTCTAAGGCTTCTACAAACACAGAGAATAATAATTACTTCTACTTAATTCTATAAACATTTATAAAAACGTTTTTGAAAATGGGTTTACTCACTGTGCTATTCATGCAGCGTCTTTGACAAGATGGCGTTAGCAAATGTAAGACGCCACGCATGCGCTATAAAGATGCTTCAATTAAGTAGCATCTGTGAAACTTAAAGGGACATACATCAAATCAACGTAAAGTTACTATTATCAAAAAGATCTAAAAGAAAGCACTCCAATCCATATTGGCATTCAGACCTCCCGGTTTTAATGTTCCTAAATTAAAAATCCAGCGGGATTCTTTTTGTAATAGATTCCTATGTCTATCACCACCGCGTGGATTCGGGATTACACGATCTATTGCAAAACATTTCAATTCCCTGAAGCTGTGTTGTAACTGATTGCAATGTTCTACTAGGGGTACTGTATTCCTCATGCATTTAATGTTGGATTTATGTTCAATAATTCTCGTCCTTAATGCTCTGATCGATTTTCCAACGTACCATTTTTTGCATGGACACATTATTACATAGACTATGTATTCCGAAGAACAGGTAAGGAAATGATTTATAGAATAAACTTTCCCATCTTTTGGGCTGGTGAATTCCTTAAGTTGAATCATGTTCTCACAAACGCTACATTTACCACATTTATAGAAACCTTTTGGTAGCAGATTATCATCTATGGTTTTTGCTTTTTGAAAATCTGCTGGTGAAAGTATTCTTTCAGGTTTCTATCTCGGGCAAAAGCAATCCGTAATTCAGTCTCTTGAAAGGTGGAACTAGTTCTCATAATTTTCCAATTGTTCTTCAGGATATTGGCAATGTTATTGCCGTATGCTGATAATTTTAATACACAGGTCATCTTGTCTTCTTCTCTAGTTTGTTCTTTCATAGTACATTTATTTACGAGCCAATCCCTATGATAATATTTTGCCCTTTTGTATGCTCTTTTCAGGATATTATTAGGATATCCTCGACACTCAAGTTTTTGCATCAATGTTTTTTTTTTTGTTTGTTTGTTTTTTGTAGTGATGTCACTACAATGAGGTCTTAGGTTTTACCATTTTCTACAAGACAGATTAATAGAACTATTTTTCCAATGCGTGCTTGATCGGGCTATCCTTACACTGGAACATAAGGGACAGCGGAAAATGAAATGGAGAGTGGCAGGGTGGTTTTGATTCTGGTTTCCCTGTTGAAGGAATATGAGGAAAATAAAGTGTTTTTCTGTTTTGAAAAGACAAAAAAAAAGACTATTTATTTCCATTTGCACTATGTGAGGACTGGATCCAAGCGCTCGTGGTGGGTGTTTGGGCCTTGCCTGCTTGCGGGTCCCTGACCCCGCCACAACATATATCTATCTATATGCTATTCTATAACACTTCACACCCTCATATGTCTTGCACTGGAGAATCCTCCTACTCGATAGGGAGATAAATCTTAGTATTCTGTGACGAAGATTAATATATAATATTGTTATCACAGCTATAATAAACTGTTAATAATGTTACCTTCCCTCTATTACTTTAAATATTATAGTGAAGTGCTCAGACCAAGTAACCCAAAATATAGTGATGTCACTACAATGAGGTTAACAAGGGGACCATCATCGCCTTCACCTGTCCCCTACCCTCCCTTGATACCCACAAATGTTTTCAGATAAACTTGATGTACTTATCTGAATAGGGGGGTAGTTGATTTTCGTTAATTCTCATTGATGACATTGTGCTTATAAATTTCATGTGCTCCGTTAAAATCCTAGAACTGTTCATTCATTCGTCCAATCCCGTCCCCCCGACTCGAGTTTCACCTCTTCATCAGGGAGGGACACTATTGAAAAAATCAAAGCCAAGTTCAAAATTCACAACTTAAACTACTTATAACGTGTTATAATAAATCAAATTAACCCTAATATGTCTGAGTACCATAAACTAAATGCCTATATAGTCAATTACTCTTAGAATTTTTTTTAAAAAACCTTTTTTTACCTGATAATGGCTCACTGAGACAAGACTCAATCAAAGCAACGGGCCAACTGAATCTATCTACTCTGCCCCTAAGCTTTTTAAAGGGAGCTAACCGGAAATAGGTTGCTACTATGAAAACCGGAAATAGACACTTGAAGTCAATCGTAAATACGAGAAATATATCAAACTTTTAAACTGCTAGCCAGTCTATATCTAGATTCAAACCCTTTGGCACCAAGGTCCGCCAATTATATATGAAGCGTTGCTCTTTTTGGAGTAAAATTTTTGATATATCACCCTCGATGTTATGTGCTTGAATCAATACCGTGTATTTCAGATCTTCTAGTGTATGTGACTGCTCCAGCCAATGGGAAACCAGGGGGGCGGAGATTCGACTCGTCCTGATGTTACTTAAATGTTCTATGATCCGAGTTTTTATCATATGGATCGTTTGGCCTATGTATATTTTGTTACATGGGCACTGAATATAATAGATCACTCCCCTGGATTCACAATTGGTCCCTGTGTTCAAAATAAAATGTCGTCCACCTGAACATGGTATTTCCACATAGGAGGCTTCCAGTACATAACGGCTGACCCTGCATTTACCGCAAGGTTTATGGGAGAGCTTTGGCATCGTGCCCTGGTTATATAGATTGTGTTTTAGTTGTTCACCCAGATTTTTTGCTCTTGAAAAGGCAAACTTGGGTAAATTCTGCAGTGTTGGATGGTACTGAAGTATTGCCCAATGTTTTAATATGATATGTTTTATGGCGTTACTGTTGTTAGTGTATGGCATAACGCAAACAATATTCTGTTCTTTTTCTTTATTTTGATCTTTCAGCATTAACCAGGGTCGGTGGCAATTTTTAGCTCTTTTTCACGCCCTCCTAATGATTTTCCCAGGATATCCCCTTTGTGTAAACTTAGTATACATTTCATTAGCCTCTTTATCAAAATCAGATTCCTCCGAGTAGATTCCCCGTAAACGGAGAAACTGCCCGGTAGGAATACTGTTTCTCAATGCTCGTGGGTGAAAACTCTGGTATTGCAATAAAGTATTTCGGTCTGACATTTTTTTGTGGAGAGTGGTGGAGATGTGATCATTGTGTTTAAGGATCTTTATATCTAAAAAAGATATTTGATCTTTATCTGATTTATACGTGAATGCGATGTTAACATCCTTCTGATTGAGATCTTCTAAAAAAACTCTTTAAAGCCTCTTCTCCACCACTCCACACAAAAAATATGTCATCTATAAATCGCTTCCAACAGGAGACGAATTGAAAATAAGGTGAATTATAAACATGTGTTTCCTCATACTAAGCAGGCCAACGTGGGGGCAACTGTGGCCCCCATGGCCACTCCCTTAGTTTGGAGGTATATTTCGCTCTCGAATTTAAAATAATTATTGAAAATAACTATTTCAGCCAAATCACTTAACAGGCATATCCTGGAGTTTGTAAAATTTAATTTCAGCAGTTGAGTTTTAACTAATTTCAATGCTTCCTGCTGAGGTACATTGGTGTACAATGCAACAACGACAGTTACTAAAATTGAATCCACTGAGAATGTCTGTTCAGAACACTGTTCAATAAATTGTAAAAAATAAGTTGAGTCTTTGATATATGACTCAGCATGAGGAACTAGGAGAATGACATGGGGACACATTTTCCCCCTTCTCCCTGGGAGCTCATTTTCTCATTCTATCATTTGACCTGGATACCACTCATTTTAGTTGTTTTTCTGACATTTTCCTCATTTTGTCAATGGTTATTAGAATTTGATATGATATTTTTTTCAGTAAATATAATTAAGCAGTTTATATTGTGACAAGCAAAAGAGGCCAAGCCCTAAGACATACAGTATGCCAGCCAGTGACAACCCTGCCACTGGTTGGAATTCTAGCATTGCAAACCTTGATCACACAGAGGCAGTTTCTGTAAACCTAGAAAGAGCAGGAACAGAGATTTATTTGACTTTGAATAAGCAAGGCAGAGTGCAACAGGCAGGGAAAGGTTTCATACCCTTTTACAAAGCTGCAATAGGCAGTGGGGGAGGGGTGCAAAGTTCTCACAAGGTAACATCAGGAACAAAGGACTAGGCAGCCAATCAGGAAGCTAAGTAGCTCAGCTCAGCTGGATAAACAGGGAGTGGTTTCACACAGCAGGAGGACACCTCAGAGCTCACCTCAGAGACCAACACCAGGGAGAAACAAGTGGGATAGACACTGGAGACACATTGAGCCAGACTTGGGATAAGACCTACGTTGGCTGGGGGCAAGACAGGAGGATTCTGCCAGGCAAATGGGGACTCCGATATGCCTCAAAGCTTATCAGCCTGATGGCAGTGATAAGGTAACTAGCTCTCAGTTAGAAATGACAGTTAATGAGGGCAGCTGTGATTGCCAAGCTCAGAAAGAATATACAAGCCAAGATTTTGAAATGTCTGCTGAAGTCCAAGAGCTTGAGAATGTGAATAACATTGCAAAACCAGAATGTGAAATGGTTTGGGAGAAAATATACCCCTTTGCCTAGGGTTTACTGTAAAGCCAAAGGTAAATGCTAAACATTTCTCTACATGTTTGTGAATGTGAGGGCAGGGCACGTCCCTGATCTCCTAGCTCAGTCCTTCTAATGAAACCAGTGTTCTTGTGGACAGTAAGAATTGCACTAACCTTTAGAGGGAACCTCAAAATAACTGATATTACTCAAAGCAGTACCAGCAGGGCACAGTAGCCAAAGTTATAGAAGCTCTAGTAAGTTGTGCAGTTTCAGCGGAGAGCTAATTGCACAGCTGATAGCAGAGCAGCTGCTTAGCACTGTGAAAAAAAACACATTGCAAACATTTGATTTTCTGAAAGCATTTTGTGGCATCTTTTTTGATTTTTGTTTATGGATAATTTCTCCCACTGATGTGGACAGTGTTTGTTTGTGTATATGATTTATCTGAAGTACCGCTCAACTGGACGCTGTGTGTGTATGGGTCAGGGCAGCACCTTAGCACCCTATTCCCCGCCACAATATAAAATAATAATAATAACAGAAGAAAACTTCAGAGCTTTAGTAATATGTCATTCCAGATGATAAAGGGCAGTGCTACCATGGATAAAAAAAAGTCCTTGAAAGATATAGCCCCTCTTAGTAATGTAATGTAATTTATTTCTTATATACCGCTACATCCGTTAGGTTCTAAGCGGTTTACAGAAAATATACATTAAGATTAGAAATAAGAAAGGTACTTGAAAAATTCCCTTACTGTCCCGAAGGCTCACAATCTAACTAAAGTACCTGGAGGGTAATAGAGAAGTGAAAAGTAGAGTTAGAGGAAAGATAAAAATAAAATAAACATTTTAACAAGACAGCATTGATCTAAATACTTTGGAAGGTAGAAGAGAGGAGAGAAAGGAATAGAAGCATGATGAAGTGATGAAGTGGAGCAAGTAAGTTTAGGAGGAGCGATTGACGTTTCCAGAAAGGGCTTCTTCAGGGAAGAGACTTGGCCGACAGTCCCAGGATGCCTATGTCTCCTCCCCTGAGATGTTCTCTCATCCATGCATTCCCTCCCAGACACACTGCCCGTGCCCCAGCCGCTCCAAGGAGGCTGCCCCAGATGAGGCCCACGGTGAATGCAGGATTCTCTCCTCTGCGGGAAAGCCGCCCGGAGCCAACAGTCGATCTTCTTAGCGGATTGCAGGGGGGGAAGAGTTAACACTCTTGGTAGTATCGGGTCTGTGTGCTCTCGGTGGTTGTGGCTGGTCTCGTTGCTGCTTAGGTGTAAAAGCAGTTGATCTCCACTGCTGCTGATATTTAAAAGCAGGCAGATTGATCTCTCCAATGGACTGCAGGGGGAGGAGTTCACACTCCTGGCAGGATCGGGTCTGTGGGCTCTTGGTGGTTGCGGTAGGTCTCGCTGCTGCTTGTATGTAAAAGCAGTTGTTTTTCTACTGCTGCTGATATTTAAAGCAGGTAGATTGATCTCTTAAACGGGATATAGGGGGAGGAGCTCACATGCCTGGCTGGATCGGGGCAAGGGCTCCTATTATAGGCAGCTGGTCTTGCTGCTACTTAGGTGTTAAAGCAGTTGATCTTCCTAGCGGACTGCAGGAGCTCACACTCCTGTCATGATCTGGTCTATGGGCTCTTGGTAGTTGCGGTTGGTCCCAATGCTGCTTAGGTGTAAAAGCAGTTGTTCTCTTGTTCTTGGTAGTATCGGGTCTGTGTGCTCTCGGTGGTTGTGGCTGGTCTCGTTGCTGCTTAGGTGTAAAAGCAGTTGATCTCCACTGCTGCTGATATTTAAAAGCAGGTAGATTGATCTATCCAATGCTGGGGGAAGATCTTATATGTCTGGCTGGATCGTGGCAAAGGGTTCCCGGTAGTAAAAGGTCATGGGTCATGGTAGAGGTTTCTACAGAGGCCCAGGGCATTAAATGCTCCAAAGCTGCTCCAAGGCTCATAGGAATTAGCATCATCTATAAAAAACGCATCCAAGAAGCGATACCCCATTTCTTTCTGCTTGTTTTACCCTCTCTTTCTCTCATTTTATTTTTATTTATACAGTGTAATTTAACAACCTTCCCTTCCCTTTTCTCCCCATTTGTTTCATACCCTTCGTGATCTAGTCTTTGTATTGATCTTATCCCCCATATTTTTTTTTATATATAACTATTTTATAATTTTTATCTTTTATTATTGTAAACCAACCAGATACTCGTGATGGTCAGTATATCAAAATATTAATAAACTTGAAACTTGAAAATAGAGATATTAAAAAAGAATCACTTTCCCAGAACCTTAGAACATAAGAACATAACATAAGAACATAAGCAGTGCCTCTGCTGGGTAAGACCAGAGGTCCATCATGCCCAGCAGTCTGCTCACACGATGGCCCATCAGGTCCAGGACCTGTATAGTAATCATCTATCCATACCCTTTTATCCCCTTTTCCTTCAGGAAATTGTCTAATCCCTTCTTGAACCCCAATATCGTACTCTGTCCTATCACCAATGCGCATTCCCTCTGGGAGCGCATTCCAGGTGTCCACCACCCTTTGGGTTAAGAAGAACTTCCTAGCATTGGTTCTGAATCTGTCCCTCTCTACTTTCTCTATGCCCTTCATGATCTTGTAAGTCTCTATCATGTCCCCTCTAAGTCTCCGTTTCTCCAGGGAAAAGAGCCACAGTTTCTCCAAACTTTCAGCGTATGACAGGTTTTCCATACCTTTTATCAAATGTGTCGCTCTCTTCTGAACCCTCTCGAGTAATACCATATCTTTCTTAAGGTACGGCGACCAATATTGGATGCAGTATTCCAGGTGCAGGTGTACCATCGCCCGATACAACGGCAAGATAGCTTCTTTTGTTCTCGTAATACCTTTCTTGATAATACCTAGCATTCTATTCGCCTTCTTAGCGGCCGCTGCGCACTATGCTGACGGCTTCATTGTCTTGTCCACTATTACCCCTAAGTCCCTTTCTTGGGTACTCTCACCCAATAACAGCCCTCCCATCGTATAGTTGTACTTCCGGTTTTTGTTTCCTACATGCAAGACTTTACATTTCTCTACATTGAACTTCATCTGCCATCTCGTTGCCCACTCTCCTAGTTTGTTCAGGTCCCTTTATAGATCTTCGCAGTCCTCTTTAGTCCTAGCCCCACTAAATAGTTTGGTGTCGTCTGCGAATTTTATTACTTCGCACTTCGTCCCTGTTTCTAGATCATTTATAAATACATTGAACAGCAGCAGTCCGAGTACCAACCCCTTCGGAACACCACTCGTGACCCTCCTCCAGTCCAAGTAGTGGCCCTTCACTCCTACACTTTGCTTCCTACCTGCCAACCAATTCTTGATCTATCTATGTACGTCTCCTTCCACCCCATGGTTCTTCAGTTTCCGAAGTAGGCGTTCATGAGGTACCTTGTCAAAGGCTTTTTGGAAATCTAAGTATACGATGTCTATGGGGTCCCCTTTGTCCATCCGTTTGTTAATTCCGTCGAAGAAGTGCAATAAGTTTGTTAGGCACGATCTTCCCTTGCAGAAGCCATGTTGGCTTGTTATCATTAGTTTATTCCTTTCTAGATGCTCATCGATGCTGTCTTTTATCAGCACTTCCTCCATCTTCCCCGGATCCGAAGTCAAACTTACCGGTCTGTAGTTCCCCGGGTCACCTCTCGATCCTTTTTAAAAGATGGGCATAACATAAGCTATCTTCCAATCCTCCGGGATCATGCCTGTTTTCAGGGATAGATTACAAACCTGCTGTAATAGTTCTGCTATTTCCTCCTTTAGTTCTTTCAATACCCTAGGGTGGATTCCGTCCGAGCCCGGAGATTTGTCAGTTTTTAATCTATCTATCTGCTTGTGTACGTCTTCAAGGCTTACCTCCATGCATGTTAATTTTTCTGCTTGGTCTCCTTTGAAGATTTGTTCAGGTTCCGGTATATTGGATGTGTCCTCTTTTGTAAATACTGACGAAAAGAAATAAAAGATACAGTTAAAACTGGTAAAAAAAATTTGCCAAACAGAAGCATTTAAGTTTGGTTTCTTCCATAAGGGTTGGACAGTTAGAGGGGCATAATTGTTTTTTAAAAGTCTAAGTCTGTTTTGGGCCTAGGGCGCTAGTCGCCCAAAGTCGGCAGTGTGTAAAGTCCATTCTCAAAAAATAAGTCCAAAATATATAATTTTTGAAAATCTTCTTATATTTCCAGCCATTTGCCGTCAAGTCATCTACCTTTATACCATATTCTCAACCAAAAATTTGTCCAAGTCCCAAACATCCAAAACGAGACCTTTTGGACATGGGAGGGGCCAGAAAAGTGATGGACTGGACACCCAGACATGGCAACAGAGTAGTGGGGCATCTTACAGGTCACTGCTGTGAACTTCACAAAAAGTGTGCTACATAAACATATTTCCACAACTCCCATGCAGATCATGGTAAGCCCCCCAAACCCACTATACCCACCTGACTATAACCCCAATAGCTCTTAAGGCTGTAGGTGGGACCTATATGGCAGTACAGTAGGGTTGGGGGAGGGGTTGGTGGGCTCATATTTTCCACCATGAATGTAGAGTGGCTTATGGGCCTGGGTCCTCCTCTCTATGGTTCACTAGCCCAGCAGCTTTTCTAGGCTTTCCAGGTGCTGAAGTTCTGGAAGCAGGTATAAACATTTTTATTCAGATTTTTATGGCAGTGTGGTGTGTGTGGGGGGGAGGGCAGTGATCACTGGGGGAGTATATGGGGGTCTGTACTTTGTCCCCGCAGCAGTTATCTGGTCACTTTGGATACCTTCAGGGCACTTAGACCTGTTTTTAGATCGCGTAAATCACAACAGTTCTGTCTAGGCAGTTTCATTAAACTTTTGATTATCCCTGCAGGATGACTAAGTCTAAGTAGACCCTCATCCCGCCCGCCTTCAGCCCTAACCACTCCTCAAAAAACACCCCTTTTCGCTCTGGACGCATAGTGGCAGTCAGAGGCCCAAAATGCCTCTAGATACTTCTAAAACCCCATTTTGATTATCGGCACTTGGACGACCTGTCTTCTAGGTCATCCAAGCCCCGATTTAGGCGAGTTTTTACGTGCATTTCTGTTTCAATTAAGAACCTCTTAGCTTCCAGCATTTGGTAAGAGAATCTGAAGTCAAATTGGAATTCGTGGTAAGAGAATCTGATGTCAAATTGGAATTTGTAGTCTCCCTTTTTGAAATTAAGTGCTACAAAGGTATTTTAACCATCTTCCTTCTAATGATGACACCCTGATGCATAGTGATTATTTCTTCCTTTTTCCTAATTCCAATACACATAGCAATTGTGAGATATAGTTAAGTAATGCTTACCCTGAGTCTGAAAGTCAATAAATAATACTTCAGCTTATTATTCTAGTACTAGAGTATTATTTTTTCCTCACTGATCTCATATTAATTAGTAATAAATTTAATACTGACTGAGCTAAATCTTAGTCCTGAATCTTACCTAATGAAGTCCTAATTAAAGTGACTAAAACTGTATTTAGAGATCTCATCCAAATTCTTTCTGCGGTCTCCATTTTTTCTCCATACTTACCTTGATTACTCACCATAGTAATATATAATTTACCTTAATAATGAAAAGAAGGAATTGGTGAAAGGGGAGATAAATGAATCTCCTCTCAACCCACTTCTTTATCATTCCCCTCCTATGAGGGGGCTGATGAAAAGTTCTCAACCCAACCACTGAAAGCTATATACTTAACCCAGTGATTTTCCACATTCTTTATTTATTTATTTTAAAAATTTTTTACAGTATACCACATATTGACTATGCGGTTTACAAATTACATATGTACAAATCAACTTAAGCTCCATATACAAACAATGGTAAAACAGAAAACAACAAGGTGTAACACGGGAAAGCATTAATAATCGGATGCATTTTTAACATGTTCTTGGAATTTATCCTCCCCACACTATATCATGAAATTCCAGGAAAGCATGAGGAAATAATTGCAGGTCAGGTTTCTGTATTTTTCTGACCAAATGAAAAAAATAGAAAATCGCTGGACTAAGGGCTCCTTTTACTAAGGTGCCCTAGCATTTTTAGCGCACGCAGGAAATTACCGTGCGCTATGCTTCTAGAACTAATGCCAGCTCAATACTGGCATTAAGGTCTAGCACGCACGGCCCTAGCGCACCTTCGTAAAAGGAGCCCTAAATGTATAGCCCTCGATGGAGACTGCCCCAACTTTTCAGTGGCCCCTTGGATAATCCTCCATACTTTCACTATCCCTAATTTGCGTACAATTCCAAATTTATTTAAAACATTTTCCCTACTGTAGTCTTATTTCTATGTATATAAGACACCTGATAATCCAAGAAGCAAATTTCATACCAAATCTGATAGATCTATAGGGCTTCCAGTGCACTTCCAGAAGATCTCAAGGACCCAGGTTGAAACAAATGCCACCTAGTAAAATGAACTACCTGTGTGGGCTCTTTCAATAGTTTAATTTTAATTACGTATAATACTCTGTATTTAATATAACCTTTTCATTTTGGTCTTTTAAACTGAACAAACTGAAAGAGAATAAAATAACTGATAACAAAAGATGATTAATTTAACCTATTCTAATCTAATCTAATCTGGAATGTCTGAATCGCAGTACGTTCAAACAGATTCAAGGTGATTTACAATTTGAAATTATGGGTATATGAATTGGTATATTGCAAACTAAATAGGAGACAATATAGTTCTATGGAAAGATAGGAATTGCTCAGTTTTTGAGTAGTGCAGAAATATTTAACAGACGAGCTGGTAGGTTGCATAGTATAGATACCGATGATATAGGGGGTACCAAATTAGGTCTGAGAGCTAATTGTCGGTAGAGTATATGGAATTGAAGAGGTAGGTCTTTACAACAAGGTTTTGACTGCTTTTATAAATAGCTGTTCTTTCACATATCACCCAGAAAAGCATGCTTGCTCTCTCTCTCTCTCTCTTTTCCCCTCACATGCTCTCTCTTGATCTCTTCTTCATTCTACTCTCTCCTCCCTTTCACTCACCACCTCCCCTCTTCCCACTATAAGAGCCAAATATACACTAAACCCAGAAGCTAAATGAGTATAGTCACAGGGATCCGCTTTAGTCATAAGATCTATTAAATAAAACAATGGAGCTCACAGCTGAGCTATTAAAGGGAGTTGAGCAATTTTTAATTCTATGCCATTCTATTTCCACTTCTGGAAATCTGTTAACAAAGAGCCGCTGAAAAGACAAGATACAAAGTAGGCTTCATATATCAAATCCATGGACTAAACAACATTATTACATAGCATTTCATAAAACACTATTGCTTTTCTGCAGCTAGAAATCATGTCCTTTTGTCAACTTGTGGTCACATAAGCACTTCTGATATAATTTGTTCCAGCTGCAAAGCAAAGCTGGCCTGTAAGCCAACCAAGGATTAAAAAAAGGACAGTCAGGGATAATTTGATGTCTTTATGGTATAGATAATATGCAAATCATTTCTTCCTATCAGTATCTATTTTTTTTCCTGCAAATTTGGAATCTAAAAGATTTACCATTAGCTGAACAGCAGATTTGATGCCCTGTGGAGAGCTGATTTCCCTGGCTACTTTATTGTAACACCCTTCTTTCCCCAATGCTCATTAACATAGAAATATCATTACGGAGCCTTTCATTATCGTTCATTGAACTGAGCGCAAACACCTTATTTCAGACATTGTTCCACCTTGCCCTAGGCTATTGCCTATAACATTTTGTGCACATTTCAAAAGCATATGAGGTTTTTTTATATTTACAGATTCAATTCCCTAGATATTCTTATCCATCTATTTAATCTTTAGCACAATAAAAATGCATAAAAGTAATTCAATGCTCAGTTAAAATAGAAGACGTGAGAACTAAAGATAAAACTGTGTTTGAAATATGGGTTTTACTAAACGGCAACACAGGTTTCTACTGAAGGCTACCAGATTAAATGCTCCGACGCTCATAGAATTCCTATGAACGTCGGAGCATTTAACTTGCCGGCCCACAGTAGAAATCTCTACTGCCATTAGTAAAAGCAGCCTATATTCATTTGAATGCATGAAAAGTCTAGAAAGTTTCATTCATTATAAGGCAATTTTAACAAATGAGGTGGTTTTTAATAAATCCAGAACCTGAACTTTGGTATCAGAATGGGAGCATTATCTAACTAACACATACCTACGGAATAATTCTGACTTAATGTGGGGAGCGCTTAGCACCTCCTAAAAAGGAAGTGGTAAGAATAAGATCTCAGGTTGACCTGAGGCAGCATAACGTGTACACAAGCACCCATCCACCACAATTAGTTATTCACTTTGCAAGGTAGCTTTTGGATGGCTTTGATGATTGGAGGAAATTGTAACCAATTGTGTATGAGGAAGTTTTGGCAGCATTCCTTCAGGGGTCATTGGAGGTGGTGAGGGGATTTTTGTCCCTCTCCTCCCACTCTCCAAGATAGGATCACTACAGGCTTTAGTGAATGGGGTTGGAGGGAAATTTGGTCGCAAAGGGTTCGCAAACCGATCGGTACACGATCGTTTTGCTTAGTGAATATGGACCTTAGTTGGATTTCATCTCAGGGGTAGTTTGCCCTGGACTATTCCAGCAAGAGTTGTTTAATTAATTGATATTTGAGGACAGACTATGCATCTTCTCTTGCATCACCAAATAAATTTCATGCAGAATTTATTATTTTTGAATGCATTTGATCCACATGTCTTTGGCATCACTACAGGGGGCACAGATAGCCAAAAGTGATGTGTGGTATTCATTTGACTAGAACATCACCAACTAGTCAAGCAGTTATGGAATTTACAATATTTTATGTTTGGCTGGAAGGGGCAAGAAAATTATATTTATATTGATGCATTCAAAGTTATGCTAATAAAACTGCAGCCCTGTTATTCCATATATCTTGTCTGTGTGTATTTTGTTTGGGAAGGGGAGATGGGTTTGTGAGTTATACACATTGGTCCAAATTCTATAAACGGTGTCCCGATTGTAGGCAGCCAACTGCTGCCAAACCAGCCAATTGGGACGCATGTTTTTTTGTTTTGTATTTTTTTAAACCTTCCGAGACAGGCCACCTACATTCTAGGCACCTCCGGGAGCCTAGGGAAGCACGAAGGCCTGCCTAAGCTTGCCTAAGACTAGGTGTGGGAGTAATTGACCTAAAAGTAGCCTTAGGTGGGCCTGGGCGGCCCTATGCACCACCCTAGGCCCGCAGTAGATGCCTACAATGTAGACCAGCAAAATGCGATTCTCTATAGGACACTTGTATGCAATTCTCAAAAGCCACTTTGGCGGATTCTGAGACTGGGTGTCCTATATAGAATCCGGCCCATTGTACTCCCACATTAATATTTTTGCAGGTCTTGCGCACTAATGGAAAAATCTGTGTGGGACCTGTTAAAAAAAAAGTCCTATTTTAGAGACACACTAGAAATGGTGATCATGTGAAAGTCTCATGTTAAAACTTGCTATTTCTTAGCGCATCTTAGTAAAAGGGCCCCTATGTCCGTTGTAATGTCCATATAAAACAATACATAGTCTATCATTACATAAACATTTGATGCATGTTTATCTTCATACAGTTGTATAAGAGCTGTTTTCTTTGTGCAATAGAGTTGTCTGCGGCCGCCTTAAAAGTGGCAGCCGATCGTGTATCAATCACATGATGGCACCATTTGACCATGGTTTTCAAGGCCTGTATTTCTGGTGCCTACCTTTGATGTGAATCGCTCATCCATAAGTGCTTTACTGTTTCTAACATCACTTCTGTTGTTAACTATGCCTTCTGTGATGTTAGGCAGCATAAAATGCCTATGGAGGCACAATTCCAGTGCTGTTTTTTTAGGAGTTGGAAGGCATCTTGAAAATCAGTTTAAAACAGTGTTTAAACAGCATTTTTTTACTTAGCTTAGGCACCAGTAGAGCTCCTACTGGTGACTTAAAAACCAGCGCCATTTATAGAATATGTTTTATATATGCTTTTGTACTCATATTAAACAAAAAAAATCTAATATACTGTAATATAATAAAACGGTAAGCCACGCATGCACACTTCCTATGCATGCGTCCGTTTTCCGTGAGCTGTAGCACACATAGGAAGCGCATGCGCGGCTTATGGTCTGGCCTCAAGTGACATGCGCACCCTTCCCTGCTCTCCACCACTGCCGGCCGCTAGCATCCCCTGCCCTCTCCGTCGCCTCCCGGCTCCAGCGGCATAGGCAGCACTATAAACACGCTGCTTCGCGCCCTTCTCTGCCGATTTCCTCTGCCGCGTCTCTGATGACATCATCGGAGACAGACGCAGCAGAGGAAATCGCCAGTAGAAGGCCGCGAAGCAGCATGTTTAAAGTGCTGCCTACACGGCTGGAGTCCCGAGGTTTGTCGGCGGTGGGAGGGTCAGGAGCAGGCCGGATCGACAACGGCAGTAAAAGAAGGGGGAGGAGCCGAACGTAGCAGGGAAGATAAGGTAAGAAAAGGGAAAAGGGGAGTGGGAGAAAATGCTGCTACTGCTTCTACACACTGCTCACCCATGCCTCTAAATTCCCATGCAGCTGACCATGGAATCGCACACGGGAGCCCCGCCCCAACCGCCTCCTCCAGGCCCTGACCGGCTCCTCCAGGCCGACGACGCGCACGGGCCTAAGTCGGCCAGCCCAAGCACAGGATCCGACATTGCAAAAACGGCCGATCCCGAAATTAGCCCTGCATGCCGCTCCAAGTTTCCAAGTTTATTATATAGTTTGATTAATCGCCTAATCTACATTCTAGGCGATATACAAAATAGTACGAATATTTAAAAACATAGGTAAATTATTACATAGACAAACAATATTTCAAAAACGAACAACAACTAAAAAAAAAAAAAAAACACAATATAGAAACAATAGGAAAATTCTTTAAAGGTTACAATCTGTATCAAGTTCAATATGTAAAGGTAACAACATTAGGAGGGAAGACGAACATAAAAAGAAGGAAATTGAAGATAAAGAGGGTTTGAAGAATCATTTATTCACTAAAAGCATCATTAAAAAGGAAACTTTTAAGCTTAGTCTTGAATTTGTCTAAGTTCTTTGCTTCTCTTATATAAAGTGGGAGATCATTCCAAGACTGGGGGGCAGTCACTGAAAAAATAGTAAGAACATAAGAACATAAGCAGTGCCTCCGCCGGGTCAGACCATAGGTCCATCCTGCCCGGCAGTCCGCTCCCGCGGCGGCCCAGACTGGTCACGACCTGTCTGTATCACCAGAAGAGGCTCCCTTGCCACCTTGGTTTCTCATTTAAATCCTGTCTTCCTATCGAAGTCCTAACCTTCCGGTCTTGCACATGCACGACCTGGTTTGGTTTCTATACTCATTACTTGATTAGCTTTCTATACTTGTGTTACATCCCAGCTCCTCCCTCAGTATCCCACGATCCCTTTATCCTTCAGGAATCCGTCCAATCCCTGTTTGAATCCCTGTACCGTACTCTGCCTGATCACTTCCTCCGGTAGCGCATTCCAAGTGTCCACGACCCTTTGGGTGAAAAAAAACTTCCTTGCATTTGTTTTGAACCTATCTCCCTTCAGTTTCTCCGAATGCCCCCTCGTATTTGCTGTCCCTTTCAGTCTGAAGAATCTGTCCCTTTCCACCCTCTCTATGCCCCTCATGATCTTGAAGGTCTCTATCATATCTCCCCTGAGCCTCCTCTTCTCCAGAGAGAAAAGCCCCAGCCTATCCAACCTCTCGGCGTATGGGCAGTGTTCCAGCCCTTTTACCATTTTCGTTGCTCTCCTTTGGACTCTCTCAAGTACCGCCATGTCCTTCTTGAGGTGCGGCGACCAATACTGAACGCAGTATTCCAGATGTGGACGCACCATCGCTCGATACAATGGCATGATGACTTCCCGTGTTCTGGTTGTTATGCCTTTCTTTATGATGCCCAGCATCCTGTTGGCTTTTTTCGAGGCTGCTGCACACTGTGCAGATGGCTTCATCGATGCATCCACCAGCACACCCAAGTCTCTCTCAAGTCTGCTGTCTCCCAATAATACCCCCCCCATTTTGTAGTTGAACAACGGGTTCTTTTTCCCTATATGCATGACCTTGCATTTGTCCACGTTAAAGCGCATTTGCCATTTGTTTGCCCAGTCTTCCAGCTTGTCCAGGTCCCTTTGTAGGTCCTCACACTCCTCCCTGGTCTTAACTCTGCCGCACAGTTTGGTATCGTCTGCAAATTTTATAACCTCGCACTTTGCCTCCTTTTCCAGGTCATTGATAAATATGTTAAAGAGTAATGGCCCCAGCACCGACCCCTGTGGCACACCACTTGTGACTCCCCTCCAGTCAGAATATTGACCCTTTACTCCGACCCTCTGCAGTCTACCCGACAACCAGTGCTTGATCCATCTGTGCACATCCCCTCCCACCCCGTGGTTCCACAGCTTCTTAAGCAGCCTTTCATGTGGCACCTTGTCGAAAGCCTTTTGAAAATCGAGGTAAATGATGTCTATGGGTTCCCCATTGTCCACCCGACTGCTTATTCCCTCAAAGAAGTACAGAAGGTTCGTATTAATGACTCTCAATGAGGGAATGGCCAATGCATGTTGATCCTGAGATCTCAGTGTTCTGGAAGTAATATAAGGAATTAGAACTCTAAAAATAAAAGCGGGGGTTTGAAATATTAATGATTTAAATGATTTAAAATGATTTAAAAGTAAGCAAACATATTTTATATAAAATGCGGTGTGCAACGGGGAGCCAGTGTGACTCCTAAAGTAAGGGTGTGTATTTTTGCTTTATGAATTATTTTAATAGAGGCGTTCTGAATAATTTGAAGACGTCTGATTTCTTTTTGTGTCAAGCCCTTAAATAAGGCATTACAATAATCAAGTTTGGAGATAACTAGAGAATGCATTAGAATATTCAGGGATTTTGCACATAAGAACTTGGCGACGGAACAAATTTGGCGCAGTCTGAAAAAAGTAGATTTAACCACATTGCTTATGTGATCGTGGTATGATAATTTATTGTCAAATATTATTCCTAAGATCTTAATGTTTTGGTGTATCTGCAATGGAGTGCCTTTAATGGAAATTGGAATAAGCGGTGTGCTACAGTCCTTCCACGGAAAGAGCATCACATTGGTTTTATGAATATTTAAGGATAGTTTATTAGCATCCAGCCAATGATGAATTTGATCCAGTTTGTCATTTATTGCTGTTATTTCCTGTGTATTATTGGGATCAATTGGATGTAATATTTGTATATCATCGGCGTAGGCGAATACCGAAAATCCAATGGATTGACATAAGGTCAAAAGTGGAGCGAGAAAGATGTTAAATAAAATAGGAGAAAGTATTGATCCTTGAGGGATACCATAAGGTAATGAGAAGCTGTTTGAAGTCGTATTATTAAAAAAGACATTAGAGGAACGGTTTTCAAAGTAAGATTTAAACCAGCACAGGACTTGATCCGTCACACCAACGGACTGAAGCCTATGTATTAAAAGAGTATGGTCGATAGTATCAAAGGCGGAGGACAAATCAAGAGAAATCAGTACGACCGAATAATGATGATCTAAATGGTAAAGTATCGTTGTAGTCATACCAATCAAAGAGTGCTCTGTAGAGTGATTTTGTCTGAATCCAGTTTGATTTGGGTGTAATACGTTAGTTTTTTCTATGTATTCCGATAATTGATTATACACAATTTTTTCCAATAGCCCCGAGCACCTCCCATGGTGCCCGATGTACAAAACCGGCCCCGGAGGGAATAGAGAGCTGGCTAGGTCTTTTGCTTTGGAGAGGATAAAGAAGGGGGCCATAGAAAAAGACAAAGAAAGGCAGGCAGGCAAGGGGCCATGGAGAGATAGAAGGACAGCGGACAGGGAGAGAGACAGAAAGAAAGAAAGACAGACAAACAGGGGGCCAGAGGGAGAGAGACAGACAAAGAGGGAGGGAGAGAGATAGAAATAAAGAAAGAGAGACAGCGGGAAGGAGAGAGACAGAAATAAAAAAAGAAAGAGACAGGGGCAGGGAGTAGCACAGACAGAAAGAAAGACAGACATACATATATTCTAGCACCCGTTAATGTAACGGGCTTAAACACTAGTGATCAATAAAGTGCAAGCGACCACTTACTTGGGCATCAGAAAAACCTGTTCTGATTGTAAGCACTGTAAAGATGTGTATTGATTTATTTATTTCAATTTTTATCCCGTCCTCCCCAAAAGCTCAGAACGGGTTAGAAGAAGACAGTCACAAAATAAGTCCACAGACATGACAGATACATTTGGGAAGTACATAGGAGGCAAAAAGGGCTAGTCTAATTGGTGGAGTCCTATTATGGAGAGGAAGTCATCATTAACTGAAAAGGAGAGTGTTCACTGCCTTTCTGAAGGTTATAAGTGAATCTAGTCTTTGGGTTTGTGCGGGCAGTTGGTTCCATAGACGATGGATAAAGTGGCTGTAGGAGCGCTTGCGTGCAGTTTCCATTTGGAGATATCTCCTGGGGGGATGCTGAGTCGATTCTCCACTTCAGAGTGGAGGGAATGGTTGGGGGTATACTGTCTAAGTTTGACAGAGATGTAGGCAGGTGTCTTGTGCCAGTACAAGGGCCTTGAAAGCATATCGCTTGTTGATGGGTAACTAGTGGGCGGCTTTCAACGCTAGTGTGACAGAGATTAGTTGGCATTCAGTCCATTAAAGACACTTTAAAAATATGTGCAAAAATCAATTTAGTCCCCTTTAACCTATGTTTAGTTTAATACATTCATCCTATGGAAACAAAACCCCCACTAAGGGGGAGGTTATCAATGTGGGCTAGTGTTTAGTTGGGCTATATTTCAACAATTTAATAAATATAACTTCTCTTAAATCTTAAAATTTCCTTAAGATCATGGCATATGTATGTCAAGCTCTTAAGCAGAACTTAAGATTTAAGATGTGATGCTTTATAAATTATTGAAAAAATTGAAAAGTTCAGATTAAGATAAAGGAGGACCTATAAAGAACTTGACATATACTCAGTATTAGATTATAGTACTGGAGTCACCATCTGACAGTCCTGCTGATGTTAAAGTGACTACATGGGATAAGCACTTTGTTATATTGCTTTGATATGCTTTTTGATTAAGCAATAGATGTCGGAATACCACTAGTTACAGCGTAGGCCTTCATAAAATAGGCTTTTAAAAAAAATCTTTATTAAGTTTTCAAGGCTATTATAAAGTGCGACATAAAATAGGCTTAATTTTTGGATTTTTGTTATAAAATTACCCTATATGTAACAAAATTAAAAGTTATGTTAAAATACATATAGATATGTGTTTTCAGAGTAAAGATCTCCTAGCCCGCAAAGAATGAATCGAATCCCTGAAGACTAAAGTGACAAATCTGGATAATCTAAGGTAGAGAGGTATGTAGAGCAGTGTTTCCCAACCCTGTCCTGGAGGACCACCAGCCAGTCTAGTGTATAGTGTATGCCTAAAATAGGGCTTTTTTTTTCTTTTTTGCAAGTCCCACACTAATTTTTCCATTAGTATGCAAGACCTGCAAAAATATTTATGTTTGAACATTTACCACCTCCTATTTAGGAAGCACTAATGGGCTGATTCTTTAAGCAGCGCCTGACACTACAGGGTCCTAGAAAAGTGGTGACTGCCACATGCCAATCATGGACAGGAGCTGCTTACAGAATTGCAGCTAGCAAGGACCCTAGGTGCTGGAAATGTAGGCCAAGGTTTTACAGGTCTATATTTTTGGTGTCTAGGGTCCTTGTAGAATCATGACCAGCAGCACCTAGTGATGCCAAAGTCTGGCGCTGTTAGACATGCCAACTTCTGGACTTCAAGCCAACTACTCAAGTGGCCACTTTTCATATAGTCGCTAATCCAGCCTTAAGAACATCAATGTAACTACAATTATGTGAATGGTCTGGATATTGTTTCTGCTAGCTGTGTCTTACACACCATTAGAAAGGACGCCTCAGCCCCACCACTCCACCGCTGTAAAAGATTTTATACTGCGGGAAGCTAAGTGTGGCGCTTCATCATTGGCTGTCTTTTCCAAATTTAGTTTGTTTACTTTGTTTTTTTCAATTTTTTAGTGATAAATCATTATTTTGTTAAACTTTTTAGTGATAAATCCAAAGTTTAAAATAGTACTTATCTCAGCCAAACCTGGGGAGTCAGACCCGACATGTTTCGCACAAATCAGTGCTTTTTCAAGGGTCACCCAAGGTCGCCGCCGTCATCCGACTACTAATGCTAATCCCAACCCCATCATGAATATTGGCAGGAGGGATTCCCACTCCCTCCTGCTTTGGCAGCCACCCAGATGCCCACTCCCTCCTGCCTTGGCCTCCCAGACCCCCACACAAACACCAGACCCAGCCCCATACCCCTCATGCCCCCTGATCCACCCCATACCTTATTAGGAAGATTGACAGGAGGGATGCCTTCTTCCTCCTGCTGGCAGGTCCACTTCTTCAAAATGACAGGCCTTCCCCTTCCTGATGAATCTTGGGATTCACTGGGGACCTAAGGCTCTGATTGCCAAGGCATCTAAGGCCTCTCCCTTAGGAGGGGTCTTAGGCACCGGGGCCAATCAGGGCCTTAGGCCCCTTCCTGATGCATCCTGGGATGCACCAGGAAGGGGAAGGCTCGCCATTTTAAAGCAGTGAGCCTGTCGGAAGAAGGGAGTACTTGGCAGCAATAGTTCCCCACGTATAAAACCAAAAGCTAAGTAAAACTTAATTAAGAAATAAATAAATTGTGAGCCGATGAAGAGTGAACACATAAAGCTTAAAGTAATGAAATTCTTGAATGTTAAGTGGTGTTGCTGAGGCTTGGTTGTGAATATGGATTACGAGGGTGCATATGAAGAAGTTTATTGTATGTATAATTAGTGTGAAGAGTTAAAGTTATCCTGAAGATAATATTGAGCTTGAGCTAGGAAAGGAGGGAGTGGGCATCCCTCCTGCTGATATTCACAGGGGAGTCAGGGTGTGGGGGTTCCTGGTGCCCTGACAATTCTTTTTGGTAAATGGCCATTGTCCGGAGGTAGCATTCATCAGGGTGGGCTGGCATGACTTTTTAAAAAATGTTTAATGGGACAGATTGTGTACACACACGCACACACACACATCATCTATTCTCATTTAAAAAAACCCACAGAAACCTGCTATTTAGCACTTTAATGCTACAGGTATCTCCAGATATGTCAGAGATTTCAGAGCATTAAAAACCAGCATTTCATTTTGTGCATTATGTGGGCATCGATCGGAGTGCTTATTTTAATATTGATGAGCTTGTTGTAATTTATTTACATACAATTATCAGAGGTTGCTACAAACCATGGAAAAAAACGTGATTTGCCTTTTTGTGCATCCATAGATGCATTACTTTGTCACTATATCTATTAAAATGGTTTAGCGATGATCATTAAATACATGGTGAGTTTTGTGCATCCGGGCCTCATTGTCTTTTACTAAAGATTAGTGCATGCTATCTGTCACAGGACCCATTTTATCTCTAGGGGCCCTACTGGAGATAACATACGCTAGCTTGTAGTAAGTCTAGGGTCACCATATGGCTCTAGAAAAAGGAGGACGGATTGAGACAACCGGGTTTTACTTCTACTGAAAGCAATGGAAGTAAAACCCGGATGTCTCAATCTGTCCTCCTTTTTCTAGATATTTAGTACTGCTAGGGAGATCTATATAATAATCTGTGAAGATTTATAATGATATACTTTAATAAACACAGCTCTGAAAAAATTTCAAAATCATTTAAATTGTAATTGTAAAGTGCTCAGACCCATAATTAATTAAATCTGTGATAACAACAGACTATGGTTATTGTGGGACCATCATTGCTCTTTACGGTCGCTATACCTAAAGCATATTAGATAGTGAATAACGCTAAAATCTCTTATCTGATTTTGCAAGCAGTTGATAATTTTTGCAAATAACCATAGATCCAATAAAGTGCTCGTGCTCAGAAAAGAACTAATAGAAGACCTTAGCCATATTAGAACCGATGACGCCCCCCCCCCCCCCCCGACTCGAGTTTCGATGACTCTTTCTCAGAAGGGGACACTGTGAATTAAAATAACACCTTCATATAAATAAATCTTCATATAAATAAATCTCAGAGATCTCCTGAGTAACTAATATATTGCAACAATGTTGTCATGTCTACTTCTTCAAACACTTTATTCTTTCAAATATTAAATTACTACTGCTCTTCAATACTAAATCACCTACCCTGTTTTGGCTATGATTAACTCGGACTGCAGAGAGATCTGGACTGAAACAGGAGCGGCGGTTACATCTCCTTTTTCTAGAGCCATATGGTAACCCTATGTAGTAACAGTCTCTTTCTGTTCACTATAATGGGCCTTATTCTCATTAAGTAGCTTTACTGTCAGAAGTCAGAAGCTCCTGCTGTTTGCCTATGTGAAAGGCTCACTATGTTTTTTCCATATTTTATTACATTACAGAAACTCTAACACCTGAGGTGAAATTTTATAGTGTTTGAGGTCCCTAATCTGTGATCCGGCTGTCATAGACAGCAAAATGTACTGTGCTTATGCAAAAGATAGACCAAACATACTTGCTTTCTAGGCCGCCAAAATTGCTAGTCTATGTCGACTCTTAAATAATTATCTATTATCTTCAGTTTGGTCTATGTCTAGACACAGAATGGTAACTGAAGAGCGGTCTTTCTGCAATTTCCTTTTTTGATTCTGAAAACAGCCTATTTTCTAAACAGTTGTCTTGAAAAAGAAAATAATGGTGTTTTTCTTAACTGCAATAGACTACAAAGAGCACACTAATAAAGTTGTAGCAATACAATTCTAGTGTAAAAAGGAGGAAACCCTTTCTTCATAGACAATGCATTTGCCAAAGTTTATCATATTCCTGATTCCTGACCTGCTGTAACAGCTGTTCTCATAGAAATAAAAGCCATTGAAATTGTCAGAAGAGCAAAACAATAAGAGTTTTCTGTAGCTTTTCAGGAACAGGCAATACCCTAGTAATATTTTAACATACTGTCAGGCTCATAATAAAAAAACATAGACGTCCAAAAAGCATCCTAAATTGACACTTGGGCGTTGAAGTTCCGATAATTGAAACTGTCTTTCTGTACATCTAGCAAGGTGCTCTAGCACTAGATGGTAGAGATATGTTATGGGCGAGCTTTGGGCGGTCTCAAGGGAAGGTTAGTCTTGCAGTGGTCAAACATTTTGCAAGGCATCCTGGATGGATCTTGTACGTTTGGAACTAGACCTGTTTTAGAAGGGTCTAAGTATCACAAAGGTGCCCAAACTGGCCAGATGGCCACTGCATGCATCAAGGTAAGACACCTCCATACTTCCCCAGTGCTCACTGATCCCCCTTCCACCACACAAAAATGAGAACAAAAAGGTACATACCTGTCTCTAAAACAACAGCATCTGGTATGGGGAAGCTGCACACAGGTGTCTTAAGTAGTCTGAAGGGTGGGCTAATGAACCATCGAGAGGAGGGCCCGGGCCCATAAGCCACTCTAACCACTACATTTTATGGTAGAAAGTGTAAGCCCACCCAAACCCTACTATACTGCCATATAGGTGCCACCTGCAACCATAAGTGCTATTGACATGGTACACAGAAAGGTACATTAGGTTTTGAAGTGGGGGCTGTGGGCTCATCCTAAATTACAAGGGGGTTATAGTGAGATATACAGCTGGCACCCTTTATGTGAAGTTCACAGCAGTGCCCTCTAAGATGTCCCATTGCTCTGCCAGATTATCTATGTGGCCAGTCCGTTACTATGCTGACCCCACCCATTTCCAAATGATCAGGATTAGGATGTTTTCAACCTGGATGTTTTTCTGATTGAAAATGGGGAATAAAGTTAGATGTTCTAGCGGCCTAGATGTTACGGTGGCCAAGACATCTAAATAGATTAAATTTTTTTTTTTAATTATATTTGGATGTCCAGCAGTTTGCCATTCAAAAATGGCCATTTTTGTACCTCCAACTTTGGACGTTTAGCTGGAAACGTCCAAGTTGGACTTAGATGTTTGGTTGTTTTTTAAATGCCCCTCTGTGCTTTCCCTTGAGATATACAAGGGATAAATATTATATTTATTTTAAAAATTTCATACCCGCCTATGCCTAGGAGGTTTACAAAATACAATCGTAATATTAAACTGACAGATAAGCACATACAGTATTTCTTCCAAAGAACAAACACTTCTCTTGAGCATCTACATATGGTGGTGCCAATATCCTCATGAATTTCCAATAGTCATTTAAATGCTTTCACAAATAACGTGGTTTTCAATACTTTCTTACATTTTTGTAGATCTAAGAGAGCTCTTAGTGGTACTGTTAATTTATTGTGCAATGAGATTGCAGATGTCCTTCTACTTATGAAAATTCTGTCAATGACATTCATATTGCCCCTTCAGACCTCAAAGTTCTCAACGGCTTCCTATTAACCAGCGCATACAGTTTAAGGTCTTATTACTTATATTTAAAACTTTGATATATAAGGAACCTCAGTGCATATCAAAAATGTTAATTCCCCATTGTTCTACACGTGCACTTAGATCATCTTCTCAAAATCTATTAGTTGTTCCCTCTTTAAAAATAATAGGCACTCGAAGACCAGATATGTTCTCCATAGTGGGTCCCCAATGGTGGAATTCATTGCCCCAATACATAAAAATTGAAAAAGACATTTCTTCCTTCAAAAAATCCCTGAAAACATTCCTTTTTAAAGAGGCTTTTAATATTTAAATTTTATTTTAAATTTTATTTTATTTTACGAATTCTGTTTTTAAGAATCCCCCTGCTCCTCGATTCTTTTCCCTTAAATGTTTTTCTTAATATAACAGATGTAACTTTTCCCCTCCTTTCCTTCCAATTGTTGTTTGTCTTGTCTGACTTCTAATGTTTATATATATTGTATGTTTTTTAACTTAAATTATCTTATTATTATGTACATCGCTTTGTATAAAGATATAGCGATTCATCAAATATTTAATAAACCTTGAAATCTTGAAAACCTTGAACTTGTGTCAGATACCAAGGGCTGCTTTGATGAATAACTTGATACACCAGCACTAATATTTTAAAGGTGATTCGAAATCTTGCAGGCAGCCAGTGAAGTTTTTTTAACCATGGTGCTATATGATTGAATTTCTTCACACCACATATTAGACGTACTGCAGCATTTTGGATCATCTGTATGTTGCCTAAGTGAACGTAGGCTGAATTTTTGCTGTTTGTTAGTGTATATTTTTTGAATTACAGTGATTTGTATCTGACCCAAAAAAGGATTTTTCTGAGGTCCAGGTACTCGAATGCCCTATAAGATGTTGAGTTAATTTTAATTGCATAGTCAAAGACATAGCTGGTTAAGTCGGTGCCACTGAATACAGCAGGCTAAAAAGAGACTGATTACAACCATATGAGCAGCTTAGATAGTTAATAACATAATAATTGTCCCACAGAATCACATCAAAGGCTTATTTTGCCCAGCATCCTGTCTGCAGCAGCTACTTAAGGAAAACCAGTTTGGAAAATACAAGTGTACAGTTAATTTTCGGAGAACAAATTCTGATGAAATGGAGGGAAATATATATTTATTAGGATTAATTAATTTATAATAATAATATTATTATATATGACAGATGATAATGGAGAAAGGAAGTGAGTAAAATTACATACTATGCAGTACAGGCTAGTCAATCTATGCAGGGATCAAATTCAGTGGGAGTTATCTGTGAAGAACTGGCTCCTAACTGATTAACTACCACTGACTGTATTACAACATGAATAGTGCTACTGCAGATCATGTCTAACCACAACAATTTTATTTATTTTTTGATTTTTTAGGCCATCCCCCCCCTAAGGAGTTCAGAATGGGTTACAACTCAGGTACTCAAACATTTTCCCTATCTGTCCCGGTAGGATCACAGTCTATCTAATGTACCTGGGGGCAGTGAAGGATTAAGTGAGGGTGCTGAGGCTGTAGCTCTAACTACTATGCCACACTCTCCTCTATTTTTTTAGTTCCAATGTGGTCCAGGATTAGAACGTGCCTGGAGTTAGAAGTTTATCCAAGTACCTCCTACTTTCATTGCATCTAGTGGAAAGTATGGCTAATATGGCTACTGGAAAGTATGGATAATGGAATGTATGGCTACTGGAAAGTATGTACATTACCTCATGCTAACTGGTTAGTGCAAGATTGCCGTGGGAGTCCTTACTGCTTCCAAATCAGGTGGCATTAAGGCCCTGATTCTATAAATGACTCCTAAAACGTAGGTGACAAGTAGTGTGGCACTTAAGCACGATTATACTAAAGCTAAGTGTGCTTTATGGAATCACACTTAGTGGCACTTAAAGGGCTTAGGCATTGATGGGCATCCTAACCTTAGGCACACCCTACTTATGCCATGGCTTTCTTGGCCTAATCCAAAACAGGTAACTTCATGAAAAACATGCCCATGATCTGCCCCCTAACCATGCTTACTGTCTGGTAGGTGCCTTAGATTAAGTGCCTACCTCATAGTGGTAGATGCCTACCATCCAATTATGTGAAATTTTGTCAATTACAAGGCTCTAATTGTTAATCTCTGATGATTGTAGAAGTCTTGTTTGCTTTATTTTATGTATGTTACTATTTGTAAAGCTGCCTAAGAATAGGCGGTTGAGATTTGAGAGTAATGCATACTCTGTGAACAATGTATACTTTTTTCCAAAGAATGAGTACTATTTATGACATTGCCCCCAAAGTGAATAAAATAATAAAACAATTCCCATAAATGACATAGTGGCCCTTTAACTAAGCTGTTGTAAGAAATGATCTTATTGCACCCTTATGTGAGGTTTTCCCGTGCTCTAAGACTATTTTTATCACAGCCTTAAAATGGCCAATTTGCTTTTTTTTGTATGAATGACCTGTGTTAATGCTGCCATTAAACATGGATGATGATGAAATTATTAAAATGCATATTGTGATTCCACCAGAAAAGTTACCAGCGATATGGTTCCTGTGACAGGAAACATTGATAAACACTGATTTTTGTCCTCCCATAGAATCCCTAAATAGCTGGAAAATAAACACCTGAATTTACAATTTATAAATACCTAAAACTAATATGTTTAGATATCATACACCTCAAGTTAACTGTATCAAAGGATATAAAAAATATAGGGCTCCATTTACAAAGCCACAGTAGAGGTTTCTATCGTGGACCGGTAAGGTAAATGTTCCAATTCTTACAGAATTCCCATGAGCATCGGAACATTTACCTCGCTGGCCCACAGTAGAAACCTACTGCAGCTTTGTAAAAGCCAGCAATAGTTTACAATTTCCATCAGAGAATATAATAGCATTGCAGGAAATTTTAGAAAATGCTTACCCTTTACGACTTCTTATCAGGCTTCACTTTACTTGATGGTTTTCACTCTACTATACACAGCTGTGGAAAAATCATTCTTTTTTTTTTACAGCGTTTACCCTCCCTTTTTACAAAACCATAGTGTGGTTTTTATCAACGGCTATGACAGTAACAGCTCCGACATTCAGATGAGCATCGGAACTGTTACTGCCGCGCTAAAAACTGTGCTATGGTTTTGTTAAAAAAAAAGGGGGGGGGGGAGAGGTAATTATTTGATTGGACTATTTCTACATACTTAGCTTAGTTATTATCATCTTGTTCTAAGCTTTGTCTATGAGGGGTTGCTGAAAAGTTCTCAGCTCATAGTCTTCAAAGGAGACTACCCCAATTTTGTTGGTTGGACTGAGAACTTTTCAGCAGTCCCCTCATATTTGCTCCCATTTCTTTATGTATAGAGTTCCCCCCTCGGAATCCGTGTGTTTGGCTATACGTGATTTTTTTTTTTTGAAACAAACCTCTGTATCGGACCTTCCCCAGACCTTACCTGGTGGTCTAGCGGCGACGAAGGGCAGGATCAATCATCCTACGCTCCTGCCCCATGCAGAGTCATCATCAAAATGGCTGCCATAAGTTCCCATTGTAGTCTCGAGACTACAATGGGAACTCACAGCAGCCATTTTGATGACGGCTCTGCATGGAGCAGGAGTGTAGAATGATCAAGCCGCTAGATCATCAGGTAAGGACTAGGGAAGGTCCAGGACATAGGAGGGAGGCAGGGGTGGGTCAGAGCCGGCCCTAAAAATTATCTTTGATTTTTCAATATTTGCGGGCCTGCTCTGTCCCTAACCCCCCGCGAATATTGAGGTTCTGCTGTATTTTTGGCAAACAAAATACAGTACTATTTTTTCTTTCTAAGGGGCCCTTTTACTAAAGCTTAGTACATGCTAATTCCATTATCATACACTAATGCTAAGAAACCCATAGGTATAAAATGAACTTCTTAACAAATAGTACATGTTAATTCTGTTAGTGTGCGCTAAATAGATCTCTGTGTGTAATCAAAATGTAGGAGTTGATCTAAGAATTTAGACCTGTCTTGGCACCTGCAAGATGACAGTCTAGCCTGTTTTCTTTCACCAGCCAGCTATCTCCCTGGCTTTCTGAAACCATCATCAACAGCAAAAATCTTGTCTACATGTTTAACACTAACAATCTTCAGTAGATTCTGTGCAAGGTCCTTATCACTTCTGGATACCAGGATTACTGTCTTTTAACTTGAAAAAGGAAAAATAAATGCATGCATTTATATCTCTTTTCTTTAAACATTCTCACAAGTTGTCAACAGAAATAAAAATAGCTCTGTCAGAATTTTAAGAGGCACTTTTCTAGACTCTTCTTTTGCTTATACATATGACTATCCTCTGAGAAATGTATGGTTCACTGAAGTTTTCCTTTAGCCATACTTTCCATGAGACTCCTATTGCCATCTCTGACTGAGATTAAAAACTGGCTGGATTAAAAACTGGCTGGAGCATAGGAAACAGAGAGTGGGGATAAATGGACACTACTCGAACTGGGGTACCGCAGGGCTCGGTGCTTGGATCCGTGCTCTTCAACATCTTTATAAATGATCTGGAAATTGGTATGACAAGCGAGATGATTAAATTTGTGGAGGATACTAAGCTATTCAGAGTAGTGAAGACACAGGAGAATTGCGAAGATCTGCAACGTAACATAAACATGCTTGAGAAATGGGCTGCGACATGTCAAATGAGGTTCAACGTGGATAAGTGTAAGGTGATGCATGTCGGTAACAAAAATCTCATGCACGAATACAGGATGTCCAGGGCGATACTTGGAGACACCTCCCAGGAAAGAGACTTGGGAGTTCTGATCGACAAGTCGATGAAGCCGTCTGTGCAATGTGCGGCGGCGGCGAAAAGGGTGAACAGAATGCTAGGAATGATTAAAAAGGGGATCATGAACAGATCGGAGAGGGTTATCATGCCGCTGTACCATGGTGTGTCCTCACCTGGAATACTGCATCCAGCACCGGTCACCGTACATGAAGAAGGACACGGTACTACTCGAAAGGATCCAGAGAAGAGCGACTAAAATGATTAAGGGGCTGGAGGAGTTGCCGTACAATGAGAGATTGGAGAAATTGGGCCTCTTCTCCCTTGAAAAGAGGAGATTGAGAGGGGACTTGATCAAAACGTTCAAAATACTGAAGGGAATAGACTTACTGGATAAAGACAGACTGTTCACCCTTTCCAAGGTAGGGAGAACGAGAGGGCACTCTCTAAGGTTGAAAGGGGATAGATTCCGTACAAACATAAGGAAATTCTTCTTCACCGAGAGAGTGGTGGAAAACTGGAATGCTCTTCCAGAATCGGTTATAGGGGAAAACACACTTCAGGGTTTCAAGATAAAGTTGGACAAGTTCCTGCTAAACTAGAATGTACGCAGGTGAGGCTGGACTCATTTTGAGCACTGGTCTTTGACCTGAGGGCTACCGCGTGAGCGGACTCCTGGGCAGGATGGACCACTGGTCTGACCCAGCAGAGGCAATTCTTATGTTCTTATGAGGATTTGCAGAAGGGGACTCAAGGAGGCAGAATATGCAAATTGATCTTATGAATATTCATTGTGGATAGACTGAAAACCTGACTGGCTGGGATTCTACCAGTACAGGTTTGGGAATCATTGGGTTAGAGGAAGGCTCAGGGATGTCAAAATCAATATTATTGTATACACTGGTTAGATAGGCAGGAACAAGTTAAGGCAGTTTCAAAAATAAAGACATCTCTTTTGTATGATGAAATACAGGAGCTGAACCATCTTTGATTTAAATGTGGGCGCTAGATACCTATTCTATGAGATTTTATGTTTGCTTTTTTTATTGTGTATATGTTGTGATTTCTGTATTTATTGTCATGTATGTGTTTTGGTTATGTATGTGCTATGTGGTAACCTTCTTTAGGAAAGGCGGGATATAAATAAATCAATAAAAACAAACAAACAAACTGGGTAGGATGTTCCCAGACTCTGTCCTAACCCCTGTTTTTTGTTTACTTTGGGGTCTTTTTACTAAAGGCTGCTAAGCTCGTAATGCAGGGTTATCTCATGAGAACAGTCTACTTCACAAAACTTTAATGCGTTTTGTCGTATTTTGCCTGTCTGTAAATGGTAACCTGCACATTACCTATTTTAAAAATATTTTTAGAAGGAGGCATATCATGGGTGAAGAGTGGGCATTCCTGCATTATACAACCAGCACAGTAGGTTTTGCTAACTGGATAACACATAAGAGCACATATCATCTCCTAATTATTTTTTTTTGTAGATATCACATGCTAATGGGAATATTAGCTCATGACCTGCAAAAACAAACAAGCAAAAAAAAAAAAACAAAAAAAAAAAAAAGGAAAGAAAAAGTCCTACACAAATGCTGCACTAAGGGGTCCTTTTGCTGAGGCGCGCTAGTGCATCTTAGCGCGCACTTAATATTAGCACACTCTAAATACTAATGCGTGCTAACACATCCATTATATCCTATGGATGTGTTGCCACGTGTTAGCATTTAGTGCGTACTAATATTTAGCGTGCGCTAAGACGCACTAGCGTGCCTTAGTAAAAGGTCCCCTTAATCTGGGCTTGCCCAGTGGTTAGAGCAGCTGCCTCAGCATCCTGAGGTTCTGAGTTCAATTCCCTCCTTATGACTCTGGACAAGTCACTTAAAACTGCCTTGCCCCAGGTACAAAATTTCCTGTCTAAAATACATAAACCACTTTGGGCTCCTTTTACAAAGGTGCGCTAGTGGTTTTAGCGCACACGCTAGCCGCTACCGCCTCCTTTTAAGCAGGTGGTAATTTTTCGGCTAGCACGCACTAATCTTGTGCATGCGCTAAAAACACCAGATTGGCCCAGGCATCTGAAACCCCGCCCACAGGTGGGGTCTAAGGCGCCTGGACCAACCAGAATAGACCCGGGAGTCTTAGGCCCCTCCTGTGGGTGGGGCCTTAGGCACATGGGCCTGGGTTGGCCCAGGCACCTTAGGCCCCACCTATAGGCGGGGTTTCAGACGCCTGGGCCAATCTGGCCCCATTCTGCAGCCAGCTGGCCTGCAGGACGGGCGGGTTTGGCACCCGTCCGTCCGGTCAACATTTTACAGGTATGGGGTGGGATTGGGGGTGGGGGGGTCATGGGGTCAGCAGGGGGGTCACGGGTCAGCGGGGGGGCTGATCGAGGGTTCGGGGGCGGTCGTTGGGAGAGTTGTGTTGAGGGCAGGAGGGCCTGGGATCCCTCCTGCCCGTATTGTAATGGGGGGTGGGGGGTAGGGGGTCCGCCTGGGCAGGAGGGGTTGGGTTCCCTCCTGCCCGATCGTGTAGGGGGTGGGGTGCGAGAGGCCAGGAGGGCTTGGGCTCCCTCCTGGCCTGATCATAATCGGGGGATGCCGCGTGTGCCCGGGGCAGGAGAGCTTGGGCTCCCTCTTGCCCCGAATGAAATTGGGGGGGGGGAGGGGGGTCGGTGCTGCGGGGCAAGAGGGCTTGGGCTCTCTCTTGCCCCGATGTTGTGTGTGGGGGAGTGATGTATTGCTGCAGAAGAGATGCCTCATCTCCCCTACCGCGATGCCACTCCTCTACCCGAACTGCCGCGACCTGCGGCAGGAGAGATAGGGCATCTCTACTGCTGCGGGTCATGGCAGTTCGGGTAGAGGAGTGATGGCATCGCGGTAGGGGAGATGAGGCATCTCTCCTGCCGTGATCATTGCTGTAGGGGGTAGGCAGGTTGCTGGGGCTGCTGAGCTGATCGCAGCAGCCACGATCAACTCAGCAGCTCCTTTTTCAGCACTTAGACCTGTTTTGACTTTGTCTAAGTTAAAACTTATAAGTGCCGACTAGGCAACCTGCCTAAGGTTTTGATTATACCTGCTGCACGCCTAGATATAGGTCAGCCCACCTCCAGCCCACTGCCCGCCTTTTCCCCTCCTCTAAACATGCCTCTTTTCTCTCTGTGCGTTTAGTGGCAGGGGAAAGGCCTAAGCTGGTTTTATATACGTCTAAAACCAGCTTTGATTATGGGTACTTGGACGATGAGGCTTTTTGATCATCCAAGTAGCCATTTAGGACACTTTTTAGACTTTTTTTTTTGATTATGAACCCCATTGTCTGCAGTACAGTGAAAAAAGTTCACTTTGCATTTTAGGTCTTTTTGGTTCTTTTTCCTCCATATTGTTTGTGGTTTGTTTTATATTTATTTTATTTTTCAACAAATGAAATGAAACCCAAAATAAGAAAGTTACAAATAAAGAGGCCCTTTTACCAAGGTGCAACCCCAAGATTATCCATGGTTTATATGGGAAGGCACAATAGTGATTCCCAGTTACTTCTTCTTTCTAGGATGTTGGGTTCAAAATTATTAGTGCCAACAACCCAAGTATATGAGATGCAAATATCAAACAAAATCACACTCTCAAAATTTATCACAGCATACATACATTCACGAAGAGCAATCCTGGACTTTACCAGAGAAAAGAGCAATAGCAGTGGTGATATTAAAATCCCAGAGGTCTGGCACTTAAAATCGCTTTCCCATCAAAATCTCCATGAGGTAGGAAAAAGCCTCAGAACCCCTCCTCCACCAACCGATAAGACGGCTAACAACAAAAGGAGAACTCTATGGGGTGCAGTTACTTCACTGGCATTAAAAACCTCCTAGAGTAGATATTTAAGCAAAAAAAGCTTTGTACAATGCAGAGCTTCTGGTTTTGAGCAGAGCCACTACAGTATACTATATTATTGGAGAAATACTTATCTGGGGTTGAATCCACCTCATGGCCAGCATTTTGCTAAATTCCAGCTGCCTCAGAATGTAAAGGTGCTGATTCTTACCTGGAAAACATGAATAAGTATAATCTTCTCTCCGATTACATTTCATGACAGAGGGCAGCATAATCCATTCTTTAATGCTATTATCTTTTCCGTTACAGCTCCTCAAACATGGAATGCCCTTCCAATTTATTTAAGAGAGGAAAAGAACTTGGAAAAATTTAAGAGCAAACTCAAGGGTTTTCTTTTTAAAGATGCATTCAATGACTAAATGAATTGCTTATGACTCTCATTTTATCTATATATCTTTTGATAGTTTTCTCTTTCCCTTTCCCATTGTTTTTAACCTTAACTGTTTTTCTTTATAATCAGATTGTATTTCCTTCCTAGCCTTTCCTTGTGTTTTATTATGTTTGTATAAGTTGGTTTTTTAATGTTTCGTAGATTTAGTATTTTTGTTAGTTACGTTTGTTTCCCCTAACTCTGTAATTTTTATTGATCTGTACATCGCTTAGAATTTGGAATAGGCGATTAATCAAATTTTATAATAAACTTGAAACTTCTCAGAAAAACTCCAAAGCTCATCATGGGTTCAAAATTATGCCAGTCAACCAGTTGACTACATATGATATCATTGCTGAAAGCCAAGACATTCCAGTTGAGAACCTGAAAGCTTTTAGGAGTCCTTTTATAAAGCTTATGTAAAAAGTAGCCTTACCCCCTCTTTTACTAAGGTGCACTAACGCATTAGTATTTAGCACGCTCTAATCGTTTAGCGCATTAGTAAAAGAGGGCCTTAGTGTGCTATTTTTGAGGGGTTTCCCTTGCACTAAAGACATTCTTACTAAGCCATAAAAATGGCCTTTGTTTATGTCTTGTATTAATGGTCATGCTAGGGAATGACATGGGGACAAAGTTTTTTCCCGTCTCTTTGGGATCTCAGTATCCCCATCCCATCTGTTCAAGTTCTGTCCCTGTCTCTGTCCCATTTCTGCAAACTCTGACTTAACCTCACAAACTTTGAACACTTAATAATAATAATAACAGTTTATATACCGCAGGACCGTAAAGTTCTATGCAGTTTACAATGATTAAAAATGCTACAAATTGAGTAGAACTAACAAAGTTAGTTATTAGTGATTAACAGTTCTAGAGAACAATTGTACAGTTCAGCTACCTAAGTACTTCA